>NC_136059.1:1887778714-1888421630 GCF_964261635.1 Lissotriton helveticus | reverse complement strand
GGTGTACCCATGTAGTGGACACTGGTGACAGTCTGCCTGTCAAGAATAAGATCTACAGGCAACCTGACCATGTCAGGGATTGCATCAAGGCTGAGGTGCAAAAGATGTTAGAGCTTGGAGTGATTGAGCCATCAGAGAGCCCATGGGCCAGCCCAGTAGTCCTGGTGCCAAAACCTCATACCCAAGATGGAAAGAGAGAAATGAGGTTTTGCGTGGATTACAGGGGTCTCAATGCTGTCACTAGGACAGATGCTCACCCCATTCCAAGAGCAGATGAGCTCATTGACAGATTGGCTTCTGCCAAGTTTCTGAGCACATTCGATCTGACAGCTGGCTACTGGCAAATCAGACTAGCTGAGGAGTCAAAAGCCAAGACAGCATTCTCTACCCCTAGTGGACATTATCAGTTTGTGGTAATGCCCTTTGGTTTGAAGAATGCACCTGCCACTTTCCAAAGGTTGGTGAACCAAGTCCTTACTGGGTTGGATGACTTTTGTGCAGCTTATCTGGATGATATTGCTGTCTTTAGCTCCACCTGGGAGGATCACCTGATCCACCTGAAGAGAGTTTTGGAGGCCCTGCAGAAGGCAGGCCTAACTATCAAGGCCACTAAGTGCCAGATAGGGCAGAGTAAGGTTGTATACCTGGGCCATCTAGTAGGTGGAGGCCAGGTTCAGCCACTGGAGAGCAAAATCCAGGCCATACAGGACTGGGCTCCTCCAGTTACCCAGACACAAGTCAGAGCCTTCTTGGGCCTGACTGGGTATTACAGGAAGTTTGTGAAGAACTATGGGTCTATAGTGACACCATTAAATGACTTGACATCCAAGAAGATGCCAAAAAAGGTTCAGTGGACAGTTAGCTGTCAGAAGGCATTTGAAGACCTGAAGAAGGCCATGTGCTCTGCACCTATCCTAAAGAGTCCTGACTACTCCAAACAGTTCATTGTACAGACAGATGCTTCTGAGTTGGGGGTGGGAGCTGTGCTCTCACAACTTAATCAAGATGGTCAAGACCAGCCTATTGCTTTCATTAGCAGGAGGCTGACCCCAAGAGAAAAACGTTGGTCAGCCATTGAGAGGGAGGCCTTTGCTGTGGTTTGGGCATTAAAGAAGTTGAGGTCCTACTTGTTTGGAACTCACTTCCTGGTGCAAACAGACCATAAGCCCCTCTTATGGCTTAATCAGATGAAGGGTGAAAATCCCAAACTGCTCAGGTGGTCCATTTCCCTACAGGGGATGGACTTTACAGTGGAGCACCGCCCAGGGACTGACCATGGTAATGCAGATGGTCTCTCCCGGTACTTCCACTTAGAACATGAAGACTTATCTGGTCAAGGTTAGTTTAATGTCCCTGCGTTTGGGGGGGGGGGTTGTGTAGGAGAGTAGGGTCTGCTATCCTATGGTCACCCCAAATTTTTGCTTTTTGCTTCACTGGTTTTCGACTACTGAGGCTGTGGGCCTGCTGATCAGACCCCCAGCCTGCTGTTCTCTCACTAAATTACTGACACATGTGCTATAGGCACATACCAATTGGAAATGGACTCCTTGTCAGCCCCTGTATAATGCACTATAGGTGCCCAGGGCATAGGGGCCACCAAGGCCTACCAGGGGCTGCAGCATATCTTTTGCCACCCCGGGCTGGTTCTTAAATTGACACAACTGGCTGATCACTCAGCTGGGGTAAGGTGGTGTAAACACCCCTTGCTTAGATATAGTATACCTATGTCTAAACCTATATCTGGACACATGTAAACCTGTGAGCCACTCCTATGGAAGGCCTCATCAATCCTGGAGGCAGAGTGCGTGGTTTTATGTGAGATGGAGCTCTAGCATGAGCTGAGCCTGTCTGCAGCTGTCGGGAACAACTCCCTAAGCTGTTTCAGGATAATGCCATACCATATACTCTTAAGTGCCTTATAATCCTCGCGGTTAAATAGCAACTTTGGTTTGGCTTTATCAAAACATGTCGTGTAAGGTGTCATACGATTTGGAATACCATCCCCTCGCCAGTTCTGGCGACGGGGATGGCATTCCACCCCTCTAGAGGGGTAAGACATGTTGCTTTACTGAAACGCGGTTAATTTCTCCAAAGACCTTAGATCCACAAAATGGATGCCTCTGCCACAGACAAATGTCTGGACCCCTGCAGTTGACCGAAACTCAACCAAATGGGTCCTGGACAAAGGGTTTCCTGTCACAGGAGGGTGTCACCGCCCTCCAGACAGGAGATAGTGGATTGTAGCAGGGAGGTTTGAAAGAAACCAGACACTGCTTGGGGCGCACAAGGCTGCCCCTTGCATAATCCGGCCAAACCGGTTCTGGGGCACTCCAGCCCTCGTGCCAGGGCGGCCTGGATCAAAGGAAGGGGGTGTATCCACCCACTTCCTGGGTCCCACCCATAGGGGGGGACCTAGCAGGTAATCACGCCCCCCAGATTCGAATAAGAGTGGGAGCAGTGCCAATGCACATCAGATTTCCTGGAAGAAACATTTGAAACGAAATTCTGGACCCTTCGCCCTCCATCTCAACGTGGAAGCCCGAAGAATCTCCCTTGTGGTCAAGGAGTGACCACCCTGCAGCAGCAGGCACCATCCAGCCCTCGACGTCTACTTAGTTGCAGTTCCCGCCGGAACTCGAGCAACTGAGATCAACGAGATCAAGCCTGCCTGCCTTCTAACAGCCCGATCCACAGTCCCTGCAAAGCTGAGACCCGTGGAGGCGACCGGAAGCGTGGGGCACGCCATCTTGAATTGACCACGAGACGCTGACCGTGCAGCCCACGAGTGACCCTCGAAGCTGTGCACCGGGGTTTGAGAAGCCCCCACCCTGAGCTACTCCTGAGCCGAAGTTCAGCCCTCCACACTCGACGAGTGCTGTGTGGGGCCCTTCTGCTCTATTTGGCTCAACGCGTTGGCCCGGTCACTTGCCAGCTGGCTAGTGGTCCCTGTGCCGACGAAACGACTAAGAAGACTCGTGAATCTGGTTGCTCCAGATCCACACCAGCTCCCTTGAAAAGGAGCCCCGACTCTGACCTTCCTGGTCCGAGTGAGAAGCAATCTTCCGATCCCGCGTGGATTGCTCTTGCCAAGGCTTGTTTGCTCCAAACTTGAAGCCGACTGCACCGACGGTGAGAGCCTGCATGGGACAGATTGTGACCTGCTCCTGGACGTCGCAGATGCCCCAGAGCCCACGTGACAGCGGAGAGAAGCTCCTCGATGACCACCTGATTGCGCCCGACATTGCCTGGTTCCGTCCTGGTTCCACCCTGGTCACTGCTGAGTGACCCAGACTCTGTCCCCTCTGCTTTCAGGTACTCTTCGACTTGAGTCCACCCTTGGACTCCACCGGACACTTCATCTTTAACCCGCCTGCAGCCCTTTCAGCTTCAAGCACCAAGAGCCTGCGTGTCAGAACCCGACGCCACTTCGACCCTGTGCACCCACTTCCTGTGGGTGAGGTAACTTTGCTCCGCCGGTGTTCCCACACTGGTGCACACCTCTAGGGTCTGTGTGTTAAGTTTTGTTCCTCTAGGTTCAGCGGAAGTGTCCTTTAACTTTAACTTTACAACTTTTACGCACCATTGGTTAACATTGGTGCATGCGTGCGCTTTCCGCACATCTCCCGAATCCCGAGGGCCATTCCCGACTTCAGCATTGCTTGTCCTGACTGCTCCCAGCGATTCCCTAGGCCCTAGGCCTAACCACTGCTCGAGTGGCATCTCTTATACCACTTGTTTAGTATATGGTTTGAGTGGCCCCCTGTCCTCATCCATAATTGTGCAACTTTGTATGTTTAAACAGTGCTTTTGATTTAACGCTTGTGCCCCTTTATTCATAAAGAATACTGGGGATTGCTTTTATTAATAAATACATATATTTTTATAATATATACTTGTGTGGTGTCCTTTCATTTGGTACTACAGGATTGTATGTGGTAAAACAGCTCGCTTAACACGACCTCTTAAGTTAAGCCTTTAGGCTGCTTAGTCCATGCTACCCCTAGGATAGCTTGTCTAATAAGGTTGACTTACAACCAGACACCATAAGGGATTGTTTGGTCTGATAACAGGTGGTTCCAGAATTGGAAACATCACCTATCAGGCCAACTTCTCACACTAAAGAACTGAAAACAAAGGTTTTTTTGCAACAAGCTTATCCCCCTCGTTCTGCTCAGCGTCAATCGCAACAGCCTCCACAGTTTCAAAGATTGTTGCAGAAACCTACACCATTTGTTCCTCAACCTTTGCTGGGTCCTAATCAATGTGCCTATTGTAAAGAGGAAGGTCATTTTGAGAGTAGTTGTCCGATTTTATTGCAGCGTAATGGTGGACTGCCAGGGCCACGAGGCCGTGGTGGTTTTCAGTCAGCACCTAGGGGTAGAGGGCGAGGTGCGTTGTCTCAGGAACAGCATTCTTTTCCCCCTCAAAATACTATGAATTATTTCTATCAGCAGAATTCTCAGTCTGCACAATATTACAATTACGATTATTGTACTGAAAATGAAAATCTTGATTTCCATACTAGCTAGGACAGCCATGGACAAAGAAAGGGAGTGGTGTCAGTTCCAGTTGATCAGAATGGGCCTTATGTTAACTTTGTTGCATTGGGTGTTTCAGAGCCATTTCATTTGGATACTGGTGCAATGAGGAGTTCTATTATTCACTCCAAACTTCCTGGGGCACCTTTGTCTGGCTTAACAAATGTTTCTGTAGGATTCTCTGGCGCCCCAGTTCGCAACCCGGTTTCTTGCCCTTTGCCTATTTCCATTGGTCCTTATGATTTGGAAGCCCCGCTCATTTTGACGACTGGTTGTGGTGAGAATTTGTTGGGTTTGGATCTATTGAAACATCTACATGCCACATTGTATTGTTCCCCCTCTGGTGTACATCTTACTTTGGGTGATAAATTGGTTTCTTCCATATATTTGGCTAAGGATCAACTGCCGCTTCAATTACGTTCACTTCCTGCTACACTTTGGGCCACGGGTCCGAATGATGTTGGTTTGCTCAAAATTCCACCTTACGTGATCACTGTCAAGCCTGATGTTAAATTGCCTCTCATTCCTCAGTATAAGATTTCTAATGACGGCAAAAGAGCTTTGTTGGCTATTGTTCATGATTTAGTCCAGAAGGGTGTGGTTGAAGAAACAAGAGGAAATGTTTGCAATAGTCCTGTTTTGCCTGTTCTTAAACGTACTGATCCTTCTAAGCCTCCTGTATACCGTTTTGTGATTGATCTTCGAGAAGTCAACAAAATTGTTGTCCCTCAGTTTCCTGTTGTTCCAGATATTACTGCCTTGCTCACAATGATCCCTGCTTCGGCTGTTTGGTTCTCAGTTATTGATCTAAAAAATGCTTTCTTTAGCATTCCTATTGCTGAGGAGAGTAGAGATCTCTTTGGTTTCTCTCTCGGAGGCCGAAGTTTTCGATTTAAGCGTGTACCTCAAGGCTATTGTGAGAGCCCCTCCATTTATAGTCAGGCTTTGAAATCCCAGCTTGACGCTTTCTCTTTGCCTTCTGGTGTTACTCTTATTCAGTATGTGGATGATCTGTTAGTGGCTGCCGATTCAGAGGATGTTTGTAAAAATGCGACTGTTTTGCTTTTGTCCCACTTGTCTGATTTACATCATAAGGTGTCAGCTTCTAATTGCAATATTGCCGCCAAAAGGTTACCTATTTAGATCATCTCTTGTCGAAGGAGGGAAGGCGATTGACCCCAGAACGTATTCATGCAATTGCACGAATGTCTGTACCATCCACACAAAGGGAGGTGCGTGCCTTTTTGGGCATCACCTCTTATTGTAGACAGTGGATTCCGAATTTTTCTTTGTTGGCTAAACCCTTGTTGTCACTTACTCTGAAAGACACACCCCTTCCTCTTCCTTGGACTGATGAATGTCAGAAGAGTTTTTCAGATGTACGTACTGCTTTGTGTTCTCCTCCTGTGTTGGGTAATCCCGATTACAGTAAGCCTTTCACACTCTACGTTCATGAAAGAGAAGGTTGCGCATTGTCAGTCTTGACACAACAATTTGGAGACAAACAAAGGCTGTGTTCCTATTTTTCGGCTACATTGGATCCTGTAGGAAAGGCATTGCATAGTTGTCTCAGAGCAACTGCAGCAGCAGCGATCTCCATCCGCCAATCTGCTGGATTGGTCTTGGATCACACTCTTGTTGTTATGGTACCACATGCAGTGGATACTCTCTTGAACAGAACGAAAACGCAACATCTCACGAGTGCTCGCTTGTCTGGGTATGAGTTGACGCTTTTGGCTAGTCACATACATATCAAGCGATGTAATGTTTTAAATCCAGCAACATTGCTACCTATTCCAGAAGAGAAAGATACACAAGAACAGCATGATTGTTTTCTTCGTAGAGAGGAGGAAACTAAAGGCAGAATACATTTGAAAGATAAACCACTCGTGGACCCGGATGGGATCCTATGGGTGGATGGGTCTTGTTTCAAACTTCCTAATGGTGAGACGACTGCAGCTTATGCTGTTACTACTTTGTATACAGTAGTAGAAACTGCACGCATCACACAGACTTCAGCACAAGCAGTTGAATTGATTGCACTAACGAGAGCGTGTGTGTTGGCTAAGGGAAAGAGAGTGACTGTTTACACCGATAGCCAATACGCCTTTGGCGTGGCTCATAGTTTTGGTCGTTTGTGGAAGGAAAGAGGATTCTTTACTTCCCATGGGACCAAAATACAGCATGGTCAGTTGGTGAATGATCTTCTTGAAGCACTTGTCTTGCCTATTCAGATAGCAATTGTGAAGTGCAGTGCACATAAAAAGATCACTGATGTTGTGGGTCGTGGGAATGCTTTTGCAGATGAAGTAGCGAAAGAAACAGCGAAAGATGTCAAGAGTCGTATGTATGTTGCAGGTCCTGCAAGATGGGTCAGAGAAGTAGGTATGTGTGAGGATACAGTAGAAAGTGTGAAAATAATCCAAGAAGAAGCAACAGAGAAAGAATTGAGTAAGTGGAGGGAGAGTACGGGAATGTTGGATGCGACGGGATGTTGGACGGAGTTGTCAGAACACCAACGTTGGTTGTCACCAGATGCCTATGTACTACCTGTAGTTACTATGGCTCATGGTCCAGCTCATATAAGTGCGGAAGGGATATGTAAACTTTTGGCTCCAGTATGGCAGAATGAGGGTATCCCCAAATGTGCGGAGAACATGGTAAAGCACTGCATCGTTTGTTTGATGCATAATCCAGGAAAGGGAACCCCAACTCCGGCAGGTCATTTTGCTCCCCCTACGTATCCTTTTGAGGTATTACAAATTGATTACATTCATATGGAACCTTCCAACAACCTCAAGTATGTCCTGGTGGTGGTTTGTGCCTTTTCCAGATGGATAGAGGCCTACCCCCTAAAGGATAATACTGGTTTGTCCACTGCCAAAGTCCTTTTGAAGGAATTCTTCCCGAGGTTTGGTTTGCCGCGCATTGTCTGGAGTGACAATGGAAGTGAATTTGTTGGTCAAATTATGCAGAAGGTGTGTGCGGGTCTTGATATTAGGCAGAAATTCCATGCGGCAAACCATCCTCAGTCAGCGGGTTTGGTAGAGTGCTATAATGGCACTCTCAAGCTCAAATTAGCAAAGATTCAGGCCAGCACGGGCCTCGCTTGGCCCGATGCTTTACCTTTGGCACTTCTCTCTACAAGAACAACTGTACATTCTCATTTAGGACTTAGCCCTTATGAGGTCGTCTTTGGGCGTCCAGCCAATGTCTGGGGCGTCCCTCGACCTACAAAGTATTCCGATATTCCATACCCATTGTTGATTGATTACTTACATGACCTCACCACTAAATTACGTGTTATTCATCAACAGATCCAAAATGCTTTGCCGGAGGCTTCCTCAGATCCAGGTCATTCCATCCAACTTGGCGACTTCGTCTGTTTAAGGAACTTCCAGAGGAAGAAGAATCTGGAACCTCGTTGGGGGCCGTCGCGACAAGTGCTTTTGGTTACGCGTACAGCAGTGAAGGTCGTCAGGAAGAAAAACTGGGTCCACGGCGTGCACTGTAAGAGGGTACCTTTGCCTTACCTGATCCAAAACTCTTTGCCGGAGGCTTCCTCAGATCCAGGTTATTCCATCCAACCTGGCGACTTCATCTGTTTAAGGAACTTCCAGAGGAAGAAGAACCTGGAACCTCGTTGGGGGCCGCCGCGACAAGTGCTTTTGGTTACGCGTACAGCAGTGAAGGTCGTCGGGAAGAAAAACTGGGTCCCCGGCGTGCACTGTAAGAGGGTACCTTTGCCTTTACCTTACGACCAGTGGGTCCAAGAAGGCATAGCTGACAGTGAAAGTGAAAAAGTACCCCTGTTTGTACCTTTCAGTAGTGCACGCCTGGACTGGACAAGTTCTGAGAAAGAAGATGACGACGTGTTGCAAGAGGCTGTACCATCACATAAGAGACTGAACACAACAAATCCAGAGACTTTGTTTCGATACCAATCGATACCTGGCAAGACTCGGTACAACCTAAGACCTAGGTTGTTAAAGGACAACTGAACTTTTTGTGTTTTCCTTTTTCTTTTTGATTACTCTTGTTGAAAGACATTTCCTTATCCACTATCCATCAAGTTGCAGGGTCACGGTATGAGTCTTAGGCTGTGACCTGAGTAGTGACCTAGGCCAGCAGGACTTGCAGTGTCATAGGACGGCTAATAACCACAACTAAGTGATCCAGGAAGATTACCGTGAGCAACGCCTTTAGAGATGGATAATAAAGTGGAAGGGAATGATATTAAAATTGTAAAGAGAAATAAGTATAAGAAATTATTGTTTAATCGATGTGGTGTACTATTGTGTATTCTAGTATGTTTATGTATTTTATTTGCCTGTGTGGGTTGGGTTGTCCACACTATGCAGCAAACACCTGCTCCAATGTCTGTTTCCTTGTCTTTTCCTACTACTACCTCCCCGCATAAGTTCTATACACTCCCAGATCATGAGCAAATTAGGCGAACAAAATACTTCAACAATTCATTCATCCAGTTGTTACATCAGCATCAACTGGTAGTCAACACTACTGACTGTTGGGTTTGTGGGCTCATGCCCCATAATGCTGAGAAAGGGATGCCATACTTAGTCCTTCCATTTTCCTATGAAGGTTCTGCTTGGGATTATTTGGCTATGTTTTCCAATGCATACCAGAATCAACTTCGATATCCTCCTGATGGTCCATATAATGGTAGAGCGGATTTTAGTCATAGTCCTTTGATAAAGGGAATAGTGACTATGGCTAAAATTGCCAACATTGGTAAGATTCCCGTAGATGAGAGGCGAGCATATGATGGTTGGAATGTGACCCGTTACGTTACTAGCCTCACTGATAAGGCTAGACAAAGAAGATCTTTGCCAATTTGGACCGTACCTCATAAAGGTAACTTATGTCTGCAGATAAATGGTCATAATAATAAGAACAAACAGGAAAGGAGTATTTGTTCCCATACATACATCTATTCACCCTTGGTTTCTTCTGGAGACACAGATGGACAAGAGGGAGGAGACTTTATTAAAGGGTTTCTTCCCTTTTGGGGCCCAATGGCCAATAGCAGGAACATTAGACAGCTAGTTTGTGTTGTTGAGGCTACGATAAATGTAACTTCCGGAGCCTTGAGTAATTTGACAGCCGAACTCCAGGCGGATCTCCTTATGACTCTGCAAAACCGAATGGTTTTAGACATTGTCCTTGCAGATAGAGGAGGAGTCTGTAAATTGATTGGGTCTAGTTGCTGCATTTACATTCCTGATAACGCCCCTACAGTATACCAAGCCATTTCTAAGTTACACGTGATTTCCGAGTCTATTCATCAGGACACAGGAGATTTGTCTGTGATGGGATGGTTTTGGGGACTACTGTCCACATGGGGATGGAAAGTGTTAACGTTCCTTGGAATGATTCTGGCCATCATTTTCTCTTGCTTTCTTTGTTTGCAGTGTGGCCCCGCCATCTGTGGTCTCTGTGCCACCTTGTGCGTCCCAAAGCCTGTGTCACAGCAAACAGAGAACATCAAAATGATGTTGCAGCAACAGCTTAATGACCTCATGACCATTGACATTGACTCAGACTAACTTGAGTCCTTTGTGTTTTGCATGAGTAAGGCAAAAGGAGGGTCTGAGGTTCCGTGGTTTTCGACTTCGTTCCGTATCTAGCCGCCATTTTGTGATAGCCGCCATTTTGTGTTGCCTTTACTCAGGCTACACGGCGAACATAGTGTTTTTGCATTTCCAGCTGCTATGCGTCTCCTCTGTTAAAAAGTAACCCTTGGTCCTTGTTTACGAAACCGATGTCAGGGTCTGCCCGAGTTCACTAATCCATGTCTAGACTGATTGATCCTTGTCTTAGTTGACTGTGTGGGTCCCACCATTCTTCCCTCACTTTATCTTATTTGACTGGCCTTCGCTATTCTATCCTTGTATTCTCCTATTACACGACTATCCTTTGAGGCACACAAATACGTCCTGTCACCTGCAAATTGAATTACATGCACTAGCATTGATTAACTTGTGGGGAGGGGAGAACACAGGGTCTGAAAGAAAGGCGTATTCGAGATACTCGATAACTTGTTTTCAAACTTTTCTCATTTGTCAGTTTTGTATGCTTTGGGAGTCGATATTGTAAATATGTGTCCTATATAAGACTGTGCGCCACGGAGTTAAGTGGCAGTCTCCTGAGAACTTACCACTGGTGTACTTCTAGGACCACTGTGCTTATCTGCAGCTAATAAACCTGATTTTATACGCCTAACAGAGTGTCTCGTGTCTCTGTCTGACAAGGCAGGTGAACCCGGAGATTTTCGGCGTGCCCTGTGCCGCTCGGCCCATAAGATCAAGTTCTCCACCGTTTATGGGGAATCCCACCCAGGAAGGGGTGGAGAAAGAAGAAGTTGGACAACCAGGGCATGGAGGAGTGTGTTGAACTTATAATCGAGGATCTTGCATCAGCTAATATTGCACATTTAGCTATGAGTGTACAACATGCCTAGCATGTCATCCCCTCATATACTGTGGGGTGATATGTGGGAGGAGCACAAGGTATGGAAGAGGTCCAATGGCAGCAGTCAGTGCAGAGGTGGGTCGAAGGGACGCACAAGGTCCTGTGGGGATGGCCTCATTTGCCAATTTAATATGGACAGGTTGAGGTGTTGGCTACAATAGTATGACAATCAAGATAATAGGACGTTATTGAATGAGCAAATTCTGCATGGTTTTAAATGGTGGTATGCGGTACTTAGGGTCAGAAGATGGTCAGAGAATTGGAAATCTGTGAGGGAACACAACAGAGTGGCAAAAGAAAATTGGGAAAAGAATTAGGGGGGGGCAGAATTGCTGACTCTTTTGATGACTGGCCCTTGGAAAGGTTGATTGTATCACCATTAGGGATGGTAACAAAGAAATAAAGTGGGCAGTTCAGACTTATTCAGCATCTGTCCTGGCTACATGGGCAATCGGTTAATGATTTATTTCCTGAAGAACTGAACACAGTTCCATATTCCTCAGTTGACATAGCCATGGATGTGGTAAATAAAGCAGGTCCCGGGGCACACATAACTAAGAGTGACTCTAAGTTGGTATTTTGACGGCTGCCAATAAATCCAGCAGATTTCAAGCTGTTAGGTATTCAGCTGGGAAACAATGGTACATGAATGAAGCTCTGCCAATGGGCCATTCCATTTTGCATGCATTGTTTGAAAAAAACTGTTCATTTTTCTAATGGTTGTTCACATTTGTGATTGGTCATGAAGCTGTAATGCATAAATTGGATGACATTTTTTTTGTGGGAGCCCCTGGCTCTGCGGACTGCCAACAGATATTGGTAAGTGTTAAGGAGCTTATGACAGATGTGGCTGAAGGAAAGGCGATGGGTCCAGGTACGGTTTTGATGTTTCTGGGTATAGAAATTGACACAGTGAAGCGAGATGCAAGCTTACTGGAAGGCAAAAAGAGGACAATGATATAGTTGATTGACACCATGCTGAGTAAGTAAAAAGTGCAAGCGTGGGAGGTACAGGTCCTATTAGGACATTTAAACTTTTCATGCTGGGTAGTGTGGACAGGTAGGACATTTTATAGGAGATTTGGCTTGGTTTTATCCGGTTTGACTATGCCACATGATAGGCTGAGGATGAAGTCAAGGGTCGGAGAATAATTGAGGATGTTGTGCTCACTTTTGGTGCATTTCAATGGCATTTACCTGGAACAATTGGGCAAGGAAGCAGAATAAAGTGTTCAGATATTTTCTGACACAACAGGAGGTGCAGTTTTTTGTTTGTATTGGGAAGGGAACTGATGTGCAGAGCAATGGCACATAGAAGGAGCTAATTGCCTTAATGATTGTTTTTGTGCAGGAAGGTCTCCCTTCCTGCACAAACACAATCGTCCCTGCAACACCGTGGTGCTAGGGTGCATGCACTTGGAAGAGCACAGGTGCGTGATATATTCTTTTAAATACAGTGCATGGCTGCATTTTTTAAATGACGCAGCTCGGCATGGCTAAATTACTTGCAGCACTGCGCCATTTCATTGTAATGCTGTTCAGGGCATGTCATGTACCGGGCCTTGAAAATGACAATGCTGATGGTATGTCTCATTTTCAGAGTATGAGGTTCCTTGGTCTTGCTTCGGGAGCGGATGAGGACAGGACACTGCTGCCAGAGGACCTGTGGCAAAAAGGTGCGAAAGGATGTTATAGGTGGTAGTGGGTTCCTTGACACAGTATATGCGCAGTAATATGGGCTTGAAGGGAGTTTCTAGAATCAGGGGCACAGAAGAGAGGATTAGAGCAAGAGGCCTGCAAGAGACAGAAAGATATTTTAAACTTCATTCTGTTGATCGAAAAAGGTTGGTCAAATGTTACGATCACAGGGAATCTATTAGGTATTGCCTTTCTTGGTAGGTTTTTGTGTGGTTATGCACCCTTGGAAGTTGAGCTGGGTACAAGTTGTTGCAGAGAGAGAAGGGAAAAGGGTGCAGGAGAGGAGACCTTTATTAAGGACAGATTTCTGCAAAGTGACAGAAGTGTTGTCAGTGGTATGTACAGTCAATGGAAAGAGAGTTCTGTTTTCAATTTTGATGAGCTGAATGTTCTATGGAGCTTTCAGAGAATCAGAACTGCTGGAGAGGAGAAAGGTTGAAGGTCTCAATTGATCGGAGATGGAGCAGTTTGAGAGCAATGTGCAGACTTACATTAGGAGATCTACTATGGACCAAAAGGCGAATGGAGCACAGGTGTTGCTGAGTCTGCATCCTGCACAGTGAAATTACCCAGTTTTTGTGGCACCAATTAGGTCTTTTGGAGCAGCACAACCAGGGCATAGTTTCCATCATCAGGATGAGTCCTCGGTTGAGGAACCAGAATCAAATTGGGCCTAATAAAACCTATAGTAGCTATTAGAAATTAGCGTGATGTACCTATTAGTTTGGTAAAAGGCATCAGAATATCGGTAACCTCACACATGTAGTGAAATAGAGTTGATGTAAGCTTTATGTAGTTATTTGTCCACTCACGCACACTTTAGATGAACCTGACCAGCGCCATTTTGTGGCCCAGTCTGCTTACAGTATTAGTGGAAACCTACCATCGCATATAGCAGAAGCCATTCTCCTGAGAAATGGTCGGACAAATGTTGCAAGCTGCTGCTTCTGCCCTTGAGGCCTGTCAAGGTTGTAGGTGGGGGTAGGCTGGATAAGCCCATTCCACAAGGTACTGTGCGGACTCTCCTAGGGCTGGCAGAAGGGAGTCACCCCCTCGACCTTGCTATAACGAGCTGAGCTAAACTGAGAGAGGCTTTGTGTTCCATATATGTTCTTTCCTTTGCACCAACCTGTACCAACTTGTATTTTTCCTTCTTAGGTAACGGTTTGGAAACGTAACAGTATATATGTGATCTGTTGATAATGTGCCAGCAGTCTTCTCGGTGGACCTGTAGGGGTTGGGTCACGAGAGGCTCCTCTGGCAGAGTTGTTTGTGTAATAAACGATTGAACCTTCTACACTGCCAACTGACTGGTTATTGGTAATTGCTATTAGGGCTATTTGTAAGTATAGCTCTATTGGGTTGTAATTATTTTTCGGTACTTCAGTTGGTGACTCCGTCGGGACTCCGCGTTGGGGTCGTCCCTCTGTAATCAGAAAGGAACGGGACATTGGGAAGGGTGCTCTTGTTCGGGGGGGAAGGACCGACCGAAAGTATAAGGGTTGCTCTGCTCTCCCTATCGAGAGAGCCCCAGCTGCTAGTGACCTCATGCCGGAGTCCTACGGGTGTAACCCGTAAAACAGACCACGTTGGTCTACAGGAGTTGGCAGTGGAGAAGCTTGCAATCAAACCTGAGTGCACCAGGTGAGTGATTTGTCTGTCTTGTGTTGGATATCCTTTGGATTTGAATTTGAAATTTGGTGGTTTGTACCACGGAGAACTCAGAAAGGGGGGTGACAGTATTGAGACTGCACGGGCGGACACTCCCGTTTGGATTGACTTGAGGAATAATAGAGATAGAGACCAGACGCCTTGGTGTAACTTGTGGAAGAAGTTTACACCCGGCTGGACTGCTCTCGGAAATGCTGACAGCTGAGATTGGGTAGCACTCGGGCAGATCTCGAGCGGTGCTCGAAAGAGCGGGCTAAGCCAGCATAGTCCGGGAGGTGAACCAGGAAGGCTGTCTGATGGTCCGTAGGTCGGTCTGTGGTTTGAAAAACCTGTGTGGCTATCTCTAGGCAGTCTAAGGACGAGACTGTTTGGTTTTGGTGTTTTGATTTTGGATCTGTTGGGAATTTTGAAAATTTTTTGAAAATACGTGAGTTCTCCATAGGCGGGAGTCAACGGACTCCGCCTTTTTGTTTGCAATAGGTTTGTTTGTCCTTTATGTTGATTTACGAGGTTGTTGTTGATTTATTTGTGTATAAATGTACTTGATTGTGAACATGGCCATGTGTATGAAAGTACTGTGAATAATATTTCTTTTCAGAACAAAGAAGTTAGATCATAGAAAAGGGGCAATGCCTTTGTGCTTTGGCTGTATTTGCCGGAGGGGTACAAGATTGGATGAAAGCCAACCTGCCCCTCCGGAGGGAAGTCCCAGTCATGACACGTAATGTAAGCATGGGATTGTCCCGCTCCTATTCAATACTTTATGGCATAAATACACTAAAGACAACGTAAAGTTACAATGGCGGCTGACGGGCTCCTTTGATGAGAAAAAGATCCAGTATTTGCAAGACCGTCTGTTTGCTAAACGCAGCAGACAGGCCATGTTTGATACCCTCAATAAATGGCAGAAGGAAGCAAAAAGGAGACGTATCAGAGCTGAGAAATTAGTAAAGATAAAACAAGGACAGACTATAACTCAGAAAGTGATTGCTCATGATAAACAGCAAACGGAACAGAATATTGAATGCTTAGATAGACAATTTAGACTACAGGTGGATGAAAGTTATGTGACTCGAAATGAAGCGGAAGATGAAATAGAGGACTTACTGAATGTTCGGCCTCCCCCGCCATATGCGCCACAATGCATATATCCCGCTGTACCCTTGCACGCGGCTACGGCGCTCCCCGCCTCTGCTCCAGAGGAGTACGTGTCTCTCGCCCCTTTGGGTGCTACGCATGCCCCGACTACCTCAACGAGAGACACGGCTACCCATATCCCCGACGCACGGCAACCCCTGGGTCCTTCTCGAGTCGTTCTAGCAGCACCAAGTCCCATATGGACATCTCAATCAGTCGGTACGACCCCTGAGGATAGGAATCTTACTCCATTGGGGGAACCAGGTGGGATGAATGCTAGACGACTATTTACGAGAGCTTCACTAGGCTATTGTGAGAAAGAGGCTATAGCAGAACAGGCAGTGAAATGGATGTAAAAAGATGTGAATACAGTGGCCGACTTGTGGAGTACCATAATAGACTTTGAGCCGGTCATGCAGCAACATGCTCTGCATCAGATGTCTCAGTATCTTATTGATGCATGGGAACAATGTTTCCAAGACGGGCAAGCCCCTCAAATATTGTATGATATCTTGGACCGGGCTCATAAATTTGACCTCAGTCCGGTAGAAGTGTATAAAAATGTAGAGACCCTGGTGAAATATCGAGGTAGGATGTTTGTAAAAAGTCCCAACTGGAATTTTCAACATCCCATGAGGGAAGTGCATCCTATTTTCCATCCTGAAGTACCTGAAATACGTGATAATGCTAATCAAATTACAAGAGCCCGAGAGGATGCACGGTTTCAGGAGCAGTGGGTATATACGTCATGGAAGCGAAGTGAGGTCCTTGCACTATAAACGCAGCTGCCTGATCATCGTACAAATCCCACCGCTTACTATAAAGAGTTAACTGAAGCCGCAGCATCAGCCGTAATGACTTTAGCTGATGTCAAATTGTTTTTCGGGCTGTTGGTCCCTGTGGATATATGGTGACAGGTTCATGATACCGATCATGGGGCAGAATTAGGGGGAACCTGGAATCAGTTAAAAGACTGGGACGGGGACAGCAAGCCTGGAGATAAGCCCAGAGATGAAATCACTTCCCTCCCAGCAAAAATCATTGCCTACATGCACACGCTAATTCCCCACGAAAAGTAGACTGGGATAAATTGACTGCCTGCAAACAGAAGAAAGACGAAAGTGTTTCTGATTTCTTCACCAGGTTTGAGGGTACTTTCATCGACTTCAGTGGACAGGACCTTGCCACAGAAGGTGGGGTCCAGTTGTTCGTAAATCGCCTTGTAACAAATTGTTGTTGTAATACTTTATTCGACAAATAATCGTCATAAATGTACAGACATACATACACACAGAAATACATAAAAATACATAAAAAGCAGTCCGTCCCAAAGTACTACAGCAAGACAAATAATTCTAAAACTTATAAAATGAGTTAATATAACTAGCTATTCAAATCAAGCGGGTTTACTGAGTCACCTAACAATCTGGAGCGAATTAACCAAGCACCCGCAAGGTATTTTGAGACCCCACAAACAATATACAATGAGGCAGTATTGGTTAACATAATACGCAGGGCAGATCTATGATCATTCACGCCCATGGACTTGCAGACTGGTTTCAGCCATTTATTCCTAACATGCTTATAGGCTGAGCATGCAAATAAAAAGTGCCCCAAGGATTCTTTCGGGCAACTACAGCCTGGGCAGTTTAGATCTTTCCCCTCCATACTTTTCCATCCTGCCGTAATTTCTTTGACAGGCAAAGTTCCATGTCTAAATTTCAAAAACAAAGTTCTATCTCTAGGTGTTTGGATGAAGTCCAGAAAGGGCTCAATTTTGTGCCCTACTTTATGTTCTAGAAACTTGATGGTCAGGGGGCCAAGATTTAAATTAACATGTATCTTGGAATCTACCCATTCCCAGTATAACTTTTTTACTTCTTGTTTAGTGGGAGGGCATTGTGAAATCCAAGACGCCCCCAGACCTAACGAGTGTACCAAAAGCTTGAGGTTGTTAAGCCACTTTATTTTGTTATTCACATTGAGGGTAATTAGCTCGTCCAGGACTCGAGCATAATCTTTTAGTTCTTCAGTCCTTCGAAGTCGTACCCAAAATAATAGGGGTCTAAGATGGACTTTATCAGCTATACATTTCATACCCATGTCAAAAAATAGTGGTAGCAAGGGAGTTGACATGGGAAGTGATACCAATTCTCGAATAAACTTATTCTCTATGACAGTCAGGGCTCTAGTGCTTACAGCGCCCCAGATTTCCGAACCGTAGACAGCCGATGCTACCGCCTTCCCCTCATAGACTGATAGGGCTGGAGCAACAGGTCTACTGGTGGACTGATGCTGGTTTTTAATTATAACGCCAGAAACCCTTTTGAGATTGAGTATCATTTTAGATATATGCGGTCCCCAGGACATGTTATTGGATAATCTAACACCCAAGTAGTCAAATTCATTTACAACCTCAAGCGGAGACCCGAAAAGTGAAATATGTACATTCCTAGACTTCCTTTTTGACGAGAAAACCATTAACTTTGTTTTTGTAGTATTTATTGTTAAGCCCCGCTCTCTACTAAAGAGCGAAAAACTGTCTAACAGTTTCTGGAGGCCTGACGGGGTCTTGGACATCAGGAGGGTATCGTCCGCAAAGAGGAGTGTAGGGGTCTTCTCACCGGCAAGGACGGGCGCATCCGCGGGGTCCTCCCTCAGATGGTCTACCACCCCATTTATGAAGAGGGAGAACAACATTGGAGCCATCACACACCCCTGCCGCACTCCTCTGTTGACTGGTACCCTCTCTGTCAGTTGCCCTTGGCTTCCCCAACGTATCCTCGCAAAGTTGTCCTCATGGAGCTTAATAATAAATTGCAGAAGATAGTTAGGAAAGCCCATTTCCAATAGAACTTCCCACAATTTGGAGCGAGGAATGACATCGAATGCGGTTTTAAGATCAATAAAAGCCAGATACAAACTGCCTTTGTTAATGGATACAGACTTCCAATAGACCGCGCAAAACCGAAACACCTGGTCTATTGCACCCACATTCTGTCTAAACCCTGCCTGAAAGTGAGTTAATACCTCTTCTTCCATAAGCCAGGTCTCGATTCTATTTACAATGACCCTGCCAACCACCTTTTGTATGGTATCAATTAAACTAATTGGCCTGTAGTTGGCAGGGTCCTCTCTATCACCTTTTTTGTAAATTGTAATTACCTCGGCCCCTTTCCAGGAGTCGGGAACGGGAAAACCCTGTTGAATTAAGTTCATTAAGCTAGCTATAAAATTTGCCCAAACCAAGGGGTCATGAGCTAGCAAATCTCCAGGCAGACCATCTGGGCCAGGTGCTTTACCAGGCCGGATTTTAGAGATAGCATCTTTAACCTCTCTTACCTCGAAAGGGACTAACTCTGTTGGTAATTCTATTCTTAAAGCCGGAAATATTTCTGGAGCTAGATGAGCGTGAATCTCATCTACGCAATATAACTTTAAAAAGTGAGCGTGCCATTGCTGGGCATTTATGTGATTTAAAATTGGGTCAGCTCCTCTTCGATCTAAAATATTAATTAGTTTCCAAAAGGGGACAGAATTTTTATCCCATGCTGCTATTTTAAGTTTCTGATGCTATTTTAAGTTCCTGAAGTACCTGAAATACGTGATAATGCTAATCAAATTACAAGAGCCCGAGAGGATGCACGGTTTCAGGAGCAGTGGGTATATACGTCATGGAAGCGAAGTGAGGTCCTTGCACTATAAACGCAGCTGCCTGATCATCGTACAAATCCCACCGCTTACTATAAAGAGTTAACTGAAGCCGCAGCATCAGCCGTAATGACTTTAGCTGATGTCAAATTGTTTTTCGGGCTGTTGGTCCCTGTGGATATATGGTGACAGGTTCATGATACCGATCATGGGGCAGAATTAGGGGGAACCTGGAATCAGTTAAAAGACTGGGACGGGGACCGCAAGCCTGGAGATAAGCCCAGAGATGAAATCACTTCCCTCCCAGCAAAAATCATTGCCTACATGCACACGCTAATTCCCCACGAAAAGTAGACTGGGATAAATTGACTGCCTGCAAACAGAAGAAAGACGAAAGTGTTTCTGATTTCTTCACCAGGTTTGAGGGTACTTTCATCGACTTCAGTGGACAGGACCTTGCCACAGAAGGTGGGGTCCAGTTGTTCGTAAATCGCCTTGTAACAAATTTGATACCTGAAGTCTCTGCTCGGCTACAAGCCGCGGAAAGTACCTGGACTACCTCTACTCCTTCCGTGATTCTGAGTATGGCTCACTGTTATGAACACAGGGAAAATGAGAGTAAAGATAAGGTAGAGAAAAAGGCTAAGGATCTTAAAACACGGGTATTATTACAGCAAGTTATTCAAGGACAAGGAGGAGCAAGAGGAGTCCGAGGACAAGTGTCGAGAGGGGCGTGGACAGGAAGAAGTGATGGCCCAGCCCCGTCATTAGGACTAAATCAGTGTGCTTATGATAAACAGGAAGGACATTGGAAAGCTCAGTGTCCGTTACTGCTTGCCCAAAACGGAGCAGTTCGCAGACGGGGACGTGGTCGAGGTGGCCCAGATCGGAGTGATAGGCGTAGGGAGGACATCGCTCACAGTAAGTCTGAATGAAACCATTTCGATAACCCTCAGGGTAGGCAATATTTCAATGAGGATTATGCATTCGGGGATCAGGATTGGTATGCTCAACCATAGGACAGCCAAGGACAGAGTAGGGGCCAAGTGTCGATCCCAGTCAATTAACAAGGACCTTATGTGAAAGGGGAATTGATGGGAACTTCAGAGAATTTTTTAATTGACACTGGAGCGATGAACAGTTCTGTTGCTCGATCATTGGTCCCAGGGGCGGCTCTGTCCGGGCAAAATAATGTATCAGTGAGATTTTCCGGTGGTAAGCCCCATCTCTAAACCCCTCTCGTTCACTATTGGTCCTGCTACCATTGACTCCCCCTTTTTGTTAACTTCCAATTGTGGTGAAAATTTGTTAGGTCTGGATATGTTGAAGAAATTGAATGCAAAAATCTATTGTTCCCCCGATGGTGTCTATTTAACGATACAACCCCACACTGACAGTATGAAACAATGTTTTGCTAAAAATGAACATCTTCCCCCTGAATTTGATAGCATCCCTACTACATTATGGGCAGCAGGGGATGCGGGTGTCGGTAAATTAGACATCCCTCCCGTCCATATTACGCTAAAACCCGGTGCGAGATTGCCGCGTAACCCCAGTATAAAATCACGCCGGCTGGCGAACGGGCTTTACTTTCAATTATTCAGGATTTGATTGATAAAGGTGTGGTCGAGGAAACGACTGCCAATGTTTGTAATAGCCCTATTCTCCCGATTTTGAAAAAATCCCCTGACTCTGGATCCCCCAGAAATATTGATGCATATCGTTTTGTAATAGGCCTGCGGGAGGTTAATAAGATTGTGGTACCTCAGTACCCTGTGGTGACTGACATCACTACTATACTTACGATGATCCCACCAACTGCACAATATTTTTCAGTCATTGATCTGAAGAATGCTTTCTTCAGCATCCCGATCCACCCGGATAGCAGGCAGATCTTCGGCTTCTCGTTATCTGGCCAAAGCTTTAGATTCTGTCGTGCACCTCAAGGCTATACTGAAAGTCAGAGTATTTATAGCCAGGTCCTTAAGGCCATTTTGGATGATCTAGTTTTACCTGAAGGAAATGTGCTTTTGCAGTATGTGGATGACTTGTTGATAGCATCCGACACCGAAGCGGGTTGTAAGGATGCCACTGTTAAATTATTGCACCATCTAGCAGCAAGAGGGAATAAAGTGTCCCTGTCAAAGTTTCAATATTGTCGACAGGAGGTGGCCTACCTAGGTCATATACTGTCGAAGGAGGGTAGGCGTTTGACTCCTGAACGAATCACTACCATTTCTAACATGTCTGTCCCTTGCACCCAGCGTGAAGTCCGTGCTTTTCTTGACATCACTTCCTACTGTCGCCAATGGATACCTAATTTTTCTCTTCTTGATAAACCTGTGTTACATTTAAACACTAAAGATGTGCATGAACCTCTTCCTTGGACTAACGAATGTCAGCATTCTTTTGATTCTTTGAAAACTGCTCTTTGTTCTGCACCCGTCTTGGGCACTCCTGATTACCGTAAACCTTTTGTACAATACGTGCATGAGGTCGACGGTTGCTCGCTTTCAGTGTTAATGCAAGTATTTGGTGGTAGGCAGAGACCTTGCGCTTATTTCTCGGCCACATTGGATAATGTGGCTAGAGCACTTCCTAGCTGTCTGAGGGCCACTGCAGCTGTCGCGGTGGCCATCCGGCAGTCGGAGGGGCTCGTCCTAAATTCTAGTCTAACGGTGATGGTGCCGCATGCTGTGGATGCATTGCTAAACAAAACAAAAACACAGCATCTCACCAGTGCCCTCCTCACCGGTTACGAATTGACATTGTTTGCTCCACATGTTACAATTTTACGATGTGCCACGTTAAATCCTGCCACATTGTTACCTCTCCCTTCGAATGAAATTGCAAATGATGTACATGATTGTATATTTAGAACTGAAGAAGAAAAGAAGGGGAGGATTGACCTTACTGACATTCCTCTATCTGACCCCAAGGGGAATTGTACATGGATGGGTCCTGTTTCAAGTTAACAGATGGTACAACGACAGCTGCATATGCAATCACTACACTGAAAACGGTAGTTGAAACTTCTCGAGTTCCCTATCGATCTGCTCAAGCTGCTGAACTAGTGGCATTATTAAGAGCCTTTGAATTAAGAGAGGGACTCGAGGTCAACGTGGCCCAAAGCTTTGGGCGGCTGTGGAGTGAGAGGGGTTTCCTTACCTCTCATGGTTAGAAAATACAGAATGGCCCTGTGGTGTTACGGTTACTTGCTGTCCTAACCTTACCCAAGAAACTAGCCACAGTAAAATGCCGTGCCCATAAGGCAGTGGTGGATGAAGTGAGGGAGGGGAATGCCTTTGCTGATCAATTCGCTAAACAGACAGCTCAGTCTACACTATCAACCATGTTTGTAATGTCATCTGCAAGGTGGGTGGAGGAATCTGATTTGTTCAATAATACTATAGAAAGCGTAAAAGAAATATAGAAGGAGGCCACAACAGTGGAACTAGAACGATGGGAGCAGGAAGTGGGGAGGTTGGTTGAAAACAACTGTTGGGTTGATTTGACAGAAAAACAGAGATGGTTGTTGCTTAATGCTCTGGTACAGGCAGTTGTAACTATGGCCCACGGTCCAGCTCATATTGGGGCTAAGGGTATTTGTGCTCTGTTGGATCCGGTGTGGAATAACCCCAATATTCAAAGGACGGCTGTCCGTTTAGTCCAATACTGTATGGTCTGTCTGCAACACAATCCAGGAAAGGGAGAAAGTGTCCTGAGTGGAAATTTTGCACCCCCAAATCTGCCGTTTGAAGTACTCCAGATGGATTACATCCACATGGAGTGCGTCAACAACCTGAAATATGTTCTGGTAGTGGTTTGTGCCTTTAGCAAATGGGTTGAGGCATACCCAACCAAGGATAATACTGCCCTGGCTACAGCCAAAGCACTTACCAAAGAGTTTATCCCTAGATTTGGATTGCCCCGCTTGATTTGGTCAGACAATGGGGGGCATTTCCATGGGGCCCTTGTCAAGCACATTTGTAATGGACTGCAGATATGACAAAAATTTCATGCAGCTCGACACCCTCAGTCAGCAGGATTAGTGGAAAAGTACAATGGAATTCTAAAATTAAAAATGGTCAAAAATTTAGAAGAGTACTGGTTTGAAATGGCCAGACACTTTACCCCTAGCCCTCATGTCATTACGGGTCACTCCCCATTCACGATCGGGACTCTCCCCTTATGAAGTAATTTTTGGGCGTCCTGCTAATGAATGGGGAGTGCCGAGACCAAGGTCAGTTACTGATGTTGAATATCCTATGTTGATCGACTACCTGTATGCTTTGACTAAAGATCTGTGTTCTATTCATCAGCAGGTAGCAGCTGTATTGCAGCCCCTGCCAGAGGGCCCCGGACATCGATTGGAACCCAGCCAGTGGGTATTGGTCAAGAAATACGAACGAGACACCAGCCTGGCCCCGAGGTGGTCAAAGCCTTTTCAAATCCTTCTGGCCACGCGGACAGCCGTAAAGGTGGATGGGAAGAAACACTGGATCATCGTCTCCCATCTGAAGCGGCTGCCACTCCCGCTTCCATATGATCAGCTCAACTCAACAATTGAGGGTGTTGAGTTTGAACACAGGGGCTCTAGATGGAAAAATCACGGATTTACGAATTGCAAGACACGTAATGTAGTGTACGCTGTAGTGTGTGCCTGCAAGAAATTGTACATTGGGAAAACGACACAGCAGGTAAACAGCAGGATAACACAACACAGGTCAAGAATCAAGAAGAAGGTAGTGAGTGCGCCAATGGTCCAACACTTTATGGACGCAAACCATAGTGAAATGGATTTCAAATGGACTGTATTGTGTGCCATTGTACAATCGGGGGGCAAAGGTCCGATTGACATCGAGGATACATTGCTGAGAAAAGAAGCGTATCTAATTCTAAAATTTAACAGTGCGCAAAACGGATTAAATAGCCTATCCGAGGTTTCAAGATTGTAAATTGTGAATTTTGCGTGGGGCTCCACGAGAAACGACTGACTTGTAATGCAGACACGAGTAATTAATACTGAGGCAACGCTTAAGCACCAACTTATGGGCGTCATGGGACTCCTTGTTGCAATCCAGTTAATGGAAATACAGAGGCTAGTGTAGTCAAACTACAACACCCAGAATTCCTGATAGTCACATGGTCGGCATAAGGAAGCAAGCTACATGGCCGCCTCCTTCTAGCGTGGAGTGAGGAAGAGCTGCAGAGAAGCAGTTAGGAGGTAAGGAGAATCGGCTTGGAAATGGGCAGGCACGATTTTTGAAAAATAATGCGCATAGAAGGAAGAACTAATGCGCCCCCTGTTTTGTTTCTAAAAACAGCAAAATCAGCCTTAGCGAGGTGAATGGAAATTGACAGCGCGCCTGTGAAATGACCGAAAATCAATACTAACCAGGTCAGTCACAGATTATAAACGGAGCGGTTTCAACCGCGAGTCAAGTAGTGATGAGTGTACTTAGAACTCATTTTTTCCTACAGATTGTCCAGACCCCGGGAATTATTTTAAACCAGGAGTGACTAGCTCCCGAAGTGATCGGATCTCCTAATGAAGGTAGGGTTCGAGTTGTGAACCGCCTTATGTATTTGGGAGACTACAAAAGTCTGTATATATTAAAATACTTTTGCATTACTCATAGGTGAAAAGTGTGTCCGAGGCATAGGGAGACGCTCATAGGCATACCCACAAGACCCAATAAAGGTATGTCACGCAGTGTTTTGTGCAAGTAACTGGAAGGCTCAGGCAGTTTTTGGCTCTAAAACCAGGTTTATTCTTTAGGTTACAGCTCCAAAGATTAAAAACCGAACATAGGACTACCCCAGCCACTGGAAAGGTAATATGGACTAAATCGCTGTATAATGCAAGCGATGCAGCTAAATGAGGCTAGTGAATGTACACTGAAACACCGTTTGGTGTATTTCTTTTTTCTATACACTTGCAGATAGAAGTGACAAAGCCCTGAGGAGAACTCACAATCTATGTGTGGTGTTCGAAACGCGTCGGCAGAATGGAGATACAATTTGTTTAAAATATTAATAACTATTGATTAGGATTCATTTAATTGATTATAAGGGTGATCTCCAGTTGACTACGACTTTGTCTACTACTGTTCCTCCGATTTGATTCATTTATTGTCAAAAGGCAAAGAGCTGACAGTTGTCATAGGAACAGTTGAAAATAGATTTGTACAAGTGAGGTTGTACATAATGAGAACCTGTGTATAGTGTACAGTGAATGTTTATGTGTATGTAGTAATGTCTTTTGATAAATGGTATGTATAAGTTAATGTGTAGATTTGTTTTACATGTTGTGTTGTTTTTTCTGACATAGAAACAATTGATTTTTTTCTATGAAGCTTATTTAAAAGAAAAAGGTAAAAATAAATATACCGAACAAATCAAAACCAAGTTTGATCTGTTGCTAATGATTTAGAGCAAATCTGAACAGAGTGGGTTGGCACATACATATATTTTTGTATCCATATGATCAGCAGCACCCCGAGGGAATTCTGACCCAGGAGAGCGAGAGAGCCAATGCATTTGTCCCTTTTTCCGACCCCTGTGAAATAGAGCAAAGGCAAGAAGAAGGAGTGACAGGATCGGGCGGAACGGCCCTAGTTGAATCTACAATTGCCCCTATTTTTGTCACTGATACCCCAGCGAGCAGGGGCTCTGATGAAGGAAACGTACCTTCCCCAGTGCTATTTTCTGATCAGGAAGTTCCGGGTCATGTGCGTTACAACCTACGGCCAAGAAAACATCACGGTACCCCAGACACCACAGTTAGGAGATAAGGAAAGACTTGAGTAAATAGGGTTTGCTAGATTTGTGTCTGAGGTACTGAGCGAGACACTGGACTGAACTAGTTGAGAGCTGGAACTTTGGTGTTGTGCTTTGTTCAGAAAGAAAGACTATCACTTTAAAAAGGACGGGTTGTACATTGGATTTCAACGACCACGTTTTGCTTTCTTGAGATGAACAATAGGAGTCTGCCTGTGAGACTCTAGATGGATACAGGGAGAAGAACCCTCTGGCAGGACGGACTGCTTTGCCCGAGTTTAGTTTTGGACTTTTAGTTAGGAATGTATCCTTTTGGTTGTATTATACTCGAAGAAGAACACCCTTTCGTGCGACGATATTTGCCGTTTTACGAGCCAATGTTTTCTGCTTGGACCATGCGTGTTAAAATAGCCTTTGTGTTAGTGATAGCAGTTCTATTAGCTATTTTTATGAGTATAATTGTGTATTTGGAATATAAGCATCCCATGCAAGCAATGTTGCCCTCTACCGTTGCCCCACCTGAGCACCTGATGTTTACCTTAGCCCCACACAAAGAAAGACATCGCCAGACTTAATACTTATTTGTAGAAATGCTCCACCAAACCCATAGCACCACCAATATAACTGTTGGGTTTGTGGACTCCCGCCATCAGTTATGCATAAACATGATTTGTTTCTCTCCTTGCCTTTATCATACCTGGGGAGCTGTGAAGTCTGGTTCCAAATGTTTTCAGCTATGTATAACCATTATGTGGAAAACCCCAAACAATACTCGGAGAAAGAGTACAATATGATTTTAGCCTATATTGAAACCCATCAGGGGTTCGATCCAGAAGGAAACGGGGGGGAGGGTTCATTGGACCCAGATGCCTGTAAGAATTTATACACTGCTAGTGAAAATAGTACTTGGTTGAAGGATGAACTTTATGACTTTGCCAATTTTAATCATTCGCAATATTTCCAGCAGTTTGTTAGTTGAAATGTCACTAGCGAACGTATTATGCCCATCCCTATTCTGAATACTTCCTCTGATTTCTATGTACACCGTCTTGGACATGTGCAAGTAGGAAATAGTATTTGCAATTATACATATAGAATGAAAATATTCAGTAGTCCTCCGCTATTGACACCACCGAATGTGTATTTTGTATGCAGGGAGAATGCTTACACTTGGTTGCCTCGAGGATGGGCAGGAACATTTTATTTGTCTTTTCTGTACCCACCTGTATACATAGCACCTTCAGACTACCATAAAACCCATCAGCTACACAAGACAACCGTGGTTTCCAATAGACAGCGAAGGCAGCTTGGGATGACTGAGGTAGATCAGACCGACACCTCTTTACAACAGTTCACGGATTTCACTAAAGGGTTGGTCCCTTTCTGGAAACCGATCTTCAATAGCAGGGAGATCAGACGATTGTCCAGGGTGGTGGAGAATGTCATTAATATCACTACTGAGATTATGACGAACATAACTGAGGAGCTTCAGGCGACGAGACTCGTTTTGCTCCAAAACCGAATGGCT
Source organism: Lissotriton helveticus (assembly GCF_964261635.1). Taxonomy (NCBI): domain Eukaryota; kingdom Metazoa; phylum Chordata; class Amphibia; order Caudata; family Salamandridae; genus Lissotriton; species Lissotriton helveticus. The sequence continues at coordinate 1,888,394,132 of NC_136059.1, read as the reverse complement.
TATCTTGGCTGATCGAGGAGGAGCATGCCGGGTGATCGGCAGATCCTGTTGTGTTTACATTCCAGACTCCGCCCCACGGTTCATTTAGCCATTCAAAAGCTGCATCGCATAGCTGCAGAAATGCACACTGAAAATGGATCCTGGTCACTCTCCAGCTGGTTTTGGGGTCTGTAATCTACGTGGGGTTGGAAATTATTTATGATAGTGGCCGGAGCCGCAGGCGTTCTCTTCTCTTGCTGTCTCTGTATGCAAAGTGGACCCATCTGCTGCTCCTATTGTGCTACCAAATTGACTGCCATGATCGTTCCTTCCTCTACCCCTACAAAGTCTCAGATGCTCCAACAGGAGATTCGTGAGTTAATGGCCATTGATGATGAAGTTTTTCGAGATTAGTATTTCTCTTAGTTAGCTACATCACGCTAAAAGGAGGGTTTGAGGAACCAGAATAAAATCGGGCCTAGTAAAACCTATAGTAGCTATTAGAAATTAGCGTGATGTACCTATTAGTTTGGTAAAAGGCATCAGGACATCGTTAACCTCACACATGTAGTGAAATAGAGTTGATGTAAGCTTTATCTAGTTATTTGTCTACTCACGCACACTTTAGATTAACCTGACCGGTGCCATTTTGTGGCCCAGTCTGCTTACAGTATTAGTGGAAACCTACCATCGCACACAGCAGAAGCCATTCTCCTGAGAAATGGTCGGACAAATGTTGCAAGCTGCTGCTTCTGCCCGTGAGGCCTGTCAAGATTGGAGGTGGGGGTAGGCTGGATAAGCCCATTCCACAAGGTACTGTGCGGACTCTCCTAGGGCTGGCAGAAGGGAGTCACCCCCTCGACCTTGCTATAACGAGCTGAGCTAAACTGAGAGAGGCTTTGTGTTCCATATGTGGTCTTTCCTTTGCACCAACCTGTACCAACTTGTATTTTTCCTTCTTAGGTAACGGTTTCGAAACGTAACAGTATATATGTGATCTGTTGATAATGTGCCAGCAGTCTTCTCGGCGGACATGTAGGGGTTGGGTCACGAGAGGCTCCTCTGGCAGAGTTGTTTGTGTAATAAACGATTGAACCTTCTACACTGCCAACTGACTGGTTATTGGTAATTGCTATTAAGGCTATTTGTAAGTATAGCTCTATTGGGTTGTAATTATTTTTCGGTACTTCACGGTGACAGCTTTTTTGATGTTTGTGGCGTTATACAACATTATCAAATACAAAGAAGATAGGTTTGGAGGAATTAATATCTCATTTATTTTGTCACAGAGCACAATAAATTACCCTAACATTAGGACACAATCCTATATGAACATCTTGTCTAAATTAATTCAAAACACACACAAAATACATTTATATTTGACAAAAAACACAAATAATAATAAACTGAACTCTATGTTGCCAATATCCAAATACGTTTTTAGATGATAACTAGTGTTCACACACTAAATCTAGGTGATACACTCAGAGTTAGTCTTTAAAGCACATGAAGTATAACACCTCAACACCCTTTAATCTATTGTGCTTCAAATTATTAAGTTGCACTTTTCGATTTTAATAGATACTCCTCTACAAAACATTGTCAACGCTAACGCGTTTCAGCCTTCAATTTCTTCTTGGCCTCCTCAGGACAAGGGCAATGTAACCAGTCTTTCACAGGTGAAATAACAAGTGTGGGTCGCAATTAAAGCAACCATCTTCATAAGGGGATACACTCCCTGAAACCAAAACCCTCGGTTTGGCTCTCAAGGGGAGAGGAGTTGGCCTAACGGCTAAGGCGCTCGACCTCGGACCTGGGGACCTGGGTTCGAGTCTCGGTAACAACGCCAAAACCTCCTGTGATTCTGGGCAAATCACTTAATCTCCCCGTGCCTAAAAAATGAAAGTGTATGTTCTCATGTAAAAAACGTAACTTGTCTTGTGCTATGTAAAGCGCTCTGATACCTGATTCGGTTTGGGTCTAGTTCGCGCTATATAAAACTCTACAAAAAAAAAAAGGTGCTATCACCTCTCTCAACTGTGACTATCTGCTCCTAGCGGGCCCTTGTGTCCCTCGTACAGATGCTGTTTCCCTATTAGTCAAGCAGTCTATCTCAACAGGATTCTCGGTCCTTTCCAGCAGCATTTCCACAATACTCATATAGGATTGTGTACTAATGTTAGGGTTATTGATTGCACCCTATGACAAAATAAACAAGATATTAATTCCTTCGTACCGATCTTCTTTGTATTTGATAATGTTCTATACCCTTGTATAGGAGGGTAAATTGGGTAAATCCCTTGCTTTTGTCACATTGGTGGTGTAATACAAGGCATTACAATATCTGGGTTTATGTGTGGAAAGTTTTGGAACACATTTTTTGAGATCGGGAAGGCAACCAAGACAGGCAAGAGGGGATGGGCCAAGGGCCTGATTTAGAGGTTATGAAGATGGTAATTCACAATATTATAAGTGAAGTGCGCGTTGAAAAGGTATGGGCATGTTTCATAAGAATTCACATTTTGCATTGCTTTCCTCAGGTCTAGGCAGTGAAGTCATGAATGTCTGGTTTGTGAGCCATTTGTTTGTGAAGTGTAGAGAGAAACAAGCAGATGAGAGAAGACTTAGACAACAACTTGGCTTCACTCAGCATCGACTTAAAGTTTCTTGAGAGGGCAAGGGTGGGTCGTTATATAGTGAACAGTTACCTTGTTTGAACCAGATGCTTGACTCTGGCAGTTGCCCCACATTTTGATGATTAATCTGGGGGAAACTATTTGGTTAAGAGAAAAAGTTTAGCTCTTTAAAAGGCCATGAAAGCAGATATGGGTGAAAGAAAGAAAGACTGGGCAGGTACTTACTTCCTGTGGACAGAGCTGATTCGTTGTTGGGAGTGGCAAGGAGGCAGATCAGACAATTGCCATAAATAAGGCAAGGAGAAAGATCAATAGATATTTGAGAAAGTTCTGCAGGGAGGTCATCCGGAGTGAGTTAAAGCTTGCAGTCATGCAGTTTTTCAGTGGTGAGGGTGCACACTTGTCTACCATAGGCATGGCCATCTAGTTGATAGTTATAGGAAGTTGTAGGGGATGCTCTGAGCTCCAGGTGGTGAGTAACAGGGTAGGAACATAGATAGAATGCAGTTGATTATATTTATTTTGGGATGGGTGGGGGCAGAATATCTTTAAGGGGAGCTTTACTGAGTGTTTTCATGTTTTGAATCGGTTTTATTGATGTTGGGGGGGTGAAGCAGTTTGAAAGTGTGACTGGAAGTAAGTTTATACTTGGAGAAGGCAGGAAGTTAAAGGTTTACAATTATATGAAGCAAAGTTAATTAAGTTTACAATGTAGAGTACAGATGCAGGAACAGATGGTCAAGTTAGGGGAAGAAAAGGGGATAAAATTAGGGGTGGGGATGACAAACAGTAGGTGTTACTTTTGTATAGTGAGGGGGATAGTTTTATATGCCAACTTGCCTACAGGTGTTATAATGTTTTTAGGATGTGCACCTGCTTCAAAAAGTGGCCTTTCTGTCACTGGCCTTCTTGCCCAGTGGTAACTTGGAGGTATGCCCCTCAGGTGATTTTGGGTGAGCGGTGAAGGCCAAGAGGACTGGCGTTGCCTTTGGGCTACTGTAGTAGGAGGGGTGGGGGGATACATATACAATAATGAGGTATTGGGCTACCAGCCACCTTTTTGTGAGCAGATTAACAGAGTGGCTGGTAGCATTAGTTAGGGCAGAATTTGTTGGCCCGCCCACCCAGCCTCCATTTCCAGATGAGGATTACATAAGATTTGCTTGGAGGTGCAGATGGTTTTGGTTGGAACAGGTGCACAGAGCAGGGTAGCTGTAACAGGTTTGTTGTTGTGGAGCAGGTGTATGGTTGGCGATTTGCCGAGAGGTTTTCATGCTTTAAATCCGTTTTATTGCTATTGGGAGGGTGAAGACATTTGAAAGGGGGTGGTGTTGCATCCTGCCCTGCCTAGGTACCCGCTAATAAAAAATGCCACACACAGAGCTCAGTAATGCAAGTCTTTATTTGGCTGCGGGAACTGCAAACCCAACATTCTAACACTAGCTTTCATTACAATCCACTCTGACACCTATGCCACAGCTCTATGGAGTTCTTTCGGAACCAAAATGGTTCTGTAATAAAGCTTGTAAGCCACTACATCTCCTCCTCTGCTTAATAAAAAATAACATTTTATTACAAATCAATATGTATTAATGTATGTACAATTACATCTCTTCAATTGACCTTCTTGGCACTTTAATTATTCAACCTAAGTGGTTACTGGAAGCTGTCATCTTCAGTGTCAAAGATCTTTGAAGACGGTAAAGAGATAACAGCAGTCACTAAGTTTTCAGTTTCAGTCTTTCCTTCAGCATCTCGATCAGAAGATCGAAGAATCAAATGCCAAAAGTGAGAAGAGTCTGTGGTAACAGACTTTCCAGGACACTGGACAATAATCATGTGACCCTTGGTGGACACCAAGTGGAAAGGTTCAGCATCATATGAAGTATCAGATTTCCTTCTTCGCATTTGTCGAGCAATCACTAAATCTCCTTGCTTAAAGTTAATGCTCTTTACATGTCGCCTCTTGTCTGCATAGACTTTCATTTTATGCTTATTAGCCAAGTCAATGAAATGAGTTGTGTTCTCCCTTGTTTCTTGTTTGTTGGTCCATTGAGATAACCTGGTTGTCAATGCTCTCCTGAATATCAAAGTGGCAGGACTCACGTCTGTTGTCGAGTGAGGTGTTGTATGATAGGCTCATAGGGTACAATTCAATACAGTTTTCAAACTGAGTTTTTCAAGAGTTGAGCGCTGTACAGCTTTTTTTAGCGTACTCATAAAAAGCTCAGCAAGTCCATTGGCCTGCGGCCACAGAGGTGTAATCTTCTGATGTTTATGTTAAGATGCTCTACGAAATCCTTGAATTCTCAACTGGTAATAGGCGGGCCATTATCAGACTTCAAAATGACTGGAATACCCTATGTCACAAAGATGTTATCTAGATTTTCAATAATTCACTTGTAATTTGTAGATGAGAGGTCTTCTATTATTGGAAAATGTAATTACACATCCACAATTACCATTAGATGATATCCATTGTCAAGGGAACCAAAGAAATCGATGGCTATTTTCTCCCAATCATGTTTTTGGAGTTCTGACATGTTGAATGGTATTTGTAGAAAGGCAGTTATTTAGATGACAGGCCTTGAGCTTCTTTTCAACCCTCCACCTAAATATGGAATCCATACTCGGTCTTGGAGAGATCGTTTGATGGTGACTAAGCCTGGGCGGAGTTCACAGATTTCTGCTATGCGGACCTCCGCAAAGTGCAAAAAAAACCTCTGCCTTGCTATGCGGAGCTCCGCAAGCGGCGGAGTGCGTTAGATAAATGCTGTTTGCTGTGATTTTCAGTGCCAGGTGCTTGTCTGCAGTGTGTAATCATCATGAACGGCACCATGCACAGCACAAGCAGGCACTGCTTCCTTTCTGCTGCTCAAGTAAATTTTTACTAGAGCAGCAGCTTTCTCAACTCGAGCGGACAGTTTCACATCGCGACGTGGACATAGGCGACCACTTGCAATGAGAATTCTGACCGCTTGTGTTGAGAAATCTCGGAAGTAGATTTTCCACCCTTGCACTCGCCAAGTTGATGTTGACGATCGCGAAGGGGGAAAAATCTCGCCAGGAGGTGGATTTTCCTCGCTTGTACTCGCCCACTTGACGTTGCCGAATGTGAGCGAGGGGAAAAAACTCTGCATAACCCAGAGTGCATAAATCACCGCAAACTCCGCGAGCGGAGTGGAATTCACCATCCATACTTAGTGGCAACAATACTACGATGTCCTTCATGAGCTATTTCAGATATTTTCTGTCCCAGACTATCTGGGATCAGGATTCTAAACCCTCACAGTATAAATCCTTCCTGATTTATGGACAGTTTATCTTTAATGCTTTTGTATTTTTGGCATTCATCACAATTGGTGAGAGGTCGAGAGTTGCGGTTCCATGACTGATGTGTAATTATGTATTTCAGTTGCTATAGGTCACTATCATAGCAGTGATAATCTGGTCTAACAGTATAGCAGCTGGTGTATTTGATTTTACAATGAAATTGATGTAGGCCTCAGCCATCATGGATGAAGTACCTTGACCTTTCATAGGCACTCTGGAAACATATTCAGCAGGGTTTTGATTTTTTCCTGGATGGTGCACAATGGTATAATCATACTCTTGTAATCATAATCCCCATCATTCAATGCGAGGAGGCATCTTGGCTTTTAGATTCCCAAAGATACTTAGCAATGCTTGATCATCAGTCACCAGCATAAGAGACTTTCTGCACAGAAATACATGGAAATGTTTACAAGCCCACCTCAAGGCCAGACTTTCTTTCTCAGGTTGTGAGTAAGCACATTCTTTCTGAGACAAACTTCGGCTGGCATAGGCTACAATATGCCTTTGAGCATGTGAGTGTCCGCTGTGCTGTACAAGGATAGCGCCTACCCTGAATGGGCTAGCATGAACAACAACCTCTGTGTAAAGCTATGGATTAAAGGAGGCCATTTCAGTAGCAGTTTCAACCGCTTGTTGGATTTTCTTGAAACTTCTCTCACATTTGTGTGACCATTTGAATTACACATTTTTCTTTGTTAACTCTAATAATGGAGCACTTATGGTAGCAAAGTCTTGTATGTATCCTGAACAGTATCTGGCCATGCCAAGAAATTAACGTAATATCAAAACATATTGTGGGGGTGGGAGATCCGCATATTACAAGCCTTGTACTTTTGCAGGATCAGTTGTCATACCCCCAGTTGAAAAGATATGGCCAAATAAATACCTTAAGGTTCGTCTTGTGGAATTCACACTAGTCTGCCCTCAAAGTCAAACCAGCATCAGTAAGTAAGCAGCATACTTGTGAGAGAGCTTTAACATGCTGTTTCTGTGTAGCCTGATTAAGCTCTTGGTGGACGAGTTACTCCATCACAACAGCAACGGATATTCCGTCCACTGAAATATAAATCCTATTATATCCTATGTGATTTATTTTTTGGGTGAGGGGATATCCGTCAATGTTATGGAGAAACCTGTCTGCCAAGATCAAAAGCAGGCCCTGAATCTTTTATATCAAAACAGATCAACATGTGTAGAAAAGGTTCCAACTGATAATAACCTTTATTTAAATCAAGGCGAGAGAAGACCTCGGCACCATTTAATTACATTATCATGTCAGCAATTTGTGGACCTGGATGTCACTCTTGTTAAATTGCCTTGTTTGCTTGCCACATGTCAATGCATGTGCATACAGCTCCTTCCTTATCCTTTTTGGGCACTACCACTGTTGGGAAAACCCACAGCGTTGGACCAGTTGAACGCTCAATAATGTCATGCTTAATTAATTATTCAAGTTCTTTTTCAACAGCTTCTTGTAAATGAAAATCAATTCTTCCATGTCTCTGAGCACATGGACAGACATCTTCATTGATATGCAATTTTTCTTTCAAAGTCTTAAGTTTTTCTAAACCATTAAACAATGAAGAGAGTTGACTTATGATTCTGTGATGAGCAATCATGCTGTAATTCATAGAAATCAGTCCCATATCAGCAGCTGAACTGAGGGTGAACAAGCACTTAATCCTGTCCCTTGAATCTCATGAATGTGATTTTCATGTGTTTCATTGTCACTACAAAAGAGCCCTGACTTTTTATGGGTGTCGATGAAGGCCATGTATACACCTTGGTCTTCGATGGCGAAGGTTGCGGTAATGGAGATAATTAATTATATTTGTCTTCAAGCATTATGTTGAACGACCCACCACTGTCGATGATGATAGTTATCGAGCAACCATTTACTTTCTAGGTAATCTTTGGGCTGTGTTTGTATGACTTTGCTACTTTGGTATGTCGACTTTTCTTTGACTTACATTTTTTCTCACACGCCACCAGTTCGACATGCTCTTGTTTCTCTGAGGTGAGTATCGACACTGCATATCCATTTTCCTCACTTTCACCTGATATTGAGGTGGAAGAACAGTTTGACAATGATTTAGATGATGATCAACTTCATTCAGTGTCAATTTGCATCGTTTGATGTCGCCTGTTGGCCCTATGGGTGTGTGGCGAACGTTGCTTCTGGAAGGCTCTGGTGGGCATTTTGTCATCACACTGTGACACCCTTACTTTTTCCTTCACTTTGCAAACCACCACACAAAATGCTTCTTTTTCTCATAGTCTTTACATATCTGTCCAAGAGGAGGACATCTACCTTAATGTGGAAACGAAAACCCACACATATACCATAACTTCTTTTTATGTATAAACATCACTTTATGTCTTTAGCTTTGGCTTACTTTTTATACTCATGACAGGCTCACTAGGGGGCCCTCCAGCCACCATGTCAGCAGATTGTATTTCAGTATGTTACCTTCGTTCTGAGTTTCTGTCAAAATGTGTCATCTGAATAAATCTGTCAAGCATACATCAATAACTTTAAGACATATAGCTTCTTCGTCATTAAATTCCTTGAACTTACAGTGTTTGATGAGTGTATCAAGTCTCTCCACAAATTAATCAATGGTTTTACCAACTTTTTGATGTTCTTGACTGCAAATATATCTTTCTTTTGTAATTTACCTATGCTTGTTTAAGAATACTTCAGTAGAAGTTATGACAACACAGAGTGTTGTGGTGTGAGTCTGCCTGGGCATTCAGACTGAAGCTGTTGACCTTGACAGATCATTTTAATAATCGTTGATGCTGTGTTATTTATCTTAAATAAACTCACACTGAGTTCCACATATTTTTGGAGTATTCAACTTTATTACACTGGCGATGAGGGACTTTGCTTGATTGGGGACACGCAACTCCAGCATCAACTCCCCTAATACTTATTTGGGGACTTTGTAGGAGACTATTGTTTGAAGTCCTTGGATTTCGCAGTTATCAACCTTATTTCACAAGCTCTTCGCAATTGAGCTTATGTTGTTTTTTGATTTTTTCGCTTTCTACTCCTGAAGTTGTAGTATCATTGGACCTGGCTACCAACTGAATGCTAGAGTAACCGATCGTCGACTCGTGGAGGTAACGGATTACAAATTAACCAACCGTGAGTAACAGTGCACGTCTGCATGACATCGTTTAGACTTTGGGTGGACTTATTTCAACATTAGATTGCTGGCTTTTTTTTGCGATGAACGTACTGCCTATTGCAAATTGTTTTCGTTACCGTTATCGGTGACTTCTACACTTGCGCATCATTCAAACAAACTCACCGGAGCATGTACCGAATCCTTGTTCACGTCACTGAACATCGGATGACTTGAACTTTTACTTTCGACTCCTACGCGTCATTGCTCAATGGATTGTGGTAGCATGTGACGTCGTTACGCTGACGTCACGGCCATTTTGAGCGTTACCTAGCAACGAGTTCGGCAATGAATCGAGTCACCGATGCTTTTCAAGAAATATAAGATAGGTCCTATACTTACAAACGTTTAAAAAAAAAAAAGAACAATAGCATTTTTACGGTGGGTCTTTGGTTGTTACAGGTTTTTTTTTCTTTTTCTTTCACCGCTGGGATTACCGCATTGTTTAAGCACTCTGCCCAGAGTCTCAATGTATTAACCAATGTCTGGAGATATTACCACAACTTGAACTTTTATTATAAATGGAACATGACAATTGGGATTCATTTAAACTGCAATTACACTCTATTGAACTGGCTTACAAGACATAACAGAAGATTCCTATCTTCTTTCATTAGACAACGGTGACAACGTTCCTTATTTTAATTTATTATTTTTCTCTTCTCTGACAACGGTGACCACATTCCTTATTTTACTTAATTATTTTATTCTCAATATTTTAGACTACCATTTTGTAAATTCATTTGTTTTATGTTGTCTGCTTCAACAAGTATGTCACAACCTCCAGCTTTCCTTTCGGAGAAGGAAGAACCAATCCTTCCATGGAAACAATGGAGGAATTTGTTCGATTCATACATAGTGACTATTGTTGGGGAAAAATGTTCTACTTACAGAAAACAAGCTATTCTTTTGCATAACCTTGGGGTTGAAGGAAGAAATGTCCATGACAGCATGGATGTCATTACTGAGGGAAGTGGTGAGGGTGAACCTAATGACGTATATGAGATGTCCATGATGATGTTAGAAAGATATTTTGGTCCTCGAATCAATGTAGTTTTGGAGAGGCACAAATGTTTTACTAGAGCTCAGGGTGCAAATGAGTCAGTAAAGAGTTATGTTGGCTCTCTTAAAACTTTGGCAAGGACATGTGAGTTTGCAGACCTTTCTGACTCATTGGTTAGGGATCAATTAGTGCGATGCACTAACAGCACTCGTGTACAAGAAAAGTCATTAGCGAAAAACCCTACGTTAGGAGAGGCTGTTGAAATTGTTGAGGGAATGGAGAACACATCTTCATGGGTCAAAGAAATGAAAAAAGGTCATGAAGATAAAGATAAGAAAGAAGCCTCATGTAGTATACATGCTCTTACCGAGGCTGAGAATTGTGGGGAAGTTGTATCTAAAATTTCACCTGTCAAACCTGATCGTGATGTCCGATACAATTCAACCCCTGGTGGGAACAATGGAAATGAGAGAAGTTTCAAAGATGTTTCCAAACCTAAATGTTTTAGGTGTGGAAGTTTTTCAAATTTTTCAAATTATCCCCAATGTTATGCCGGGGAATCCATTTGCATGAAGTGTGGACTCAAAGGACATTATGCCCGTGTGTGTAAGTCTATTCAAAATAGTAGTAAAAACACAGAAGTTGTGCGCACTGTAATTATGAGTATATGTGACAAAGATGGTCAAATTGACGCAGACAAGATATCTATGCCTGAGAGCGACATTTTGGTCAATGATTTTAATTTTGTCGTCCTAGCTGATTCTGGCTCCCCATTTACCATGATAGGTAATACGCAATGGGACGAGATAGTTGGTCTTGATAACATGGGTTTGAGTCCTCCTGATGTCAATCCTGTTAGCTATGGTGGTGCAAAAATTTATGTTTTTGGGTACGTTGAAGGGTGTATTCAGTTTAAAGGCAGAAAAACGGTTGGGAAAATATATGTGGCAGAGAGGGGTGTTAATTATTTTTTTTTTTATATTTTAAGACCTTTATTAATCAACAGGAGCATTACACAGCGTTCCGCCCACAACCCATCCGGGCCAGCCGCATGTATATTGATTCGTTTCGCAGGTGTTTAGTGAACACAGCCTCAAGGCCGACAACCCTGAGGTTCGGCGGCGTAAGCGGTCGATTTGAACATTGTACAATTATACAGACATTTGGTGATGTGGAGAGGTGGGTCTGTAAACTTTATTCTTTTTTTGTGTGCAATGTGTGTGAACCCGTGGGTATAGGGCTATGCTAGCACTCATCGATGTCTTCAAGTGAATTGTGGCCCGTTTCGATACATGTGGGGCATGAGGAGGAGTGTCAGTGGAGCTCACCTCCCATGGGGACGTGGGGTAGTAATAGTGAGGGATGAGGCTAGTCAGCATCCTAAGTGTGTCGGTGAGCGAACATCTATACAGCTTATCCACTCTGTTGAGGGTGTCTGGTGTTTGTACCTGTAATCAGAAAGGATCACTTCAGCCATGACTGTTACTCTCGAAGGCCCCATGGTGTAGAGTGTATAATATCCAACTTGGAAAGGCCTGGTCCAAAGGGGAACGGGACCAGTGTATCAATAAACTTTAGAACAGTAACATGAAAAATATATGCTAGAGGGGAAGGGAATGGAAGTAGAGATTGCCATGGGTGTAAGAAGGGAAGTGCGGCGTCAATGTGGCGGTAGTGGTCCAGCGGGCGGGCAGGCAAGAGATCATGGCGGGTGGCTTGCCTGTATGCCAAGTGTGTAAGGGGGGTCACCGTCATGGGGGCGTGTTAGGTATGGTAATACAGTATTGGTCTTGTGGCAACCGGTGGCAGAACCCCCAGTGAAGGTTGGATGTATGGGGACGTGGACGCGGGAGGGGCAACACACTCCAGAGAGGGGTGTTAACTTACTGGATGGAGACACCAACGAGATCTTGGAATCTTGTTGAATCCCAATGCCAAAGATCCCAAAGATCAAGTCATGTTGGTGAACTGTGAGAAGGATAAGAGTGTGTTAAAGGATCAGAGTAATGAGTACTTTAACAAGTAACTAGAAGTCTTTACTGATAGCTTGGGGTGTCCTAAAGGGTTTGAACACTGCATAATTTTAAAGAAAAATGCAGTATCTTCAGTAGATAAGGTGAGGAAAGTACCCAACTTGATAATGTGACCACTCAAGACGGAGCTGGAAAGGTTATTGAAATTGGGAATCATCAAGGAAATAGAAGCATTTGAATGGTTGGCCCCGATCATTTTGGCCCCAAAGGATGGTGGGGCCAGTGTCAGGATGTGTGTGGACTTGAGGGGATTAAATGAGTGGATTTGGGTTGATCGCCAACCCCTACCTAACAACTCAGAATCACTTAGTACTCTCAAGGGTGCGCGTGTCTTTAGTGTACTGGACTTGTCGTCTGCGTACCACCAAGTTCCTCTACATAAAGTCAAGACACCTTACCTCTTTCGTAATACCTCTGGGAGCCTACTGTTTCTTAAGGATGCCTTTTGGGCTAGCGTCAGCTGCAGCATGCTTCCAGAGGGTGATGAAGAAGGTCTTAGAGGGTGTGAATAACATAATGTTCTTCCAGGACGATATTTTGATATATGGTGAAAACAATGAGGGACACAGTAATACTCTAAATGAAGTTCTGGAAAAGTTGAAAAATAATGGGCTGACTGTAAAGAAGTAAAAATGCCGTATTGGGGTTGGAAGTGTGTCATATTTGGGTCATGTAATTTCTGGAGATGGAATACAACCAAAATTGGAACTTGCTCAAAGTGTGTTAAATGCTCCTAGACCAGTTGACAAGGACCAAGTGAGGTCATTTCTGGGACTTGACGAGTTTTATTCAAAGTTTTTGTCCATGGTTTTGCAAGTGAGGCTGAGCCAATTAGAGTTTTATTAAAAAAGGGTGTGCTCTTCTCTTGGTCGAAGGATTGTCAAGAAGCTTTTGACACTATCAAGGGTGCAATTGGAGATATGCCCACTTTATGACACTTTGATGCAAATTTAAGGACGGTGCTGACCACTGATGCAAATCTTAAAGGATTAGGTGCCGTTCTCTCTCAGTTTGTAAATGGTGAATAGAGAACAGTTGCGTTTGCCTCAAGAGCACTAAAAGAAGCAGAAAAAATTATTCCTGTTTAGAAAGAGAAGCTTTGGCTGTGTTTTGGGCAATACAGCATTTCAGGTTTTACTTGTGGGGAATCCCTTTTGTTGTGAGATCAGACCATCGTCCCTTGGTCCAGATTTTTTCCTGCAGACACAGTGATCATATTACGCCTAGGATCAAGCGTTGGAGTGAAGGGTTACAAGAGTACAACTTCAGGGTGCAATATTTATCTGGTTCTAACAGACTGTCTCTCTCGTCTACCTGTAGATGAGGGATTGATTACAAGTGAAAAGGAGTATGTGTACTGTATTGGGGAGTCTAGTGTCTATTGCATGTCTGAGTTATCTTTATCAAAGGATGAATGGTGTGATGGTGTGAATAAGGACGATACGTTGATGTTGATAAAGTCTTGGGTTAGTCAAGGTTGGCCTGAGTAGAAATCTCTCGACCAAAATATGAAGTCATACTGGACTGTAAGAGATGAACTATCATTTACCTGTGGATACCTATTGAGAGGTGATAGAGTCATTCCTCCTGTAAAATTCAGGAACAAGATCATCAATACTGCCCATGAAGGACATCTTGGGACGAGTCTCACTAAAGGCCATGTGAGAGAAAGATATTGGTGGCCTGGCATGGATCACATGATTGAACAAGTGATGAAAAATTGCTCAATTTGTGCTGAGAGTGACAAATCTCATGTAGTTAGCCATGCACCTTTGTCTCCAGTTGAGGTGCCAGATCGTGTTTGGTCTAAATTGGGTCTTGATATCATGGGACCTTTTGATTTGTTGCCTTCTTATGAGCGTTATGTTCTTTTACTGGTGAACTATACTTCAAATTGGGTAGTCACAAAATGTGTTTCCTTTGTTAACACAAGAGTTGTTGTAGATTTTCTCAAGGATGTGTTAGTTTCTGAAGGGGTGTCTAAGTTTTTAGTAACTGATAATGGCGTACAATTTGCACCCCACAAAATGAGTGATTTTCTTAAGGATAACAATATTATTCATCAGAAAACTGCATTATATTCACCACAGGCTAACGGTCTTACAGAGCGAATGAATAGACTTGTCAAAGATTGTGCACAATGTGCTCTTAACACAAGATCTTCCTTTACCAGTATATTGAGGGAAACATGGTGGGCACACCACACTACTCCTAATGCCATTACACTAAAGTCTCCTTTTGAGGTTTTAAGGGGTAGAACAGCTGTTTTCAAAATTGAATCCTAGTTGGTTGCCTGAGAGTTCTGGTCATGAGTTGTCCTTGGAGGAGCGACATTCTAGGATATCGAATTATCAACAAAAATACAAAGTCCGGTATGACTATAGGATGCATGTGAGAAGTAAGAAGTGGAATGTTGGAGACAAGGTTTTGGTAAAAAATTCTAGACATACACAAAAAGGGATGAGTACTTTTATTGGTTCCTTCACTATTGTGTCTATTAGGAAGAATGTTGTTAAAGTTTATACAGGGTGCATGTGGAGCATGTCAAGGTTAGTGAAGTGTCTGGAACAACCAAAGGATAATTTGGAATGTACAACTAAAGGTACCTTACCAGTTGAGAAGCATGCAACTACAGTTCATGAAAGGTACCCTCAAAGATTTTCACAACGATCTAGGAGCATGCCATTGAAATGTAAAGATTATGATTGAGTTGAATGTTATTTGATTATGATTTGAGTTGAATGTTATTTTTTTGTTGTTGTTGTATTGTTTGTTAATTGTATCTTATCTTTAGAAAGGGAGATGTGTTGTAAATTACCTAAGCTTGTTTAAGAATACTTCAGTAGAAGTTATGACATCACAGAGTGTTGTGGTGTAAGTCTGCCTGGGTATTCATGCTGAAGCTGTTGACCTTGAAAGATCATTTTAATTGTTGATACTGTGTTATTTATCTTAAATAAACTCACACTGAGTTCTACATATTTTTGGAGTATTCAACTTTATTACACTTTCATAATCAATGTTTGGTACTAGATTAAACTTGAGATTCAGTGTTTGTTTAATCTAAAGGTACGGGGCTTTTTCGTCAGTTCTCTGCATTTTATTTGTGACTTCTTTCCCACCATAACCAACTGGATTGTTGAGGTACTTGATAACCTTTTTCGTTATCAGTCTCTTCAAGTGCTTTAATGAAATCATCAAATGTCTCTATCCAAGCAGTCCATCTATTGTCAAGATGTTGCTTTCTGGCTGTATTGAAAGGTGGTGGTAGTTTTAGGAATGCAGCAGTGTGGTAACTATGTATGGGAGTGGCTCTTTCTGCTACAGTAAGCTGTATAATTGCGCTTGTGTCATGTGTTCTATGTCTGTGCCTCTGTGATGTACTGTCCTCAGAGTCATCATGGACAATTGGGAAAATCACGACCTCCTCTTTGTCTCCATCGGAGCCCTTTTACTTGTTGGAGACTTCTGGAGTTGTTGTCATCAGACAGCTTTGGTGGTGGGCTAATCCAGGTATCTGACATCTCAGTAAGCACAACCCTCATGCTTCTTCTTGGGTCTCCTCATCCAAAGTTGAGGTCATGAAGATCAGCTCATCAAGATTCTGGGAAGTGCAATGGGAGTATATTTATTTTCCCCTTATTGGGTCAGCCAGCCCTTCTATGTAATTGTTAGTCTTTGACTACTTCAAATTGTATGCTTGTTCCTGTATCTCTCTGTTCAGTGTACAACTGCATTTTGCATGTCAGCGCGGCACCTTCTGATATTGCCTAATTAGCCAGTTCTCGATCATCGGTGTGTAGATTTCTTTGCAACTCTTTTGTTGTCCTCAAATGCTTTATAGTAGCTGAAGTTGCGCTTTGACTCCACATGCATTAAACGTGGATTATGTACTTTGACAGCAAGCAGTTTGCTTGGACCACAGCAAACTCTCTGGGAGAGCACAATCATTCTTTGGGTTATTTATCCCCTATTTAATTGCCAGTTTTAGCGTCCTCCCCAACCTGTGTAACCACTAATGAATACGTCACACACAAAGCTTAGTAACACAAGTCTTTATCTGGCTGCATGTAACTGTGAACCCAACATTCTAAAACAAGCTTTCATTACATTCCGTTCTGACACCTGTGTCACATTCCTATGGAGTCCTAGGGTTTTGTCATAAAACTCGCAAGACACTACATGTGGGAGTACATTTCTACTCGCAGAAAAAATCAGGGATTGGGGAGGATAACAAGTAGGTGTTATTCATGTATAGTGAGGTGGATAGTTTTGTATGCCAATTTGCCTAAGGTGTTATAGTATTTTTGTGATGTGCACCTGCTTCAGTAAAGCAGCCCTTTTCTCACTACAACGATTCAGAAAAGGGGGTGGTGATGAACAGAGTGTCTGAATTAAGCAGACCACTCTTACCCAGTCCAAAGATCAGGGCTTGATCCATCACCGTTATTTAGCTCACTGCCCCATCCCAGCTCAGAACCTGGCTATATGCAAATTAGTCTGTCCCTGGCCCAGTGCATCATGGGAACAGGGCAGACCAAACTACCAAGCCAATTCTTCACCAGAAAGGAGACAAGCTACCGGGGACCGGTTTCTGGCATTTCAGCCTCGTCGGCCCGGCTTGCTTGAATCCTGATGGAGCAGTGAGCAAGGGACTCATGTCTGAGTATACCCTGCCACACCTATAGTGGCCAAAAACGATTCAGAAAAGGGGGTGGTGATGAACAGAGTGTCTGAATTAAGCAGACGACTCTTACCCAGTCCAAAGATCAGGGCTTGATCCATCACCGTTATTTAGCTCACTGCCCCATCCCAACTCAGAACCTGGCTATATGCAAATTAGTCTGTCCCTGGCCCAGTGCATCATGGGAACAGGGCAGACCAAACTACCAAGCCAATTCTTCACCAGAAAGGAGACAAGCTACCGGGGACCGGTTTCTGGCATTTCAGCCTCGTCGGCCCAGCTTGCTTGAATCCTGATGGAGCAGTGAGCAAGGGACTCATGTCTGAGTATACCCTGCCACACCTATAGTGGCCAAAAACGATTCAGAAAAGGGGGTGGTGATGAACAGAGTGTCTGAATTAAGCAGACCACTCTTACCCAGTCCAAAGATCAGGGCTTGATCCATCACCGTTCTTTAGCTCACTGCCCCATCCCAGCTCAGAACCTGGCTATATGCAAATTAGTCTGTCCCTGGCCCAGTGCATCATGGGAACAGGGCAGACCAAACTACCAAGCCAATTCTTCACCAGAAAGGAGACAAGCTACCGGGGACCGGTTTGTGGCATTTCAGCCTCGTCGGCCCGGCTTGCTTGAATCCTGATGGAGCAGTGAGCAAGGGACTCATGTCTGAGTATACCCTGCCACACCTATAGTGGCCAAAAACGATTCAGAAAAGGGGGTGGTGATGAACAGAGTGTCTGAATTAAGCAGACCACTCTTACCCAGTCCAAAGATCAGGGCTTGATCCATCACCGTTATTTAGCTCACTGCCCCATCCCAGCTCAGAACCTGGCTATATGCAAATTAGTCTGTCCCTGGCCCAGTGCATCATGGGAACAGGGCAGACCAAACTACCAAGCCAATTCTTCACCAGAAAGGAGACAAGCTACCGGGGACCGGTTTCTGGCATTTCAGCCTCGTCGGCCCGGCTTGCTTGAATCCTGATGGAGCAGTGAGCAAGGGACTCATGTCTGAGTATACCCTGCCACACCTATAGTGGCCAAAAACGATTCAGAAAAGGGGGTGGTGATGAACAGAGTGTCTGAATTAAGCAGACCACTCTTACCCAGTCCAAAGATCAGGGCTTGATCCATCACCGTTATTTAGCTCACTGCCCCATCCCAGCTCAGAACCTGGCTATATGCAAATTAGTTTGTCCTTGGCCCAGTGCATCATGGGAACAGGGCAGACCAAACTACCAAGCCAATTCTTCACCAGAAAGGAGACAAGCTACCGGGGACCGGTTTCTGGCATTTCAGCCTCGTCGGCCCGGCTTGCTTGAATCCTGATGGAGCAGTGAGCAAGGGACTCATGTCTGAGTATACCCTGCCACACCTATAGTGGCCAAAAACGATTCAGAAAAGGGGGTGGTGATGAACAGAGTGTCTGAATTAAGCAGACCACTCTTACCCAGTCCAAAGATCAGGGCTTGATCCATCACCGTTATTTAGCTCACTGCCCCATCCCAGCTCAGAACCTGGCTATATGCAAATTAGTTTGTCCCTGGCCCAGTGCATCATGGGAACAGGGCAGACCAAACTACCAAGCCAATTCTTCACCAGAAAGGAGACAAGCTACCGGGGACCGGTTTCTGGCATTTCAGCCTCGTCGGCCCGGCTTGCTTGAATCCTGATGGAGCAGTGAGCAAGGGACTCATGTCTGAGTATACCCTGCCACACCTATAGTGGCCAAAAACGATTCAGAAAAGGGGGTGGTGATGAACAGAGTGTCTGAATTAAGCAGACCACTCTTACCCAGTCCAAAGATCAGGGCTTGATCCATCACCGTTATTTAGCTCACTGCCCCATCCCAGCTCAGAACCTGGCTATATGCAAATTAGTCTGTCCCTGGCCCAGTGCATCATGGGAACAGGGCAGACCAAACTACCAAGCCAATTCTTCACCAGAAAGGAGACAAGCTACCGGGGACCGGTTTCTGGCATTTCAGCCTCGTCGGCCCGGCTTGCTTGAATCCTGATGGAGCAGTGAGCAAGGGACTCATGTCTGAGTATACCCTGCCACACCTATAGTGGCCAAAAACGATTCTGAAAAGGGGGTGGTGATGAACAGAGTGTCTGAACTAAGCAGACCACTCTTACCCAGTCCAAAGATCAGGGCTTGATCCATCACCGTTCTTTAGCTCACTGCCCCATCCCAGCTCAGAACCTGGCTATATGCAAATTAGTCTGTCCCTGGCCCAGTGCATCATGGGAACAGGGCAGACCAAACTACCAAGCCAATTCTTCACCAGAAAGGAGACAAGCTACCGGGAACCGGTTTCTGGCATTTCAGCCTTGTCGGCCCGGCTTGCTTGAATCCTGATGGAGCAGTGAGCAAGGGACTCATGTCTGAGTATACCCTGCCACACCTATAGTGGCCAAAAACGATTCAGAAAATGGGGTGGTGATGAACAGAGTGTCTGAATGAAGCAGACCACTCTTACCCAGTCCAAAGAACAGGGCTTGATCCATCACCGTTATTTAGCTCACTGCCCCATCCCAGCTCAGAACCTGGCTATATGCAAATTAGTCTGTCCCTGGCCCAGTGCATCATGGGAACAGGGCAGACCAAACTACCAAGCCAATTCTTCACCAGAAAGGAGACAAGCTACCGGGGACCGGTTTCTGGCATTTCAGCCTCGTCGGCCCGGCTTGCTTGAATCCTGATGGAGCAGTGAGCAAGGGACTCATGTCTGAGTATACCCTGCCACACCTATAGTGGCCAAAAACGATTCAGAAAAGGGGGTGGTGATGAACAGAGTGTCTGAATTAAGCAGACCACTCTTACCCAGTCCAAAGATCAGGGCTTGATCCATCACCGTTATTTAGCTCACTGCCCCATCCCAGCTCAGAACCTGGCTATATGCAAATTAGTCTGTCCCTGGCCCAGTGCATCATGGGAACAGGGCAGACCAAACTACCAAGCCAATTCTTCACCAGAAAGGAGACAAGCTACCGGGGACCGGTTTCTGGCATTTCAGCCTCGTCGGCCCGGCTTGCTTGAATCCTGATGGAGCAGTGAGCAAGGGACTCATGTCTGAGTATACCCTGCCACACCTATAGTGGCCAAAAACGATTCAGAAAAGGGGGTGGTGATGAACAGAGTGTCTGAATTAAGCAGACCACTCTTACCCAGTCCAAAGATCAGGGCTTGATCCATCACCGTTCTTTAGCTCACTGCCCCATCCCAGCTCAGAACCTGGCTATATGCAAATTAGTCTGTCCCTGGCCCAGTGCATCATGGGAACAGGGCAGACCAAACTACCAATCCAATTCTTCACCAGAAAGGAGACAAGCTACGGGGGACCGGTTTCTGGCATTTCAGCCTCGTCGGCCCGGCTTGCTTGAATCCTGATGGAGCAGTGAGCAAGGGACTCATGTCTGAGTATACCCTGCCACACCTATAGTGGCCAAAAACGATTCAGAAAAGGGGGTGGTAATGAACAGAGTGTCTGAATTAAGCAGACCACTCTTACCCAGTCCAAAGATCAGGGCTTGATCCATCCCAGCTCAGAACCTGGCTATATGCAAATTAGTCTGTCCCTGGCCCAGTGCATCATGGGAACAGGGCAGACCAAACTACCAAGCCAATTCTTCACCAGAAAGGAGACAAGCTACCGGGGACCGGTTTCTGGCATTTCAGCCTCGTCGGCCCGGCTTGCTTGAATCCTGATGTCGCAGTGAGCAAGGGACTCATGTCTGAGTATACCCTGCCACACCTATAGTGGCCAAAAACGATTCTGAAAAGGGGGTGGTGATGAACAGAGTGTCTGAACTAAGCAGACCACTCTTACCCAGTCCAAAGATCAGGGCTTGATCCATCACCGTTCTTTAGCTCACTGCCCCATCCCAGCTCAGAACCTGGCTATATGCAAATTAGTCTGTCCCTGGCCCAGTGCATCATGGGAACAGGGCAGACCAAACTACCAAGCCAATTCTTCACCAGAAAGGAGACAAGCTACCGGGAACCGGTTTCTGGCATTTCAGCCTTGTCGGCCCGGCTTGCTTGAATCCTGATGGAGCAGTGAGCAAGGGACTCATGTCTGAGTATACCCTGCCACACCTATAGTGGCCAAAAACGATTCAGAAAATGGGGTGGTGATGAACAGAGTGTCTGAATGAAGCAGACCACTCTTACCCAGTCCAAAGAACAGGGCTTGATCCATCACCGTTATTTAGCTCACTGCCCCATCCCAGCTCAGAACCTGGCTATATGCAAATTAGTCTGTCCCTGGCCCAGTGCATCATGGGAACAGGGCAGACCAAACTACCAAGCCAATTCTTCACCAGAAAGGAGACAAGCTACCGGGGACCGGTTTCTGGCATTTCAGCCTCGTCGGCCCGGCTTGCTTGAATCCTGATGGAGCAGTGAGCAAGGGACTCATGTCTGAGTATACCCTGCCACACCTATAGTGGCCAAAAACGATTCAGAAAAGGGGGTGGTGATGAACAGAGTGTCTGAATTAAGCAGACCACTCTTACCCAGTCCAAAGATCAGGGCTTGATCCATCACCGTTATTTAGCTCACTGCCCCATCCCAGCTCAGAACCTGGCTATATGCAAATTAGTCTGTCCCTGGCCCAGTGCATCATGGGAACAGGGCAGACCAAACTACCAAGCCAATTCTTCACCAGAAAGGAGACAAGCTACCGGGGACCGGTTTCTGGCATTTCAGCCTCGTCGGCCCGGCTTGCTTGAATCCTGATGGAGCAGTGAGCAAGGGACTCATGTCTGAGTATACCCTGCCACACCTATAGTGGCCAAAAACGATTCAGAAAAGGGGGTGGTGATGAACAGAGTGTCTGAATTAAGCAGACCACTCTTACCCAGTCCAAAGATCAGGGCTTGATCCATCACCGTTCTTTAGCTCACTGCCCCATCCCAGCTCAGAACCTGGCTATATGCAAATTAGTTTGTCCCTGGCCCAGTGCATCATGGGAACAGGGCAGACCAAACTACCAAGCCAATTCTTCACCAGAAAGGAGACAAGCTACCGGGGACCGGTTTCTGGCATTTCAGCCTCGTCGGCCCGGCTTGCTTGAATCCTGATGGAGCAGTGAGCAAGGGACTCATGTCTGAGTATACCCTGCCACACCTATAGTGGCAAA
The DNA here is from genome assembly GCF_964261635.1 of Lissotriton helveticus. Lineage (NCBI taxonomy): Eukaryota > Metazoa > Chordata > Amphibia > Caudata > Salamandridae > Lissotriton > Lissotriton helveticus. The sequence continues at coordinate 1,888,372,125 of NC_136059.1, read as the reverse complement.
AACGATTCAGAAAAGGGGGTGGTGATGAACAGAGTGTCTGAATTAAGCAGACCACTCTTACCCAGTCCAAAGATCAGGGCTTGATCCATCACCGTTATTTAGCTCACTGCCCCATCCCAGCTCAGAACCTGGCTATATGCAAATTAGTCTGTCCCTGGCCCAGTGCATCATGGGAACAGGGCAGACCAAACTACCAAGCCAATTCTTCACCAGAAAGGAGACAAGCTACCGGGGACCGGTTTCTGGCATTTCAGCCTCGTCGGCCCGGCTTGCTTGAATCCTGATGGAGCAGTGAGCAAGGGACTCATGTCTGAGTATACCCTGCCACACCTATAGTGGCCACAACGATTCAGAAAAGGGGGTGGTGATGAACAGAGTGTCTGAATTAAGCAGACCACTCTTACCCAGTCCAAAGATCAGGGCTTGATCCATCACCGTTATTTAGCTCACTGCCCCATCCCAGCTCAGAACCTGGCTATATGCAAATTAGTCTGTCCCTGGCCCAGTGCATCATGGGAACAGGGCAGACCAAACTACCAAGCCAATTCTTCACCAGAAAGGAGACAAGCTACCGGGGACCGGTTTCTGGCATTTCAGCCTCGTCGGCCCGGCTTGCTTGAATCCTGATGGAGCAGTGAGCAAGGGACTCATGTCTGAGTATACCCTGCCACACCTATAGTGGCCAAAAACGATTCAGAAAAGGGGGTGGTGATGAACAGAGTGTCTGAATTAAGCAGACCACTCTTACCCAGTCCAAAGATCAGGGCTTGATCCATCACCGTTATTTAGCTCACTGCCCCGTCCCAGCTCAGAACCTGGCTATATGCAAATTAGTCTGTCCCTGGCCCAGTGCATCATGGGAACAGGGCAGACCAAACTACCAAGCCAATTCTTCACCAGAAAGGAGACAAGCTACCGGGGACCGGTTTCTGGCATTTCAGCCTCGTCGGCCCGGCTTGCTTGAATCCTGATGGAGCAGTGAGCAAGGGACTCATGTCTGAGTATACCCTGCCACACCTATAGTGGCCAAAAACGATTCAGAAAAGGGGGTGGTGATGAACAGAGTGTCTGAATTAAGCAGACCACTCTTACCCAGTCCAAAGATCAGGGCTTGATCCATCACCGTTATTTAGCTCACTGCCCCATCCCAGCTCAGAACCTGGCTATATGCAAATTAGTCTGTCCCTGGCCCAGTGCATCATGGGAACAGGGCAGACCAAACTACCAAGCCAATTCTTCACCAGAAAGGAGACAAGCTACCGGGGACCGGTTTCTGGCATTTCAGCCTCGTCGGCCCGGCTTTCTTGAATCCTGATGGAGCAGTGAGCAAGGGACTCATGTCTGAGTATACCCTGCCACACCTATAGTGGCCACAACGATTCAGAAAAGGGGGTGGTGATGAACAGAGTGTCTGAATTAAGCAGACCACTCTTACCCAGTCCAAAGATCAGGGCTTGATCCATCACCGTTATTTAGCTCACTGCCCCATCCCAGCTCAGAACCTGGCTATATGCAAATTAGTCTGTCCCTGGCCCAGTGCATCATGGGAACAGGGCAGACCAAACTACCAAGCCAATTCTTCACCAGAAAGGAGACAAGCTACCGGGGACCGGTTTCTGGCATTTCAGCCTCGTCGACCCGGCTTGCTTGAATCCTGATGGAGCAGTGAGCAAGGGACTCATGTCTGAGTATACCCTGCCACACCTATAGTGGCCAAAAACGATTCAGAAAAGGGGGTGGTGATGAACAGAGTGTCTGAATTAAGCAGACCACTCTTACCCAGTCCAAAGATCAGGGCTTGATCCATCACCGTTATTTAGCTCACTGCCCCGTCCCAGCTCAGAACCTGGCTATATGCAAATTAGTCTGTCCCTGGCCCAGTGCATCATGGGAACAGGGCAGACCAAACTACCAATCCAATTCTTCACCAGAAAGGAGACAAGCTACGGGGGACCGGTTTCTGGCATTTCAGCCTCGTCGGCCCGGCTTGCTTGAATCCTGATGGAGCAGTGAGCAAGGGACTCATGTCTGAGTATACCCTGCCACACCTATAGTGGCCAAAAACGATTCAGAAAAGGGGGTGGTAATGAACAGAGTGTCTGAATTAAGCAGACCACTCTTACCCAGTCCAAAGATCAGGGCTTGATCCATCACCGTTATTTAGCTCACTGCCCCATCCCAGCTCAGAACCTGGCTATATGCAAATTAGTCTGTCCCTGGCCCAGTGCATCATGGGAACAGGGCAGACCAAACTACCAAGCCAATTCTTCACCAGAAAGGAGACAAGCTACCGGGGACCGGTTTCTGGCATTTCAGCCTCGTCGGCCCGGCTTGCTTGAATCCTGATGGAGCAGTGAGCAAGGGACTCATGTCTGAGTATACCCTGCCACACCTATAGTGGCCAAAAACGATTCAGAAAAGGGGGTGGTGATGAACAGAGTGTCTGCATTAAGCAGATCACTCTTACCCAGTCCAAAGATCAGGGCTTGATCCATCACCGTTATTTAGCTCACTGACCCGTCCCAGCTCAGAACCTGGCTATATGCAAATTAGTCTGTCCCTGGCCCAGTGCATCATGGGAACAGGGCAGACCAAACTACCAAGCCAATTCTTCACCAGAAAGGAGACAAGCTACCGGGGACCGGTTTCTGGCATTTCAGCCTCGTCGGCCCGGCTTGCTTGAATCCTGATCACTACAAGCTGTCAGGGGTCTGTGCTATGCCCTCTCTCCCAAATGCAAGCCTGTGCGCCAAATTATCAAGCCATTTTAAAGTGTACTAGGCCCAATGTTCTACATCTGCTTTTCCGTATTAAAAACATCTTCACAAAAAGCTGTGAAATGAGTTCAATAATCTCTCCTCATTGAGAAATAACTTCACTTTCCATCAGTTAAAAAATAATAATGTAAAGAGATGTACCATGACATGCTGCTGCTGCATTAGCTGTTCTGCATAGATATAATAATGCCGGCTTCCTCTATGGTAATAGACAAGAATATTTAGCTACAAATGTTAGCAGCATGCACACTTGTAGAATGAAATCCTGCCACACCTATATTTACCAGCTCTTACAATATGTCTAGAGGTGGGTGTGGCTCCTCCAAGAAGTGTATTTTTTCGTCCCTCCATGGGGCATATTCTCAAGGACTTATCGCTGATTTATCTGCACTTTAGCGAATCTATCGCCCTATTCCTAAGCTGGTGCAAACCGCTGACATCGTCAGTTTTCCAGCGATAGCTGCTGCAAAAAACATCGCCGCGGATGAGAGCGACAACTAATGCTAATGATATGCAGAGTAGGCATTGCCGTGCAAAAACACACGAAAACACCACTTCACGACATTCTCAAAGACTAGCCAGATCTGCGATGCGATCCAAAAACAGGTGATAAGGTGAGTTAGCAGCAAGGATTAAACACCTGCCTTTTACTGGTGTTAAGCAGGATGACAATCTGCAGTATGAAAGGGAGCCCAGCCCAGAACCACATCTGAACACCGACACATGTCGTGAAGCTACTGATCATGCAGCTCAGAGCGCCAAGAGGGCCACAACACCCACCTACCCCACCCCAAGGCCCCCCCGGAACCCTCCCGGACTACCACTGAGGCAGCGCAGAACAAGACAGCTGACCTTCTGAAAATGGTATGGCCCCCAGCCACACAATTGCAGATGTGGGGAGAGGTGGGTACCAAGTATGTGTGAAGGAGGCAAGTCACCCATGAATAAGAATGTACACAATGCCAAGTGTGGCAGTGATGTGCTGGACAGACTTCAGTATGCAGAGCACAGACATGTGTATGTGGACATATACTGCTGGTGTTTGTAGTGTTGTGGACAGTGGACGCAACCATGTTACCTCAGGCAGTGGGGAAGACCTCGGTCATGTAACTTTGTCCCCTCTCCCTGTAAGCGTTAGCGGAGTGGGCTGGTCCGGTGTGTGCCAGTCCAGCGTAGGAGTGTGAATAAGTAGGCAGGGGCTGTGGGCGTGGTTCACTTCCGGGATGGCCAACGCATCTGCCAGGGCGGTGCCCCTCACCCTGCCATGAGTTCACTGCCGTGACTGCCAGCCTCCTAAGCCGATCGCTGGCTACCACAACAAAGGCCCCTAGTGCACCCAGAAGCACAGCACCATGGAGTCATGTGTGTGCTTACTACTGCCTTGGTCCTACACTGTGATCAGCAGGTCCCTCAATTCAAATTGAGCCTTGATTTATTGATGGCACAGTCCAATAGGCAACAGACATTCCATCCAGTGCAGCCTCCCGGACGACGCATCCGGTGAGCTCATCAGGTGCCACTGACTCTATGCAGCTCAAGTCAACACCACATGGCTGTGGGCCCTTGCTGACCTCTGCCTCCTGCCCACACAGCAGTCAACAGGGCTCACACATATCAAATCCAATCCTGACCTGCAAGGACATGCCCTCATCGCTGGCTACGCACACGCTGGTCTCATCAGGTGCCACTAACTCTGTGCACCGCAACTCATGGACCCTTTATGATTGAGTTTCGTGCTGTGGACAGTGGACGCAACAATGTCCCCTCAGGCAGTGGGGAAGACCTGGGACGATGATGATGAAGATGAGGCAGGTGTACCACACCCCACTGCAGCTGCAGCAGGAATATCCCGAATGGACACAATCATTAACAATTTCTTCGCATGAGTACGCTCAGCTCTGGTGCCCCTACCTCAGTGCAGCTCAAGTCATGGACCCTTTATGGTTGAATATTTTGTGTGTGATTTCAGATCTGGTGCCCCTACGTCAGTGCAGCTCAAGTCATGGACCCTTTATGATTAAATCTTTTGTGTGTGATTTCAGATCTGATGCCCCTACCTCAGTGCACCACAAGTCATGAACCTTTGTGAGTGAATCTTTTGTGCGTGATCCGATGATCACTGTTCTAGTTGGTACCAGCATCAACCACTCGCTGAGGGCTGGCTTACACTCACCCCACACCAGTCCAGCAGAGGCGTCACTGGACATGTGACCCTGGTAATAAATAGGGGCCAGGTGCAAGTGCCCGTAGCCAGTCCCACTATCCACTAAGTGTGTTCTTGAGGTCCTTATGTATGCATGATGGTCCCGGGCCCTACCACATTACATTGTGTTGTGGATAGCGGACACCACCATGTCACCTCAGGCAGTGGCTAAGAACTTGGACATGTAGCTTTGTTGTCCCCCCTGTAAGCGTAAGTGGAGTGGGCTGGGCTGGCATACGCAAGTCCAGTGTTGGGGTGTGAAGAATTTGCCCGGGTCTCTGGGTGCGGTTCAGTTCCGGCCTGGACAAGGAACTAACTAATGCATGTTTCTCTGTTGTAGTGTCGGCACCACCGGGCCCGCACTCGACAATGTTACAATGTAGCATGCACCCGGTGGGCAGGCTCACATGAACGGAGAAATGATGGAGCGCAAGACCGCTCGTGGTCTTGGCTCATACATGCCAAGTGTTTTGTGTATCTGTATTGCTGCAGCATGAGCCAAATGCCTAGCCCTACTCGCAGCTCCAGTTCAGCCAGGCATGAACTCTACATCTGTGTCCACCCTCTCCTTACCATAGGCCTACACTCATGTGGTCGCCCACCTTCAATGGCCAACATCACTGTGTCATTGTCAGACTTGTGGACATGCACAGACAGGCATGACAATGGTGTGCCGTAGGAGTGCAAGTGATGCAAAGCGCAGCGCACACAAGTTATTAGGCTTGGGGGAGGAAGGAGCAGCTGTGAGGCAATGTAACACACAGTGATGCCGCACATGCAAGACATGTCAAATATGAATCCCAAAGTTGCACACATCCCACCCCCAACAAGCCACTTCACATTTCCTGAATGCAAGCAGACGACAAACTAACACTAGGGATGAAAGCTCCTTTGTCTGAACTATCAGGTGGGAGCACATCTGCACCTCCAACCTCAGAATTGCATGTGCCCAGCACCCCCTGACAGATACTATAGCAGCTGATGATGACTCCCACACTAAGCACATCCCGACGAAAGACCAATGTATACACACCCCACAGACAGAAGTCCTTGCTCGAAGTTATCTTGCATGGAATGACCTTCACACTTATACCCACACCATCCCAGGCGTACAACCGTTGCACACTAAAACAACTCATTTATCGGACTGTGGCATTTCATCAACAGAACTGGTGCAGTCAGAACAGTGGCGCTTCAACCAAAGGCACTGACACAATGGCAGAACATCCCAGACACATGCACAACCCCTGTCACGTGGAACTGTACCGTGCACGAATGCTGCATTTATTGGGGGCACTGTCATTGGCTGTGCTGCGGATCAGTTACCAGCTAAGCTTCCGCCTTGCCAACGTCACCTGCGTTCAGCCTGTGTTGCATTGACGATCGTGCATATTCGAGTGGTCTATGGATGTCTGCCTATCCAACAAGACGGTAGATGAACTGGATTTTGACATGTGTGTGCGCCCCCTGTTGGCACACGAAGATTGTACAAATCCACGTGTGCAGTGATCACATTGAACCGCGACCCTATTGAGCTGTAGTGCTAATTGGTGAAAGGGTGTAGATGCAGCACATCTGTCTGGACCTGCTAATGGATCGACTCGCCATCCTGTTTGATGAAGTCGACAACTACCTCATGTTGGAAATGATGGCCTACGAAGCTGCAATCGCTTTCATGGACGAGTAACTACTTACCTGCAGCCACAACTCATTGGAACTCATTGCACATGTCCCAACTCCTTGTTGCATCTTGGAGATCTGGTCACAAACCCCAAGACAACAGTGGTCATGGCTGCATTCGTCTGGACTCCGACTACATGAGCGGACAACAATGCGAGTTAACACACATCTGTGAAAGGTGAGGCACTCCCCCGGAGTGGATAGCTGCACTTGGAAACTTTCCTCATCCTGACATACTGCTGCATTGGTCTGCAAGTTGTGGCACTTATTTTGCCCATACTGACACACATATGCCAATAAAGTATACTCACCTTCACTTGTATTCAACTGTGATGAGTGTTGATTTGAATGACAATGTGTGTCTCACTGCCTGTCTGGGTCACGGCCATACATGCACATTGATAGCATTATCCAGGGAGTACCTTTTTGTAGGCCTGGGCAGTAAATTCCGTTCCGCTCGTGGAATTTGCGGAATTTGGGTAATTGCCCATTATTCTGCATTCCGCGACTTCACGAAATGTTGTGCTTGTTTGCATTCTCAAAATGCGTGTTCACGAGGTATTTCCCCCCGAGCACGCAAACAGCGATTGCGAACAGTAAAAAAGCATCGCGAACAAGCAATTACAGCTCTGACCCTGTGCCTCATGGGAACAGTCCAGTCCGAACTACCAAGCCATGTCTTTCCCAGACCGGAATCAAGCATCCAAGGACCGGTTTCTGGCTATCAGCCTTCAAAAAAACGATGGATTTAGGCCCAGATCCTTGTACTGGGGTGAATGTATGACATTGTTCTACATTCTGTCCATCAACTGTGTTTTTTGCAATTTTCACCCCGAGTGGGCTGGGTATGCTCAGACGTGAGTCCCAGGCTCTCCACACCACTGGAGTCAAGCTATCCAGGCTGAATGAAGGCTGATAGCCAGAAACCGGTCCTTGGATGCTTGATTCCGGTCTGGGAAAGACATGGCTTGGTAGTTCGGACTGGACTGTTCCCATGAGGCACAGGGTCAGAGCTGATTGGCATATAGCCAGTGTCTAACCCAGGGTGGTGTGGAGTGCAAAAAAACGATGGATTCAGGCCCAGATCCTTGTACTGGGGTGAATGTATGACATTGTTCTACATTCTGTCCATCAACTGTGTTTTTTGCAATTTTCACCCCGAGTGGGCTGGGTATGCTCAGACGTGAGTCCCAGGCTCTCCACACCACTGGAGTCAAGCTATCCAGGCTGAATGAAGGCTGATAGCCAGAAACCGGTCCTTGGATGCTTGATTCCGGTCTGGGAAAGACATGGCTTGCTAGTTCGGACTGGACTGTTCCCATGAGGCACAGAGTCAGAGCTGATTTGCATATAGCCAGTGTCTAACCCAGGGTGGTGTGGAGTGCAAAAAAACGATGGATTTAGGCCCAGATCCTTGTACTGGGGTGAATGTATGACATTGTTCTACATTCTGTCCATCAACTGTGTTTTTTGCAATTTTCACCCCGAGTGGGCTGGGTATGCTCAGACGTGAGTCCCAGGCTCTCCACACCACTGGAGTCAAGCTATCCAGGCCGAATGAAGGCTGATAGCCAGAAACCGGTCCTTGGATGCTTGATTCCGGTCTGGGAAAGACATGGCTTGGTAGTTCGGACTGGACTGTTCCCATGAGGCACAGGGTCAGAGCTCATTTGCATATAGCCAGTGTCTAACCCAGGGTGGTGTGGAGTGCAAAACAAACCGATGGATTTTGGCCCAGATCCTTGTACTGGGGTGAATGTATGACAGTGTTCTACATTCTGTCCATCAACTGTGTTTTTTGCAAATTTCACCCCGAGTGGGCTGGGTATGCTCAGACGTGAGTCCCAGGCTCTCCACACCACTGGAGTCAAGCTATCCAGGCTGAATGAAGGCTGATAGCCAGAAACCGGTCCTTGGATGCTTGATTCTGGTCTGGGAAAGACATGGCTTGGTAGTTCGGACTGGACTGTTCCCATGAGGCACAGGGTCAGAGCTGATTTGCATATAGCCAGTGTCTAACCCAGGGTGGTGTGGAGTGCAAAAAAACGATGGATTTAGGCCCAGATCCTTGTACTGGGGTGAATGTATGACATTGTTCTACATTCTGTCCATCAACTGTGTTTTTTGCAATTTTCACCCCGAGTGGGCTGGGTATGCTCAGACGTGAGTCCCAGGCTCTCCACACCACTGGAGTCAAGCTATCCAGGCTGAATGAAGGCTGATAGCCAGAAACCGGTCCTTGGATGCTTGATTCCGGTCTGGGAAAGACATGGCTTGGTAGTTCGGACTGGACTGTTCCCATGAGGCACAGGGTCAGAGCTGATTTGCATATAGCCAGTGTCTAACTCAGGGTGGTGTGGAGTGCAAAAAAACGATTGATTTAGGCCCAGATCCTTGTACTGGGGTGAATGTATGACATTGTTCTACATTCTGTCCATCAACTGTGTTTTTTACTATTTACTGTCCAGCGCATAGTACTCGATGAAGAAACATGGCACTAGATTTTAGTGGGTGAAAGTCCTTTAAAAACAAAATAGAATAATTTTTGACCAGGTATGGTGAGTTCAATTAAGACAAGAGAGGAATTCCACTTTATTTGATTTTCAATAGTTACTCAGTAAGTCATACAATTCCTTAAGACACATATATATGGGCTTTGCAGGGCAACAGTTTCTAATTGCCAATATTTTTAGGTGACAGAGCATATGCTTTACATTCAAGGATTCCATATCTAAATTGTCACACACCTAGGAATAAAGATACAATACTGCTCACCATCTAATAAGGGAAATTATTGAAAGGACATGTGGATTACTGAAAGTCAGATTCAGTTGCCTGCACAACAATGGAGGATCACTCGAATATAATCCAGAGAGCTGCTAAAAGATGATTGCCACATGTGGAACATTTTACAGTACACAATCTCCCCTGGCTTCACAGGAAACGATGCCTCAACAGCAGAAGATGTAACCACTGCAAAAAATCTATTCAGGTATAAACCAGACATTTTTCCTCTGATGAATATTGGTAGGACTGACTTGCAGAGATTTTTCACCAAACTCATAACTGCGAGATGCCTGGTAATAGCAGTTATTGCACATATCACAAGTATATGGGTCTCTTGTAAAGAGGGCCGTTGTTTGACGTGGATACAGATACAACCTTTTACATGGATGAAAGTCACAGAAAATATACATTACTGGTGGCTTAAAGAGGTGTTGTATTCATGAACAATTAGGATAAAATACTAGGCCAAAGGGAATTCAGATCTTTCTTTTGCCCTGATTTGGCACGCTCTTGGACACAGCGCCAAGAACCCTTTAGGTAGATGCGCGTTTTTACTAAATATATTAACAGAACATAACATTTAAATTTGCACACCTAGGACTCAAACTGTGCCAAGATGAAAATAGCAATAATGTTGCAAACCGTGCTCGGTCTAGCGTGAAAGTTCTGTGATGTATTCCTATAGGTTCTGTATCGATCCCCCTATTCCTGACCCTATTCTGGTTAACAAGTTAACTAGCAGCCAGCCCATGATGCTGAAAACCCCCATGATGCAGGAACCGTTATCTGAGAAAGCCACACTACGGCACAGGAACGTGTTATCTGATTAGGTCATAACGCTTGCCATCTAATTAGACAAGCGATATTCCTCCAGCCCCTGATAAGGCATACGGAGTTCTCAAAACAAATCAAACCTATGTCAACCTGGGAAAAACCCTGCGGCCATTGTTTTGATTTCATCGAGAACTTCAGCAAAAGAATGTGCTAACGACCAAGTCGTATGACATCCTTATTGACGTATCTATGTCCATTCTTACGTCAATCTCGGCACCTTAAAGGTATAAATATTACCGATATTGCCCTATGCAAACACATGCGGTGGTGACGAGATCGGAGCAGCCAGACTTGCCGAAGCCCAGAGCAGAGCAGACCCCGCTGGCGCAGCCCCGCCTTCCTGACGCGCTGAGAACGAGACGCGCTGCCTTTCTCCTGCCGAGAAATCCAGCTCCGGCGCTTCCGGGTAGCCCTCGCAGGCAGCCTGGAATATCGAGACCAGAGACGAGAGATACCATCCCTCATTCATCCTAGATTCCAGGTACAGAACTGAATAACCCCTCACAGAGAATTCCTTAGTCAGTCACTTGGCAAAACAAACTTAACTTAAAACTGTAACTTTCTATCCCTGCCCACGTATTAGGCTTAGGTCAGGTACACGGGGTAGGCGTAGTTAGAAACACCAGTTGAGTACGATTAGTCAAATGTATATATGTATGTATCTATTTTATTCATTTTAAACCTTCATATGGCTTAGAAACCATATCAATGTTTTTACAGTATTATTTTATACTTCTGCTTTTAATGTATGCACTTTACTTAACCATAAGTATTGCAATAATATCGATCCATTTCTCTTGTATGAGAAAAGAGACTGATCAATAAACACCATCTTTTATTGAACACGCCCGTCTCTTCCTTTTCTCTACAATCTGATGAGACTAAGAATGCACGTACTGACTGAGTAAAATAAATTGCCTTTTGTTCACACGACTCTCGAGATACACTCTTGATTAGGGGAGAGCAAAGTTGTCATGTTCTATGGTTGTCAGAAACTAAATCCCTTCTTGTCTATCCAGGGAGGTTCAACTCCTCCTTGCCTATTCGAGAAAGTTTCTAGTGAACTCTGAGCTAGCTGGCAAACCCAAAACTTTAAGTCTAATATCGACAGTAGTAGACCTAGTTAACGTCTGGTCTAGGCCTATACTATTGAAGGTATTATTCCAATGCGCAGAGCCTTTTACTACACTACATGGCGCCCAACGTGTTTGGAAGGGCGATAAAACTAACGTAAGACATTTAGAGTAACTCAGTCGTGCTTTTTCACTCAGACCCCTTTTCCCCATAATACTCCAAAGACGTCTGGAGTGGGCGAAAGGTTATATCCGCCAGACCTCGCAGGAGGGAACTCCTATGTATGGTTCTTGGTTTAGTCAACGTTGAAGGATACACTGTTCCAAAAAATTGTGCATCTAATCTTTGTTTCCATAAGAAACCTGATCTGCAAACAAAAGAAATAACCTTCCTGTCGGTGAAATGGGAGACAGTGATGATGAAAGAGAGACAGTTAGAATAGCAACTGAACTCGCAGCAGCTGATACTGCTATGCAAGACGCAGACCAGGATATAATACTCATCCCGGTCATAAAAAGGAAATCTATAACCTTAAAACTTATAGAAAATGGACTGACACCTAGAGGTGGCACAGTCATATTCGTAATTGAGGCACACGAATATCGGCAGACAGAGGTATACTATTCATGGATACATTTTCCAGCAGCAAATGCTGTAACAAAGTACTTCCACTATTACAAAACAGAGGAACCTCCTGATATTTACACTCCTTTCGAGGAGGTGGAAGTACCACTTAAATTTCAAGAGCATTTGCTCTTATTTAATGGCGCCCTAAAACATAACAATCACATCACCAGGCTCGGTCCCTTAGGTAGACCAGGAGCAACGTGGCCGGTCCTAGCCGGATACACACCACATCCAGACATCAAAAGAATGTCTGCAGCAGATCTTTTAACACAGCTAAAACAATTAATAAAAGTACATAGACAATTAGTCCAATATGTGATGCGGACTTCAACAATACAACCAGCAATTAAAATTCCACAGCTGACCCCTCACCAGGGGAACACAAATAAAATTACACCACAGAACATACAGTCCTGCCTAGGTAAAGTACCGGCTAAACGGGAACAAATACCATTCTGGCTAGCACATAAAATCACCCAAATAGAGGCGGTGTTCCCAGACACCACCCCGTTAGAAAAACACAGGATTCTGACTATCTGTCTTCCAATGGGAATCGCACCACACGTGGAGGACTGTGACACTTGGGGTACAGTCTTTGCTTCCATCTACACAAAAACGCACGGTGTTCCATCCATTTCGGTAATACCAGATGTGCTAAAACAAATTCAAGACGAATATGGTCCAGAACCCGCTTTAACTCTTGGTATGAAATTACTAAAAGACTTCAAGCAGGTCTCGGCTATATTATTAGCCAACATAAAGGGAGAAGCAGCAAACGTGGCGATCCGCCAGAGGTTAAAAGAAACAGATATAGCAGACCAACCAGCTGAAATTGCCAGAATCATAGAAAAATCCTATGAGGAACTAGGTAGAGATAGTTTAGGTGGAATACCAGTAAAACCACAACTGATTGAAAGTCCTGAAAAAATATTTTTTAATAATAATTCAACATCACAAAAAAAGAGCTGGGATGGAAACAAACAATCCAATCCTAAAGAAAAGAAATTCCAGTCCAGAGGAAGGTCTCCTAGGCGGAGAGAAAAATCTCCTAACCAAAGACACAGGTCACCCCAAAGTGACCCCTCTGGGAAAAGATATAACCTTAGAAATAGGGATAATATAAAAAAAACCTGATAGATATCAAGACATTGATACACGTCCCTCTCAATCTTTTCAGACTTCCTCGCAGAAATCGGAAAGAAGAGGACGATCAGAACAAAGAGAAGAGCACGCCAAGTCCAAAGACAAGGAACCTGCTCATCTAAAAAAGAAATTACAATTTCCAAAAAAGAAGGTAGTCAGCATTAAAATAGTTAACAATGCCGAGAATACTGAGGACACAACTGAAAAACGGAGAATGGGCTCAGACAGTGCTAGACAGCGCAGCAGAAGTGAGCATAGCTCGCAAAGTCCTTATGAATCATCTGGAGACAGTGGACACGAATGAATATCTTCAAGTGGAAACTGCAGACACCAGAGTTAGCAAACCTCACAAAATATATGAAATAACTTTACGTATAGAAGGGGATAAGACTAGAAAAATAAGGGGACTATTTTGGGATAATCTCTCCAAGGGCTATGACATCCTTCTAGCTGAAAAAGACTGGCCACCAGAGTTTGTCAGGGAGTGCCCTCATGGCGAAGAAATAATTATGCCGGCCTTCTCAAATCATATCCCAATTCATAAAAAATATACACATGCTAGAAAGTGGGCAGTACCTCAAGCTCCTGCTTTATATAAAAATCATGTAGGATGGGATGAGGACTCTCCTCCTCACAAAATCCAGTTAAAATCACAACCTACTGCACAAAGGCAGTACCCAATTAAACAAGAAGCTAAAAAACAGGTAAAAGAAATCCTAGATCAGCTAGAATACCAGGGGGTGATTGAAACTTGCACCTCACAAATGAACAACCCTTTGTTTCCGGTCTCCGAACCAGACAATTCATATCGTCTAGTTTTGGATTACCGACACCTTAACGCATGTTGCAAAACTTTTGCAGTGCAAAATTCGCATAGTGCTGCACTAATGAATAACATAGTGCGCAAAAAATACAAAACAACATTAGACATCTCTAATGGATTCTTTTGTCAAAACATAGCACCAGAGAGCAGATATTTGTCTGCGTTCTCAATAAATGGCACTCAAAAACAATTCTGTCGGCTAGCCCAGGGGTACAAGAACAGCCCGGGAGTATTCTCAGCGAGAGTAACAGAATTACTACAAACATATGATGACGAAGCATTATCTTATGTCGATGACATTTATTTAACAGATGATGACTTGGATACTCACTTGAAAAGAGTGAACACCATAATACTTGGGTTCGCAGCAGAGGGTTACAAATTCAACTTTAAAAAATCCAGAATTGCCCATCTGACAGTCCTGTTCATAGGATATGAATTATCAAGTGAAGGCAAAAGCCTGGCTGACAATTTCCTAGAGAAATGTGCCGTACTCCAAGCACCTAGAACACTAAAAAACCTACAGTCAATTCTAGGCTTCCTAAATTTCGGAAGAACATACATTGCAAATTACGCAGAAAGGGTCAAACCCCTTTATGATCTAATAAAACCAGATTTTAAAAGAAACAATTGGACTCAAATACACACAGAAATTCTGAGATCCTTACAAACAGACATGTTAATTAAAACAAAATTGGAAACACGTGACAACACACGCAATCTTGTGATTCGAGTCATCCCAGGAAGATGCGGATTCACATACCTGACCTCTAATGAGGGAGAAAAGGTACCAATTGCATTCAAATCACACTTGTACACAGAAGCTGAAAAGAAGTTCAGCATTACAGAAAACATTGTTCATGCAGTTCAAACCGCATTAGCAAAAGAAAAAGATAAAGCTGACGGTAGACATATCAGAGTCGGAACAGCAGAATCAGCCTTTGAGGCATTAACAACACCATGTAATTTACCAACCACAGCATTGAATCCAAAGTGGATACAATGGGTGAATTCTATCACCACGGACAAAGTATACTACTACTTTGATCCAGAACTAAAGGAATTATTCTGCCATTACGACAGTACGCCTGTGTAATCTATACAGACGGACATGCTCAACCCTCCGTTTGGGGAGAACAAGCATACAACCCCACATGTGAGATTACAAAAGAAGTGTGGCGCGGAGGCAATCTAAGACCTCTATTAACAAAAACACACTCAGTAGAAACAAATTCAGAACAACAAACTGAAATATTAGCATTGAAAATGGCGCTAGATAATGCGGATCGCGAATTCCCGACACTTATAGTGTCCGATTCATATTACTGCGTCAAATCATATAACAACGATTTGCAGACATGGATTCAAAACGGTTACAAAGATGACACAGGTGCGACAATAAAGCAAAAACTGCTTTGGGAACAAATAGTTCTGTTACAAAGAGAACTACCAAAGACTCACGTGATACACTCACTGAGTCATCAGCGTGATGGCGTTCACGTTGCAGGGAATTCATTGGCTGAGACAGCCACAGCGGTAGCAACTAAATCGGCTTCCGTAGCATGAAAAAAACGTACAGTGAAGTATATTGACGGTGAAACAGTGCTGGCGGTGAAAACGTCATCAAAAGGCGACTGCTCAGCGCTACAGATCAACTATCCACTCAATTATACATACATAATCGATGCAAACTCCGTCCCTTTTGCTCGAATCCCTGGAGTGGGGGATAGAGTGATTCCAAACATGGACAGGAGAACCTTGTTAATTGCAGACGCACATATGGGCGAGGGTCTCAGACACCTCAAACTAAAAGATTCTCTGGAAGAATTACAATCAGTGTACTGGTGGCCAGGCATGAGCCTGCAGCATGACATTTTTGTAAAAAAAATGCCCAAACTGCAACAGAGATCGCAGTGGCGAGAGAAACGGTATACTACCGTGGCGTTTTACTCCAGAAAAAATCAACAGTAAAAAGCAAAGCGTACGATTAACATATACAGGCTAGTTTCCACTTATAATGTAGATCCTCAGCACTCGGCTGACGTCCGGACTGTTATACAAAGATTCGCGAGTCTAAATGGCATATACGCTAGGAGCATGCTACGTTTGACCAATGTTTTCACATTTAGCCCTCAAGCCTGTGGGGAAACATGGCCAAATGAGCATAGCATAGCGGGATTCTTCTCACTTCCTTCCTGAGGGATACGGGATGGTGTAAAGAAAAAACCAAGGCAGAAAGCAATCTATAACGGAAAGGTATTAGGTTCGGGAGCTGGGTGGGTCAAACATTTAATAAGTGTCCAACGTAGTCTAAATAACCTGCCAAGAAATTCTCTGAAGGGATTCAGTCCGTACGAATTATTATTTGGAACTAGGATGTTAATCTCTGACCTTGACAGTCAGACTTCAGTGGTGAAGGAAAAAAGCTTTGATATCAAAGATCGTTTGGCTATTTTACAGGACTTAAACGAAACAAGAAAAGACCTGAGCAACATAAAGTTGAAACAACAGCCAACAACCACTGAAGAACCACCACCTGTCCCAGCAAGACCTGTCTGGATTCCAAAAGTCGGGGATCTAGTCAGAGAAAAGATCGCGGTAAAGAAGGAATTTGGGCCTTCTTACAGAAAAGCAGTTCCTGTCTTGTCTATCATCGGGACAAGATCAGTTGTACTACCGCCGCTTGCTGGTAAAAAGGAGAACCGAGTTGTATCCATCGACCTGGTAAAACCACAATCATGTGGCCGATAACAAATAGTAGGCCAAGTGGACTCCCAATAAGTAGCAGAACACCAAGGTTTGCTACCAATACAGAGGTCCTAACTGAGAGGCTAATCACATTCGAAACGCCTACACAAGAACAACAAGGACTATGCAACGATGCAATGGAACTTAAACCTCTGAAAACCCAAATAAAAACATTTAGCAGAGACACACCAACCTACAATGAAGTAACAGACGAATATGCAAGAAACAATAATCCTGAAGCAATTGGAACAATTGACAGAACTGCATCCGGCTACTTCATAAACTTCGATGATTCCTCTGAAGGGTTCAATGAATCAAAAACACAGCCATCAACAAAAACTTTTAAAGATAAAGCTAAAGAACTTTGGAAACAACTGAAAGAAACATATCTAATTTCTCCGTGGATCGAATTTTGGGTGGGTTTTGGTGCATTTATCCTGATACTTTGGCTCATCATGGTACTAACTTTGGGACGCTTCATTGAGGGAAAATATGCCAAAATGGACACAGCAAGTCAGAAAATCAACTTGATCCTCAAACCACACACATCTTCACTCGTCGAGAAAAGAGAACTTTCTTCAGTCAACTTCACAGCCAATCCTATACCGGGTGGAGTAGCATGGGACAACACTGACTACGAAATTTATGGTCCGGTTGAAATCCTGAAATATCCACACCAAATTAAGATCTCGTTGAGTGACTTTGTAAAACCAAGCTCATTTGCTGATGATTGGGACTTTGAAAGTATAAATAATATGATGTCTGACTTAGTAATGTCTGCTAAATTTACCAAACATGATTATTTGCAGGGTTCTACAAATTATGATAGTATGTACTGTTACAACCACTATGGTAACCATTTTTTACATAGATCTGCACAACCTAGAAATGTTTTAAATTATAATCAATGGGAACATTGTGCAACCCCTCCAAAAGGAAGCTCAAGAACCTTTTATGACAAATATCCATATTTTTCAGGTTTTAACACAAGTAATGCTGAAACATTTTATTTCAAATTGTCAAATAAGACAGGGACAAAGACCATGATAACAAACACGAAATTGATATATTCAGACTCATTCTTTGAACAAATGAATACTTTTGGTTTTGATTATTGGGACAAACATGTTGAAGTAAAAAGTGTTTGGGGTACGAAAGATTGGCAAGTACAAGCAATAGAATCTTTGTTTAGAGCCTGCATGATCCCAGAACAAATTATATTTTTAAATGACACTGTTCAACAAACCACCTGTCTTGGCCTAGCCAAAATCAAAGACTTAAATAAACCGTCTATTCCAAAACCAACAATGTACAGCAATACCTCTACAGATGAGGAAATAGACGTGAACTATGTATTAAACCAAAACAGAACACATCCTGATTGGAAACAGTGGTTGATCTGGCCCACAGATACTAATAACTGTCAAGACAGATTCCTGAACAAAACACAGGGGTTCAAATTGACCAGGCCAGACCCTAGATATTCCCAAAGACAACACCCAGGGATAATAACCACCTACAGTGTGGGCAAATTATGCCTTCAATGGCTACAAACTTCCACACTGGCAGAAATTAAGCAACACCTAACTTTACTTACTGATGGTGCTGACTTGCGTGATTTCATTATGGGACCGCGCAAACAGCGTCAAAAACGTTTCATAGCAGCCTCTGTATATGCAGCATACAACGAGGCCTGGAAGGTGACTCAAATTGAAACAGCAGAAAGAATACGGGAAATTGACCGTATTCATTTGGAAAAATCACTTTCTGTAGTGGACAATGGGTTAATGACTCTGTCCTCCAGAATTTTTTCTTTGGACAGCATGGTGTCTTCAGCAATCGACATAATATCGCAAGACTTACTGTTGTTACAACACGGTCAGTCTCAATTGCGTTCTATTGTACAGCTTGGCTGGACGTTACAAAATCTGCGTTCAGGCTATGTGCCTTGGCGTTTAATCAACACAACGTCACTATTCAATATCTTTAACCTTACTGATAAACAAATCACTATGGCACAAAAGGGAGCTGATTATACAATCCTGAGCATTGAGAAACTCGAAAGATTACCAGTGACAATGTCAGAGCGACCTGTCAGTGAATGGATAATACATGGGATAATTAATATTCCAATATCAACCTTCAGGTTTCAATGCTGCCAAAAATATATACAGGCTGGCATGTACGAAAAATTGGGAAAAGGGTACATTAAAACAACATGGACCCTGCCCTATTCACATGCATGTGTCAGTAATAAAGGACAGAAAGTGTTTCTTAGTGGCAATAATTGTGCAATGTCACTAAGCGGTACACTTCTGTGTAATGGAATTAGTTTGCATGGAGCCTGTGAAGGGAACTCAAATAACCTTTCATGTCACCAGCAAGGCGCACCTGCAACAGAGATAGAACCATTCTTTCAAAGACTCTACAATGGGAGTTACATTCTAATTGTAGATCGCAGATGTTGTAGTCTTATGCCCGGGACTCCTTATCTCGTAACTACGACTGCGAAGGTCAAGTGCTGTGGACACTCATTGTTCCCCAGCTCCTTTCCAGACAGGGAGGCAAGGGCATGGCCCAACTTGAAAATTACTTCTATTCGAATAGATACTTTAAGCAGAATGAAAACAGTGCTTCTTCAGACGCCGACCAGGCTCACGTCATCAAAAGAAACGTATGATCTCCTAGTCTCAAGGACGACTGCAGAGATACACTCCTTATTATCAACTAATTCCCCCATACATTTCGCAGAAATCCTGAATGAAATCTTAAATATTTCTGATACCAGTGGAGTCTCACAAGTATTTAAGACAGTATTTTCGATGGCATTAACACCATTCAAAGCCATACTGGGTATTTTTCCAGATTTCGTCCATTCGATTTTTGGCGGACTTCCCCTCATTTTGGGACTAATTGCAGGAATCCTATTCTTGGTCCTAATATTTCGTTATGGCAAACCATGTCACAGACAAAACACCTGCGACAAGGGAAGAAACAATCCGAGCCATTGGATACTGGGACCGGATATCAAAAATCCTGGGACTATCCCGGCTTAGAGACCTGAACATGACTTGGTTTCTATCATTTCGACCAATGTGGCATCGATGTGTTTTACCTGTATTAAGGTGCCTGCTATGCGGAGAAGAATGCGTGTTAGACACCTGTCTGACGCTACAATCGGATGCGCCAATGGATGCAGAAACATTGTTGAGTCCAATAAAGGCTCATGCTTTGTGCTGCCCTCAACGGCTACCAATCCTGATGACGGCATTCGTGGAAGCTTCACCATCACGATTAAGGGGTAGTGAAGTTCAAGATGAAAGCAGCATCGATCAGGTACGACCTTCTGTCATCAATCCAAATCTAAACGCCAGTGGAGACAATCATGCGAACGAATGCATGGTTACCCCTTTTTCCGAGTTAGTGGAACTCTCCCAGGAAGCTGTTGACAGCTTTTTCGACAGTCTAAATGATATGATGTTCTCTCCAGAGCAGAAATAGAGACTTTTGAGCAAGCTCGCACACGGCGTTCCCTGAATTTGGCCTTCAACTTTAATAACAGAATACCATGAACAATTTTCCCTCCAGTTCACGGACAGCAATTTTTTCAGCAGCCCCAAAATATTTGTACGATTTCTTTCGGGACACTTATCTTCTGCTTAAAGTAAGAACTATTCTTAGAGAACTAAAATTTCTATTTTTAGATACTTTATAGACACTAGCTGCCCGCTGGTATGTTCATACTTATTTTATTCTGTGATGAAATGGTCTCGAACCTTTTTTTTTTTTCTTTCTGTATTAAGAGCCATTTCATGTGTAAATTCTCATATACCAATTAGCAATAATGTATACATATGCGTGATTACTTTAGCATTATTCTACAGCTTGAGTGCATATATTACATATGACTGCCTTTTCCGTATATTTGATAATTTCAAAATGCATTTATGTATTTTGGGGTGGTAAGGTATACACTATACTCTACAGTATGTTTTACTATGCATAGATTAGTAAATATGTCCAGAGTTAGCGTGGAGTGGGTGTGATGTATTCCTATAGGTTCTGTATCGATCCCCCTATTCCTGACCCTATTCTGGTTAACAAGTTAACTAGCAGCCAGCCCATGATGCTGAAAACCCCCATGATGCAGGAACCGTTATCTGAGAAAGCCACACTACGGCACAGGAACGTGTTATCTGATTAGGTCATAACGCTTGCCATCTAATTAGACAAGCGATATTCCTCCAGCCCCTGATAAGGCATACGGAGTTCTCAAAACAAATCAAACCTATGTCAACCTGGGAAAAACCCTGCGGCCATTGTTTTGATTTCATCGAGAACTTCAGCAAAAGAATGTGCTAACGACCAAGTCGTATGACATCCTTATTGACGTATCTATGTCCATCCTTACGTCAATCTCGGCACCTTAAAGGTATAAATATTACCGATATTGCCCTATGCAAACACACGCGGTGGTGACGAGATCGGAGCAGCCAGACTTGCCGAAGCCCAGAGCAGAGCAGACCCCGCTGGCGCAGCCCCGCCTTTCTGACGCGCTGAGAACGAGACGCGCTGCCTTTCTCCTGCCGAGAAATCCAGCTCCGGCGCTTCCGGGTAGCCCTCGCAGGCAGCCTGGAATATCGAGACCAGAGACGAGAGATACCATCCCTCATTCATCCTAGATTCCAGGTACAGAACTGAATAACCCCTCACAGAGAATTCCTTAGTCAGTCACTTGGCAAAACAAACTTAACTTAAAACTGTAACTTTCTATCCCTGCCCACGTATTAGGCTTAGGTCAGGTACACGGGGTAGGCGTAGTTAGAAACACCAGTTGAGTACGATTAGTCAAATGTATATATGTATGTATCTATTTTATTCATTTTAAACCTTCATATGGCTTAGAAACCATATCAATGTTTTTACAGTATTATTTTATACTTCTGCTTTTAATGTATGCACTTTACTTAACCATAAGTATTGCAATAATATCGATCCATTTCTCTTGTATGAGAAAAGAGACTGATCAATAAATACCATCTTTTATTGAACACGCCCGTCTCTTCCTTTTCTCTACAATCTGATGAGACTAAGAATGCACGTACTGACTGAGTAAAATAAATTGCCTTTTGTTCACACGACTCTCGAGATACACTCTTGATTAGGGGAGAGCAAAGTTGTCATGTTCTATGGTTGTCAGAAACTAAATCCCTTCTTGTCTATCCAGGGAGGTTCAACTCCTCCTTGCCTATTCGAGAAAGTTTCTAGTGAACTCTGAGCTAGCTGGCAAACCCAAAACTTTAAGTCTAATATCGACAGTAGTAGACCTAGTTAACGTCTGGTCTAGGCCTATACTATTGAAGGTATTATTCCAATGCGCAGAGCCTATTGGGATAATAGGAACTACACTACAGTTCTACCTTCTAAGATACATGTAATTAATGGTTATAAATGGCTATATGAGCATAAAAATGCATATGTTGAACAAATCAAGAGTTTTATATATTTTTTTACGAATCTTCTGCTCCTCTGGGCTTTCAAGCACAGATGGGAAATGACTGTGCGATATTGTAATGAATGTTTTGAATGCCATAACAAAGGTCATTCATAATAACGAAGTCACGCCTTTGGCACAACAGGTAAAAATATATGAGAATTATTTTCTCTGCATGTGTTAATGAATCTAAAGTGTGAGGCAATGAGATTCGTAGTGAATTAGGAACATTTTAAGATGCATGTTGTCATGGTACCATACATTATTTTTAGATCACATCAGTTTTGGCTGTTTACGATGATTTGTGGCTTTATAATCAATGTATACAAGAAGCTTCTTTATTTAGATTATTCAATCAATCATTCAATCAATCAGGGGTTTATATAGCGTGCTACTCACCTGTGAGGGTCTCAAGGTGCTGGGGGGTGGTGGGGGGCGGCTCCAGATCAGTCAAATAGCCAGTTCTTTTGGTCCTTCCTGAACGTGTGAAGGATCGTGGAGCGTCTGATATTCACAGGGAGTTCATTCCAGGTTGTGGCTGCGGTGAAGGAGAAAGCTCTCCCGCCGGTTCTGTGTCTGCGGATACGGGGGACCTCTGCCAGGGTGAGGTCGGCAGAGCAGAGGTTCCTCCTGGGTACGTGGAAGGATACTCTCTCGTTGAGGTATTTGGGTCCGATGTTGTGGAGGGATTTGTAGGCTTCGGTGAGGAGTTTGAAGGTGACCCTCTTCTCGACGGGGAGCCAGTGCAGGCCTCGTAGGGGTTGGGTGATATGCTCATGGTGCTGTGTCCCGAGGACGAGTTTGGCTGCGGCATTCTGGATGGTCTGGAGTCTACACAGGAGAGTTTTGTTGATTCTGGCGTAGAGGGCGGTGCCGTAGTCTAGTCTGCTGGTGATGAGCGCATGGGTGGCGGTCCTTCTGCAGTAATAGGGGATCCACTTGAAGGTCTTATGGAGGATGCGAAGGCAGTTGAAACTGGTGGAGGCGACGACGTTGATCTGGCGGTTCATAGAGAGGGTGGAGTCAAGGTACCGAGCATGGTCTGTAGGGGTGGGTGGGCTCCAGAGGGCGGAGGGCCACCAGGTGTTGTCCCAGACGTAGGTGCAGGGACCGAGGATGAGGACCTCGGTCTTCTCTGAATTTAGCTTCAGGCAGCAGTCCTTCATCCAGAATGCCACGTTCTTCATGCCTTCCTGGAAACAGAGTCTGGTGTCTTCTGGTTTCTTTGTGAGCAAGAGGATGAGCTGGGAGTCGTCGGCGTAGCATACGATGCTGAGCCCATGCTGTCTGACGATGGTGGCAAGGGGGACCATGTAGATGTTGAAGAGCGTGGGGCTGAGTGAAGTTCCCTGGTGTACTCCGCAGTTGATTTCCGTGGGTTCGGAGAGGTAGGGGGGAGTCAGATCCTCTGGGTTCTGCCAGAGAGGAAGGATTGGATCCAGTCGAGGGTGGCTCCTTGAATTCCTGCGTCGTGCAGCCTGGCTGCGAGAGTGCAATGTAAAACTGTGTCGAATGCTTCGGAGAGGTCTAGAAGGATGAGGGCCGCGGTGTCCCCTGATCGATTAGCATGCGGATGTCATCGGTGGCGGCGAGGAGGTTGGTCTCGGTGCTGTGGTTGCTGCAGAATCCCAACTGGGAGGCGTCCAGGATGAAGTTCTCTTCTATGAAGGTGGTCAGCTGGGTGTTTACGAGTCTCTCTGTGACTTTGGCTGCAAAAGGGAGGAGAGAGATGGTCCGGTAGTTTTTCAGGTCCTTTGGGTCTGCTGATGGTTTTTTAAGGAGGGGTTTTGCTTCTGCCCATTTCCAGTCGTCTGGCCAGATGCCGGATCTGAGGGAGGCGTTGATGGTGCGTCCTAATTTGGGTGCAATGACAGTGGTGGCCCTGTGGAAGATGTGTGGTGGGCAGGGGTCCATGGGGGCTCCAGAGTGGATTATTTCATGGTAGCTGAGATGCATTCGATGGCCACGGGATCCCAGGACATGATGGTCGGCTTATCGGTGGCAGTGGGTAGGGGGTGTTGCTCGTTGTTGGTTAGCTAAATTTGTAGTAGAGGGCCTTGATCTTCAGATGGAAGTCGGAGCTGAGCTTGTCACAGAGTTCCTGGGAAGGTGTGACATCCGTGGCTTCGCAGGTGGAGTTTGCAAGCTGCTGAATGACGTTTAACAGTTCCTTGGTGTTGGTCACGTTGGTGTGGACTTTGTCTCCTATGAAGGTCTGTTTTGTGTCTCTTATGCTCTGGTGGGATTCCTTCAGGGCGCTCTTGTGGTTGTTCCATGCTTCCGTAGTTTTCAGGTTTCGCCAGGTTTTCTTTAGGCATCTGCAGGAGCGTCTGGCTTCTTGAAGTTCTGTGGTGAACCGGGTGGCTTTCGGTGGGCGTTGTTTGGCGGGGTGGTGGAGGGGGTGTTAGCTTAATGGTGCAGCAGGCAATCCTGCAGTGGAATTCTTTGGCTCTGGAGTTGGTGTCAGTTGTGGCTCTGGGGGGTCTTGGAGGAGGGTGGCGTTTAGGAGTTCCTCTGTGACCTTACTCCAGTTCCTTTGTGGTGGGGGTAGGGCGGGTTTGGGTGGGGTGGTGATGTTGAAGGTGAAGTGGATGCAGTGGTGGTCAGTCCAGAGGGGCTGGGTGGTGTGGCAGAAGCGGACGCTTATTCCTCCCGCAAAGATGGGGTTGAGGGTGTGGCCCGCTCTGTGGGTGGGCATGTTGACGAGATCCTTCAACCCTAGGTTGGCGAGGTTGGCAAGGTGAGCAGTGGAGTCGGGGTTGTTGCCGTTGTTGAGGTGGAAGGTCAGGTCACTGAGTAGAATGTAGTCTGTGGAGGTGATAGCGTGGGGTGCGGCGAGCTCGGCACTATTCGCGTGGTAAGTGCAAGGTCCTGATGGTCTGTAGATGAGGGTGCCTCGTAGCGTGGTCCTGGGGATTGTCTGGATCTGGAAGTGAAAAATGAAACACAGTGAGTCAGAGGCATAGTAAAGGGAAGAAACAGTGAAAAATAAACACAGTTTGACAGAGGCAGAGTAAAGGGTAAAACTGTAAAGGTTAAACACAATCAGGCACAATGCAGTACAAAACTAAGACAAATATCAGGGTGGAATCGAACCCTGCGAGTAGGGGTTGGCAGGTGACACACAGCACAGCAGAGCTGCCAATGAGAGTGTGATCCTGGGACCAAAGTCAGAGGTCACAGATTTAAGGCCCTTAGAGGCATAGAATGAAAATCTCATGCTGCAGGAATAAATGACAATATAGTCTTGTAAATACATTACATTATTAGAACATAGGGGCTCATTACGATGGCGGAACAATCGTCACTGCCGGGCCAGCGGTGGTGATCGTTCCACCATCATACTGAGATTTACCCACCGCCATAATAGGATGGCGGTGGGTATCGCGGCGGACGCAAAGCCCATCTGTCACTTTACCGCAGTTGGCAATCATTTCAATTGCCTGATGGGAGGAGCAGGGGCACTAATATGATGGCAGTGCCTAGCAGGCACCGTCCGCCATACTAGGATGTGGGGACTGAACAGCCTTTCCATGGCGGCATCACCACCTTCAAAAGGCTGGTGGGGATTGGTTTTGGGGGCCTGTTGTGGGCCCCCTTGTATCTGGGGGAGGTGGAGTGCACTTGCGGGTTACCTATGGTATCCCCCAACATTTTGCTGCACCAAGTGGCAGGCACCGTGTGGTGCCTGCCATGTGGTGCTGTGAAATGTGAGACATGCGATTTTTAACCTAATTATGATGGGTGTTGTGGCCCACCTGATCGCGCACTGTTCACCTGGTGCTCCGCACCTTATTTATTTAATATCTTTACCAACTTTTTACATGAACTCTTATCCTTTGTTATGGCATTCACTTTTTAATCATATTTTTGCACATATTCATTTCCTCATGTTATGAACATTATACATGACAACGTGCATTTACTTTCATACTGTCATATTTACATTAATACATTTCAACATTGTACATGTTAATTTGAAACATTTCTTCTTGTGAAGCCCAATGCATTTCGGCACTGTTTAGTGCCTTCATCAGGGGAAATTCTGTAAAATATAAAATAACATAATGTAAGTGTTGTGTTCTGTATTGTACATGGGGGTTCGCTTGAATGTAGTTGAAAATATGCCTACCTGATGACACCTGTTGTGTGGTGTTTTTTGTGTCAATATCCAACTTTTGCCACTGGTTTTCTGTGTAAATGAAATTAAAATGAGGCCATATTTAGCTGACTACCTGAAAATGTTATGACAAAATTGTCATGTCCTGGTATAATTACATACCTCTTGATCTGCGCTGCAATGCCCAGTAACAACAAAAATATGCGTCTTTAAATATTTATTCCTATTTCTATGTAACAACTAAACTTCGCCAAAATAAAGAATAATATGTCCGTTTCGTACCTTGTCTTCACTAATTTCTTGCTCTGAAAAAATAATGATAACACCTCGCGGTTACTACGGTGTATACAAGTCTATCCGCCTACCACCCCTGATGGTCACTCTGTTCGTACCTGCTAGATTCTTTTCTGTTTCCTAATAATCCAAGGTCCACTGCCCGGTGATAAGATCTGTTTCCTCACTTCGCATGAAAAAACGATTACACGAACTCCGCCATCTCCGCGTGTTAGCGTAGTGGTAAAGATAAAAAACGGACTATCTATAAGCTTTAGAACTCTCTCTGGAAATTTCCTAGCGCCATCTTAGTGTGGTGAGATACACCGTTTTACTGTGCTATCATAGATACTATCCGCACTATTTGAAGTGTGTTTTCACAATAATCACCTATACCTAAAAAGTGTATCATATTTAAATCTGATATTCATAGAAAATCGTTTTAGGGACCACATGTTTATAGTTGATGTCTATGCACTGATGGATACTTGACGCTCATACCTGCCTTAATTTCTATCCGTGATGCCACTTTAACTTTCATGAGGTTGTGTATACGGGTGTCGTGAGTTGGACTATAATTATATCTTCAATGTTCTAAAAAAATGTATTATTAGGTCCATGTGTATTGCCCACGTTTATCTATGTTTTGTACAGTAAAACATGACCTCAACCTCCTGTCATTGTTGGCTTGCATGGTGAATAAATGATCGTGTGTTGTGATATGCTAGACTAATATTGTGCGTCAAGTGTATGATCTTAGATACATATACTTTATGCAAGCCCATTATACAATCGTCTTGTAACCTCAGTATCCCAAAAGTTATTTGCTCTTCAAAAATTCACAAAATTCTCGTATACATACGTAATGAATTGCTTAAAGTTCTGTACACTTATTGCTAGTATGTTGATTGATTCTATGGTTCTTTCTATAGAAAACAAGCTAAGTCATATTTATCATTAAGGCCTGTTGGCACCATTGTATTGAGATATTTAATCCAAAATATTTCCCGCTGCATTAGTTTTTGATGCTTATCAATTCCCAGTTTGATTTGTACCTGTTCAATCACTAGAAATCTTAATTGAGAGATACTATGTTTTTCTTGCTTCCAATGCTGAACCAATGGTGAGGTCAAATTTTCGTTACGGATCCGACTCTTATGTTCCGTTATTCGTGTTTTTATTTTCCGTTCTGTCTTGCCTACATACATTTTGCCACATGGGCATTTGATCCCGTACACCACATTCTGCGTGTTACAGTCACTGGTGTGTCTTAGATGTATCAGTTTTCCTGTGTTTGGATGGGTGCACGTACTTCCTGTTATCACATTGTTGCAATTTGTACAGTTGAGACATCGGATTGTTCCCTTATTTGTTGAGGATGTTGTTGGTAGTGGTCTGTGGTTTAGTCTCTCTCTTAGATTTGACCCTCTTGTATATGCATGTAATGGCAGTTTTTTGAATAGTCCATTGAAATCCCGTTCCGAGGATAATAGTTCCCACCTTTTGTTGATAATATTTTTGATTTTGGGTGATTGAGTTGTGTATTTAGTTACAAATACCATTCTGTTTTGCATTCTTTTTTTCTGGGGTTTCAGTAATTCCATTCTGTCCATTTGCAGCACTCTATCCATTTGTTCATGTAATGGCTCTGATGGATATCCTCTTTCTTTGTATTTTAGAGCTTGCTTTGCCAGTGTATTTTCACACACTTGTGTGTCTGAACATATTCGTTTAATCCGTATGAATTGTGACACCGGGAGGTTCCTAATCAAACTCCTGGGATGGAAACTCATGTCGTGGAGAGCATTATTGCGATCAGTCGGTTTTGTATACAGTTCTGTTGTGAAACCTGTGTCTGATTTGGTAATTCTAACATCTAAAAAGTCCACGACGTCTTTGTTGACCTTATATGTGAACTGGATTCTTGCATCAACTTCGTTTAATGTTCCAATTAATGTTTCCAGTGACTCTTGAGTGTCATCCCAAATCAAAAAAATGTCATCGATGAATCGACAATACATTTTCACATGTGACCATTCTCTTCGATTCATCAAATGTTGTTCTTCAAATTGGGCCATAAATGTATTAGCGTAGGCATGCGATTTTGGCATTGCGGCGGGTGCTGCTGTCAGCAGCACCCACCGCAATGTCAAATTGCAGAATGCGACCACCATGGTGGCAGTCGCATCCTAATTCACGGTGCGGGACCGCCACATGTCTGGCGGCTGGTCCCAACACCGCAGGGATGGCGGGCGGACTCAGGTCCACACGCCAGCCTAATGAGTCCCTTATTTAAAGAAACGCGGTATAAAGGCGCATCATCAAGATTAAAGAAATAGAACAGATCTACTTCATGAAAGAGGAAAGGGCACATTTTGTAAAGCTGATTCATGTATCTCCATTATAAGAGCAACCAAAACTGTATTCATATTTATAACATGTTGATCAAAATTATCTATATCCATTAAACACATACTCTGTTTATCGTCCTGTGAAACGTGATTATTATATCGAAAGATAGTCAAGGGAATGATGTTTCCTAAAACATTTTCCGCCATCTGCTCTTAAGGTTTGGGCAGTTTAAACAAAAGGGATCTGATCAGGCTATAAACAACACATAGAAACCGGGGGTCTGAAGGCCCCCACTCTGGCTAGCAATCCTTAACTCCACTTGGTGAGTTAGTGCCTAAGTCACATTGGAGAGCCTAAAAGATGAAAGAAAATAATGTATGGGAACAGATGGCTACAGCGCAGGTTGATAAGATCCAAACCACCAGTATGTGGATTTCCATCAAATGGATTTTGTGATCAGTCATATCATATAGTTATCCAGCAAATGATATGGTAAGTCCCTTGATCATCGAGACCAATTACCATTCAATAATTATATTTTGGACTGAATCATGCCCGCAAGCACTTGTGGACCACCATAGAACAGCTAATCATTGATGCATCTCTAAATGCATGCCACATCGAATGTAAATGGGTTTATTAAAGTGGTGTTGAGATTTAATGCCCACGGTAAGAGGTATTGATAAGGACGTGCATGTGGTGACAACATACAGTACACCTGGTGCTCCCCTCCAACATTTAAGGGGCCACTGACATCTTTAACTGTGTATATTTCATTGATGCAGTTCCAGAATTATGTTGCTCTCCTCCTGACAACCTACACATAAATATTGTGGCATAGGTATTATGAATAGTCATACAGTAATTGTATATGGTCATATTATTGAGTATGAGGCAGAACTACAGCAAGTTCATTGTATTCAGTGAGTCAACATGTTACATTGTTACAACATCCCAAGTACACTTTCGAAAGGACATCATGTCTTTGATGTATCCCCGTTCTATTTCCTCTCATAACTGTTGCCTTTGTCAAGGTAAGGTGTCAATCATCAAGTACTAACCATTGTGACCAGATTGGGATATGAGTCTTTGGAGAAGGATGTCATAGTCTTGTTTCACACACAACTCACAAGAAGGATACATTTCCTATATTTAGTTAACTGTATACCTGCTGAGACACTAGTATCATCCAAAATAGCTCATTCATTTTGGGAACTAAGAAGCATCTGAAGTGTAGATTTGTTACTAATACCAATTGTATTTTAAAGCTGATGTACTGGAAATCGGTGTGGTAGGTAGCTGCAATGGAATACCAACATGACAGGGCAGAGGTCACAGGCATAATATAACCTGTTCTTGTTGTACTTGTGGTACTCTGGTACTCAGGAGAAAGGTGATTTTTCAGGACACACAGTGTTTGAGTGCCACGCAGCTAGTTCTGATATGTAAATATGATCGACTGTGATTCTCTGGATTGAACAGACAGTAACCTGATTGTCACTTGAATGTATTAACAAGTTAATTACAACTTCACAGGGTTCACCGGAGAACAGACATACATGATCATTTAATAGGTGTTTGCGCTCAGCAAAGTAGTGTGGCCTGTAAGGTTCAATTATTTATTTGTTTGTTTATTACTTTACTTATTTATTTATGTATTTATTTAAACATTTATAGTGTGCTGTGTTGCACTGAATGTTTTTTGCCACTATTCCCAGAGTGTTGAGTAAGCAGACCATCTGCACTGTTCGTAGGTACCTTATTAACTAAAAGGATAAAGTCAGGTTTTTAAATTGTATATTAACTTCAGTAAGGAAGATCTGCTGTGTAAGAAAAAAAGGAAGCTGCAACTGAGAAAACTTCCTCACCAAAAGTCGACTGGCGAAATTTGGGAATGACTGGTAAGCAGGCTTTTTTAGCTCTCACATAGTTTTTAGAAATACCCTCTGGCCCCTTGTTCGCAATAACAACCTACACACTCCATCATAGTTCAGAGAATCCAGAAAACCCTATTAGATTTGAAGAACATCCTTCTCCTCACTGAACACCCTATCGCCACCCTCAAGCCCTCCTTTAACTCAGTCCTTCTGCTACTCACCATACCCACCCTCCAACCCATGCAGCTGGCCAGCAAACACCTTCACCCTCGCAAACATCCCAACTACCTCTCGGAGGAGGAAACTCTAGCCCTCCTTTCATCCTACATGACTTCCCCCGGTGGTCCCCGTCCTCCTGACAAGAAAGTTGGTTACCTGATTCCCACTGTCTCAATCAATACCGATAGATCATCATCCCTCCGTAATAGAGGAGTAAACAGCAACAACTTAACACAAGTACCCCTATCCTCCCCTTCTTACAACATTTGTCCTGATGCTACACTCTCTGTGGCCTCCTTCTTAACTGATATTCAGCTGAGAGACACGCCTCTGACAGCGCTGACCTCACCCTGAGCCATAAAACGAATGTAGCTATCCTCGCGAAGTCTTGGCTCAATGAATCCTCATCTCCTTACCTTGATTTACTGGTCCCAACAAATTATAACATTGTTAGACTTGATAGACAAATGAAAAAAGGGGGAGGCATTGCATGCATCTACTGTGCATACCTCCTTGTCACAGAACTCTATGCAGACCCCACAAACTCCTGAGAATATCTTGCTCTCTTCATTAGTAACAACACCTCTCAGTTATGCAAATTGCATAACCCTACCACCCCTCCACCCCCAAGTAAGAACGACACATTCATGGATCTCCACATGGAAATCATTACCGCTAAGATCCCCCCCAGATCGCACAATGGGGGGGGCACATCTGGAATTACATGTCCTCGTTGTAGAAGTACAGAAGCCAGGGCAGTGCATATCTTTTCTACCTGTCCAAGTTTAATGCCATTACATAAAGCAATTGAAAATTTTCTGGACATATCCCTGGGAATTAACACTGTGCTTACACCAGCAAAGGTTATCTTAGGAATAGACGCGGAAGATAATGCTAATTATTTTATATTTGTGGCGATGGCAGTGTTACGTTTATGTGTGGCATCAGCATGGCTAGATCCAGTGCCCCCTACATTTCACCAATGGCTGTCCAGACTTCTCTCTATTTATAATCTGGAAAGGGAGATATATGCAAGGAAGGGCAGAAGGGGAAGAAGACTTGGTCTTCAAATTTGGGAACCCATGAAAAATTGAAAGGACAGCTAAGAGCTTATATATGTATTTTATGATTTGCTATGAATTATCTCCTTCTCTGGATAGGTGGTGCCGCAAAGCTATCCTTTGTATATGTTATATTGCAATGCATTTTCTTTATTTATTAGTTATCATTTATATGTATGTCATTATCTGTTTAAGTTTGTATTGTGCCCTGCAAGAGGGAAAAAAAGAGGGAAAAATCTTTATAAAAAAAATAAAAATAAATGATCTCCCCCACTCCAATGACATTTTCCTCGATGACTTTAATCTCCATTGGAATGCCCCAATGACTTCCAGGTAAATGCTCTCAAAGTCTTCCTCCCTGACCAATCACTCACCCAAGCCTGCACCCTTCGAACCCACTCAAAGGTGACACGTTGGATTGAATCATCGCTAAGGCATTGGCGGTCAGACTGAATTCAATAGATCCATGCGACTTGTCAGACCACCATGCTATCACCTTCCTATTCCCGGACTGCCACATAAAAAGACCTGGGCAACCGGTGAACCTGAAACGCTTGCTCAGAGACACTAAGAACCTTGACCTCGAGAAGCTGACTGCTCGCTGCGAGAACGACCTACACACTCCCCAGAATCTATCTAAGGTCAACGACCTCACAGAACACCACAACTCGACTATGTCCAACAATTGCTAGATCTGGCCCCGTTAAAGCTTAAAATGTCCCAAATGGTAGACAAAAACCCCTGGCTCAGCGCACCCCTAAATAGCGAAAGGAGAGCTCTCCGACTTACAGAAAGAAACTAGAGGCAGCACCCCTCAGCCTCTCAACTTAAACTTCTCAGTCAGGCCAGAAATACTTACAACTAGAGCATCCCCATATTCAAAAAAAGAGTTCTTCAGATCAGAACTGGAAAACGCCAAGAACAGACCCCGCAAACTCTTCGAAGTAGTCAAACTTCAATCAAACAAACTAGCTAAGTCATCTAAAGAAACTACAAAATCCGTAATAACCTGTGATGAGTTCTCCTCCTTCTTTACAACCAAAATTAAGTCTCTAGGTAATGAACTTAATGCCACCTCAAACTTCCCTCCTCCTCTTACCGGGACCCATCGCTCCTCTCTTCCCCCCCAGGCAACACCTAAAACCAAAGCTCACTGGTCGAACTACAAACTATATGATGACCATTCCATCTCAAAACTCTATCCTCCTTAAAATCAAATACCCACTTCAATGACCCTCTCCCCGCCAACTGCTTGGCTGCGACCTTCCTACTCATCGTTCGCATTTGGACTACAATTATCAACGCTTCCCTCCTTCAAGGGTCCATACCTGACTTCCTGAAAACCGGGCAAGTCGTCCACATCCTAAAAAAAACACTGAATCTGGCAATTCCAGACAGCTTCAGACCAATTTCCAATATTCCTCTTCTTGCGAAAGTGCTGGAGAAATGTGTGCAGCTACAACTAAGCCAACATTTCACTAAATTCAACTTGCTTGACAAATTCTAATCTGGGTTCAGGCCTGAGCATTGCAGTGAAACTACTATTCTTCACATCGTAGATGATGCTCTCCAAGCCCTTGACAAAGACAAAATCTGTCTCTTGATCCTTCTGGATCTTTCCTCGGCATTCAACACAGTCAACTAAGAGAAACTTCTTGAACGCCCCAAACAAAGGATGGGTCAAGGAGGTACCGTCATCAAATGGTTTGGTTCCTTCCTCCAGAACCACACCCAGAGATTCTTAGTCAACAGCAATCTATCTGCCCCTTCCCCAATATCAATCAGTGTCACTTAAGGCTCTACTCTGTCCCCTACCCTCTTCAATCTCTACCTTGGACCGTTAGCTGAAATTCTTCGTACTGCCAACATCTCATTCCCCATGTATGCCAATGATACTCATAGCTACATCAAAATCTCTTCTCTAGAGGAGATTACCTATCTGAATGACGCCCTGAAACTGACTGTTCAATGGCTCACTAACAACCAGCTCAAACTGAATGCCCAAAAAATGGAGTTCCTTCTCATCTTCCCTACTAAAACCTCCAATCACATCCTGGAATGGACTAACTCGATCACAGCACTCAACTGCACACCGACCATAGTGGATTCTGCCAAATCTCTCCGTATAACCTTTGATAGCAACCTAAATATGCATGAACACATCAACTCAATGGCCAAATTTGCCAGGTTTCACCTGAGCTACTTGAGAAAACTAAAACCCTTCCTTGAAACCGCTGACCTAAAGAATGCAGTTCTGGCGTTAGTTATCTCTAGATTTGAATACGGCTGCTCTACCCTATCTGGCCTACCAAAGACTTCCACAGCCCCTCTAAAAGCTTGCCTCAATACAGCAGCTAGACTCTTATCTGGCTCTAAAAAATGTGACCTCTTTTCACCACATCTGAAGGCCTTGAACTGGCTTCCTTTTAAAGCCAGAATCCAGCTCAAGCTGGCCTGTATCACACACACGGCCGTGTACACAAACTACCCAGCATATTTCATCCAGAAAATCGTGGTATCTGGGAGATTCAGAAACTCTTGGTCTGCCAGAGACCGTGTGCTCCAGCCACCCCGCTTCCACAAGGAAAAAACATGTAACCAAGCTTTCTCTGGGGCTGCATCAAGACTCTGGAACTTGCTACCATCCTCCATCTGAAGAATACCTTCCCTGTCAATCTTCAAAAAGGAAGCTAAAACTTTCCTAATGAGCAAATTCTTCCAATAACTTTCCTTTGTCGCACATACCGCCTTTTGTCATGGTTTTTGTTTCTGTGCATAATCTCCTGTACTGCTTGGCCTTTTTCTGTGTACCAATTCTCACTCCTTCAAATGCTCTGCTGGTTCTCTCTGCCCTTTGCTATCATATCTCCCCTCTTATACAATTGCTGGTTTTCTCTTTTTATCGCTAACATGTCACTCTGCTGATTGTGGTACTGTACTGATTATTGTATATAACTCTGGCTTTTGTCCTAATGTAGTCAATGTAGTCAATTCCCAATCCCCATCCTTGTGTTTTGCCTGTGCCTAACCTGTACGCAACGTATTATCCCTGTAAAGCGCTCTGATACCCTAAGGGGTCATGTTCGTGCTCTATAAAACCTCAAATAAATAAATAAATGAATAAGAATATATTTTTGATAAAGGATTTGGATACATTTCATATATAACTTTATGGACTAAACGGAGAGATTTAAACATAGTCCTCTCTCTAATCGGAAGCAGCCAATGCAGTGTTTTCAGTGCTTAGGTTATGAAATAAATCCAAATCCAATCTAGCTGCGAATATTGCACCAATTTTACAAAGATTTACTTGGAGTATGGATAAATATAGGTACAAGTCTAGCCTTGCAAAAATGAATTCACTTAGGTTCATATTTACAAGGGCTTATCGCCACGAGAACATCACCCATCCGCCTTGTAAATAATTACCCTTTCATGCAGAACTTAGGGCTGGCAATGGGTGTTGCGGTAGATATTCTGACGAACCCTCTTGCTTTTTGGTGCTGCTCCCTATTTACAAGGGTGGTGTAAATATGGGGCAGCCCCAAAAATAAGACCAGGGAAAACTTGGTCTTAACCTGGTGCAATGAGGAGAAATGGTTCATTTCTCCTCGTTTTTGCTGTTTCTATATGTTCTGCATTGTGCAGCACACAAAGAAAGAGCAAATCGCCACTACTGATTGTTTATGTGCTGGAAGGTGTCCCTTCCTGCACATAATCATTAGAAAATGACTAGTTGAAACTTCTATATGTGCTGCATTCTGTAGCACACATAGAAGTTACAATTCGCCTTTATTGATAGTTTATGTGCAGGAAGGAACACCTTCTCGCTCATGAACAATCATTCCATGCAACACAGGCAACCTTGCACCAAGGTGCAAGGGTGCCTGCGTTGGCGCTAAGCAGCCTAATTTAGCTCCAGCGCTTAAGGAAATGCAGGAGTGCATCACATTCTTGTAAATACAGTGCATCCCTTCTTTTCAAAACTGTCAGAGCGCCGCTTTAGCAATTTTGGCTTAAGTCCATGCTTTGACAGTTTTCTTGTAAATATGCCCCTTAGTATCTTGGTTCCCTGAGAGTGCGTAAACAGATCGAAGATGTGCTTTAATGTGCGTAGATGAAAAATACATCTTTACCACTGTATTTATCTGATCAGTTAGAGTAAACCTAGTATTACATATTACCATTGTATTTTTAACACAATTTAAGTTCACAGGTGGTTTGCCCAGTGAAGAGGATCAGAAGGAAGGGTCCCACACAAAAGAAGGTCTAAACAGTAACACAATCTCAAATTATATCTCTGTTTAGTTTCAGTTGATTCACGTCATTCCAACACAACCTTTTGCAGACAATTAAGAAGATTTTCAGATCTCAAATGCAAATCTCCATCAGTCTAAAAAATGATTTCCATATTGTCTGCATCTGTAAACAATCCCAAGCTCAATGTTTGAATTAGATCTAGATTAGATCCTAGTAGGATACCATTGGTCTATTTTTTAGACTAAGAAACAGCTGATCCCATGGTGACGTAGAAGCACCAATTCATAACGAAATACTGAAATGATACCAACACCATATCACCAATCCTAAACTGTTCCAGTTTTGCTTAGTAAGATTTGATGGTTCACAATGCAGAATGCTGCAGATGGATCTAGAAGAATCAATGAAGTTCATTTGTCTTTGCTGGCACATAGATTATTTTTCTGGAGATTCCGCCCAAGTGCAGAGACTACCCCACGACTTCAGAGCTTCTGCCACAAGGGCGGAGTCCTATTGTGAATCAGTCCCTAGGTGCCCAGGACAGATGTCAACAACGTTTCAGTACTACATCCAATGAAAAAATCAGTTTGCCTTATCAAATTGGTGAACAGATTGGATACCTCTTGCTCTAGTAATTTAGCCAAATGAAGCAATTGTAAAACAGTCTGTCATTTTCTAAACGTCAGGAACTATACTAATTGAATGGTTATGTATAACCAAAACTTGTCTGGCACGAAAGGGAGTGATGTGGACAATGGTTTATATACCACCACACTGCACACTATGCTTCAGTTGTTATGTCTTTGCCTGTCCCCTTATGTACAAGTAATACATTGAAACTTTGTTATGTGTCCCACGATTATTTTTTCTAGCTGCTTTTTAGGTTTAGCTTGCACTGTGCTTGTGAAATCTTTTGTTTTTAATATTAATTTTAAAAGCGAATTTCATCCTGCCCCCTCTCTTTTCTGGCTTTTCATTGGTTCCTTTGCTTGCCACTAACGTTTCCTCCATTTCTATTAGCTGTAGCATATTGTCTTGCATTTACCAATGTTTGTTCCTCCTTTGCTTCTCTTATCAGTTTCCCGTAGCCGAAATACTGTTAACATCCGCTTTGGTGAAACAATTTTTTTCAGAAAATTTTCAGCTTTTTTGCGTTTCAGCATATTTATTTATATAGCATAACATATCACTGGGAGACATTAAGGGGCCCATTACGATGTCGGGCGGATTGCCCCCACCAGGCTGGCGGTAGCCACCGTCGGCCTGGCGGGGGCAATCCGCCCGACATCCACTCCCGAATGCCCCCCCGCCATATTAGTATGGCAGGGGGATCGCGGTGGACAGAAAGACCGTCCGCCGCTTTTCCGCCCCGGTCGCCTTGCGGCTGGGTCAGAAAAGGATTAATATGTTGGCGGTGTCTCATAGACAACGCCAGCCATATTAGTATGGGCCAAACCGGATGTCTTTCCGTGGTGGAAAGGCATGTGGTCTTCACTCTGGGGGCCCCCTGCGGGGCCCCAGATTGAAGGAGGGGTGGGGGTACACACGGGGGGTATCTGTGGTACCCCCCCAGCATTTGCATAAACAAAGCGGCAGGCACCACGCGGTGCCTGCCGCTTTGTTTATGCAAATGTGCGCATTCATTTTTAACATTGTGGCGGGCGGTGCAGTGAGCACTGCCCGCCACAATGTTAAAAATGGGGGATGCGCCTGCCACTGTGGCAGGCGCATCCTAATGCAGACATCGGGACCCCCGCCCTTAAGGCGGGCGGTCCCGTTTTCCGCTAGGGTGGCGGGCGGGCTTTGCCATCCTAATGGGGCCCTAAGTGATTTGCCCAGAATCACACAGTGTTGGGCTGCCGAGACTCGAACTGGGATCTCCATCTCTAGAGTCAGCAGCTCTGGCCACTGCCCACATCCTCTCCAAACCTGTGATACTCGTTTCTTTTTTCTTTCCCCACTTAATCCACCTCTCTCTCTCTAGTTCCTTTTCCATCTGCATGCTCTGCTAGCAGGTCCCTCATCTGTCACATGCTGCCCTGTTAACCCTGTCCCAAACCTCTGCTCCATGCAGATCTCCCTCCTGCGTTCAGTCTCTCACTCCCCATGATGATGTGATGAGTGCCTAAGTCACTCTCAGACTTCACAGTGCCAGTTAGGTTTCTTTGATTGGAAAGAGGATTGTTGGGGGCAGATGGGAGGTTGTAGATTACAGAGAGGAGCTCACACTTCTGTCTATAGTGAAAGCGATGGCGTACACGCCAAGTCAAATCTTCCATTGAGCTCTGAGGTCACTTTATAATCCTAATTTTCCCATTTGTGTTAGTTTGTGTACATTGCACACATACTCGTTGCACATTACGTCTCTTCGAGGGGCCGCTACAATAAGTCTTGCTTGAGGGATCGGCAAGTGGCAGGACTGCGAGATGAGGGTTATACTCCTGCCTATTGTGGTTCACAAACAATCTTTTCATTTTTGGCAGATCGCCTAATTTGCTTGTGCATGTAAATGTGAACATAACATGCATGTTTGCAAAGTAAATGTTCACCTCTAGGGCTTGTCGGTGCTGAATAAAAGAAGTTTATTTTTACCCACTGCAGTGGTACTCATTATATGATCTATGCAAATATGTAATTAAAAGCACTTGTATTGTTTAATACCCCATTCACACGATCATCCCTCCATTTTGTGTCATCTAATCTCAGTTCAATTCAAAGCACCGCGCTAGGCCTGTTATACAAGATAACGTCTTTTTTTTATTTTTATTTTTATATTTATAAAGCGCCTGGCTGCACAAGACTGTGTGTCCCCGCGCTAACTGCTTACAATTCATAAACTGAGGAAGATGAAACCTGAGGGAGTAAGGACAGCAATTATTTAGGGAATAGAAGAGTTTTCAGTTTGGCCCTGAATAGTGTTTCGGAGGGTTCCATCCGAAGAGGAAGTGGAAGGGCGTTCCAATATTTAGTGGCCAAAAAACGGAAGGATTTACCTCCCATTCTGGCTCTCATAATGCGAGGGAGTTTGAATTGCATCATTCCTGAAGATCTTAAGTCTCTTAACGGACGATGGATGGTCAAAAGGCTTCTGAGGTAGATGGGGCCTTTATTATGAGCTATACCATGGGCATAGCAGAGGCTTTTGAATCTAATTCTTTCCTTGACAGGAAGCCAGTGTAGCTTGGTTAAGGCTGCTTTGGTAGATGTTCTTCTCGAAAGGCCTAACACCATTCGAGCCGCTGCATTTTGAATGCATTGTAGCTGGTGTAGGCCTTTTTGATTAAGACCTATCAAGAGAGCATTTCCGTAGTCCAGGTGGGGAGTTATGAGAGCATGGACTAATGCTTTTCTAACTTTGGTGGGAATGAGGTCAATAATTTTTCGAAGAACCTTTAGTGTGCCGAAGCATATTCCTGTAGTTTTATTAACTTGGGATTTGCCAGAAAGATCCGAGTCTAGCATGATCCCTAGGTTTCTTACCGATTTTACGGGACTGGGTAGTTCTCCCAGTTCACTAGGCCACCATGCGTGAGACCATATGGAGGTTTCCTTCCCTACCACCAGCACCTCTGTCTTGTCGCCATTTAAACGGAGACAATTGTTGTCCATCCAGGTAGCTACAGCCGCCATACAGTTGGAAAAGTTGGCGGCATAGTCTTTACTGTCCGGTGTTAATTTGAACATTAATTGAGTATCGTCAGCGTAGCTGACAATACCCACCCCAAAATTCTCTACAACGTGTGCCAGGGGTTCCATATAGATGTTGAATAAAGTAGGGCTCAAACTGGAGCCCTGTGGAACCCCATGGTTCACGCTGCGAGGAGATGATTTAAAGGGTGGGCAATACAGCTGGAACGATCTATCAGTAAGGAAGGATTTCATCCAGGCAAGAGCAGATCCTGTCACACCTAAATCTGAGAGGCGAGACAACAGCGTGGAATGCAGCACGGTGTCAAATGCTGCGCTAAGATCGAGCATGACCAACGCTGCCGTCTCGCCTTCGTCCACCATCTTACGGATGTATTCTGAGGAATACAGGACTGCGGATTCGGTGGAATAACCTGGTCTAAATCCTGATTGGGATGGATGGAGTAATGTTTCTCCCTCCAAAAATGCCATGAGTTGTTTATTAACTGTTTTTTCAATAATTTTGGCACAGTACGGGAGAAGGGAGATAGGTCTCAGGTTTTGAAGCTGAGAAATGGAGATATTCGGTTTTTTCTTTAAAGGAATTACTTGGGCTATTTTCCAAGCCTCTGGAACCAGACATTCCTGAAAGGATAGCGTAATCATATGACTGATATGATTAATAAGTGTGCTTTCCATAATGTCCTTACTCCTTTTCTGCGGACACACATCATTGGGGGATCCTGAATGTATTCCATTTATGATCTTAAGTAGATCCTTTCTGTCAGGTGTAGTGAATTTGTTAAGTGTGAGATTGTGTGTACAAGGAGCTTTAATAGGTACATTAGTATTGGTCAAAATAGCAGATTTAGTGAAAGTAGTATGGATTTTCTCTACTTTTTCTACAAAATAATCTGCTATTTGTTCACATATTTCCGAGGAGTAAGTGTCTTGGGTATCTAGGCGAGAGGAATTTGTTAGTTCTTTAAAAATACAGAACATTTCCTTCCTGGGATTATTTGCCTCCTCAATTCTGTTTTTAAAGAAAGCACTCTTCTCTTCTCTTATCAATTTATGATATTCTTTAAGCTTAGTTGTATACTCTTTCTTAAGTTCCAGAGTATAGCTTTTTCTCCATTTGCGCTCCACTAATTTACATAGAGCTTTAGCAAGTTGGAGTTTTTCAGTGAACCACGGCTCAGATTTTCTTCTTCTGACCGGGGGTTTGGTGGTCCATGGTGCTATTTTGTCCAAAGCTTTACTTTGCCAAAGTTCGTAATTGTTCCATGTCTCTTGTAAAGATTGCCCCATGACAAGAGGTTGTTCATCTAATGCGCTTTTGAAACGGTCCGGGGTATATTTCTTCCAATTGCGGCGTTTATGAGAATAAGTTTTAGAAGATACAGGCATAGTGAGACTGTTAGGTATTTCAAAATTTATCATATAATGGTCAGACCATATTAACGGAATGGGGGGGGATATGTCGATCCCTTCCCAACTAGCAAATATTGGGTCTAAAAGGTGTCCATGTTGGTGGGTGGGATTAGTGGACAATAATTTTAAGCCCAATGAGTTGAGTGCAGTCTTTAGTGATTGTGCTTCTTTTGCATTAATATCTTCAAAGTGAAGATTCAGATCACCTAAGATCATAAGGTTTTTATGTCTTATTGCCAGCTGGGTCGTGGCTTCTACAAGTTGATCACAAAAAGGGCCCAAAGATCCAGGGGGTCGATAAATAAGTAAAGCTGTTATCGTGTTAGAGGCATTTAGTTTTATGGAGAAAACACCGCATTCACTGTTAGTGATATTTTTGGTATTTAAAGTGCACTCTAACTCTTTTTTACAAATGAGTGCAAGTCCCCCACCTCGTTGTTTGTACCTGTCGATTCTAAGAAGACAGTAGTTAGGTGGTATAGCTTCTAAAATGTCGGGGGAGGATGACTCTTCTAACCATGTTTCAGTAAGAAACATTGTGTCAAAATCATTGGTTATTAATAAGTCGTGGATTTCC
The DNA here is from genome assembly GCF_964261635.1 of Lissotriton helveticus. Lineage (NCBI taxonomy): Eukaryota > Metazoa > Chordata > Amphibia > Caudata > Salamandridae > Lissotriton > Lissotriton helveticus. Next base: position 1,888,330,135 of record NC_136059.1, on the reverse strand, counting down.
GATTTATGCTTTATCATTGATCTGCAATTTAACAGTGTCATCTTCAATTTAGCTATTGGTTCAGTGGTATTATTTAATATAGGAAGTGACATGTTACATATATTGCAGTGTGCGGGCAGCACTTCAGGGTCTATGGTGTATAAGCAGGCTTGAGATTTATTCTTACCAATAGTAAGGAGGTCCGTTTTGGTATAATGTATACTATGCTGATCTGCGTCAGATGTTTGGTCTGTGTGAGCATGGAGTCCTGCCCCGCGCCACGGTCGATCGCGGACGGGCGCAGACGGGCAGGACTCTGGCTTGACTCCGGCGCGAGATCGGCGCGCCCGCAATGCGCGTCCGCTGCGCGGAGCCATTGACGTATGCTTATATGCACTCGGTAGCGCGACGTGCAGTGTGAGCCCTCAATAGATGGCCGCTTTCTATCTCAATAGCTTCGTTAGTCCCCAATGATGACGGTCAAAAATTCGACCACACCCCCAGGGCAGGGCAAGAATTAAGTCGTCAGACTAAAAAACAATGCAAATTTAAAAGCTTAAGAGCTTTAAAGCTCTCTGTTTATCCCTGTGCTAAGATCTACCTTGTGTCGGTCAGTGGTGTGCCTTAGAGGTTGTCTTCTGAGGAACTGCCTCAGTTATGTGATCCTGGACAACTCTCTGTGTATCACTGTGCTTAAGATTGTAATTCATCAAAGTGAAGAGCTGATAGAAGTAGTCCAAAATTAGTGCATATCATTGTGTGACAATGGGACAGTGTGTAATCTTATTTCAAGCATACATTATACATCTCAGGATGCACTGTCACTCCCAAATTTGTTACAAATTCAGCATTCTGCAAGTGGAATGTGTCAATTTGGGGGCATGAAATCGAAATCCTATTCTTTTTAGTTAAATAGTGAACAATTTGAAGTTCAAAAACCATACCTTTGAGTGCCCCTATTTGGCGCACCCTGAACATGCACAATAGTAAACCTGCAAACATGTTGGTACCAAGACAGCAGTAATTCCAAAGCCTAAAGACCCCACTCAATGTGGCATCAGTTTTATGCACCACATGAACATGACCATTACTACTTTCCTATATTTTATGTATTTAACAAGATTTTTTTAATACAAAGTCAAAATAGAGAGAGTTGAGGTCTGGTTGAGGAAGACCATATGCATGGTAGATAGCCCCATGATTATAAAGACAGGTTGTCTTTTATTCTGAAACCTCTCAGGTGCATTTCATGACCTATGCAAACTGGCCTGACCATAACATGTTCTTTCATATGTCTGACTTTAAGATGCTCTCAGACTTGCCTGACCATAACATCCTCAGAAATGTGTGAAAATAATATTGATATGGGTAAAACTTAATGCATTTCCTAATTATTGTTTAATGTTGAGACGGTTGAGTTCTTGTAACAAATGAAAGAATCTGTTTTAAATGTTTATTTTTGCATTAAATTGTATTTTTACCAGGGTAGCTTAAGTCCAGTGGAAAGTGAGCAACAGACCCACGTCTGGGCATATCGTGCCAATTTAGGGCAAACAAAGCAAAAACAAGGAGATGATGGATGGAGCGTTGACATTTTTCAGACACTCACCCCCAGTCACAGATCTGGGTTGAATCCATCATCATTCCTTAGCTCACTTCACCACCCCAGTTCAGACACAGCGATATGCAAATCAGTCTTGACAATGTGCCTCATGGGAACTGTCCAGCCCAAACTGCATACAAGTTTCAGCACTCCGTCCATCATCTATTTGTGTTTGCTTTGTTTGCCCTAGGTTGGCAGGGTATGCCCAGACATGGGTCCCATGCTCACTTTGCCACTAGATTCAAGCTAGCCTGGCTGATGAGGGGTGTTACCCCAAAACCGATCCAAGGATGCTTGTTTCCAGTCCAAGGAGGACCTGGCCTGTCAGTGATACTGGACTGTTCCCATGAGGCACAGGGTCAAGACTAATTTGCATATGGCTGGGTCCAAACTGAGATGGCGAAGTGAGCTGAAGAACGATGATGGATTCAACCCAGATCTGTGTCTGGTGGTGAGTGTCTGAAAGGTTTTAGCACTCTGTCCATTATCTCCGTCTGTGTGCTTTGTATTATGTCGGTCACCTGTGTTCTTACTGCCATGGAAATCTTTCTGGCAACATGTTTAACAGGGACTGGATTTTTCTTTAATTTTTATCTCATGCATATAGTCTTTTTTCAATCTATTTTCAAAGACACGTGCATGTTGAGTTAAAATGTCCTTTAAGTCACTTTTATCAATCACCCAAACTTGGTTGTCTGATCTTAGGCAGCCTCTCTGCTGAGCCTGCAGCCAGTGTTGCCAGGTCTGACATTCTACACATTCAATCTTTGAAGTCGGCTTTACATGCTGCCATGCGATGCCAAAGCTTGTGGTGCATATGCCTATTCCTGAAAGCAGTGAGTCAGTGTTAGCGGCTCTCCCTTGAGGCTCATGTTCCATGTGCTTGATGCTGAAGGCTACTGCACATATACAATGTGGGAATTATCACACTGCATGCACTTGGATGGCGATGCTGAGAAATTCAATTCTGACACAGTGAGGTGTGTGTGCTGCACATGCGCACTTTGCTGGGGCCCCTTGGTCCTTTCAAATGTAGCCCTTGCTTCCCTCACGCTGCTCTAAATCATATTGCACAGTTAGTTACATTTTAAGTTTAACAAAACTTAGATAACTTGACTGCTGCCTTTACCTGAAGCGCATTCTTCCTTTGCAACGTTACTCACAACCTGCAAGAGCTACCATGAATCAAATTGCGTTAAAGTCAGCTTTCTGGCTCTGCGTAGTATGTGACAGTTTTAGTACAGACGAAATCACATTGCTGAGTAGTCTAAGCTGGGTGTGGATACTTGATTCCGATTACTCGCCATGAGAACACCAATAAAGTCTTTAGGATGGCTATAATTGGCTCCAATGATTTCGCTGTGGGTTCTGTTGAGTGGTTCTCCCATCTCCTTAATCTCTCTGTTGCCTGACACTAAAATTGTAGTAGTTTAAGTCCAGGACTCTCATGCATAATGACCTTCAAAGTAGTTTATTTGTACAGAGATAAGTACCCCAAAGTGCAGTCATGCCACTCACAGCTAACAAGTGAACTGCCTTATTCAAATCAAGGAACCTACACATGTAATTTGTAATTTGTAATTTGCATTTATATAGCGCATTATCACCAACGGTCTCTAAGCGCTGCCATGTCAACCATGAAATGCGAGTATATCAATGCAGCCTCAGCCGGGCTGAAGCTGGCTAAGTACATTATAACAACCATTGTAATACAAAAGACCCCATATTTAAATCCAGACTGCCAACAGGGCCCAGTGTGTCAGGGAGAACAAAGCTAACACCTGTCCAGGTGTCAGTATGGACATCACAAGAGGAAGGTACCACAACAGGGTGCAAAAATGATGACGTCCAACAAGCATGAAGCAAACAAGGAGTACCCAGAGAATGAGATCAACTCAACAACGTGGCACTGCTGACACAGAAAGTCACAGCTCCAACACTTCATGAGGGAAACAAGAACAGACCACGAGGTTGTAGGAACCGGTCACCAAAACAGCCCAGACACATTGACGCACAAGAAGAAGAGAAAGAAAGAAGACATGCTGCCCAAAAACTATGAACTTTCAGGCAGGAAAAGGGAGGAAGAATAAGCAAGGTGATGACAGAACACCATGCCATTCATATAGCCAAGGTGGTACTGGGCATAGGGTGTGCGAAAGTTGTCACTAGGGGCACCAAGGAAGACGGACCCACATTGAAAAGCCAAACAGATGGTGCATATATAGAACCAGCTTTAATATTCCAAGGCGATCAGCTAGATGTAAAAATGGTAATTCTACTCCAGGCTAGAACCCCCAGAAAATGGGAGCCCGTTAAGAAAATGTGCCCATCACAGAGAGAGAAGGTATAGCGCTAAAGAATGCCAAGAATGGTGAAAACAAGGAACCACAGGCTCTAGATATGAGCCAACCACAAAAAACTGAGAGAGCTACAGGAAAAGCAGAGGGCAAGAAGTAAAGCTCATCACAGGGAAATAAGCACTGCAGTTTGTTCAACTGCGGGAATTTCCACAGAACCTTAGAATAAGAAGTCCACTTCAAGCAACCAGTTTTGGGAGCATCAATAGTCTCCACAATTGCTAAACCCAAAGAGAAGTGTTGAAAGTAGACCCAGGTCCAAGAGTGAGAGGATTAACACCTTAAGAGCGTTGTAAATCCCTCCCCAGTGCTGCGCTGTCCATTGGAACTAGTGCTGAATGGACGTCCAACGGTCGCACGCAGCACTGGGGAGGTAGTGGCCGTGACGACCGTTGGCCAACGGCAGCAATTAAGGGGTTAAGATAGAAAAAGAGATAAAATGACCTGATGTTCCAGGGGACATGGAACAACAGTCCCCTACCCAATTGCCACCTAAAGGGTTACCCAGGAACCCATGAGCAACTGTCAGATCACAATAGACAAATATTCAAGGGCTCAAAAATAAAACACAGGAGCTCTGCATCATCCAAGAGGGTTGACATGGAAGCAGAAGAGAAGTGGCAGCAACAACAATGAGAAGAAGCACCATGATTGCAAACAAAATTGGGCTACTGGTTTAGATTTATGGAAGGCCCATTCAAGCAACAACCGCAATCCTTGTCAGAGGGAACCACAAATACCACTAAATTAACCTGTGTTTAACACTCTTCTAATTTGTCACAAAGCAGTCAGGCTTAACTTAGAGGCAATGTGTAAAGTAATTATGCGGTATACAAACAGTAATAAAGTGAAAACAAAACATAAGAAAAACCCCAAAGTGATTTAGAAACATAATATACATTTTCTTGAATAAAATGATACCAGAATGACAAATATGCAAACCAGAGATATTAAATCTTAAAATTGTGAGTGAAAATATTGCTAAGGAGCAGAAAGGGACACTAAAGGTTATCTTGTTGTGCTAAACTGTGAAAGGGTCAAAAGTTCGGGCCGATAACGATGGTGTGCAGTTCAGATACAGGGATCAGGTTGCCCTCACTGAAGAGTTCCTTTTTCACGTCTGGCATGAAGAGTTCCATTCCTATTGGAGGAGTGTGTGAGGAGGAGGCTTTCAGTGCCGGTCATCGCTGGAACAATGAGTTGGTTGATCATCAGCGGCAGTCACTGTTGGCGACAAAGGGCACGTATCGCGTTGCCAATCGTAGTAAGCGATGGCCGCTGTTGGTGTGAAGAGCAGATTGCACTGAGCTTCTCATTGGTGGCCAACGCTGGCAGCAAAGTTTTGGCAAGACAAGTCCATTAGCTGTCACCAAGAGCCCAAACTTCAGGGTTTTCTCCTTTTTCTTGTGAACAAGGGTTTAAAACCAAGAGGGCACCTCCTGGGCATCAGGGCTTTCCCAAGCAGAGGACAGCAGCAGTGCTCAGACAGGTCCAGAGAGTTCTAGTTGGTGCTGGTTATTTATTATTATTTATTATTTTGGGAATTTATAGAGCGCGACTGATACCTTGCAGGCTTCCTGGCGCTGTAGAATACTCTGTTAGCGAATAACCGGGGGAGATAGTCAAACGGACAGTTATTGAGGGAAAAGCCAGGTCTTGATACGTCTCCTGAACGGAAGAAGCTGGGACATCTGACGTATGTCAGTGGGCAGGCTGTTCCACAGCTTGGCCGCTGCAACCCTGAAGGATCTTCCCCCTGTTCTGGCTTTATTAAATCTGGGTACCTTTACCAGACAAGCCGAGGACGAGCGTAGATCTCTGGCAGGAGTGTACCACATAAACAGGGCTCGCAGAGGTTTAGGTCCAAGTCCATGCAGAGCCTTAAAGACAATGCAGAGGGACTTGAAGGCCACTCGTTGTTTTAGAGGTAGCCAGTGCAGCTCAGATAGAGCTGCTGTGGCCGAAGCCCTCCTCGACCAGCCAAGAGCCAGCTTAGCGGCGGCAGATTGCATTCGCTGAAGACGCTCCATCAGCGTGACTGGAGACTCCAGGAGCAGGGCGTTACAATAGTCAAGGCGACTGAGTATCGTACACCTGACTATTGACGCCCTGGCTTGTGCCGGGAGGAGAGGCATGATTTTCCGCAGTGAGCGAAGCAGGGCTGTGCATATCCCCCCGGTTTTCGTCACCTGGGTTTCCATACTTAATTTGTTGTCAAGCATGGCTCCCAGGTTGCGAACCGAGGGAACCGGCAGAGGTTTGTCACTAAACTCTGGGGGCCAGAAATCAGTCGGAAACTGACGGGGTATCTTGGTGCCTGAACAGAACAGGACCTCCGTTTTTGCGGAGTTAAACTGGAGGGAGTTTATGTGAAGCCAACCAGCCGTCTCTCTTAGGCAGTCGTGGAAGGTCGAGAAAGGAGTGGCATCTTCACCTTCCCAAGAGAGGATGATCAACTGGTCAACTGGACAGTTGAAGAGAGGCCTCTAGAACCAAGTTGTATCACTTTAGATAACACACGAGGTCAGCCAAGTGCTTGGAGTCACTCTAGGGAGCCTGGGATCAAAACACGTAGGTCCAATCTTACAACTACAGACAGCAAGGCAGTCCCTCAAGCAGCAGGGCAGTACTTCTGGCAGCAGGGTAGTCTTTCTTCTGAATCTTTCACAGGTCGAGGCGTGTTCTTATGAATGGTTCTGAAGGTCATATTTTCATACTTAATGGCAGCCTTTTTGTGGGTGAATTCTCTGACCTACCCCAAAACTGGTTCTGGTTAGTTCTCCCCCTTCCCTTGGTCCTGGTTCCAAACTGTATAGGATGAAAAAGGCAGAGCAGGGCTGGAGCCAGGTTTATTTGTCTGTGCTCCAGTCATGGCCCTATGAAATGCAATCAGGGCATGGGTGCAGACCTTCCCCAGCCATCCTGTTCGGACCTCTCCCCTCACACCTATGTTTTCTTTGTCACACTGTCTGGAAGCAATACACCAACATTCACAGCATATTGGCCCAGGACATTAGCAAAAAGGCACAGTTTTTTTGATAAGAGAATGTCATCTTTCTAAAATGAGACATTTTAAAAATGGTATCCTAAAATCTGACTTTACCGTTAAAGAGGAATTTTAACTACACTTTATTTAAGTGGAAGCAGCATATCTCTATCTGCTTCCAATCTACCATTAGCACTTGTTAAGTGTAAAAATGCAACCTCATGTTAGTCTATGAAAGAGATAGACCTTACAATAAAGAATAATTACTGTGGGAGCTTGACACTGTCAGTAAATGTAAACCTTAAAAACACATGTCCCTCTTTTAAATAATAGGCACCTTTCACAACCTACCTTAGGAGTGTCTTACAAGTATTAAATAGGAAGGCTGGAAAAAGAAATGTTGCCAAGTAGAAATGGCCTTTTAAAACAGTACTACAGGCTGCAGTGACAGACCTGAGACAGGTTTTTAAAGACTACTTTGGTGGATGATGTGAGTGCTGCACCACCCACTTGAAGCATCTAATTTACAAGCCCTGGGTTTAAAATGAGGTAATTTACTGAGGAAATCACTAATGTCTGAAAAAATCTGAGAGTGAAAGCAAAAAAGGTTTGGAGGAATACCACACCAGAGATGTCAGGTTGAACTCAACTAAACGTCAGTAGTTTTCAGGAGATGGCAAGGAACCAAAAGGAGCAGGTAACAATGAGACAGTAGGGTACCCACAGGCTGCCAACAAGGTAAGGGCTACTCCATGGGTGAGCAGACTAGCAACACTAACGTTTAACAGCTAGAAGGTTAAGCATCAGTAAAGCCCTAGCTGGGTAATAATCAATCCACTGCACGCACTGGAGCTACCCCCCTGTAGAAATACACATGCCAACAAAGCAACACCCCAGGGCAAGATGAGATACAAAAGCAGCCAATAAGCTTAAAGGGTACATTGTGGAGGGCTGCTTAGTTAAATAAACAGTCCAAAACAGTCAAAATGCAGCTGTGCATATCACCATGATAAACTCATGGTCCTCATGTCACCAATGAGAGACGTCCGAGTACAAATATATAAATAATAAGCTAGCCTGCCGGGCAAACCACACCAAAACACACCAACCCTGGCTGCCTTATACAAAAGAAGTATTACCCCTAGCTGGCTCAAACTGGCCTTAGACCTAGCCTGCAAGGGCCCCCAGTGCATGTATCCTCAACAGATACCTGAAGCGCTAAAGTTGGAGATTATAGGGGAGAGGATAGGAGAAGGATACGAGAACAGAAAACATTTCCGCAGAGGTCCAATGTGTGAGCCAATGCAGACCCTTCTGCACTTCATCCATCAAGAAAACTGAATACCACAGGAAGAACAAAGGTCCCAGAGAGGAAAACCAGACACTGATTAGTTGAGCTGCTCCCTTGGAGCCACAGCTTTCAACGCACAAGCAGGTGACCAAAGAATCATGCCAAGCAACAGAACCCAGAGGACCACCACTGAAGGATGAAAGATGAGTGGAAGATATGCTGCCAACAAGCCGGAGGATAGCGAGACCCTGCAGAAATATAATTAAGAATACAAGAACAAACCCCACAGCAGTAGGCCAAAATCCAGTCTCATACCTGACAGGATGATGCTAGGATTTTAAAATATGCCTCCCAGCAAATGGTGATCTCCGGGTACAAGCAATAATTCTGGCAAAGATGATTTAGTTTTTCCAACCCATGGAATTTTGCACACCAGGAAATAGAGCAACTATATTAACTACAAAGAACAGTACTAAGGCACTGCAGAAGTGCAGTATGAAGCTCTATCACAAAAAAAGAATAGGAATTGTAATACAGAACTGACATGGGCATGAGCACCAGCAAACCCCTGGAGACAAAGCTGAAGCCACACAGTGCTCACATCATGGGTCTCAGTGCAAAGGATCCACATCCACAGCTAGCAGACCCATCACTAGAAGTACCAACAGCACCCAATATAGAGCCGCCTGAAGGCACATTGAATCCTCGTGCAGGGAAGGATTGAAACAAGCATCTAATCAGATAGAACTCAACTGGCTGCCAGGTATCCTTACCCCACAATTGAAAAGTTGTAAAATGTACACATGTTGTGAACTGAAGTGCATCAGAAGCAAAGTAACAGGATTTGAGATGAACCTGGGACTGGTTCACATCAGGACGCACTCCCCTGTCCACCCCTGTAGTGGTAACAAAGGACCAGTCAGAGTTCTGCTATAACCAAACTACCAGCTACCACAGGTCAGCAAATAAGGGGCAAGCACACAAGACGTGCCCCTAAATGTAATCAGAGGAACCACTTTCTGCAGCTACCAAGTCAGTTTCACAAACAGATGCGCTTGCTCTTGCTAGGGAGGACCTGGCCTCACAGTTCCGGCTGGAGTGTTCCCATGGTGAGTTGCGTCAAGACTGATTTGCATATGGCTGTGCCCAAACTAAGGTGGCATATTGAGCAAAAGAATAATGGATTTAACCCAGAGCTCTTGACTGGGGGTGAGTGTTTGAAAGGTTTTAGCACTCCATTCATCATCTTGTTGTTTTTGCTATGTTCACCCTAAGTGGCCATGGGTATCCCCAGACATGGGTCCCTTGTCAGCTGTGCTATTGGAGTCAAGCTAGCGTGGCTGATACCACAAAACCTGTCCCAGGATACTTCTTGCCATTCCAGGGAGGACCTGGCCTGGCAGTTTGGACTAGACTGTTCCCATGGTGAGAAGGGTGAAGACTGATGTGCATAGGGCTGGGTCCAAATTGGGATGGCATGATGATCAAAAGAACAATGGATTTAACCCAGATCTCTTGGCTGGGGGTGAGTGTTTGAAAAGTTTCAGCACTTCTTCCATCATCTTATTGTTTTTGCTATGTTTGCCCGTAGTGGCCAAGGTTATGTCAAGATGTGGGTCTCTTTACTCGTTGTGCCACTGGATTCAAGCTAGTGCGGCTGGTGTCAGGTGATACCTAGAAACTTGTCCCTTGGTGCTCGTTTCCGGCTCAGGGAGGACCTGACCTGGCAGTTCGAGATGGACTGTTCCCATGAGGAGCAGCGTCAAGTCTGATTTGCATATGTCTATGTCCAAACTGGGGTGGCATGATAAGCAAAAGACCAATGGATTTAACCTAGATCCCTTGACTGTGGGTGAGTGTTTGAAAAGTTTCATCACTCAATCCATCATCTTGTTTTTGCTGTGCAGAGTTGGTCCAAACTGGGGTGGCCTGGTGTGCAAAGGCAGGATGGATTTAACTCAGAGCTCTTGAATGGGGGTGAGAGTTTGAAATGTTTCAGCACTCTATCTTATTGTATTTGCACTAAGAGGTCACGGATATGGCCAGACGTGAGACCCTTGCTCACTATGCCGCTGGATTCAAGCTAGCCTGGCTGATGAAGGGTGATACCGAGAAACTGGTCCCAGAATGCTTGTTTCCAGTCCAGGGAGAACCTGGCCTGGCACTTTGGGCTGCACTACCTGGCATGACAGTTTGGACTGGGCTATTCCCATGGGGAGCAAGGTCAAGACTGATTTGCATATGGCTGTGTCCAACCTGGGATGCCATTATCAGCAAAAGACCAATGGATTTAACCTAGATCTCTTGACTGGGGGTGATTGTTTGAAAAGTTTAGGCACTCCATCCATCATCTTGTTTTTGTTGTGCAGAGTTGAGCCTTGTGTTTTGCATTTGTAGTGTTTAAAATGCTAATGTTTCACTAGGAATTTCTCTGAGTTAGAGCATGGCCTGCAGAAAGCACAGCTCATAAAAAGTGATTTTTTTTCCACTTCCTAGGCTTTGCTCTCTGCTGCTCATGCATCAACCTGATGTACTTCCAAATTTAGTGCATGCACTTTAGAAACTGCAAACGTAAACATCATGAATTAAACTCTGCTGTGCCAGCCTAAATGTTTACAATATTACCACGAGTTCCTCTTCAGGAGACTCGCCATCTAGCGCCTCTAAGTTTTGTAAGGATCTAAGGGTTGTGGAACTGAGCCATATTGGGCATTTCTTCGAAAGCCATGAGGACGAACAGGCAACATGAGCCAATTGTCAGTGGTAAAAATGTGTTTGTATGTTCAAGAGTATAGGATTTGTGAGCCCATAAAACTCATATGAGGGAAGATGCATGTTTGGTGAGTAAAGATGACACTAAGGAGGGTGATGCCTCCTACCCATCCCCATGAAGGTGAGTTGTGGAAATGCAATGTCACAGTAGGAGCAATCAAAAATTATCCCAAGGACTACGAAGTAAAGAGCAGGACATCGAGAAACACGCAGTACTCACAAAACACAAGGAAGAAACAAAAAGAAACACAATAAACGCCTACCATTGCCCCCTCGACAGTCTCAATTCAGATTTACGGTAGAAAAACTCCTCCTGGTGAGCAGCACATACAGAATAAAGATTGGTTCTGTGATTGGACCTTCCCAAAAACTTTAGCTCGTATTCTTTGGAGAGTTCTTTATTTGAACTATTAAAGCAAATTAGACATTTACAAAAAGCACAAACAGGAGTGGAAATAGTTGCCCGCAAACTAGCCAAATAAACATTTCCAAATTGCTCTTCAGTAATCCACTTTTTATATTAATCTAGAAAAAAAGAAAACATCAATTTGCATATAGATTTAGAACTCTTTGAAAGTTGAATGGTTTTATGAATGTATATGAAATATTATCTTGGTAATTAAAAAAATGCCTGGTATTTATGATTTATTTTATAAAAATGTGTAATTTCCTAGCCATATATGTCTGATTTATTTTAAAAATAGGTGAGAACCACATTAAATAATAAAGGTATATATGTTAGCATTATTTAAAGTGGGATTAGATATTCTTGAATTATAATCTGTCCACACGCAGTGGATTGTAAATGCTTAGCCATTTCTGCAGCTGTAATCGTTATGTGTTCCAGCAACTTTAACAATGCATCATGGGAATATTGAACCAAAGCCCTGCTGGTAATTGACAAGGTGCATGCAATATGTCGTTTACCGCTCAACGTTCTATTTATTTAAAGATTTTATGTTGTGGAAACACTAATAGAAATAAACTGACTAGACCAAGGTCAATTAATTTTCCTTGATGGGAATGTATTGCTTTTCCTTGGTGTCTGCTGTCATCAGGTCCATAATTTAGGAATATTAAAAAATATCAATAGCACATACAAAGGCTATAGATCACATCTTTTAAGATGCCATTAACTAGAAACTGATTAAAAATGGAATCATCTGGGAAGGAAACATTTGCAACAAATGTTGAAGTCCTCAAGGGCATTTTGTCAATTGTTAGATGTATCACACAAATGTCTATTCCCATGGCAAAAAACTGGTTTACTGTCTCTGCAGAGGTGGTTTACTTGCCTGCATTTTTCTACTTACTCTTTCACGCCTTACTCTATCAGATAATTTTAACCTGATCACTGCGGCGCGAATTCCGCCGCGGTGCTGAGCATTCCAATCACGGGCGTGGTCAGGACAGCACACGCCCACCGTGACTCATGATGGCTGGGAGCCGTCATTTAGCATTGATGAGGCCAGGGCCGAACTGGCTACCGGGCAGTTGTGTGTGCTGCCGAGCAGGGGGTCATTTCGTTGATGGGGACCTGTGTGTGCAAAACGAAATTCGTTTTGCTTTTTTTATTTCAAAGCGCACGCAGGTCCTCATCAATGAAATGAGCTCACACCACGGAGAAATCCTCCCCCTGCTCGGCAGCACATACAACTGCCCGGTAGCCAGTCCGGCCCTGGATGAGGCTAAACAACACATACTGTAAACTTTCACTATCACTTTTTCAAATAGAAATACACTTCTAAACAATCATCATTGTAGACCTGATGGTATGTTGGTAAAAGGTACAACTTGCTGGTCGAAATGGCAATTTAAAACTGCACTACAGGCTGAAGTGGCAGGTCTCAGACAAGTTTGCAGTGCTATTTTAGAGGGAGGCACAAAGAGTGTTGCAGACCAATAGTAGCAATTAACTTGCACAAGGAGGACAGAGTATTTAATAAAAAGCTTGTACATACAGGAATTGAGGCGCTGATCTGCTTACTGGTTTGCCCTTTTTTAACTGTATGGTTTGTAGTGGGGTACTAATGGATACATTATTGTTTACTGGGATATGTAATAATTGTAACTAATCAAACAGCTACAAAACATTCAAATTGAAGGAAGCAATAGGAAATGTCGTACACTGTCATTAAGGAGGGCAAGCATTGTGGATGCCTTTAGATCACAAGAACGATGCAGGACCTCCCAGAGTCAGTGAAAAGAGTAGAACTTTGCACACATTTTTAGATTGGTTTGGCAAAAGCCCTAAAATTAAAGAGCCAAAATAAAAGTAAGGATTCTAGATATATATGCAGTCTGGTACTCAAGGCAGAGGAACCTGTCTGATTACCAAATAGGGGATATTCCTATACATGCAATGCACAACCTGAAAACCTGGTACGGACCTCGCCCTCTTACACAGAGGGCGAGGTCCGTACCAGGTTTTGTAGTACAGAATGTGCCTTTTATTATTCTCCTTCTGTTTCTGGTATAGGAGTGCAGCAAAGCATTCTCATTTTACCCCATTTCTATCCATTGATGAAACGATGGTAGAGATAGAGTGGCAATCACGTTGTGTTCAAAGTTTTTCTATCACATCTGTCTGCATTTGTTTAATTTTTCATTTTGTCAAGGTAAAAATCTCTTGCAAGAATTACGCACTGGGTCATATCCAGACTCCCTAGTCTTGTTCAGCTTCCATGTAGGTCAAGGAGTGCCCTGCTGTGTGAAAGAGGAAGCCTAGACCTAATTGCCTTGAACTCCGGACTCCCAGAAGTGACTCCAATGATCTTGTGGCTGACCTCTAGTTTGAGCTACAGGGACACACCAAGCTTGCAGAGGCCACCCCTGCATCTGTCCAGCTGACCAGCACCCAATTAACCTGCCTGAGCCCTGCTGCTGTCCTCTTCTGGGTGAGTCCTGGTCCTCAGGTGCCCCCCCCCCCCAGGTCCTGTACCCTTGGCTGGCATTAGAGTGTATTCCTTCTGCTGCAAAATGAAGCTTCAGGTGAAAATCCAGACGTTTGGGACACTTCATGAACATGAGATGGCTCCTCGTGTTACCAACATTCACTGTGTCTCGAGTCAATGTGATCTTCTGACAATTACCTGCTTTTTGCACCAGACTTTGACCACAATCATCAACCCCCAAAGTGAAGTTCCAGTAATGACAGCTCCTCGTGCATACAACAATCTCCTTGCAGCCCTTGCCATTGCAAAGCTCCAGCCAAGGATCTTCGCATGGGCGTGAAGTTTGAGAAGGCATAGCCTTCTCTGGGAAGGACCTGATTCCTGTATCAGACCCGCACTCCATCATAGTTGGCCTGGATTTGTGACTTTGACCCGGTCCAGCGCAACCAGACTCCTGTGAGTTGAGCTTTATGCTTTTTTGTGCTATTTTTCTTGGGGGTGGGTGGTAAACTCTGCTCCTTAGTTAGAGTTCATGGAGTTTTGACCACTCCATGCTCCACTTGGGGCACGGAGTTCAGCAAAAACTCCACCAACAGCTACATACAGGAGATTTCTTGCACCCCACATACGAAGATTAAGTTGGTGATTGAGAAAAATGAGTGATAGACTGTCTCTCAGCAAGATTTCTCAACGTGGGCAGATGAGACAGGTTGCTACCACTTGCATTGAGAAAGTTTCTGCTCTTGCTGCGAAAGCTGCCACTCGAGTAGAAAATCTACTCGAGCGGCAGAAAGAACCAGCGCGCTCTGTTTCACAGTGTGGTGCCATTCTCACTTGTTTTACAGCTCTAGACAAGCTCCCACTGTTACAAATCAGCACGAGCAGCACAACGGGCCAGAATTGTGCCACTTGTGGAACTCCACGGATTCTAATGGAGTTTTTAGTTAACTCTGTGGAATTCAACAGAGTAAAACTCTGTCAGTTCCACCCACCTCTTATTTTTACCTAAAACATTCAAAATTCATAGCTCCAGTTCGAGTGATTAGATATTTTTTGTTTTGGTATCGCTTTATTCAATAGAATGTACTCTGGGATTTTACTTGTGTTGTGTTTTCACTTTTCTAGTGTTAAATTGCTGCATAAATACTTTACACATTGCCTCTAAGTTAGACCTGACTGCTTAAGCTAAACAGGGTGTTAAGCACAGGTTTATATAGGGACTTTTGTGGTTCACCCTGACAAGGAGATTGGGATCCATTAGATAATCTGATAGACTTTTGGTTAGGATGAAGCGGCTGATTAGTATCCCTAAACTCTGGTATTTGGCGGATGGTAGGGGTAAAGGTTGGGAATGCAACTTGTCTTACGAAAGGTGGGCAAGACTCTAGGTGAGGATTACCCCATTGTCTTTTCCAGATTACTCCTTTAGATGGACAGATGACAGCCAGGTGCAGAAACCTCACACTTCATTGTTCCTCTGTTGAGGTTGCTCCAATATGGGAACAGCCCCAAAGCTACCTGCTATATGAAAACTCACTCTACACAAATGTTGTGTCTTGAGAACTGCCAAGGAAGGACACTTGAAAGAAGGAACAGATCAAACAGGTACTACAGTTTGAGATAGTGGGTCCACCTCCTTTGTCTAGAAGTTGTGTATGAAAGTGGGACTCCAACACCACTTTGTTCCAATTTCAAGTTCGGTATGGCCAAGTAAGGGAGAGCTCTGCAGAGTGCTCAGATGACTGCTGTGTACTCAGGGCTGATAACTGCCTGACAACCAGTCTCCCAGAACTGACAGATCATTACTTGAAGTCTGGATTTCCTGCTGGAGGAGCTTTATGCCTGCTCTGAAGTCACTAGAAACATGCCTGGCTAGGAGGGAAGGAACCTGTCCTGTAGCTGTGGCCTGTGAAGCTAAGAGGGGTGGGGAGGAGGTGCTGGGTGGGGGGGATTTCGACAGATGACGAAAAGGGAAAAGGAAATAAATAATACATTTTCTCTTGCCATCAGCTGTTGAAATCCCCCCTATCTATTGCTCTTTCCTGCATGGGCCTCAGCTGCTGTCTTGCCCTGCAGGAAAGACTATCAAGAAAAGAGCGTGACCCTGTGCATCCCAGTTGCTGTGTGGCACCCAGGAGAAGGTTGACTGCCTGAGAGAAGCCAGGTAGACCCTGGTGTCTGCCATCTCCTCCAGATTCCTATTCCATTTTATGGTGGGAACTCTGATAGTCCAAAAGTGGGATTTTGAAGGCTTAGACAGGGAGGCAATTGCCTGACGTAGTGAATGCTCACCCAGGGCTGCAACTGTTGAATTGCTGAAGGCCTGCGCAGGACTGAAATTGCCAAATTACACAAGGCCCACTCAGCACTGCATCTGAGAAACAATCAGCCTTGACGTGGGCTATAACTGCGGAACTACAGGCTGCGCCCTTTGTATCTTGGAGCACAAGTAGCCTTTGACTAACCTCATGGGTCCCAGTACAGCCACCATGATAAATCGACTGAGTGGATGCGCTGACAAATGCAGGCCTGCCCGTTCTCCGGAGCTTTATACAAAAGAGCATGAGCATCCCTCAGAGTGCAATGCAGAAGCTAAAAGGACTCATGGGACCCTTTTACCTGTTAAATGGTAAGACAAAGTGAGTAAGTGCATCTTATGAATGGTGGGTGAGTGAGATAGCACCTGAGCCGAATTCACGCTACTTCATGTGGCCCTTACAGCAAGGGGAAGCCAGTGTCTGAAGAGGTCTCTAGAAGGGGATGATGAGGGAGCAATAAGGATGTACCACACATCAGAGATAGTACCCTAAAACACTAATTGAGAATGTGATTATTGCAGGTTGTAACATTGCAGACAACTGTGTGATATTCATCATCAAACTTTTTTTTGGATCACTTTGCTCCTAAAAAGTAAATCTCATAGGATTACACACACAAGATTACACTACAATGGGGGAACATGGCGGCCGTCAGGCAGAGCTGAGCGGTCGCGGCTTCTAACCTCTCTCCCGACGGAAAAGGGAAGAATGGGGCATAGAGTGTGTAGCGCGCTAAAATAGGCAGAAACCCAGGAATTCAGGAAACTAAGCTAGGAGGATCTTCTGTTCTACTTACTTTGGCGTGGCTGTAGTTGCTGGAAACATTGACCCGCTGCCGCGAGGAGGGGTTTGGGCTGAGGCAGTGCTACGGGTCGCCAGAGGTCGGCGCGTTGCAGCAAGAATTGGGTTTTTCAAAGGTGGAAGCTCCCTCACGGTCTCAGAGGCAGTGGCGACGGTAGGGTAGCAGGAAAGTGGCCGACAAGACGTACAGGGAGATGCGAAACCCCCGCTGATGACCCCGGTGAGGAGGGAAAAAAAGAGGGTGCAGGGTCTCTCTCCGGAGGGAGGCTGTAGTAAGCCTAAATCTGGCAGTGCCAAGTTGGGGGCTGTGAGCTTACAACAAACAGTTCAGAGTCAAAAGCTTGTTGAGGGTGCAGGGGAAAGTAACAACATCCCGCAAACTAGCAATAGTCTCAACAGGTACACTTTGCGTAGCAAAGGCATATGGGGGCTTGACTTTTCACCTTCTGAGACTCTATCAGGTTGTTCCTAAAAAAACAAGAAATTTAAGCAAACTAACCCCGCAAGTTCCCGCGTCACTCCATCCCTCCGTACATATTTTAAAGTACAAGCCCAGACTAGAGCTTCAAGCACTCAGAGTAACCAAAGGCTTGAGAAACTCGAGAAATCAGATACAAGATTTCCTGGAGATATTAGTGATAGAAGAAGCTCTAGGGATATGGAGCAGAGAAACCACATGATTCCTCTGGAGAATAGGTTTTCCTGCCTAGTAGGTGTGGCCGGGGCTGGAACAGCGGGCACTGAAGCTGCACCACAAATGGACTCCACCCAACAAATTTAGCGTAGCAAATATTTAATACCACCAATGCCAGCTGCACTATCAGCACTGACACCCCTATTCTCTGCTTAAACCCCCAAGCGAACATTGATTCCATCTCAGATAATTCATCTAAACCAGCCAATCAATTTCCTGAACAGGACGGGTGTTCTGGAGAGCATACGACGAGGACCAACCCCACTACAGAGATTTTTCTCCTAAATCTGATCTCGCAAATGAGAGAAAAATTCACTATATCAGAAAGTAACCAACAAAGGATCCAGAGGACTTGTGAGATGCTAGAACTAAACATAAACGACATAATGGGAAGAGTGGAAGCAGTAGAAGCCACAGTAGAAGTCCTTTAAAAACAGGTCAAGGAGAACACAGTAGAGATCAAGAGTCTAAAACTTAAGGACAAAGCACTAGCAGACAAACTGGAGAGTCTAGAAAACAATGCCAGAAGAAGTAACATAGCGATCCTAAATATTCCTGAAGACCTCGAGGAGGGGATATTAAAACCTTTATAATTGTTTTTTTAAGTGTCTCCCACCCTGAGATCGAGAAGTCAACCCTTGAAAATGATATTCAGAGAGTACATCGAGACCCTTTTACTAAACGGCTCTGGAAGGAAAACCCCCAGGAAAATATTAGTAAACTTTAAATCATACTCTATAAAAGAAACTGTCCTTTCAGAGGGGCTAAAGAGGGGAGTTTATAACAAGGGAGACTGGTCATTCCGTATAAGATCTGACAATTAACGCACCACACAGGACAGGCAGTGGGAGTTGGGAAAACAGATACAGGTGCTGAAGAGCCTTGGGGCCACCGCAAAGCTCCAATTCCCGCCTCCCTGAAGGTAATGTGGAAGAACAAGATGTTTAACTTCAGAGATCCTGAGGAGGTTAGTGCCTGGATTAAGCAGTTTAAAAGCTCACCCAATTAAGGATTAAAGCACAATTATTACCCTATCGGTCATGAGAGGGGGGAGAGGTCAAAGAAAAGAGGCACTTAGAAGGCCTCTAGAGATGAGGGAGGGTTCCCCAGGGAGGGAAGAGGAGGGGATCAAGGGAAAGCACCAGAAAAAAACAAAAGAAAAAATGTTAATCACAGGGTGGGGGAGCATTCGGGGAAAAAAAAAAAAAAAATTGTTCTCATTTACAAAAAATATTTTTAGAAAATAAGATGCTAAGGCAGAAAGGCACTCCTATTAGTATTTGCTGTTTTCACAATTATGGATAGACCACAAATATTAAAGATTTTATCCTGGAATGTGAATGGCCCTAGGTTCCCTGCCAGAAGAGAGAAAATTCTGGAATATTTGCGCCTTATAAATTATGATATTTTGCTAATTCAGGAGTTACACCTTACAAAAGAAGAGTGCACAGTCCTACTTAAAAAACATAAATGGATAGAGCACTGCTTTATTTCAACACAAAGTGATCACATACCGATGTTTACAATGATTATCATGATTCCCCTTAAGTCTTTTAGTGTGTCTGAATTAGTTCATTGGACCCCTAGTGTAAGGCAGTGAATGGGACTTTACCCTCATGCGAGAGGTACTCCCTAAACATTAATATTGCACATACATTAATGCTCCAGCCAAGTGTTAATGTTCTATCCAATAGTAATACTTGTTCGCGATTGGTTGGTGGGATTAACTCAGACATGTGTCATCCACATTGAAATCAATGTAATTCCTCCGGTGTATCGTTTTTATTATCTCGAATGAATCTGTATTCAAAACGGCTTGAATCAAGCTACAATGCCCTTTTTGCACAAGTTAGGTCTCTGCCACTCGATTTTCAGAATAAGCCTTCATTGCTCGGCTTCCGGTCACCATGGTTACTCCGATTTGATTCTCCGTGTTGTGTCAACAATATGAAACCACATACTAAGATACACAGCTTTAATTAATGGAACAATATCATGGTGCAGTTAAATGCTCCTTGAATTAAATTCCCCACTACATCGCGGGTTTTCATTTTTAAATCATTTTTAAATTGTATCTTTAACCGTGACTCAGGTCTGTCTTCGCGCTCTATTACCATTGAGGCGATCACGTGCCCCTGTTTCCAAGGTTACTTTTCCAACAAGGAAGTCTGCCTCGCTACGTCAGACGCGAGTGCCTTGTGTTACCCGATCTAATCGGAAACCGGTAAGCTTTGGCTGACTCTCTGTCAGGTTGAACCCTATTGCAATCGATTGAACCAAACAGTATGACTCTGTTTTTAATGGTCATGGTAACTTATTGCCATATATGATTTACAGGTCAATGATTTACATGGCCATATGTCATTCTGCACTATGAATATAGATCTGACACATACCCGCATCCACAGGTTACTCTATACATTAATACAATCCCGAAAAATCAGCTATATAAATTGATTGCAATAAAATCTCAAATACTCGTGTCACTTTGTACATGTAAATTGTTGCCCTGCAATGACAGAAATCGAATACTGTGAGCCCCTTATGTCTTATAATCACATTAAAATGCGATACGAGTGTTCCTAAGTGAGAATAAATGAGGGAGAACAAAACGCTAATTCATGAATGACACTACATGTGGTAGGAATGCTGTATCCCTTTAAGTGAGATAGACCAAACGCCACCAATAGCGAGACCGCTAAGATAAATAGCCCGGCAAACCCGGTGTTCAAATCTTTACCACACAAACGAAAACACCGTATGCGGTCAGCACGAGAGGAAGCCGGTAAGAGA
This sequence comes from Lissotriton helveticus, assembly GCF_964261635.1. NCBI lineage: Eukaryota > Metazoa > Chordata > Amphibia > Caudata > Salamandridae > Lissotriton > Lissotriton helveticus. The sequence goes on along the minus strand of NC_136059.1, from coordinate 1,888,309,647 downwards.
AGATATTTAAACTAGACTTATCTTTTTCTTTCTCTTAAACGAGAAATTAGCCCCTTAAGTCCGTCCGTGTAATCTTTCCCTTTCACCCCTTTCTCCCTAAATAGATACACGGTTCGCTAAACAGTCCCCACGTTGCACCGCTCCCAAAAGATAGACAGAGCTGACAGTTCCCTTGGTAAGAACATCAAACATTTCTTATTTTTCTGATCAAGGACGCAGAAATATATAATTTTAACGGTTGTCCTTTTAACCATAGGAAGTTTCCTCACTCGGCACGCCGTATGATTTACTGAAACTCCATTTCCCATAAGTCTGGTTGTCTCTTTGAGTATCCGCACGCCATACTGAACAAATAGAACAAACCTGACTGTCAGATCCTATTGGTAAGAGCTATCACCTTTCTCCCACAAACATCTAGGATAGAATAACACACAATCTAATAGCCATTCCTTTTAAACCATAGGGAGTTCTTACACGTGGTTTACAGAATGGTCCAGCGAAATTTCAACTAACCAACTGAATGAGGACAGTTTGTTTATCACCTGTGCCAAATAGCAAATACGGCGAAGCAAGGGCCACTCTACCATAGGCACGTAACAGCGAATTCAAGGTAATATATACCACCGCCGGCACGCAATACCCTTATGCAATTAGGTTAAATAATTATTCACCAACACATGTAGCATGACACATGCTGTTTATGATTTCCAGATACGGATTTCTCTCCACATCGCGCAGTGTGTATCCCCCCGATTTCAACATATATATAAAGAGAAACAATCACGTTGTGATCACGTAATTACTCAATATTTTATCAGGTGAGATGTAGGAAATCGTAAAAATGAAACTAATGCAATAGAAATTGGTAGCTCTAGTTTTACTAACTAGTCCAACATCTACCACCCATTGAGAATGTGATCACTGTATTGCCCTTCATGCAACGCAATGCACCGTCGCATACCATGGAAACAGTCGAATCTCGCTCTGCACAAGGATTGAGCAGATCTAGATACGATTAGTATCCATTAATCATTTTTCCCCCCTACCCTGAACGCATTCGAACTATATGTACAGCACAGTATATACCTATGTCATGTTACTTGAACAATAATGAGTTTTACCTCAAGTTTTTATCTGTACATAAACAATAAGATGCCATACAACAAATATAATGATAGTTAATGAGAGTGAATGTAGAGACCAATGAAGTGTTTTTTCACTGTTCATCCTCAAGAAATTGTATGATATGAGTTGTATATACAAATGTGGCACATATGCAAAATGGATTCATGATTAGTTATTGAGCATAAAATAGGAGTTAAGCGGTACATCATTATAAATGAAAGATTTACTAGCGTTATTATAAATATGTCATGAACAACTAAATACAAACACTGCTTTATTACAAAAAGGATTAAAGAGTAAAAATATGTTTATAATTATCATTTTACAGAGCATCGATGGTACAGTCCTGATGAAGGCACAGCTCACGTGTCGAAACGCGTCGACAGGAAACCATCTATTTTTATATTGTTTGATGAAATTTTAATATGTTAAATCATGTATATTTACAATGAAGGTTTCATTTATCCGGAACATTGTATAAATACTTTTATCGTATAATATTTTATGAAAAACTTTAAGAAATTAAAATCAAGCTTATCAGTGAAAGCAGTTGTTCTCATGTTCTTGTAGATACTACCATTGGTATCTGAATACGCTAGTAACTTATGTGTATGCCTGGGCATTTTTGTTCACCTATATTCTTTACCCTGACCCAGGATCGCTATTTGCACCAGGGGGTCCTTGTTTTTTCACATATTAACTCAGACATGTGTCATCCACATTGAAATCAATGTAATTCCTCCGGTGTATCGTTTTTATTATCTCGAATGAATCTGTATTCAAAACGGCTTGAATCAAGCTACAACGCCCTTTTTGCACAAGTTAGGTCTCTGCCACTCGATTTTCAGAATAAGCCTTCATTGCTCGGCTTCCGGTCACCATGGTTACTCCGATTTGATTCTCCGTGTTGTGTCAACAATATGAAACCACATACTAAGATACACAGCTTTAATTAATGGAACAATATCATGGTGCAGTTAAATGCTCCTTGAATTAAATTCCCCCTACATCGCGGGTTTTCATTTTTAAATCATTTTTAAATTGTATCCTTAACCGTGACTCAGGTCTGTCTTCGCGCTCTATTACCATTGAGGCGATCACGTGCCCCTGTTTCCAAGGTTACTTTTCCAACAAGGAAGTCTGCCTCGCTACGTCAGACGCGAGTGCCTTGTGTTACCCGATCTAATCGGCAACCGGTAAGCTTTGGCTGACTCTCTGTCAGGTTGAACCCTATTGCAATCGATTGAACCAAACAGTATGACTCTGTTTTTAATGGTCATGGTAACTTATTGCCCTATATGATTTACAGGTCAACTAACCAAATGAGGTTGAACCCTAAACTTCAATTATCACTGATCCCGCCGGACTAACCCGGTAAGCCCGAATAATCTTGCAATGCTATTATGAATTGTCAGTTTACTTATTGCAAGTTTCTAAGTTAGATCATTACCGGTTTTCTAGATAATTACTGGCACAACGCGACACATTTATCAACCATCGCTGATCCATTCGGACGACGCTGGTAAGCTGACGTCTTCCCTTAAATGCCTACAATGATGTTTTACTGGATGCAGTATATTTATTACACATCCTAAAATCTACATTATCGTTGCTTTTCAGAAATTGACTGTCCCGCCGCCCCACGGCTGGCCTCTTTCTCCGCCTCTCCCTTATTTATCTCCATCGAAGTAAGGACTGACTCACTATTTGGTGAGAATACTTCCTATCTACTATGATTCCTCTGTTGTACTAGATGCCCCCCCCAAAAATTCTTTTTTTAATTACATTTCATTTTCTTTAACTCCAGTTATGACAATTAATCCTGACGACATAAGCAGTGATAAGACGGAGTGCCAAGTCTAACGGTATGCTCCTTGATGTGTGCTATAGTAACTCAATCCAATTGTTGTTTTGAAAATGGATATATTTCGCCACCTTATTAAACAATCCTTTATATATACGTATTTATTAGGTTGCTTGCCCACTTCCCTGTCCTGAAGAAGACCCCACTGCTAGGGCTCAACTAACCCTGCGTTAACCAGAGGGTCGAAACGTCGACAATGTCTCCTTTTAAGTCAACTCCTTACCTACATTTGATATTGATTGCACTATTGGAGTATGACAATTGTACACATTGGCATAGTGAACCATCCTTTGTGTAGTGTAATGAAAACACAAATGTAACTTTTTGATATTTTCTTGGTTTTATTGTCACAATACCTTTACCACACCATCCTCACATTATCACCCTCCCCCCTCCCCTCCTGGGCACTGTTCAACCTACTTTATGCATTGAGAAAATTTTAATATATTCCCTATATTGTTCCTCATTGTGAATTAAAACAATGTTGGATTCATTCATTGTCGTTTAATTTTTCTAAAAATTTATTAGTATAATTACTGTTCTCACACTGAGACCCCTTCTTTTCAGTACTTAGATTACCCAGGTCTCAGTGACCAGTTTTTGGATTAACCCCGTTCATATACCCTTATTTCAACACAGACAGCTCCGATAAAAGGCTTAGCTATCATTTAAAAAAAAACCAGTCAGATAGTTATTGGGAACGTAGCGGCTGATACTCATGGTAGATGGGTACTTGTCAGGGCAAAAATCAACTTAACATAGGTCAAGTTTTTAGCTACTACGGTCACATCTCCAGTCCCTGTTCCTCAATCTAGGTGATGTAAACAATCGAATCATATTGGGAGGTGATTTTAATGTAGCACTAAACCCCATTCTTGACTCTACGTCAAATAGAGCTACCCGGGCTACACAGAAAACTCGAAAGATTCTGAAACGATTAATGACAAAGGGTGGCCTCCTGGATATATGGGGGGGAAAGGCAAACTGCAGGGGGTAAGTTCACCTATCACAATAGGAAATGCGGCCATCGTTCAATGATCGATTTCTTCCTAGTGGATCGCACTACCGGCAGGGATACGCTTAAAATTACACACTGGCCAGAACATTTATCCGATCATTTGGCTGTTCTCTTGGAAATTGCCTTAATACGGCGACCCTCTCCACGAAGATCGACCCTGAACCGTGTAATACTCTTAGAACCTCTAATTACAGAGAGGTTAAAAGTAGCCACAAAAGAATTTTTTCTTTTTAATATAAACTCAGCTGCCCAGCATATAGTCTGGGATTCATATAAAGCCTTTCTATGAGGCCTATTACCTCCCTCTCTTTTACACATAATAAAAAAGCAAAGGAGGACATTAGAATATGGGAAGCAAAAATTGCTCAAAAATCATTAGAACTTGAACAAACACCAACTGATCCAATTAGCCTACAGCAGCTGGCTTTAGCCAAAAATGAGTTAATAGACCATCTAGAGGCCAAAAACAAACAGAAATGGGATGCAAGCAGACTTGCCCATCATGAGTACGGAGAGGGGTGTGGAAAATTTCTGGCGTGGGAAACTTAAGTGGATCATACCAGAAATACTGTAAAGAGTCTTAAATGTTCAACCACTGGGAGGATAATCGAAGAGGACTCAGAGATCGAGGAAGCTTTCGCTAATTTTGTTCCTAGATCTATACTCTGAAGATTTCATTTTGTCTGAAGAACAGCTGGAAGGCTTCTTCAGAGATCTCCAACTTCCCTCCCTCTCAGCCGCTGATAGAGACAACTTGAGTGATCCAATTACGCTAGAAGATGTGCTACAAGCCATTAGATTGTTAAAAAAAAGCGAAAGCACCGGGTCCCGATGCTATCCCAAATGAAGTATATATCATCCTGAAAGATAAATTAGCACCATTCTTACTTCAATTTTTTAATTCTGCATATATTCAGGCTCAGGAGCTACCATCTTCTTTGAACGAGGTCACAATCACAATAATCACAATAATCCAGAAACCTAATAAAAACCCACAATCTTGTGAATCATACAGACCTATTTCGCTTTTAAATAGCGATCATAAACTCTATACCCAAATCCTAACTAAAAGACTTGATAAAGTCGCAGGCTCCATAATACATTCGGATCAGAGGGGTTTTATGAACGGAGGCAATTGAATGAACTAACTCAAGATCTTATCGGAGCAAGAGACCCGGCAAATCTTTACGAGATCCCATTGGCAGTTTTAACATTCGACGCTGCCAAAGCCTTTGACAGGGTCAGTTGGCCCTTTTTAATAGAGGTAATCCAACGCTTGAATTTGGGAAAAAAAATTCTAGCAGCAGTAAAGGCTCTCTACAAAAACCCCTCTGCTAGGGTCCTTGTTGATGGAAATCTAACAAACCAATTTAAAATCTCCAGAGGAACCCGACAGGGCTCCCTCCCTTCACCCCTTTTTATAATTTGTGCATCGAGCCCCTGGCATGCAAACTAAGATCGTGCAATATTAGTTGTATGGGTTGGGAAAAGAAAACAGGTTTATATGCTGATGACCTGATGATTCTGACAGGGGACTTGGAAATGGCACTTCCAGAGATTTGGTCACAGTTGGAGAACTTTGGGAAAACATCTGGATACTCCATAAATCAGGAAAAAACAGAGCTGATGATATGGAATTCCCCTTATAAAAGTGGTCTTGAATAACAGCAAATAAGGTTTCTTGGGGTGCAAATCACAAAGAACATTGAGAAGATAGCTCAATTAAATTTTGATAAAACTCTGGCCAGTGTGCGACAGCAGCTGCAGGCATGGGAGTCTCTTCCACTTTCTATTGTGGGCAGATATAACCTGCTGAAAATGTAAATTTTACCTAAATTTACGTTTCTTTTTGAAACTATCCCTTTAGAATTTTCCCAAATTTGGATCAGGAAGGCAGAAGGGCACTGTTCTTCCTTTTTATGGGGAAGGAAAACACCCAGAATTTCCCAGAAAAAGCTTAGGAGATAAAAAACTAATGGCGGTATAGCTGCCCCGGACTTATACCTATATTACTGCGCCTTTCATCTTAAAAATTCATGCCAACTTCTAAATGATAGTCAGGCCTATTCACCTCTTTTTAAAGCCCTAACTCAAGCACACAGCACACAAGCTGACTTCTTTCTTTTAAAATTTGGTCATTCCAGATTTTTTTAAAAGGTCAGATTGAAGATTCTTAAAGCTGCTACTAGAGTATGGGTTCAAGTGAGGACACTACTAAGCATACCCTACTTTAATGAAGAAATGCCGATCTGGGACTCTCCGGGCACCCTGGCATGCTTACAAGATGCTTTGGCCCTACCTCTACGCAGGGCGGGAATAGTAAGATGGGGAGAGCTAATAGTAGAAAAGGAATTAATTCCATGGCAGTGACCATGTATAAAAATTTAAGCATCTGCAAATTCTTAGTTGGACTAAATCAATAAGTAATGAAATAGCTGTGAATGGGGACTTGGTAACAGCGATATGTACAAGACCAACTCGGAAAGAAGTAGCAGCATGGTATTGGCAAATGATGGAAACTGGAGATAAAAAACGTCCCCACTTTACAGAGAGCTGGAAGAAGGGCATGCCAGACGAAGATCTCGAAACACTTGGGCAAGTATCTATGTCTACCCTTTGGTCGTATATGAAAGCTGCCTCATTAAAAAGAAACCATCTTTTTACTGTCCATAAGGCAAACTGGACACCATTGATGCTTTCCAAACTGGGAAATGGAGCGACAAAGAAGTTCCCAAAGTGTGATGATGTCAACGTAAACGAGGTACATATGTTTTGGCAATATCCTTCGATCAAGCTCTTCTGGGTACACGTGAGTAATATTATCTCTGAAATTATGGATAGAAAAAAAATTGGGTTAACAGTGTCCACAATTATTTTTGGGGTAATGACGGAAGAGACAGAATATCTGGCTCTGTCAAGAAACCAGAAGGTACTTCTCTTTGTTTTAATCCTTTTGGCACCAAGGGAGATCTGCATAAAATGGATCTTACCTGTTCCACCTACCAAATCTGAATGGATAAGTTCAGTTCAGTGCATTTCAACTCTTGATTGAGCAAGCAAAAGGGTTAAAAAAACAAAATTCTGGGATTTATGGAATAGTTGGTTAATAGTTTTTGCCTCAATCCCTACTGCGCCTATTTAATGTGTATTAATTATATTTATTCCACTCTGGGACTAACACACTTGGAGTTATTTCTTATTGTTATGTGTTTCTTCCTTTTTTGACTTGTACCTTAGGTTTTTTTTTGTTTTAGTTTTTTTTTCCTTTTTTCCATTTTTCTCTTTATATAGACACACTTATCTTTGAAAAACACAACTATTATATTTATTGGTCCAATGATTACGAACTGGCGTGCTTGGCCTAAATGATGGGAAACTAGCCAAGGCTAGGTGTGGAAGAGGAGGAACCCTGGTTATCCCCGATTAGCCCTGCAGAAAGTAGTGCCCGGGGGTTTAATCCACCCATCCTTCTGTGAGAAGAGACCAAGTCTCGCTTTTTTTCCCCCGTTGGGCGGAGGCAATCGGTTAGGTCAGCGTTATATTCTTGAACTAAGAGCATGCTTTTGTAAAATAAGGACTTTAAAAAAATAAAAATAAAAAGATTACACTACAACATAAAACAATCATAATAATAAAATATAAATGATAAATGATCACAAGGTTGCCCTCCAACTGAGAAGGCATCAGGTATCCCATCAAAAATCATAATATGACAGCACTAAATTGGGCGTTGCCCTATCTACTCAATTGGTTTAGAAGCATCACAAAGGAGATTTCTCCCATACCTGCCAAACAATTCCTAAATCAACATCACATCATTTGTTTCAAATAAGCAGCTAAAACAAGGTTGGCTACCCCAACCAACCATAGGTGTTTAAAAAAGCTAAAAGCCAAAGCACTTAAAACATGGATATTCACTAGGTAAAATAATAAATCCATAGGATAATATTGAAAAAGGAAACAGGCGCCCAATGGCCACATACCACACAATGTGGAAGCCCTAATCACAGAAGACACTTTGAGAGTCTAATCCAAAGGGCCATCATGAATTTTGACAGAACAAAGCCCACAATTCTCCTTGTGTCTATGCTAAGGGATCTAGATGCTTCGAGATTTTGTCTGGTGCCAATACTCCTTCTTAGAGGGACAATCCACTTTGAATTCAAGTTTGTGTAGCACGAGCAAAAAAATTGTAAATGTACCAAGGATTTGGGTCCTCCCCCACTTGCTAGACACTGATCATAAAGTGGGACTTGAGATAGCCATTTACTGAAGAACATTTTGGTAGGAAGTGTCCTATATCTAAATTAAAGATACAGTTTGCACGCTTTGGGCATCATTAAAGTCCGCCCGCCTTCCTGACGGATAACGGGACCGCTCGCCATATGTGCTGCGGTCCTGTGGGGAAGATTAGAATGCGCCGGCCACACTGGCGGGCGCATCACGCATTTTTAACATTGCGGCAGGCGGTGCTTTCAGCAGCACCCGACGCAATGGTAAACATGCATATTGTGCATTTACATGCACAAAGTGGCAGGCACCGCGCGGTGCCTGCCGCATTGTGCATGCAAATGCCATGTGCACCCCCCCAACACACAGCAAAGACCAAAAGCCTTTCCATGGCGACAACGCCGCCATGGAAAGGCTAATTACCGCACTCATCATAATATGCATGGCGGTGTCTTACAGACACCGCCATCATATTGTGATCTTTTTCCGTCCGGTCGATAAGTCGACCGGCGAAAAACCAGCAGACGATCTTTCTGGGCGCCGGAGTCCCCCCCGCCATACTAATATGGCGGGATGAAATGGGGGGTGGGCAGAGGGAAATGTAGGGCGGATTGATTCCGCCATACGGGCGGTGGCGATCCACCCTACATAGTAATCTGCCCCTAAGGCTGGAATTATTTTGTCAATGGTTTGTTCGCATTTAGGACAGGGTTTAAAGTATATGAACACTGGGGTGAGCAATCCCGTAGGTTTGGTCACACTCTTTACTAAGATACGTTCCCAGTAAATTTCTTTAGCCCTATATCTGGATATCAAATACAGCTTCTCTGGAGCGGTCCAGTACAGTCCTAGCACCAGTTTCCTCAAAAGTGCCCTTAGAAAATGCAGCCAAGGAATTTTACTGACACGTGGGGAGGTGATAAGATCCATAAGACCCTCTGTAGACCACACCTGAGGCCGGAATATTAATAGCCTGCACTCTACTTTATGTACTATCTTCCTAAGGGCCAGATACAGAAAAACTGGGGCTAGAGGAGTGCTCATTGGAAGGTTGAGTAAGGATCGTAAGAATAATTTCTCAATCACAAATTGACTATCAGTGTTCCCATATCCCCACAGTTCTGTCCCATACAAGCTGATCCCAAGCACCTTGGTATTATAGATTTCGAGTGCTGGGGCCACCTTTATTGGCACTGTCCTTCTGTGGGTCTTTGATATACTTGAGGATCCTCTGAATTAAAGTTAAATGAGCTTTCTCAGGATGTGCAGCCCAACTCAGATTTGGAGTAAGCCTTAAACCTAAATAATAAAAGGTAGCAACCAAATAAATCAGGATCTTTCCGACAAGCATATGTCTCTTGAAAGGCTTTGGCACGCCATTTGAAACGACCATATACTTTATCTTTGTGTTATTTCACTGCAAACCATGCCCATTACAGAAGGAATAGAAGTGATTCAGTAACTGTTGGAGCTCCTCCCCAGGAGTATGAAATCAATAAAATATTGTCAATGAAGGCTCTTCTCCCCCCAACTTTCGGTGCATCACATCCATCTCTAATAAGTTAGCCCTCACCCAGTTAATGTTTAACGAGAACAGGGTGGGAGCTAGGACGCACCCCTGTCTGACCCCATGCTTGATCTTTAAGGGTTCTGTTAGTTTCCCTCCTCTCCCCACCTAACCTCAGCCGAATTGTCATTATGTATTCACCTCAAAATATCCAATAGATCAGTGGGGACTTTTAACTCAGCCAACACCTTCCAGAGTTTACCCTTTGGCACCAAATCACAAGCTGTTCGCAAATCCACAAACACTACATACAATTTGCCAGCATTTTATTATCACTTCTTTCCAAAATATACAAATAAATGGAAGACCTGGTCCAGGGTGCTGATGTTTGCATAGAACCCTGCCACAAGATCAGGCAGGATATTTCCTTCTGTAACCCACTCCTGGAGGTACGCCAATAATTGTTTGCAGGATATTTTCTGCACAGAGTCTCTTAAGCTAATAGGCCTGTAGCTTCCAGGATTTGCCCTATCCCCCTTCTTGAAAATTGGTATGATCTCCACCAGCTTCCAAGAAGGGGGAATCATCATGTCCAAAAGAATGGCATTGGACAAGAGATTTATATCAGCACCCCACACTACTGGATCTTCTCTGTATAAGTCATTTGGGATCCTATCCAGGCCAGGAGCTCTAGCTGGAATACACGAGCTAGACAAGCACTTTGTTAGGTATGTTTGTAGACTGCTTGCTGACTCTCACTGCCCCAAGGGTCAAGTGCCTAAGGGGTTGTGCTTGGCTAAGTTTCCTGAGCCATACAAGGATGTGCCCCAGGACATCAGTGACAAAGACCTTAAACCGCACATAGGTGGCCCAGTAACCCCTACATGAATTGGGTTTACAGCCAGTTAACATAAATTGAAATACAATGAACAAAGATGGATTGCATACACCTACTGAGTGGTTACTCTGAGAATCAGTCATGGATCAAGCCAATTTAGAATTACAATGGAACCATCCGCCCTAGAAGACCAAACTAGGTAGCATATAGGCACCTGAGCAGTTGCAGAAAACCTGATGAATGTTCAAATCATAATTAGAAAATTCTGTATCACACCACGCTACTGAAGGCTAGAATTTCTACTGTAATAAGCCAGCATTGTGAAGAATGCAACATCACTCTCTGTCACTTTTTCTTCTGGGCGAGGTTTACAGCCATCTATATGGGATATACAGCTCGAATACAAACAAAATTTACAAAAACAATAAACCGAGTAAACGTTTGTAGATGCATCAACATTGATTGTACTGAAAGTAGTATAGTGTGATTGGAAAACAATAGCTTATGTGCAGAACAAATGCTGAAGTGTGGCATATCAGGTAATATGTAGTCATAATTTGCTGTCAAGAGCAAGTAGGGATGAGAGTATCTCGGTGGTGGACGTTGACACAGGCACAAGAATAATTCTCCAAATGGATCCGTTAACATATGTAGGAAAGAGAGTGAGTCTGAATAAAACGTAAGGTGGAAGGTAACCTTCTTCTGTCACCTTCTCACTTTCACCTGCTCCTATTTTGCTCCCTAATACATATTGTGTGACGTCCAGAGCGTGGAATTATTCCTGGACCTCACCACCTTCGGCAGGTAGCTGTGCATGTATTATGCCTTTATTTATGATTTACCTTGCAATATTGTTATGCTTGGGGGATATTAGTTCTTTCACTTTAGCATTTTTGTTGTAGTAATATTCATGCCTGGGAGCATTGTGCTTTGTATATAGTATTAAAACGAGATCTCATAGAGCCCGAGAGTGGCAACATTATACCTACTCTATGCCAGGACATTGTTCACCCTTGTTAATATAATTTTATGCTCAGCAGATTGCCTTAATATAACACAGGGGAGTTTGAAGCACACACAGCTGGTATTGCCCTAGTGCTATGTACGATTTTACTCCAACATGGAATAAACCGTGCAAATAATACACTGAAACTGAAACTGGATCTAATGGTGGGAAATTACAATTAAAGATATTTCGATTACCAAAAAGCTGTGTAATCGTATGTTCAGCAAATGTACAATGATTTTTGATGCGAGCCTCGAAATTTCACAAAGGTTGTGCACGCGTGTGCACCTATTATATTATAGGTACACCCGTTTAGGGTTTTCTAACAGCTCTTCAATTCACTACAGCAAAGACTGGCATTGTAGATACAAGCAATTTAGCTGCATTCCTTTATTACTCAGCTTTGTCATTGCCCCTTGAGTGTTACCCAAATAATTTATTCAGTATGTGGAGGAGCCTCCAGCCACGTCATTAGCATTGCACATTTTTGGATGGCCTTTTCATTGAATCCAGTCTTGGAATCATCCTGGTAATATGAGGGAATTACCAGCCGCGGTCGGTAGGGGAGTAGCTGCCGGGGCAGTGACGTGGGGAGGGAGAGGGACATGGTGGGGGTTAGTAATGTATGGATAATGGATGTTTGCAGGTAAGTAAACTTATAAATAAATCAAACGAATTTCGTTGCGTGCACTGCATCCCCAAATGCAATGCAGTGCACGCAACGAAATTCGTTGGATTTATTTATAAGTTTACTTACCTGCAAACATCGATCATCCATACATTACTTAAGATCACCATGCTCCTCCCCCTCCCCAGGTCACCGCCCCGGCAGGTACACCCCTACCGACCGGGGCTGGGAATTACAACAATATTACTCCCTTTCTAAGTCACTTTGGGGCATATTAGCAAGCTGAAGTATCGCCGCATTTTCGGCGATACTTCCAGCGCCCTATTAACAAGGGCATGCTAATGCCTGCCTCAAGACCACTTTGCATGTCAGCGAGAAACATCGCTAATGACATGCAAAGTAGGCGTTCCCACGTCCAACCACATGTAAAATGTGGGTGGAGGTGGGAACACCCTATTACCAAGGCAGGCGTTGGGAGAAGAAGACCTGCGATAAACTCGTTTATCGCAGGTCTCCCAACGCCTGCTCTGACCAGGTGTTAAGGCATTGATAACATGGGGGTGTGGATTATAACGCTGAATCCACCCACCCCATAATATCAAGGCACACATTAACACTTGAAAACAACGTTTGTTTTCATGCGCTAATATTCCATATCTCCGACTATCGCCGGATTTAATTTCGCCTACGTGTTGCGCATTGATAATTACACGCTAACACGGTGAAAAAATCCGGCGATAGCCGGCGATATGGAAATGTGCGATGTGCGTTATATAACGCACATCTAGATAATATGCCCTAAGTATCTGAGGATGCAATGCTGCAAGCAGTAGTACCAATGCTAAAGGGTTCAGTATTGAAAAGGTGTGGTATTATTACCTCTTTAATCTGGGTTCTACACCACAGATTAAGGGAGAATAAGGTAATAGTGCAAGTTCCATTATTTTGAGATGTGAACTAGAACTATTGGAAAATATACTTGCATAAATTCTGAAGAAAAGCATGCAAAGTATGTGCGGGGAAAATGTGCAATAATTTCGCACTATTTGCAATCGGGATTAGGATAAGGGCTTTTATGTAACTCAAAAACCAAGCCATGCTATTCATGAGTGCGATGTCTATTGCTGTTAGGGTAGTAAAGTACGTTAGAGCAAAGGTGCCATTAAAAAATGAGTGGGCTGGGTATGCTCAGACGTGAGTCCCAGGCTCTCCACACCACTGGAGTCAAGCTATCCAGGCTGATGAAGGCTGATAGCCAGAAACCGGTCCTTGGATGCTTGATTCCGGTCTGGGAAAGACATGGCTTGGTAGTTCGGACTGGACTGTTCCCATGAGGCACAGGGTCAGAGCTGATTTGCATATAGCCAGTGTCTAACCCAGGGTGGTGTGGAGTGCAAAAAAACGATGGATTTAGGCCCAGATCCTTGTACTGGGGTGAATGTATGACATTGTTCTACATTCTGTCCATCAACTGTGTTTTTTGCAATTAAAAAATAAGCAACATCTTGTTGATAGCTATTGAATCTCCAGTTAAATGATTAGAAATGGGTGCTTATGCAAACATTTGATTGTGCACCTCCATTTGATTGGCTGTGTTCGAATTTCTCTGATTACACAAGCCACAAAAAAAGGGCATGAGCGCAAGCTGATAATTACAGTATAGATTGTAGGAACCTAGTAAAGCACAGTGGTGACTGCATCGGAACATAAGTGGTGTGGCACTGCGGGGAAGAAAAAAAGAAAGGATTCCTTACCTGCTGGCCACTGCTTCTATCCTCTGCTGTTCCTGAGGAGTCCCAGCAGTGCACAGGCTCCGAGACTCCCCTAAGCCAGTCACAGTGCTGCTGTCATGCTGCTAATACTATTACCAGCATGAAAGAAGCTCCGGAATTGGTAAAAATGGCCTGGTTTGGTGCTCAGAGAGAGCCTGGGAGCCTGTGTCTGTTCTCTACCCGGCTGTACAACAGAGCTTGGATTAGATAAATGCTATGTGTGCATGCCGGTTTGGCCGTCCTAAAATGGCTAGCAAAACCAACATGTGGACATATGGGATCCACTACTCTTACTCCCTGCTCCATCAGGATAGCCTAGCCCAGCACCACCCTGCCCTAAACTACCTCAGTGCTGAAAAACAAAATGATAACTGTTTTGGAATAGACCTTTTTCACAGGTTATCCCTAAACTTTTTGCCTTTCGCCTCCTATTTTTCTGACCCTGTTTTTCTTGGCTATAGGATTTTGGGCACTTTATCATCACTGATCAGTGCTGAGGATATATATATTCTCTGTATAAATTGTAATATGATTGGTTATCAATGATTGGCATATTTGATTTACAGGTAAGTCCCTAGTAAAGTACACAATGTGTCTGGGCCTGTAGATCAAATGTTACTAGTGGGCTTGCAGCACTGGTTGTGCCACCCAACACTCATCAGCCAAGCGATCGTCCATCATTCCCCTTTGGTATTGCTTTGTTCCCCCTAAGTTGGCAGGGTATGCCCAGACATGGGTCCCTTGCTCAATTTGTTACTGGATTCAAGATAGCCTGGCTGATGAGGGTTATGAATCCAAAACCGGTCCCAGTATGCTTGTTTCTGGTCCAGGGAAGACATGGCTTGGCAGTTCGGGCTGGACTGTTCCCATGAGGCACAGGGTCAGACTGATTTGCATATGGCCATGTTTGAACTGGGGTGGTGGAGTAAGCTAAAGAATGATGATGGATTAAACCCAGATCAGCTGACTGGGGGTGAGTGTTTGATTTGCTCAAGTGCTCCGTCCGTCATCCCCCTTTGGTATCGCTTTGTTCGCCCTAAGTTGGCAGGGTATGCCCAGACGTGGGTCCCTTGCACACTTTGCCACTGGATTCAAGATTGCTTGGCTGATGAGGGTTATGAACCCGAAACCGGTCCCAGTATGCTTGTTTCTGGTCCAGGGAAGACATGGCTTGGCAGTTCGGGCTGGACTGTTCCCATGAGGCACAGGGTCAGACTGATTTGCATATGGCCATGTCTGAAATGGGGCAGTGGAGTGAGCTAAATAATGATGATGGATTAAACCCAGATCAGTTGACTGGGGGTGAGGGTTTGATTTGCTCAAGTACTCCATCCATCATCCCCCTTTGGTATCGCTTTGGAACATTTTACATGTGTAGCTTTCAATAGGCGCAAGGTAGAAAAATAAAGTTTAGGCTCTCTGAACTCAGAATTTATCAACACACCATTTGTTGAAGTTGGTTTTCAAATTCAGTGTTTGAAAATGCTACTCTTTAGAAAGTGAGCATTTTCTTACTTCACCATTCTTTGTGCTTCTGGCTGTTTGTGTATTTGTCATTCGGTGTTGGAGTGACAGAAGCAGGGGATGTGCATTCACTCTAGACAGTCACTAAGGTTGTTGGAGTGTGCCCTGCCTTGCCTGGGTCACACATCGCTGAGCTGAATAGATCTTGGCTGCATTTAGAGTGGTGGGAGGAGTTTTGCTCGCTCCTGAATAGGCTGTGTCTCTTTTTTCACAAAGCTATCTCCGCACCCCGTGGTCATGATGCACCAGGTACCCTTACAGCAAAGAGAACAATGACAAAATGGGGTATAAGTATTGCACCTAAAACCCCAGGACTTTAGATTACTTCAAGGAACAAGAGCACCCTGCACGAACAAGAGCACAAGGACTGTGTAAGGAGCGCTGCTCTTTCTGTGGTGTAGGTTGGCCTGCAGTTGCTGCTTCTGTCTGTGGTAGAAAAAAAGGACTAACTCTTTTTGCCCTGCTGTGGTATCCTGCTTGTGGAGAATCTCCAAGCGCTTGTGTGTGCTGGCCTCCTGTTGGAAGTCTCAGGGATACAAGAGACTTCAGGAAAGATCCCTGTGGCATCTAAAGGTAACCTGCTGGGTTCTCCATTCTTGATCCACATAATGTATGTTCAGTGCACTGGGAGATGGAAATCCCTTGTTGAGCTCCAGAGTCAGAAAGGAGTCGTCATTCAAACCAGGGCCGGACTGAGCATCTGTAAATCCTGCCCTGCTGAGCCCTGCCGCGGCACTCCGTCACACCCTGCCACAGCACTTTGTCCTGATGACGTGTTGGCCAGCAACCTCCAGGCACAGAGGAGGCTAATGCTCTGAGCCCCGCCTGCACCATAGCCGTGAGCGCTTCCCAAGCCACACTCCAGGTTGGAGAGTGCCTGCAGTTGGCCCAGCCCTCCCAAGAACCAGTGGGATGGAGTATGTAGCAGCGCAGGTCGAAGGTATGTTCTGGAGTGTAGTCTTGAGACTCGAGCGGTCTGGGAGGATTTGCTGTGCTCCTCGCAGCTAGCTACCCATGTCTGCTGGAAGAGCCGGTAAGGGCCAGCATGGATGTTGCTTGTCCTGCACCAGAGTCTCCCCAGCCCCCTTGCTATAGGGAACAATGCATCCCAGTGGGGAGAGACATCAGTGGCACACAAAAGGTACTGAACATGGCAGCTGCCCCACGTGATTGCAGCAGCTGCCTGTGTTTCAACAGAAGTGGTTGGGAACCCAGCGAGGTCTCTGCACTGTCCGTGGTGGTGTGTGTGTCTGTGCCTCCCCCACCCAGCGGTAGCCTACCTTGTAATATAATCCACATTTATAAAGCGCACAATCACTCGTTAGGGTCGCTAGGCGCTGAGGGCCGTCAGGAAGATTTAGCAAGCTATTGCCCAGAGTCACATGGTGCTGGGCTAATCTGCCACCGGTGCCGGGGATTGAACCGTGATCCCCAGTTTCCGGAGTCAGTCACCCTAACCACGGCGCCACACCTCTTCCTTGTGGGGACGTTTGTGCCATCAGACCCACAATGGAGGCCAAGACCTGAAGGGCCATACTCAAAAGTTATGGGAGCACCTCCTATCACAGGGAAAACGACCATAATCCCACTAAGAGGCATGCAGGAGCATCTGTGACCTCTGTGTTCTTGCGGAATTACCTTGGAAAGTGTTGTAAAAGTGCAGGAAAGCTGCACACTATAGGTCCAGTGTTGTATGTTGATTCAGGTGTTCTATCTTCCTATCCTAACGACCTGCACCTGATGCACAGTAATGATAATCTTATGGCAGGTGCAAAACTATCAGTATTTGCTTGATGGCACTAACTGGGATGTTATGCCTAATGTCTTCGTTATGATCTGATGGCATATGCAGCTTTTAAGTGTTTGAGTTAGTGCACTACTTGTGATGTTATGACAAAGGCCTACTTAGCAAAGTGGTATACGATGTACGTAATGGCAAAGTGATTTAACTAATTTGTGTTAAGGGAATTCCTGATCTATGTCTTATTTTGACACTTACTTAACAGCAAAGTGATTTATTATATGTACTGTTTTGACGATTTCCTATTGGCAAAGTGGCTTATGTGATTTGTATTCAGATGTGCTTTACATACTACAAAGTGATTTATGGTCTATGTGTATAATACAAAAGATATTTTTATATACCCTTGTGTGGAGTCTCTTTTTGTGGTTTGCCTAGTGTGTCACTGGTGTGTTTTCGCTTTACATATTGCCTCTGGGATAAGCTTGACTGCTCTGCCAAGCTCTCAAGGGGGTGAGCAGCAGCCGCGGGCCGTGGAGGGAGTTACGGTGGGGCAGGGAGGTGGGGAGGGGGAGGGGCAAGGTGGAGGGTGCTAAACAGGGCCGGACTGGCTACCGGGCATTTGTGTGTGCTGACGAGCAGGGGGATGATTTCGTTGATGGGGACCTGTGTGTGCAAAACGAAATTTGTTTTGCTTTTTTTATTTTAAAGCGCATGCAGGTCCCCATCAACGAAATAAGCCCATACCACGGAGAAATCATCCCCCTGCTCGGCAGCACACACAATTGCCCGGTAGGCAGTCCGGCCCTGGCGCTAAAAACCGGCATATGGATAATTGCAGGTAAGTAAACAATTTAATTAATAAAACGAATTTGGTAGTGCGCCTTGCATCGCAAAATGCGATGCAGTGCGCGCTACGAAATTCGTTTCATTAATTAAATTGTTTACTTACCTGCAATTATCCATATGCCGGTTTTTAGCACCCTCCACCCCGCCCCTCCCCCTCTTCGCCTCCCTGCCCCACCGTAACTCCCTCCACGGCCCGCGGCTGGTGAGCAGGTGTTAGCTTGTGTGTGTAACTCTGTTACCCTGACTAGCGTGGTGGGTTCTGCCCGGCTTAGATGCATACCCTAGCCAACCAGAAACCCTATTTCTAGAAAACATTGTTTTATTATAATTACATTTTTCCTGTTTGCACTGCTGAGAGAGCAGTGGGGTGATGCTCCTTCACCTTACTGGAGGAGCTGCTGCCGCTGACAAAACATGTGAAAATTGAGGTGTGCAACGCACTTTATAGAGGCGCACAAAGTTCATGATCTTTTCCTTCTCACTTAGGGGTTAGATAAGCCGATGGCCTGCTTTACGTGCGCAAGCAGATCTGGCAAGAGTGATGAATTGCCTTTGACAGGGAAAGCGCCTCTCCTTCAATAGTGACAGGTGCCCTGCAGGGTCAGGCATAGTAAAGAGGACATGACCAAATGTTAGATATGCGAATCACGAGCCTGTCGTTGGGTTAAATCAAGCAGTTTTAACCTGTTTCGACAGTAGTTTCCAGCAATAAGCAGCAGACTGACTGACCAGGTTAGAAAATGTGTCAAAATGATATCACCGAAGTGTTAAGATTGCAGCTCCGAAAGACAGCAGAATTGTCATACAAAGTACTTTATTTGTCATTGAAGGCATTACTTTTTTGGTAAATAAGCTACATTTTTCACCTTGAAGGTCAGACTGTGTACTATATGTAAAGTAAAGATGCTGTGCTGCATTACGCGAAAAGGAGAGAGCATAACAGGGCCACATCTAGTAAAATATGGTGCTGCTTTTCCCGCTCCCTGTGCTGGGCCACTTTTAAGCTGGTGTGTGCATTCTCTAAGGATCCTTCCAATTCAAAAACTATCCCTTAGCACTTATCCTTCTTTGTATGTGTGCTGTACAATGCAGCACATATGCACAGTGGGACAATCGAGAGAAATAAAAAATATATCTTATGACTGCCTTGAGGACTACTACTAAGACTTTGGTGCAAATCCATATCTAGAAATGTTTGCAGATATAGATTTGCGTCGAAAATCCGTGGGTGGTTGAATGGAAACGCCAATGTACCACCCCTGGAATGCACCATGGGTGGTAAATGGAAGTTCCCAGGCACAATGCAAAATAATGCAAAGAAGGGCAAAACACAACATTTTGTTACTTTGGCAAACTATCAAACTCAAAGCCTCATTTGTATTACATACTACATCTCACCATAATAATCGCAGTCAGGTTTGCATTACTAAAGTAATGCAAACCCGGTGCAAAGTGTCAGTGAATCCGGGCCAAAATGCTTTGGGCCTTATTTACAAGCCTCTTGCACCACTTTTGCGTCATTTTAACATGGGAAAAGTGAAGCAAAAGTGGCGCAAGGGGCTTGTAAACAAGTCCCTTTTACTTTTGTGAAGATAGCGTAGCTCTAAATGGAAGAAACCTTTAATCTTCAGTAGATACATTTAAACCTAGGTAAAGTGCTTTGTGTCTCTTTCTCCCTTTCAACTGGCTGCCATTGAAACGTTCATAAAATTGTAGTCACAATTTTTGGGTGACTGTTCTGTTAATATTTGTAGAGCTGGGCGAGCTCTATGCGACCAACTTAGGTAGTGGTAAATGGTTGCTTGTCAAAGAAATGTTAAAGGCGTATTTTGTATTTGTTTTCATATCCAAAGTAAACAGAAGAACAAAACATACACACAGCAACATAATGAAACAATGAGACATAGCAGGGCACAAAACAACACAAGAGCAGAACCATAGAAAAACACAACACATAACATTGCAAAAATGCAGCACAAAAACACTATTGCACAAACTAAAACAGAACACCACAACAAAATGCCAAATGACAGATTTGAACAAGCGTTCTCGTCCCTAAAAGAATACGTAACCTATGGAACCAAACAGTATTGTGCTGATGGACACCAACTAAATGGGTTGAGGCTGCAAACAGGCTACTGACACATTCAAATGGAAAGGTAACTATTATCCAATTGCTTGTTCTAGAATTTACAACCACTTTCTCGTGCACTAAGTTTTGTTCAGAATAATTACCATCTCAAAATTTAATTTGAGTTGCTGATAGTGCTGTCAATAATGAAAGATTTGTCTGCACCCATATTCAGTTTAAGACAAACAAAGGATTATCACAGAGTGTTGGGGATTGCTGCCAATTGTAGGAAATTGTAAATGTGAAGCCTATAAAGGATGGTGACAAGATGTTTACATTATTGAGTACTCCACTTTACACTGAAATGCCATACTAATTGTCTCACTAGAAATGTAATCTAATGTCCTAATTAGTATCAGTAATTAATATTGGTTGTGCCTTGGAGGAAGAATGGATATGTTTAAATGATTGTCGCTTAGTGATCTTTCAAAATGCATTAGAAACACCACTGATGAGCCATTGTGTGACAAACAGTTACAGTGAAAAAGATATGAAGTGGCTCATAAATGATGCTGTGGTCCCAAGATAGGATTTTGGGAATGTCCCTAATCCCCCTAAAAAATAGAAGAAAAACAATTCAGTTCCCTAAATAACGATTTTATGTCACTTGACAGGGGGGAGTTGCAGCGGGTCAGCAGCATAAAAAGCTGCAACTAGTAGGCAAGCAGAGTCCCACACAGACAGCCAGGCCTGGAGGAGACATCTACACTTGGTAAAAATCAGACTGCAGGCAGTAGAGTGTTGTTGGAAGCAATACCTGTGATTAGCATAAGGAATCCATTAGTAGATAGTAGCACCCAGCAGTGGCAAGAGGAACCATCATTCTTCTATGCTATCTGGCAAAATTGTGAGCTTTCAATGTTGACCTAGCATGTCTTCATTGGTTAGTAGTAAGCTTATGAAAGGGTAAAAAGGACCAGGAAGACGGATTTATAGGCCAAACTGATTTTTGAACACTTCTTAGATTAGGTGGCTGCAATGCCGTGCAACAACTCGTGCAGGGGAAAGATATATCTACCAATTACCATCATAGATAGAGAAAGAGGATAGTTGTAGAAATTATTGAAACTTTTTTATCTCTATCATAGATATATCAACAGGAGAATATGGGGGATATGTGCTAGGAAGTGGCAGAGTGTGTTGTTAGCCTCCTTGACTTAACGACATGCTCCTCCACTTCTGAAACGCAGGACTGCACCATATTTAAGAGAATGTGGTGCAGCCTTGCGTTTCCCCCTGCGATGGCGCTAAGTTTAACAACTTATCGCCAACACTGGCACCCTTGCACCAGAGTGCAAGGGTGTCTGTGTGCCGGGGAGGATTGATTACGTGTAGAAAGGTGTCCCTTCCTGCACATAAACAATCCTAAAATGTCATTTTGTAACATTCATGTGTGCTGCACAAGGCAGCACAAATGCGAAAAAGCAAAAACAAGGAGAAATAATGCATTTCTCCTCATTTCGCCAACTTAACATCAGGATTTTCATGGTTTTCATTTTGGCACTGCCTCCTGAGTATGCCACCCTTGTACATAGGGGGCAGCGTCAAATACAATCGGTGTTGCAGTGGAACGCCCACCACAACACCTACTGCATGCCCCTTTCACGCTAACCATAGTGTGAAAGGGCGTCTTATGTACAAGGCAGCGTTAAGCCATGTTAAGTAGCTTAACACTGCCATGTACATAAGGCGCAGACCCTATCGCCACCACAACGTCCGTAAAAGTGATGTTGCGGTGGCGATAGGGGCTTGTACATATGCCCCTATGTTTTCTCTTAGAAAGGTCCTCAACACACCAAAGTCCATGCGAGAACTGAGTCAAGGATCCCTATGCTCTGTTGCCTGAAAGCCCTAATTACATGACCAGGTAATATAATCAAGTAGGGGTCCCACCCCGAAGGCCGAGTGCCAACAGGGTGTGCTGCGACACCTGATTACAGTGGAGCGGGTTTTCTTTTTCTTTTATATGTGCAGTGATTCTAAAAGGTGAAAAGGTGGATTAAAAAGGGGACAATACTACTCACTGCAAGACTTTATTCTTGAGTGATTGCACCCCGATAAAATTAAAGTGTGACACCTGTGTCTAATTAGGTAGACTTTGATGTCTGAGACGTGTAGTGTTTAGTTAAAATAGCGACGTGTGCTATGTGATTTAAAATTTGGTCTACATGTTTCAACCATCTTGCGATTGTGGGTTTTCGTCAGGACCGTAGGGAGTGATCCAGGTGGTGCGCACACGCTAAGGTGCGTCCAGTCCTCGATCACGTGAGAAAAGTTGGCCCACAAAATTATGGACCTACACAAAAATACAAAAGTCTTCTCCCCACTCCGGAAGAAAAACTGAGACAGCGGTGTAAGCCGCCACATGGGTGTCCGAGTTCCAAGAGTAATGCTCACGTCACTCGTGGCTTCTGCTCATCGGACCGAAAACCCACTTGGTTCCAGTTCGGTACACCCGTGGAAGTCCCATCAGGGACTTCCAAGTCCCATCAGGGACTTCCACGGGGTGTACCGAACTGGAACCAAGTAGGTTTTCGGCCCGATGAGCAGAAGCCACGAGTGACGTGAGCATTACTCTTGGAACTCGGACACCCATGTAGCGGCTTATACCGCTGTCTCAGTTTTTCTTCCGGAGTGGGGAGAAGACTTTTGTATTTTTGTGTAGGTCCATAATTTTGTGGGCCAACTTTTCTCACGTGATCGAGGACTGGACGCACCTTAGCGTGTGCGCACCACCCGGATCACTCCCTACGGTCCTGATGAAAACCCACAATCGCAAGATGGTTGAAACATGTAGACCTAATTTTAAATCACATAGCACACGTCGCTATTTTAACTAAACACTACACGTCTCAGACATCAAAGTCTACCTAATTAGACACAGGTGTCACACTTTAATTTTATCGGGGTGCAATCACCAAGAATAAAGTCTTGCAGTGAGTAGTATTGTCCCCTTTTTAATCCACCTTTTCACCTTTTAGAATCACTGCACATATAAAAGAAAAAGAAAACCCGCTCCACTGTAATCAGGTGTCGCAGCACACCCTGTTGGCACTCGGCCTTCGGGGTGGGACCCCGATGATGAAGCATGTCACCAACCAGGTTGGTGAGTGAGGGGTCTTCAAAAAGGACATGCTTTGTCCTGACATAAGGTTGAACACACTGTGCTCCATTGAGCCTTAAGCTCCGGGTGCAGAGATTTTCTCTGTCACTCTTCCAGGGGGTACTCCTCCATTTGTTGTTTAATATTGAAGCAGGGGACCAGGAGTTCCTACCTTACACCTTGTTTAATACCCTTACTCTCTCATTTTGTTTTGGAATAATATAATCAAGTAGGCTCACAGCAGACATGCACAACTGCATCAAACTAAGTCAATATTACACTGTCTATTTGATAAGCAAGAATACAAATAGGGTAAAAAACATTAATTGGCATAATAAACATATGCTGACTTGCAGAGAAAATCCATCTAGACCATGGCTATTTAACACAAATAGTATGTGTAACATATAAATATAATACATGTTCTTCTTTAATGGGGGGGGCATTTTTCCAAGATGGCATCCACATTCACCAAAGAATCCCTGGCAGTTGCTTTTGCACTTGAAACCAATCAGTCGTGCATTGCAATGGAATTTTCCTCTTGGAGGTTTAATAATATGTCCAGCAGCATCATTGTATATATTTTTTTAAATCCAAAAGTCCTTGGCTATGCCAGCCCTGAAAATGGGCCCAATAAGTAAGAAATGATTGAGAAAAAAATGATAGTAATTTTGAAATATTCATCCAATAAAGTTTCATATTGCTGAAGCTATTACACCATCAAAAAAAACAGAACACTTCATGTTACACCTAGAAAACATCACACACCCTAACTCAGTTGCACTTCTTGAAAGCCTCAGAAATATCAGACTCACCCATTATGTACCTAACCCCATTCACTCTGTCAGTCAAATTCTGACCATGTTTAATACTTCCTCAATAGCATCACGATAAACAAATGTACACCCATTATCTAGACTAGCCACGCACTCTTCAGCTTTAGAAATTGACATCCCTAACCACAAAGACCAGCTACCCCAGGCCCAGCCAATGTAGGAAAAACATTGCACAGGAGGATTGTATTTCCGCCCTCTTCAAGAACCACTCAGAGCATACTGGCAAACCACCAAACGACATCAATAACGAATGAATTGATGGATGAATAGATGTGTTGACACCCCTGGCCCTTCACAAGCAAACCCAAATAGCTGGATCACAAACTTAGGCCAGCTAATACATGGAAGTACTCACTATGACCAGGTGGCACTATAATCCACTGGAACAGATTTAGAGAATGAGCCAGAATGAAATGAACAACAATGTCTTCAAATCCGCTCTGAGATCCAACCACCCAGCAAATAGAAAACGAAGTAGAAATTCCTAGCAGACTGCATCAATGCCAGTCCTGCAGCAGATACATCTTCATGATTCTCAAGAACCTCACCACACCAGCAGCAACCACAAACAGCATCACCCCATCTCCATAACTGTGCAATGACTTCTCTGACTTTTTCAGCAGCAAAGCCATAGCCATATGTTACAAATTATACTCCAACCTGACCCCAGTAATCTCATAGCCAGCATGCTAACCGTGGAGGAAGAGCACATTCTAATCACATGGAACACCATCACCATCACCACAGACAAAATCATCACAATCATGAAGAACATCCACTCAGTTGCCCCATCAGACTTTTGCCCCCACCATGCCTTGAACAAGGGAATCAGCAAATCCTTCATCCTCATCCTCAACAACTTCATTGACAAAGTCACTTTCCTGGAAACTTGAAAACATACAGGGGTCAATGCTCACCTGAAGAAACACTCTGCAGATGCTGCCAAGCTTGCAAACTATTGACCAATCTCCTTACTACCATACCCAGCCAAAGTCAGAGAAAAGGCAATCAACTGATGCTTCACTAACCACCTCGCCAATCACCAACTCCTCAACACTATACAATCAGGATAAAGACCCAACCACAGCAAAGAGACAGCCCTCATCAAATCAACAGATGACATCTGGATGATCCTAGAAAGAGGAGAAACCGCTGCTCTTATCCTATTGAATCTCTCAGCGGCCTTCAACAGAGTCTGCTATCCCACCCTGATCAAACGACTGCAAAAGACCGATATTCAAGGATCAAACCTTCTATGAAAATCCACATTATTAACCTGAAGAACCCAAACAGCCAACATGTTGCCTTCCTCCTCAGAAGCCCAGGAAGTCATCTGCAGAGTACCTCATGGGTCCTCTCTCTGCCCCTCCGTATTTAATATCTACATGATCTCACAGACCAATGGCATACATGTACATGCCATCAACATCCCCTCTGATGCTGATGACATACAACTTATACTGTCCCTATCAGACAAGTTGCCCAGCACAAGGAACAACTTCAAACCTGCATGACCTAAATGGCCACCTAGATGAAGGGATGCCTCGCTATGGGACTCCACCTGGTGGTTAATTGACCTTGGAACCACCTCCACTGCCAGCCTGCAAACAAGGTACCTCTCTATCATCATCGACAAGAAACTGGGCAGGTCAATGTTGTAACCTTAACCTGCTTCCACCCTCTAAGGATGCAGAGAGGATCTACAAGTGGCTAACAGACAACACCACAAAGACCATCACTCATCACCCTCATCACCAGCAGATTGGAATTGAGAACTCCCTCTACAAAGGAATCACCAAGTAATTCACAAAAATAATTTTGACTAGTCAAAAAGCAGCTTCCAGACTCGTCCTCAACCTCCCACACCAGTTTCATATAACTCTAACCATGGGGGAGCTTCATATGCGTACTATACTCAAGCGTGCACAGTCTCGACTCCTAACCAGCACTTAGAAAAAACTTCATAACACAGACCAAGCCTACCTGAACAGCTGCATACATTTCCACGAATCCCCCCAAGCACCTCTGCTCTGCCATAATCCTACTAGCACACATCCCATGCATTCCCACAGGCAGGTCCATAGGTTGATCCTTCTCATACAACGATCTTAAAGATTGGAACAACCTGCTCTCTTCTTGAACTCCATCAGGAACTGGAGACTTCGCTCTTTGAATAAGTCTCCCCTCCCTGGGGCTATCCTCACACATCTGCGAAGTACCAGTACACCTGATGGAGCAAGATTTAGTGGAAAAGAGACTTAATCAGATGCAATCCACTCGATTAACTTACTATCGAAGTTTTTAACAAAAGTTGTGAATAACTAATGTGCACCACATGAAAACGCGGTTTAGTGAAGCTTGCATGTGTGTGTACTAATTCGGATAACAATGAAGATGGACTAATACCGCTTTAAACAGGGAACTATTGTGTGCATGTGTCAACTACATCTATGTAGTATGACTTATTAATGCTTGGAGGGAAATTCTGGAGCATGACCAGAAGACACAAAAATGGAGTCTTGAAGACTCATATGCATGGCATCTGCTTACTTGAATTGAAAACAAGCTATTTTACTAATGCTAATGCGGAGAAAGTATTAATAAAGTAAAGGGGAATAGAGTAGAGTTGGGGGGTATACCGTGTGACCATTTTATTTGTGAAATTATTATTTGTCTTTCTGACTTTATCACTAGTGCGTATTTGGGCCTCTCTCGTATAACTGGATTACGCTGAGTGACGCGAACTCCGCACATGCCCACTGAGTGAAGCCATGAAGGCCATGACTGTGCTACTGAAAGGGAGCCACAAAACGAGTGTTACACCATGAGAATGGACGGTGAAGAGTTCAGCGATGAAGACTCGTATTCAGAATGTTATTAAAATGTTGTAAAGTGAACTAAAAAACGTATGAGGACTAAATATATGACTACAAATTAAGGGGATGGTTTGCGAACAATATGTGAACTGATTTTAATGACATGTAAGCATGGTGTGATGGAACTTCCTCCCTTGCCTAACCAATCAGATTTCTTATTTTTACGATATTGAAACATTAATGGGTGGAACAAGCAGAACAAAAGGTATAATTGAGATAGCCTTAGTTAGTTAGTCAGAACTGAATGCTGAGATGATGATGGAGACTTGCCGAATGTTGGGAGAGATGCTGAACCAAATGCAGAGCCTGAAGATGAACCTTCTCTCCTAATTTAATTGGGTTAGATCAGGAGATTGGGGAAGAATCTCGGGGAGGAAGAGAGTGTCAGAGAGGGGTGCGGCACAATCGTCGGTATTCTAGAGAGGTTGTCTATCCTGTCCTGAATCCTGTCCTGAAGTCTTTAACTCCTGCCCTATCCTGGAGGACCTTCACCAGCCCTTTGGCCAGGGGGTTGATTTTTCACACCATCCTTGGTAACTATATTTTCTATTATTTTTGTATGTCCTTTTCTCTCTGTACTCTCCCTTTCTATGCATTGAGTCCGAAGTATATGCCTGGGGTTTATGAACTAATTTTCTCTCCTATGAATGAAGGTGACTGCACTGTATTTTGGAATGGTTTCACATGCATTCATTTAGATAAAGATTTAAAACTTTCCTGAGTCTGTGATTATTTACATTGAATGAAATATAGTTAGTTGTATGTTAATTTTCACCATCAACTAGTTTAACTAATGGTCCATTGACCAGAGGAAAGAACTTTTTGATCAGTGAAAGGTTAGTTAGGAGTATTAAATAACTAATCTTGAGCACTGTGAAAATTATAAACTTGACCCCCAGGGGTTTTACGCACTGTGAGTTTATGGGCCCAGGTGAGTATATGATAGTGGAGTATCTGTTGTTGTTGAACCGTTGGATCAGTTTTCTGATCGCAGAGCTATGGTTATTATTGACTAGTTTGGTAATAAGTATTGACTATTGATTATTGATTTACATTTAACAAAAAAGTTAGTGTCTTGTTTTATGTTGTCTAGAAGCACAGGTACAGAGGTTGCCTAGGCATCCGTTAATGGAATTGCGGGAGGTGATAGAAGCCATACTGCAGAAGGTTAGTCATCTGCTGTCATAACACTGAGAAGCTACGGAGGGCTGGCAGTGTTGTATTAGGGACTATATCGTGCAAAAGTAGAGTGTGAGTGATAGCAAAAGGGGTTAGCAGGTAAAACTTTGGTCTCATTTCCTAATACGGGTGACACTGAAGAAGTAACATGTTCTCCTGAGCTTGAATGAATCGTAAACAGGGTTTTTACTCGAAGTAAAAGAATTATGGAATAAATTGTAATCCATCCTGATTTAGTGGAACAGACAGAGTAGCGAATGTTTTTATGTTGTGACCAACACATTTTTATTAAGAAAAGTTAAGGAAATAAGTTTTTGTATTACCTTGTAAAAGGAGGGTCAGTCGCAGGAGATGAATTGACGTCACAAAGAGCCGCGCTGGGGTTGGTTGGAACAGCAGGCATGAGAAGGAATGGATTGTAAAGGGAGGGTCAGTGGTGAGGAGCAATACTGATGTCACAAAAAGGCTGCACTAGTATTGGATGGTTAACATCCTTTACACTGCGGATGTTTCAACGCAGTGCTGTTACGACGCGTCCTTTACAACGCAAGTTGTAACCACGACTTGCGCTGGAGGGCGCTACAGGATTAAGAATAGTATATTTACTATTCCAACACCTTCCCTAGTGTCCACGGGGACTGGTGTTAGAATAGTAAATTATACTATTCACGATCCGCGCCCCCAACGCAAGTCATTGTCATGACTTGCGTTGTAAAAGACGCGTTGTAACAGCACGCATTGTGATGGTATGCGTCGTACCGTCATACATTCGTATTGGATAAATGAGCAGCGCAAGCCTGAGCTTTGATTGGTTGCTAGAT
This sequence comes from Lissotriton helveticus, assembly GCF_964261635.1. Taxonomy (NCBI): domain Eukaryota; kingdom Metazoa; phylum Chordata; class Amphibia; order Caudata; family Salamandridae; genus Lissotriton; species Lissotriton helveticus. The sequence goes on along the minus strand of NC_136059.1, from coordinate 1,888,280,599 downwards.
AGAAGCTTAGTTAGGATTGGATAAAAGAAAAATTGTATGTTGGATTCTGATTTGATATTTGGTGTGAGTCACACTGAGATAGTACGAGACATAAGTAACAGAACTTGAGGATTTACGGAAGACACTTTCATATATCGTGCATCTAGAATGTATGGAGAAAAGAGAAAGATGTTGTTAATACAGAAAATTAAGAATTTCTTTAAGATAAGCCTGTGTTGGCTAGAGAGGGAATTCCTATTCCGCCATCAAAGACGCCTACTTCATTTATGATCATGGAAAGAGGATATCATACTTGTTTATGGATGGAGATTTGAATTGAGTATACAAAAGGTGATGGTGTTCTAGCTTTCCCCGAACATGGTACGTTTAATGGGAGAATTCTTCAGAATTTGAGAATAAGAACGAGAAAAATTCAGAAGCGGTAAAAGATTTAGAGGATTTTTACCTAGATATCCATATGAGTCACGTGAGGATCAGATGAAGCAATGGCAAAAAGTTATGGTATCAGAAGGTTTATATCCAGTGTTATTGGCTGAAGAGAAGTCCAGAAGCAAGTGTAAGGAGAAAGTAAAGCACATGAATATGTCAGGGTATGGAGAATCAGATGATGAATTGTTGGAGGATATTTTAATTAAAAACCTTCCACTGTATCAAGAGGTGCTTAGTAGAGTTACCCCGAGTGCTCCAGTGTTGGGAACACCATTAGTTCCACAGATTCTTCATGATACATCAAGTGCTAGAGTATTACAAGATAGCGAGAGAGAAGCTTTGAACAAAACTAGAGAAGAGTTAGTACAGAAAATAAGTCAGATGAACTTAAATACTGAGGCATTGACAATACCAATGACAAATGGTCCCGTGATCCCATTGTATGGAGATAAAAAGAGTAGTCCAAATCACAAACTGTAACAGTAACAGTAATTTTAGAAAAGAAATATTAATGTATGATGATCAAGCTAGTGAGAGCGATTCGGTTATTTCATGAATGGATCTTCCAATTATGGTACCTTTAACTGAGACCCCAAAGAAAGTTATACCTGAAAAGGCAAAAGAAAAGGTGTTCACAAATCATAATGGAATGGGAGGTTCAGCAATGGTTACTCCTGAGGATTTAGAGAGAAGGGCACAGGGTATAGAAAAACAAAATTCACAAGCAAAGGTTTTAGCTATTGCCAGATTGAAAGTGGATTTAGAAGATGTGATAGCTGGTAATGTAAGAACAGAAAGATTGATCATTTATAGTGAAGAAGAGTTGTTTTTGTGTAAAAACATAATGAGAAGAGCAAAGATCTTTCATGAGAAGTTAACCGAGGTTGCTTCAGAGATTGGAATAGATATAGAGAGATCGAAATTGTTGCAGAAACCATATCGAGTGGAGTTTACTGAAAAGGATTTAGAAAGTATAAATACTTCTGGAAAGAGACAGCAGATATAAGAATTAATGAACATGGGGAGACATTGATAAATGGAGAACTAGATGGATAAGAAAGAAAGAGGAAGCACAAGCTAAAGAAGCATTGTCTGCATTTCCATTAAGGGAGTCAGAAAAGGTTGAAAGGGTATGTCGGATGAGGGAGGTACCTGGCGGTGGATATGTTCATGTTCCATGGAGTAGACAGGATATTTTGTCATTTACAAATGTTTTTCCCAGGTTTAAAAGGTTTTGTTGAAGGATTTAGATGGTTTATTTGTTATTGTGGTTCCTGCTGATTTATGGACAGAGTGTAAGATTACAGTTGATTGGCCGAATAAATAATACGCAAGAGATTCCAAAACAGTAGACCCGTCAGAAGAGGTGATGAAGAAGTATCACCAGGTGATTACTTTCTTGATAGGGAAAATCCCTCCTAAAGAAACGGATTGGGTTAAGATAGATAGAACAGCTCAGGAGCAAAAAGAGTCTGTACATGCGTACTATGAGAGGTTGTTGCCGGTCTTTAAGCAGTATAGTGGGTTTAAGAACATTGGTGATAAGGATATGGGACATTTTGTATATCGGTTTGTGGATGGTTTGAAACCGGAGATCAGTCAGATGATTCTGCAGCACATGTTGTGCTGGCAAAGCAATACCATAGATGAAATATTGAAATGTGTGAAGTATTGTGATGGTGTCATTGAGGCAACACATAGAATGTTAAAAGAGAAAATGATGTGGGCACAGGTGAAATTGGCAGAACAGCAGGAAGCAAAATTAATTTCCCAGACTGATAATCAGATGAATGATCAGAATCAAGGTGAACAAGTGTCGAGTGGTGGTAAAGGACGAGGACGAATGAATAGAGAGGAAGCAAGGAAGAATTTCCCTGTCATGCATGCGGAAAGCTTGGACATTGGAAGAATGAGTGTAGGACTTTTCAGACTAACAATGGGGCAAATCACAATTTAAATCTGCAGTTGCAGAATGAATTGGTTGTGAAACAACAACGGCAGCAGCAGGTAGACACTTCACAGTATCAGGCGCCACAACCTCCAATGCCAAACCATGTGAACATTCAAAAATACAGTGCGAACGCCGGATTTCAAGGAGAAATTGGTAAGAATAACCCTGTGGTTTTACAATATTTTTTGCAGAATGATGATGAATCGGACTATGTACAATGACAGTGCTCAAGGGGGGGAGGAAGAGGAGCGCATGCTTGGTGCATCTTTGCCGGTAGATCAGATAGGTCCATTTATTGATGGGAAAGTTGGAGGTAGTGACATCACTTTTCTATTGGACACTGGTGCTACAAGGTCTACTGTGATAACATCCCAAGCCTGGCCCTCTCCGGAGAGACTATCCAAGTTGTAGGAGTATCAAATAAACAGATTAGAACCCCAGCTACAAGACCAATGGAAGTTTATATTAGAAATTTTAAAGATACTAATCTGTTTGTGGTGTGTGATTCACGTCCTGTGAATTTGTTAGGAAAAGACCTACTGAGCAAGATGAATTGAACAATTTACTGTACGCCTGATAGAGTTGCTTTCCAAACAATTGATGAGGATGTTATTTACAGGATGATATTAGCTAAGCAAGGTACAGAAGTGGATGAAATGTTCTCATTAGTAACTGAATGCAAATTAACCGGAAGAATTGAGAGACACTGTAAATCCAGAGGTATGGGACTTTACAGGAAAGGATGTAGGGCTAATGGCAAATGTAGACCCCATGAAAGTATTGTTAAAAGAAGGTGCAGTTTATCCAATCAGCCGACAGTACAAAATTGGTCCAAAAGTAAAAGTAGGAGTTGCTTCAGTAATTGATCAAATGATTAAACAAGGTATTTTGAAAGAAATAATGAGTAATCCTTGTAATTTGCCAATCATGGGACTTAAAAAGCCTAGTGGCAAGTACAGAATAGTACAGGATTTAGGAAAGATTACTAAGATTGTAGTGCCTTGTTGTTGAGTAGTACCAGATCCAGCAGTGATTCTTTATCAAATACCCTGTAATGCAGGTTGGTTTACAATGAATGATTTGTGTCAGGCATTCTTTTCCATTCCTTTACACCCAGAAAGTCAGTATCTTTTCATCTTCCGGTTTGAAGATCGTATTTTGGCATGGTGCCGAGTTCCTCAAGGGTACACAGAGAGTCCCTCAATATTCAATCAAATCCTGAAAAGGTGTCTAGACTCATTAGTAATGCCTGGGAAATCAGTTCTGGTTCAGTACATTGATGACTTATTGTCGGCATCAAAGACAAGAGAAGATTGTGCCACTGACACAATTGCATTACTGAACCATTTGGCCGAAAGAGGACACAAGGTGTCTCCATAGAAAGTGCAGTGTTGTCAACAAGAAGCTAGGGGCCTTATTTATGAAGGTCTTGCGCCGCTGGTGCATCACTTTTTCCCATTTTAAAAGTGGCGCACCGGCGGCGCAAGGCCTTCATAAATAAAGCCCTAGAAATTTAGGACATATAATAGAAAGAGGAGTTAGAAAATTGACCCACAAAAGAATAAAAATAATGAAGCAGATGCAACTGCCTCAGACGCAAAAAGAGATGAGCATGTTCTTGGGAGTGGTTGGGTATTGTAGGCAGTGGATAAATAGCTGCTCCTTGCTAGCGAAACCATTGATACAATTGACTTGGAAAAGAGCGAAGGATCCAATTGATTGGAAAGAGGACTGTTTGGAAGCATTTGTGAAATTGCTAAATTGTTTGTGTAAGGCACCTTAGGTGTGCATGATTATTCAAAAGAATTTGCGCTCTTTTGTTGTGAAAGAGAAAATTGTGCACTTTCAGTTTTAACACAGAGACATGGATTGAGCCGACGTCTAGTGGCGTATTTCTCTGCCACCTTGGATCCAGTGGCTTCAGCCTTACCTGACTGCTTAAAAGCAGTAGCTGCTACTTGTGTGAGTATGGAGAAGAGTGAGTCAATTGTAAAGGGACATCCTGTAAAGGTATATGTTCCACATTCAGTTGAGATTCTTTTGACAAGAACACGAACACAGCACCTCACTCCTAGTCATACTAAGTATGAAAGAGTGATATTGGGAGCTGAGAATGTGACCGTGATAAGATGTACAATTATGAATCCTGCTACAGTATGGCCAGATCCATGTTGTGAGGAACTGAAAGATGAGATTGATCATGATTATTTGGATATGACTGAATTATGTACTAAGCCCCGTCCTGATATAAAAGAAACTCCCTTGAAGGAATCTGATCATGAATTGTTCGTGGATGGGTCTTGTCTGAGAAAGGAAGAAGAATGGTTAGGTGCTTTATATGCTGTATGGAAAATTTCAGGAGTCATTGAAGCATCCTGTTTACCGGGAGTCAAGTCTGCACAAGTAGCCGAATTGGTGGCCTTAAAAAAGGCATGCAAAGTTGGGAAAAATTGGAAAATAACCATATTTACGGATAGTCAATATGGTTTCAGGGTTGTGCTTGACTTTGGCCAGCACTGGATGAAGAAGGGGTTTATGACTTCTTTAGGGTCGCCTATCAGAAACAGTAAAAATGTGAAAGAATTGTTGGAAGCATTACAATTGCCAAAAGAAATAGCAGTGGTCAAATGTGCTGCACACCAGTCAGGAAATCACTATGTGCAGCGGGCAATAGATATGCCGGCCAAATTGCTCAATACGTTACGAAAAATACAATGCCAATTAACAGAAAAGTGGAAACATGTGAAACCAGCTACCAACGTATGTTTTTCTCAGTTCCAGAAACATGGAATGAGGTTAGACAGTTGCAGGAAGAAGTTGAAGAAAAGGAAAAGAAAAATTGGATAAATTCAGGTTGTACAAAAAGGACGGAAGATGAAGTGTGGGTGTACTTAGATGGCAGAACAGTCATGCCAGATTGCTTACTCTCTCAAATGGCAAGAGTATACCATGGAACAACACATATTGGCAGGGACTCAATGATCAGACTATTCAGACAGAGTTGGCACGATACAAAGTTTAGGGTAGTTGCAGAGAGCCTTTGCCAAAAATGCTTGATCTGTCAGCAGCAAACCCCAGGTAGAAAGGCAGTGGTTAGCTGGGTAAAAACTGGAAAGGCAGCAGGACCATTCACCAGGCTATAATTAGACTTCATTGAGTTGCCTCCGTGCAACGGATTGAAGTACGTACTTGTCATAGGTGTCTGTTCTCAAGAGGGTTAGATGCATACCCCACAGGAAGAAATGATAGTCTCACAGTTGCTAAATTATTGTTGAGGGAGTTGATACCTTGTTTCGGTTTACCAGTTACTTTGGAATCAGATAGCGAACCTCATTTTAATAATGAATTAATTTGATTTATCTGTGCTGCATTTAACATTGAACAAAAACTGCACTGTGCTTACCACCCAGAGGCTTCTGGAATAGTTTAACAGCTTAATGGCACAATCAAGTCAAGGTTAGGGAAGGTGTGTGCATCCACAATGTTAAAATGGCCAGATGCATTGTCTCTTGTATTGATGGGTCTCAGAAGCATTCCTGACAGGAAAACAGGCTTGAGCCCTAATGAAGTGCTCATGGGAAGTGCAATGAGACAAGCATTTATTCATGGAAATACATTGGTGAATATAACTGATGATCTGGTATGGGACTATTGCAAAGGATTGGCTGAATTGGTGCGTTCTGTCTCTCAACAGGTTGGAGAAGAAGCAGTTGCAAGGTAGCCAGACCAGGAACATGATTTGAATCCTGGAGACTGGGTGTTAGTGAAGAAACACTCAAGAAAATCGTGTCTAGCACCTAGGTGGGATAAACCATGTCAAGTCATACTTGTCACTACCACACAGGTGAAGTGTGCAGGTTTGCCCAACGGGATTCATGCTAGTCATACCAGAAGATCCCGAGTCCATCTGAAGAACAAGAGCAGCAACTGACCAAATCAGCTGAGACAACAGAAGCTGAAGGTTGTGTAGTCGAAGAATCTAGGGTGACAGATTCTGAAAGACAAATAAATTATGAACAACCAAGTGCAAGTCAAGAAAACTGGATACCAGTGGTTGAAATACCTGAAGTTGTTATCAAAACAAGAAGAAGAAATAAATTAGAGAGATAGGAAAGTAGAAAGGAAAAGACAGGGAAAGAAGAACATACTCAGGAAGAAATAAACAAACCTATTGAGAATCCCGAGCAGGGCTGAAGAAGAGCATATTCAAATAAGACCTGAACAGGATCAGATAAGGGTAGAAGAATGGGTTGCGGAAGAACAAGAACAAACTATAGAAATACCGGAACAGGACCAGTTAGATGTAGAGGACCAAGTACAAGAACAAGTGGAAGTAAAAACGAAATACAGAAAATACAGTGCAAAGACAATTAGTAAGGGAAGAAGAACAAGAACAGATTGTGCCTAGACATATTGAAAATAAAAGAACTTTAGAAAACGACAAAGAAGGTGAAAGTGCTGTTCAGGTCAAAAGAGTTAGAAAAGGAGATAATTGGCCAGGTGGAGTTAAAAGATTAAGATACTACCTTAGAAAATCAGAGGAGCAACCAGAGCAAGTAAATGAAGTTTCAAGTCAAACTAGGTCCAAACAGCCAGAAATAAAATCTACGCAAAGAAGCCCAAGATTGAGGAACCTGAACAGAAGATATAGGGCCCCTGAGCAGACCTATGTTATTCTAGAAGAATTAGAAATTTTAGATTTAAGTTAAGATTTAGAAGAAGTTCATCTTGAACAGATTGATGACAACAGATTAGGACCACCATAGAAATAAAAGAGAGTGTATTTTAAAAAAAGAAAGAAAAGAGAAAAGAAATGTTCTCAGATTAAAAATTGCAGAAATTAAAGTCGCTGCACAACCGAAACAATGTATTAAACGAAAATGTCTTAGGTTTTGCTTATGTAGTATTCTATTAGTAGTACTAGTGTGGCTATTTTTAACAGTGGGAATACCTTTATTCATAGAAACAAGTAATACAAATAATACAACTACTAATGAGAAAGCAGATAGAATAAAGGAAACTAAAATAGAAATAGGGGTAGAAGATGAGAGAAACTATCATCATAATGACTCAGAGAATGATTTGTCTTTAAATGTGTTTACTAAGTTGTTATTTCAGTATGTTAATGCAATGGAGATTAGTGATTGTTATGTCTGTATGAAGTTACCCTCATCTGTGTCAGAAAGGGTGCCCTATCACCATATACCTTTAACATATGGTGTATCATGTAGTGTTGTATCAAGTTTATTTTTTTTAACCGGGAAACTCCAGTATTTTTATTCAAACGTAGATGTAGTCTTTTCTGAACTACTTATTAGAAAGAATATGAATCCAGTACTTACTAGTAAAGATGGACAGTTTATGGGTGAATTTTTCTTAATGATAAGTTCAATAGATATAGCACAGGCACACAAGGATAACCTAACATGCATATTACGTGAAGAAGAAAAAGAGTTTTTGAATTTATTATAAGAAAAAAGACAGGATTTAACAAAGAAAGCTGCTGAACAGAAATCTCATGTACCTTCATGGGCTGAGAAAGAGGAAATGTATGCAAAGGGCGAGGTTCATGCTGCAATGTCCCTAGACTTTGTGAAAAGGGGAAATTCTGCCCTCATAGGTTAAAGACAGAACATAAATAACATTGTCATTGGTTCCAGTGAATGTGAACACAACTTCCGAATTTTAGGAGGATGGGGTCTAAAAGGGGAACTGATCCTGTATTTCCAGGAGTTTATTATGTATGCGGAAGTAATGCCTATTATAGGTTACCTGCAAGATGGTATGGTAGCTGTTATTTTGGAATTGTTTTTCCAAAGATCTGCCATATGGTAAGAACCAATGGAATCAAAGAAATATCTAATGGACTAACACGGATAAGAAGAGCTAGTTTTTCTCAAATTGTGGGTGATATATTTAGTGCATTGATACCCTCAGTTGGAGTCATTCTAAATTCACGTAAATTTGCAAATTGTCAACAACAGTCGATCGTCTTTCTACAGACACGGCTGGAGATTTCATGACGATTAATACAGAAATGGTTGCGAAAAGGTCTATGGATTTACAAAATCGTATTGCTCTTGATATCTTATTGGCAAAAGAGGGTGGAGTCTGTGGTATGTTGAAAGTTCAACATTCCTGCACCTATATTCCTGATAAAAGTCAGAAAATTAAAGGGTATATTGAAAATGTTACATGAAGTCATAAAGATTTGACCCAACTGGAGGTTGACGGTGTATGGGGAAGGCTAACAAAGAGCATTACATCGATAGGGAAATGGTTTACTGACTTTGGGAGGGGAACATCCTTTACAACGCAACTTTTACCACGCAGTGCCTTTACGACGCAACTTTTACAACGCAAACCATTACATTGCGCTGGGGGGTGCTCTAGGATAGGGAATGGGTTTAATGTACTATCCAACACCTTCCCTACTATCCACGGGGACTGGAGTTGGAATAGTAAATTAAACAATTCACTATCCAGCGCCCCAAAGCACTATGCATTGTAATGGTATGCGTTGTAAAAGCATGCGATGTAAAAGCATGCGTTGTAATGTCATACATCCGGTAATTTTGTGATGGCTCAAAAATGTCATCGGAGAGGGGATTGATGGAGCAAGGTTTTGTGGAAAAGAGACTTGCTCGGATGCAATCCACTCGTTTAACTTACTAACTGGGGGCATATTAACAAAGGCCAGCGATAATCATCGCTGGCCGTGCTGAGCAATAGTTTTATTATCGCCGTCCATCTCTGGTATTTATCACCCTGGTCGCGTAATTAACAACGTGCTACTCCAGGGCGATAAAAATTCCAGAGATAGGGAGGTCATCTCCCTTTTGCAGGGAACATCGCTGGTTTTCCAGTGATGTTCCCTGCAAAAGGCCGATAACCTTGCTGATACGACCCATAGGGTCGTATCAGCATAATCCACCCCCTATGTTAGGGATTGTTAAATCAGGATTTTAGCAGACGTTAGATTTTGGCAAAAACAGCTGTTTTCGCCAAAACCTAATGTGTGCTAAAATCATGTAGGCTGCCTTGTAAATATTGCTATGTAAACATCAGCGATATTTACAAGGTAGTCTACCTGGGGTACGCCCAGTAACACCCACTTTACATCTCATTAGAGATGCAAAGGGAGGCGTTGGGGAAAAGGGTGCTAACATACGATTATGCATGTTAGCACTCTCTTGTAAATAGGGCGCTGGTTTTATCTCCGCTTTTTTGGCTTTGTAAGCCCTTGTAAATATGCCCCGAAGGTATTAACAAAAGTTGTGAATAACTATTATGAACCACATGAAAACGCGGGTTAGTGAAGCTTGCATTTGTGTGTACTAATAGAGATAACAATGAAGAGGTTCTAATACCGCTTTAAACAGGAAACTGTTGTGCGCATGTGTCAACTACATCTGCGTAGTATGACGTATTAATGCTGAATGAGAAATTCTGGCGCATGAGCAGAAGACACTAAAATGGAGTCTTGAAGATTCATGTGCATGGCATCTGCTTACTTGAAAGGAAAACAAGCTGTTTTACTAATGCTAATTTGGAAAACGTATTAATAAATTAATGGGGAATAGAGTAGAGGTGGGTGGTATACAGTGCAACCATGTTATTTGTGAAAAAAATATTTGTCTTTCTGACTTTATCACTAATGCGTATTTGGGCCTCTCTCTTATAAATCTTTTAAGCTGAGTGACGCGAACTCCGCGCATGCCCAGTAAGTGAATCCATGAAGGCCATGACTGTGCTATTGAAAGGGAGCCAAAAAACGAGTGTTACACCAAGAGAACGGACGGTGAAGAGTTCAACGATGAAGACTTGTATTCAGAATGTTATTAAAATGTTGCAAAGTGAACTTAAAGACGTATGAGAACTACATTTATGAATAAAAATTAAGGGGATGGGTTTGCGAACAATAGTTGAACTGATTTTAATGACGTGTAAGCATGGTGTGATGGAGCATCCTTACTTGCCTAACCAATCAGATTTCGTATTTTTACGATATTGAAACATTAATGGGTGGAACATGGAGAACGAAAGGTATAATTAAGATAGCATTAGTTAGTTAGTCAGAACTGAATGCTGAGATTTTGATGGAGCCTTGCCGAATGCTGGGAGAGATGCTGTGAGATGTTGAACCAAATGCAGAGCCTGAAGCAGAAACTTCTATCCTAATTTAATTGGGTTAGATCAGAAGATCGCAGAAGAATCTCGGGGAGGAAGAGAGTGTCGGAGAGGGCTGCAGCACAATTGTCGGTATTCTAGAGAGGTCATCTATCCTGTCCCGAATCCTGTCCTGAAGTTTTTATTCCCTGCCCTATCCAGGGAACCCTCACCAGCCCTTTGGCCAAGGGGTTGGTCTTTCACACCATCCTTGGTAACTACATTTTCCGGTATTTTTTTTATGCCCTTTTCTCTCTGTCCTCTCTCTTTCTGAGCATTGATTATTGAATGAGTCTGAAGTATATGCTTGGTGTTTATGAATTAATTTTCTCTCCTATGAATTAAGGTGACCACTGTATTTTGGAATGGTTTCACATTACATTAATTTAGATAAAGATTTAAAACTTTCCTGAGTCTGTGGTTATTTACATTGAATAAAGTATAGTTAGTTTTATGTTAATTTTCACCATCAACTAGTTCAACTAATGGTCCATTGACCAGAGGAAATACGTTTTTGATCAGTGAAAGGTTAGTTAGGAATATTAAATCACTAATCTTGAGCACTGTGGAAATTATAAACGTCTCCCCCAGCGATTGTACGCACTGTGAGTTTATGGCCCAGTTTATGACAGTGGAGTATCTGCTCTTGTTGAACCGCTGGATCATACCCTCATGGGTGAATGAACACTATAACATATAACATAACGTAACATAATACAACATAAAATTACAAGAAATGTTGCTTTCCTCATTCACTTGGCATATAGCACCTTCCTGAAACTTTAATCCAGAAATCTCTGAAGATATTACTAAAAGTTTTTTCTAAAAATGACTCTGAAAAAGGCCTTATTTCCGCAAATTTGACTGAGAGTCCCTTGGCTTTGGTTCGCCCCTTCAATATAGTTTAAATTAACCATTTGTGTTTATAATGAGAAACATCTTGAAAATCGCTATATTCGTCTCATTACACTGCATTAGAACTGATCTACTTGATGCGCTTCGGCTTCGTGCTTGTGGTTGTGGTTCATGCATTTGTGTAAATAAGACTGAGAAACTCATCCGAGTGACTGCCTACTTTTAAGACAAACCAAAACCTAATTCTTCCCATGTTTATTATGTAGCAACCCTCGTTTGTTGTTCTGGAATTCTCTCAGATGACATAGTGACAAATAAAGTGAATTATTTCCTCAAAAGCTTTTGGAGGACACATTGACTACAGTATTAAATAACAGGACACTCTTTTCCATGCCGATGGTAAGTCACATGCAAATCATTTAATCGTGACCTACATAAACTGACTGCTTGGTTTTATAGTGATCTTTTTTTCCATTAGGGGAACAATTTCATGTTGGATTGCCTGACACAGAGCCAGCTGCCCAAACCCAAAGAAAAGGTCAAAGGTACCTGAAATAAGAGGAGCCTCGTCCGATCAAGATTGGAAACAAATAATGGCAAGCCATAACACCTAAGAAGAGCTTTCTTATTTTGCCATGTGAACACAAGAGCAGCGTTAGGCATGAAAGATCAAAGCTCTGTTTGTTTGCTTGTTCTTTCACAAGATGCCCATCAGTTAGGAATGTGGCTCTAGGGCACTAGCCAAAGAATAACAATGCTTTGACTTCTTTATTATAGACACATTTGATTGAATAGTTTCTGATTGAAAATAAATGTTTCAAACTCGAAGGCTGATTCTTGAATATTGCACTATTTATTGTTTTACGAGATGTGCGGTGTGGTACTTGGAGAGCGTGACAAAGATTAGCTTTCAGGTTAAATACTGCACTTTCTTTCACACTGAAGGATAGCAGCTTTTTTGTGCTTGTTAGCCAGCTAAGCAGAAGTCAGGAAGATTAAATGTCTTTAAAAGCCATGAGACCGCCACTTCAATTTCAATGTAAACTCGTTGCTATTTTAAATAATAGGAGTCAACACAAACATAACATAACATAACATAACATGGGGTGCTAGGTGGCGGACGACCAAGATGGCCGTGCACCTGTGAAGCTCTTGCTGCTTGGTGGCATAACCCTTCAATTATCTGGATTTGTCACACATTACTATTGTTCAAACTGCCTGCTGCTTGGTTCCCATCCATATGCCTGTCTCCGGTTAAAATATCAGCGACCTCGGACACTGCTAGCAGGTCCCAGAGCGGGGACTAACGTGGAGCGCGGCTGGAGGTCGGCTCGGCTGCTGCCGCTACGCGAGCCCCGGGGAGGCCACGTGGTTTTTGGGCCTTGGTTGACTCGTGCTGACATCCGAGACCTCCTGGACCTCGCTGGTGAAGCCAGATTACCGCGCTCCCTGCAACTCCCATCCTCCTTCACCGAAGCGGTTGCGGTAAGAGGTGGAAAATACCATCAGAGACTGGAAAACCAAAACCAAAAAAAAAGTAAACGCTGTTTGGACTGTGCAGGCCCGCTGAGGCACATGGCCAATAAGGCACTTTTTACACAGATAATGGGATCCTCTGGCACCTTGCTATCCCGCACCGCCACTAGACCTCGTTTGACTGTTGCTGCATAATATTTTTGGGTGGCAGCCCATTTCCCCACAAAAAAGACACTGCTTTTGTGGCCTGCTTCACCGTGGTAAACACGGGAAACATCATTTACCACGAAGGCATTACCACTACTAACGTTTACCACGTGACACTTACCACGCAGGGTGCCTTCCACGCAGGGTGCCTTCCACGACGTCTTTACCACGGGCTGGGGGGGAGACGTGGTATTCCTTCAAGTCGTTCTGCGTGGGCTTGGGGGGCAGAGGGGGGGGGGGCTCGGAGGGGGGCTGGGGGGGGTCTCCCCCCCCAAAAATAACAAGCAGGTTACTTTAAAAAAAAAACAAACATAAATTTAAAAGAAAAAGGAAAGAGCCTCCCCCAAAGACGTGCCGTGTACGTCAAAAAAGCAGTCCTTTTTTTATTTTGGTATACGTGTTTTGACGCTTGTTTCAATGGAGGATGGAAGTAAGGGCTCGTAGAGAAAGACGTGCAGGTAAGACGTTTCTAGGCGTAGTAAAATCCTACGTTGTAAATACCAGCGTGGTAAAGCCACTTGCGATGTAAAATTCGCGTGGTAAAGCCATGCGTGGTAATTGAAATCGTGGTATAATCATATATTCGGTAAACACGCTGCGCGGCATTGAATAGGGACCTGCCACTCCTGATGGCCTGATACTACTTGAGAGGTCTGCACAGTCGCACAACTTCCAGCTCCTCCACTCTGCGCTGAGGTGTGTGTGGCGAGAGACAACACTTGCTGTCAGAGCCTAATCAAGAGAGGCGCGATTTGGCTCACAACGTCCAGTCAACACACATGCTGTTTTGTATTCAGGTCGCACTGTGAATAGGGAGCTTATGGCCTCCATGCTGGCCCATACTCATCCTCACATCCTTCGCCGGCGGTCGCTCCTGCCTCACTTTCAAGGACATCTACTGTAAGCTTGCTACAACTTAGTGAACACACAGCGCTATCAAGTGCATGCTGCCGACATTTGCCCAATTATACTAGGTGTCATAGTGTTCTCTCCATACATCTTCATTGTTGCGCACCTAATTTAACTGCCCCATACAATAGTGCTGCTGTTGCGGCCTCGTTCCGTTCCTCTGCTGGGCGCACAAAGACCTACACTTGTCATGCCTGCTATAAGAGATGCAATAAACAATTCCACTCTTCCTGGGCATCGGTGAGGGAGCTTCCTCCCTGTTACTTAAGTACGGTCTACCACATGCAACATGTAATTGGCAATTGGATATACGCAAACTTACTTACCTCTCACTCTGGGAAGTGCACTGAAGGTGGAGCCACCCTGCCACCTCTCTACCTAACCTTTGACAATGGTACACCGTCAAGACTCCCCCCCCCACCTGATTACGCTGCTTACCGCACAGTATACTCCCTTCATAATGGGGAAAACCCATGGCCGCCAGTCCAAACTCCTTTTCGAAACCAAGAAGGCTGTCACGCGCTCCAGTTCGGAGGAACCGGAACAACCCAACAACGAGCAAGCGCAGGCACCGCCGACCACCCAAGATGATGAAGCCAAAGCTTATTGCTGGCCATGCAATATAGCCTTACAGACATCTCCAGCAAAATGGACTCCATGAATAGCCGCATGGATTTTATAGTCCAGAAGGTGGACAAACAAGATGGACAAATCTCGGACAACGAAGATCCACAACAAGTAGATGATTTTCTCAAAAATGTCAAGAAACATTAGCTGAATCATGAACCCAGAGAGCGCCCTTCCAGATCTCCATCCCCCACGACTGACTGACTTTGAAGGCCAAAAGTGACAGCATCAGGTGTGCGTCCTGCCTCCATAAACAAGCATCTTAACTTTTGCCCGACACCAGGACTGCACCCGCGGGAACTAAAAGAAAAAGAAAAAGAAGCATGGGAGGAGTTGTCGAGTCCACACGCAGAGAATCAACGCCGTGGTTCTGGGAGAAGACAGTGTATCTATCAAGACTGTTACTCTAACGGACACAAAAACATATTTTAATTTATTTCAGACGGACTGTGGGGTTAATCGGGTTTGTGATATCCAGGAGTTGATGTTGTCCTCATGGGGGGATTATGGGAAAGGGAGTCCCGTAAAAGATAGGCATCATAAGTTACATGGTGAGAGCGGGAAAGTTGACAGGATGAACCAATTAGGGCCATTGGGACGAGTTAAAAATGCAGAAGGATTGTGTGAGGTAGAAGGGGGATTGGAGAGAACGATGAGGGAAGCGGTGTGTTTTTAAAGATGAATGGCAGGTATGTGACACTTGAGATTACATTAACATACTTTAAGAGCACGGGCAGTGCTCTTGTAGAATTCTTGACTTCTTGGGATTAGACAGAAAGGTGTTTTCACCGCCAGTATAATTGTGAACACATCAGAGCGTAATAATAATTAGTTTCTCGGGGATGGTTTACAAGGAAGGAATGTTGAGAGTATAACACGAGTCATATCTCTTTAGCACCGTTTGTTGAGGTAGATTGCTAATAGAGAAATGCGGTGGGAGGTTAGAAGGGGCATAATGATATTAACAAGCCGTTGGATTGTAAAGCAGATAATTAAGGTTTGATGGGAGAAATACAGCGCCGGTTCATTTACTCCACTGTGAATTTTTTCTAGACCGGGTGATTAACCATACACAGTACTCATGTTGTTGTAGTAGTTGAGAAGTTAAGTTAACAGCACACTAATTGTATGATTTTATGATTATCCCACAGTGACCCCCGAAGAAGGGCGTGCAGCCCGAAATGCATTGGGTGATTTTATTGAAATAAACACTGCCTTACATGAATTCACGTATCTTTCATGTTCTTCGAAAAAGTCAGATGTGACACCATGAGCAGTAGAAACTTGGAAATAACGTGTACACGCAGCGTGTGGCCCCGTAAAAATACTGATAAAGTATGGTTTAAAGGATTTTGATGAAATGGATAAAAAGGACAAGAATTAAAATAATGGATTAAGATTAGCCGAAATCGGCATATTCCTGTGCATTCACTGGGGACTGGAAGCAGTCCCACCTCTGTTGAAGTTAGTACCTTAGCGCTACTGGGCACGGCACTTCAGTGAAGTCGCACGCATGCAATGATACGAATTGAATTAAGATTGAAAAATATTGAAGCTACAGGTGTGTGTCCTGCCTCCATAAACAAGCATCAGAGACAAGCCATTATACCCTGCCTCTCCTTGCACTGCACCTTGAGCTTATGGTGTCTGAGCGGCGGCAAGGTGCTACAGACTCCTCCCAATGAGAGAAATGTGTCACGTCTCCTAGGCGAATTGTTCGTGTGGATGATGATAAGAGATAGATAAGTGATACATGCAATAAATATGTTCTCATTGGAGGACTGTGGGCACAATATCACCCATGTTTAAACTTTGGACTATCCCAAGCACCCCCTTCCTCCCTCTATTCCCTGCCACTGGGAGGCTGCCTTGCCAGCTCTGGGAGAAGTGAGAATCTTTTTGCCCGCTAGCGACCCCCCAACGGGTGTTCCCCCTTACTGTTTTCCTTTCTAGGGGCACTTAATTTTGCTGAAATGTCTAAAGTTATTTTGGAGGTGGGTGGGCGGAAGAATGCCAGTACGATTGTTCTCCACTTTTACTTTCCAGCAGGTAGACATGCAAGTACTCATAGAGAGATGCTTTCACAGATATACATCTGATACACATCAGGATAACCACGTACCACTCTGCTATGACTCCGCATACTGAGAGGTTAAAGGTAAATCTTCTTACATGGAACCTCATAAGTGTAGGCAAATCCTTACATATCTCAACCGACATCAAATTCACATTGCTTTGCTGCAGGAGATGCACTTTGACCCACATCGCACTCCTGGTTTTGCCAATAAGTGGGCCACAAACTGAGTCTTCTCATCGTACTCTACGTATTCGAGGTACACAGTGATTCTTATCAAAAAGAACACTCCTTTCATTTTGGGTGGGACGTATCATGATTACTTAGGTAGGAGCTGCACGATTTGGGGAACACTAGGTACACAGTCTGTTACGCTAGTGTGCTGTTATGGGCCAAATGTGGATAACTCGGACTACTTTACAACACTATGGGGCTAAATCCTTAAGGTAGGATCCACTCATATTATCTGGGGGTGATTTCAATACTGCACTTTGCCCCACTGCTGACAGATCCAACCTGCTCCCTCATCACTACACCAAAACACAGGCCGCACTGGTTAACATGTTCTCTGCCGACGGTGTTACGGATGTGTTTAGACTCGTTCATCCCGATGGCAGGGAGGGCACACACTACCCAGCGATGCACTCTACCTGGGCCCGTTTAGATTACTGGGTGGTCTCCCATGGTGTTGTCCCGTGGATACATGCAGCTGAACACCTAGCCAGAACTTATTCTGATCATGGTCCAGTTCCTATGACAATTGCACACCCAACTCGATCGCTACTCAAAGGTGCTGTAGACTCATGCCAGAGGCTCGGCTGGATTCTGCATTTAAGGGTGAACTTGGTGCAGAAATTACAGACTTTTTTCATAGAAAAACAGGCTCAGTTACTCACATGCACATAGTCTAGGAAGTCTTCAAAGTGATGATTAGGGGGTCTTGTATAGCTAAAAGTATCGGAGTCTTACGAGACATCCAATGTAGTTTGCGGAAACTCGAATAGGAACTGAAGCATTTGGAAAGTACCCTATGGCGAGTCACCTCCAGAACTCAAAGGGCAACATTTAGAGATGAACTCTCTGAATACAAGGATACTGCCATGCGCGAAGCTCGATTCCGGGGAGAACACTTTGTGGCTCGTAAGTACGGGGAGGGAGAGCTACTGGGCTGAGCATTAGCAATGGAAGTTTGGCTGCCCCGCTTCCCCAATTACATTTGCGAAATCAACGATACGGATGGTACACGTCATAGATACAATCTCGATATTCTTAACATGTTCACCAAGTTTTATGCTGACTTATATAGCACTCATAGAAGTGAGCCCCCTGACCTTTCCACATACCTGAAGGACATAACTCTAGGCTGGCTGGGCGATGCGAGAGAGTTCCTTGCGGCACCTTTTGAAAATGACGAGATACGAGCAGCAATTATGCAGATGAAGTCTGGGAAGGCCCCGGGTTCAGATGGCCTCCCCATTGACTTCTATAAAACCTACATTGATCAATTGCTTCCAATACTATTTTTTCAAACTTATCCCTCTATTCGCCCGAATAATTATTGTGACCCCCCTAGTTGTTCCCATCTGCTGGAGCATACAATTTCCTGCACCCACCTCAGTTTCCCAAAAAGTGCACTACAAACATTTGCCTCAAGATGAGTTTCCTGGAGCAACATAAGGTGCGCTTCTGAATTTCTTAAAAACTCACAGACCCGGGACTGCTTCCTTCTTTCCCCCATTCCATTCACATTCCATGAGAGTGTTTTAATGTTGTTTGACCTACTCATGACCCGGCTCTTATTTCCCGCCTATCCAGAACCTTGTATAAAACAACTTCTTCCATATATGAGGATTTTTTATCTTTTTCCCCCATACCCTCCACCCAGTGCCCCAACCCCCCCTTCCCCCAGAGGAACCCCCCCAACATACCAGACGATGAAACCGCCTTTGGAACCCCAGGAGAAATACCTCTGGCTGAATTCAAATTTCAACTGACCTTAACAGCGAGTAATTTACCATAGCTCGCTTAAGGATGAATTCTTACTAGACACAACTCAAAATCTTTTTTTTTTTTTTTTTTTATGTATGAATATTTTCCCTCTAGCCTCTTCATTCTATTTCTATTTCTATTTGCGCCCTTTATTTCTCTAAACAGTGCTATATATCGTTCTGTGCTTCAAACAACTTCTATATTAAGTGCTCTCCTTATTTTCCCTTTTTTTTTTGTTAGCCCAACCCAAACCTCGACAGCGCTATCTTCTCTTTCTTCTCTTAATTCTCTTAATTTTCTCTCATCAGAGCTAGAAGATTGTCTACATCTTCGGACTGTGTAAAGCTGTACATTTTATTTCTCCACATAATCTTTAACAGGGCAGGGAATCTCATCTGTACTTGAGCTCCTAGCGATCTCAATTCTGGCATTCTAGTGCCTAGCTCCCATTGACGCTGTGCTGTTCTAGCTCCTAAGTCCGATCTTATAAGATAAGGGTTTGCCCGATAGTGGAGGTCAGACTTAGATAGACACCTTCCCAGGATCAGCTCTTTGACACTGAAGGTTTGAAAGTTTACCAATATCTTTCTTGGTGCTTTCCTATCGGCATGCAACTTGAAAGGGTCTCTGTGTACTCTTTGTATCTCCGCCTCCAAGTCTATGTCTGGGCGGTCTTTTAAGACCCCCTCCCTTAGAAGCCTGCAGATAAATCCCTTAATGTCCTCCAATTCCTCGCCCTCTGGTATCTTTAAAGGTTATTTCTTCGAGCCTGGGTTTCCAGTCTCTCCACGTCAGTAGCCAGAGATCTATTTTGTGCTCTCAGAGTATCAATGTCCTTTGACTTTCCTCGTATGGATTTATTTAAGGCTACAACTTCCGTTTCCAGCTTCCCAGTACGGCAAATGACATCATCTAACTTAGACTCCAGTAGGTCAAACCTATCATGTATCGCCTTTTGATTGCTTTCTGAGATCTCAAATTTGGTCATCAAGTCTCCCCTTAAAGACTGAAAAAGATATCCCAACCTATCTCCGTCCAGCTCACCCAATTCTTCTGATCTTAGTCTTGATCTTGGAGCCACAGTAAGACTCTTAGCCTCTAGGTCCTTATCCTGGTGCTGGTCCCGAATTACGTTTTCTTCTTGAGTAGCCGTCAGGCTATTTGAGGGAGGCTCAGCTGTTGCTAAGGGTATCTTAGGTCTAGTATCTTGTGGGCCAGAGGTTCTATCATGGGCCTGAATACTATGAGAAGGGAGGGGAGGGAGGGAAGAGGAGGAAGGTATGCTGGAGCTTGTTTTCTTTGTGTGCTTTGACTGAACCTGCTGTGGCTCCGAATCCTGTCTAAAATTCAGGGCCACTGTTACCCCATCCTCTTCACCTCCCACCAATGCATCTGGCTGATCTGACTGTTTATCACCCTCAGTATTAGACAGACTCTCGAGGGGACCGAATCGATTTTTTAAGGGGAACACAGTGCCACTATGCTCTAACTGTGTAGCTGGACTTGTTGACTGCTCCATGATTTTAAAAAAAGTTTTAAGGGAGGGAGTATTCTTCACTGCCAGCTGGACAGTATTAGGCCCCTTAAGCTTTTTTACACTAGTCGCCTTTTTTTTCCCCTTACAGGGGGTTAACGGCATGGGCCGCTCCCTCTCTAAAAAGTCTAGAGCTCCTCCTGCTTTCAGCTCCTGCCGAGATCTCAGCTGATATCTATTTTTCCATCTTCCTAGTGGAGGAGAAAGTCTGGCTTTAGGCAATCCTGTTTTCAGGCTTGAACCACCTGGAGCAGGTTCCACTGCAAGGTTAAGGAGCTCAGTTTGCCTTTGTTCTGTGATGCACTTTATGGGATTCTCCACAGTTTTTGAACCCCCCCCCCCCTCACAGACGACTTTAACCGGGGCCTCTACCAATACTAGCTCCATAAAACCCTGCTTTGGTGTGGACTTCAAAATTAGCCTTGATGTTAGCCCCACTACACCACACCTTACCGCATGACTTGACTCATCCTGCTCTTTAAGTGGGGTGCAGCAGGTTCCCTCGCAGACTGGCCCTCTAAAGTGCTGCTGTGCAAGCACAAAACAAGTCTTAATCCAGAGGCTCCGCCGGCGCTCTCCCGGGTTCGCCTGTGCATACGCCTCCTCAGGCGTCATGCGAGGCACTCGATGCGCAGGTCTTAGCGCCACCGCCGCCGCTGCCGTCAAGGCTGATTGAAATGCCGGTAGTCTCGAACAAAAGGAGAGGGGAGCGTTTAATTCTCATGAAGGCGCTGCCACTATGCCGCGCTCATCTATATCTTACCTCGCTATATGGGACATTCAGCCTCTCGCGAACCCGCTGAAGCGTTCGGTGATATCAGCCATCGGATATCTCCTGGAGTTGCCGCGACCGGCTCTCAGCCCGCCGCCATGTTCCTCTCGGACTCCGCCTCAGACAGGAAGATGGTTGGTGGCAGTTATATCCATTTATAACATCCCTTATACGTATGCAGTGTACTATGGTCCCAAGGATGATAACCCTGGTCCGTTACTTAAGTTAGCGGAAGCTTTACTTGGGACCACGGACCCAGTGATCCTGGGGGGCGATTTTAACCTGGTTTTCGATCACATTTTAGATAGAACCTCCAAAGCTAAGTATCACGCTCCCACTAAATCACTCTCTGCTTTAGGTTGTATGACGAAAGACTTTAACTTGTTAGATGTATGGAGGACTAAACACGGTTCTACCAGGGGATTTACATTTTACAGTAAAAATTACAAACATTATTCGAGGATAGACCACTTTTTAGTTGATCAACACCTTCTCTCAGATATCAGCTTCGTCTCATTTATACCTGTTGGGATATCAGACCACGCTGTTGTGGAATTGGTTCCTATTAAGTTCGAGTCCCTTATACATCAGATGGACATTGGAGAGGATATTGTTACTTGGTGACCAGGTCAAAAGAGAAGTTAGAGAAAAGACCAATGAATTTTTCACAATTAATATCCGCTCCTCTACCCCTCAGGGTGTCTGGGAAACCTACAAGGCCGTTTTGAGAGGAGTCCTGACTTCTTTAATGGCGCATAAAAAGAAGACTGTAAAAAACAAAAGGCAGGAAGAATTAGAGGCTATAACTAGAAAAGACTCTGAGTTACAAAGAGCTATTTCTTCAAGCACAGAGAGGATCCCGGCGTTAGAGAAGGAGCTTTCGGATCTACAACTTCAACTTAAAATTAGCGATGAGAAAATCATAAAAGAAAAACGGGAGACCAGCAAATTAAAGAACTTTGAATACGGAGAAAAATGCGGGGCCCTCCTAGCGTGGAAATCCAGAGAGGAAAGAAATAGGAACAACATTAAAGTTCTAATTCAGAGAGAGACAGGGGTCTTAATTGTGGAAGATGGAGGGATCAGAGAGGAAGCCAGGAGGTTTATGCAAAGTCTTTATACAGAGGATAAGAATCCAGAGCTAGAGGAGGTCGAGACCTGGCTGACCCAGAGAAATCTACCCCAAATTTCTGACACAGATAGGAGGTATCTAGAAAGTGAGATTATAGAGGGAGAAGTAATAAATCAATTAAAGTAAATGAAGCGGGGCAAAGCCGCAGGTTCAGACGGGCTACCGGACGAGGTTTACTTAGATTACACAGAACAACTGGTGCCCGTCCTCACTACACTTTTTAACTGTTTATTGATCCATGGTTATAGTATCCCCCCCACATGGTCTGAAGCTACAATATCTCTCATTGCAAAACCCAATAAAGACCTTAAGAAAATTGAATCTTTCAGGCCAATTTCCCTTCTGAACTCAGACATGAAGTTATATTCTGGGATTTTAGCCACTAGACTTGCCAAAATAATAAAATCCATAATTCATTCTGATCAAAAGGGTTTTATTCCGGGAAGGCAATTGAACGAATTAACCTTTCAGGTGATAGGAGCCATAGACTACGCTGAGGATAAAGGCCTCCCGTTAGCCTTGGTCGCGATAGACGCGGCCAAGGCTTTCGATCAGGTTAACTGGAAATATATATGGGCCACTATGGTTGTGTTTGGGTTCCCTCCAGCTTTTATAGAGGGTATTAAATCATTGTATCAAAACCCACGAGCAAAAGTTTTGGTCAACGGGGCTCTATCTGATTGGTTTAACATATCCCGAGGAACCCGGCAGGGTTGCCTCTGTCCCCCCTTTTGTTTGACATTTATATAGAACCTTTTGTTTGTGGTATTAGAGAGGACAATGTAATTCAACCCTTTAGAATAGCAAATATGGAGCTAAAAACTGCCCTATATGCAGATGACCTTCTTTTATACACTTCCAATCACATAGAAGCCATACCTAGGTTATATTTTTTAACTGAGGAATTCGGAAGGTTGTCTGGCTACCAGATCAATAGGGAGAAGACAGAGATAATGGGGTGGAACAACAACATTCCTATTCGGGGGTAAAACAAAAAATTTGATATTTGGGAATATATTTAACTCAAGAACTAAAGATTATCCCGAAAATCAGTTGGCAGACTGTAGTGAAAGACATCATTAAAACACTAACAAGATGGGGCAGTCTGCCATTAAATATATATGGACGAGTTAACCTTATTAAAATGTCCATACTTCCGAAGTTGACTTTTCTATATAATTACATCCCTTTATCTTTTCCGTTGAAAGAAATTGCGAACCTTCAGGGCAAGATTGGTTATTTTATTTGGGCTTGTAAGTCTCCCAGGATAGCCTGGAAAAAATTAAGGAGGGGTTTAAAGATTGGGGGTCTGGCCATACCAGACCTATTATTGTACTGCCACGCCTTCCATTTTAAAAACTTCAGGCTACTTGCTAACGTATTAGACTCATTCTCACAGGGCCGTTTATTTCAGGCTTTATTACATGATTTTCCATATGGCCAAGAGTTTTTCTTATTTAAGTTTGGCGACCAGAAATTCTTTAAAAAAGTCCTTCTTAAGATTCTGCAGACCGCACTTAGGAATTGGGAGTTTATCCGGAAGGCCTTGGGAATTCCATACTACCACACCTATACTCCAATCTGGGATTCTCCGGGCACACCAGTGTGTCTTCAGGACCAGTTATCCCTGCCTCTGAGAACAGCTGGAGTCCAGAAATGGGGTAATTTATGGGTGGATTCAGGTCTTATGGATTGGAACTCTCTGATGTCACTTACAAATGGGTCATTGACAAGATTTACATTTTATCAACTATCCGCATGGTGGTCAAGCCAGGCATTACAGCGGGAAAAAGACACTGGAATTCTTGACTCAATTTGCAGGGGGGGAGGCTGGAATCGAGAAGTATCATTTTGGTACAAACTGCTCACAGAGGCAAAAGGAATGCTAGATCACGAGTTGGTAAGCCTCTAGGGTAACATCAAAGCCGAAAATCCCGAAGAGACCAGTAAAATATGGACAGACTCTTTCTCCTTGTCCCAGAGATTAATAAAACCGGCTAATCTAAGGAGGAATCATCTGTTTACGGCCTATCGGGTGTATTGGACTCCGGCTAAATTGTACAAGATAACACAGGAGAACTATTGTTGCCCCCGCTGTAAACTCCTAGCAGCAAATGACATGCACATATTCCTAGAGTGCCTTAAGATCCAGGAGTATTGGAGGGCGATTGTCGGCTTTCAGGGTGAGGTTTTATCAACAAATATTTCCTGTTCTCCTAGGCTAGTATTCTTTGGTTTATCATGTGAGTATAATATTAACAATTTTTCCTCCTAATTCATATTTTACGTGGTAGTTATAGCTAGGAGGGAGAAATGTAAAGAGTGGAAGTCAGTGGCTCCTCCTAGATTTGTAGACTGTTTAAAAAACATCATGGAAGTTTGTAAGATGGACATGGCTGGTCGAGCTGAAAGCTCAGAGAACGTATGGTCGAAACTAGAGGCCTGGTAAAAAAAGTAAACGGTCCGATGATTATGCCAGAGGTTTGTGTCGGTCCTGTCCTCCCCTAGTCTGAGGTATTCCATCAAGAGGCAGGGGAGTTGGATGAGGAAACAACCCACCTCTGGGAGATCTCTGGTAGCTGTATACTGACGCCGGGGCGGTATCATGAATGTCAGTATAGAAGGCATCAGAGAGACCCATCTAGAGCATATAACATCTGGTGGCATATATGAGAACAAAAAAATAAATAAAAATTAAACAAAAAAAAATGCTTCCAATACTAAAGCCGGTCCACGTAGAGGGTCAGGAGCTAGGGATTCTGCCCAGCTCAATAAGGGAGGCTCTCATCACTTCTCTCCAGAAACCTGGTAAACCTGCGGGCATTTGTGACTCCTACCAACCTCTATCTCTCATCAACACTGATGCTAACATCCTCGCAAAAATACTGGCAAACCGGCTAAGCCTTTTAATTGAGAAACTAATTCTTCCAGAGCAGGCTTAGCTTTATTCCGGGCAGGGCGACATCATATAACATCGATACTACAAAACGTAGATCCGCAGTTGGCACTAGTGGCAGTCTTTTTAGATGCCACTAAGGCCTTTGATTCAGTGGAATGGGATTACCTATTTGTTATTCTTTAAAGTATGGGACTGCCTAAAGGTTTCCTTTCATGGATACGTCTCTTGTACACGGCTCCGGTAGCAAGGGTTTTAATTAATGGACACACATCCTCCCCCTTCTTTATCACCTGGGGCACCCAGCAGGGATGCCCGCTCTCCCCACTCCTTTTTGTGCTAGCAATCAAACCCCTTGTGGCCAAAATTAGACAATACCATCAAGGTAAGGCACTACGCTGCTTCCTTCGCCCAATACTCATTTCTCTATATGCTGACGGTGCCTCCTTATACGTTAGAGAACTACACCACAACCTCAACCCGATACGAGTTTGTGCGATTCGGGCGACTTTCCAGAATTCAAATTAATTGGGTGAAATCCCAGATTTTTCGGTTACAGCCTTTATCATTGACTTCCCCATAGAGTGGTGCGCTACTGACGTGAAATACTTAGGGATACACATCACTGCGGACCGCGAAGAACTGATGCGGCTCAATTATGACAGAGCATTGGAGAATATTACAAGCAGTATCACAAGATGGATTTCTCGCCCGCTTTCCATGGCAGGACTCACTTCTCTCATAAAAACGGTCATCCTCCCCAAACTACTATATCTTTTCTCAAACATCCTGTATGACCCGGGCAGGCAGGTACTTTTTTCCCGTACTTCGCTCGGAACTGACCCGTCTGACTTGGGGTGGCAGACAACCTCGGCTGAAGTGGTAAACACTCACCAGACCCTATTCCAAGTGAGGGTTGGATGTCCCTAATCTGGAATTATATTATCTCTGCGCACAGGCACACTATGCCCACTACTTGTTCCACCCCCCAAGTTACACACCTCATGTAGCAGCGGAAACAGTTGTTGGCAGGCCCTGTTCCGTTGGAAAGTGCCATTTTAACCACACCCTCTCCCCGGACTGCAGACCCGTCATTGGTCGACTGCACGGTGAAAGCATGGCAACACATTTCTGGACAACTACAGGTCCCAATGCTGTACTCACCTCTACTTCCTCTTGTTTACCACCCCAACATGCCAGTTTTGCAGGAAGGTGCCTTTAAAAAAACTAAAGCTAACTACGATGTCACTTGCTGGGGAGATCTTCATTTAAATGGGAAATTCCGTAAGCAGCAACAGATATCTTCCAAACAACCTACCTCGACCATGGATATTTTCCTTTATGTCAGGGTGACACAGGGTATCAAAGAGTACACCCCTTCATACCCACAAGAACCCCAGGAAGTCGCCCCATTGCGCACAATATTACATACTGACACAGCCTCACAGTAAGGGGTGTATTAGGATGGAGTCCGCCCGCCACCCTAGCGGAGCTGGGACAGGTTGCCAGTGGTGCGGCGGTCCTGCACCGCCAATTAGGATGCCACCGCCATGGTGGTGGTGGCATCCCGTATATATTACATTGTGGCGGGCAGTGCTGTAAGCAGCACCTTCCACAATGCTATATATGCATGTTGTGCATTGCCATGTTTTTTTGTTGTTTTGAATTTATACAGCACATAGCTGCCCCGGCAACAAGCATCCCAGCGCTACCTCGGAAACAAGTAATTCGTAGTTGTCCAGATAGAGATAGAAATTAAGCCGGGAAAAGCCAAGTCTTTAAGGCTTTACAGAACGCCAGATGATTCTGGAGCCCTCTGATGGAAACTGGAAGAGAGTTCAATAGTTTAGCTGGCAAAACTGTGAAAGAGTGACCACCCGCTCTCACTCTATGGAGTTGGGGGGTACACGCGAGTCCTAGATCGTATGAGCGTAGGGAGCGACTCAGAACATATAGTACTTACAAAGCTGCTAGAACCGGAGGTGCTTGTTGGGTCATGATTTTATGAGCAACACACAGTGTCTTAAACTGGATCCTTTTATCTACGGGTAGCCAATGAAGTTTTGTTAGAAACTTAGACACTGAGCAAGACTTTGAAAGTGCCAAAAAGGTGCGGTCTGCCGCACTTTGGATTCTTTGAAGGCGCTTAATACAAGATAGGTTGGCACCTAGATAGAGGGAGTTGCCATAATCAAGCCTGGACAAGACAGTGGCCTGTAAAATAGTCTGGTGGATTTTAGGGTCGAAATACCCTAATAGAGGTTTTAACACCCTCAGGAGTCCAAAACAAGTCCTTGCGACTAATTTGGATTGCGTGTCAAAGGACAGGCCTCTATCAATTCAAAAGCCTAAGTTATTAACCGCCTCTTTAGTCAGTGGTAAGGGTTTTAATTCATCTAGCCACCATTGCTCTGACCATATGTCACTATTAACAATTTTTCCTCCCAATTCATATTTTACGTGGTAGTTATAGCTAGGAGGGAGAAATGTAAAGAGTGGAAGTCAGTGGCTCCTCCTAGATTTGTAGACTGTTTAAAAAACATCATGGAAGTTTGTAAGATGGACATGGCTGGTCGAGCTGAAAGCTCAGAGAACGTATGGTCGAAACTAGAGGCCTGGTAAAAAAAGTAAACGGTCCCATGATTATGCCAGAGGTTTGTGTCGGTCCTGTCCTCCCCTAGTCTGAGGTATTCCATCAAGAGGCAGGGGAGTTGGATAAGGAAACAACCCACCTCTGGGAGATCTCTGGTAGCTGTATACTGACGCCGGGGCGGTATCATGAATGTCAGTATAGAAGGCATCAGAGAGACCCATCTAGAGCATATAACATCTGGTGGCATATATGAGGACAAAAAAAATAAATAAAAATTAAACAAAAAAAAATGCTTCCAATACTAAAGCCGGTCCACGTAGAGGGTCAGGAGCTAGGGATTCTGCCCAGCTCAATGAGGGAGGCTCTCATCACTTCTCTCCTGAAACCTGGTAAACCTGCGGGCATTGGTGACTCCTACCAACCTCTATCTCTCATCAACACTGATGCAAACATCCTCGCAAAAATACTGGCAAACCGGCTAAGCCTTTTAATTGAGAAACTAATTCTTCCAGAGCAGGCTTAGCTTTATTCCGGGCAGGGCGATATCATATAACATCGATACTACAAAACGTAGATCCGCAGTTGGCACTAGTGGCAGTCTTTTTAGATGCCACTAAGGCCTTTGATTCAGTGGAATGGGATTACCTATTTGTTATTCTTTAAAGTATGGGACTGCCTAAAGGTTTCCTTTCATGGATACGTCTCTTGTACACGGCTCTGGTAGAAAGGGTTTTAATTAATGGACACACATCCTCCCCCTTCTTTATCACCCGGGGCGCCCAGCAGGGATGCCCGCTCTCCCCACTCCTTTTTGTGCTAGCAATCGAGCCCCTTGTGGCCAAAATGAGACAATACCATCAAGGTAAGGCACTACGCTGCTTCCTTCGCCCAATACTCATTTCTCTATATGCTGACGATGCCTCCTTATACGTTAGAGAACTACACCACAACCTCAACCCAATACGAGTTTGTGCGATTCGGGCGACTTTCCAGAATTCAAATTAATTGGGTGAAATCCCAGATTTTTCGGTTACAGCCTTTATCATTGACTTCCCCATAGAGTGGTGCGCTACTGACGTGAAATACTTAGGGATACACATCACTGCGGACCGCGAAGAACTGATGCGGCTCAATTATGACAGAGCATTGGAGAATATTACAAGCAGTATCACAAGATGGATTTCTCGCCCGCTTTCCATGGCAGGACTCACTTCTCTCATAAAAACGGTCATCCTCCCCAAACTACTATATCTTTTCTCAAACATCCTGTATGACCCGGGCAGGCAGGTTTTTTTTTCCCGTACTTCGCTCGGAACTGACCCGTCTGACTTGGGGTGGCAGACAACCTCGGCTGAAGTGGTAAACACTCACCAGACCCTATTCCAAGTGAGGGTTGGATGTCCCTAATCTGGAATTATATTATCGCTGCGCACAGGCACACTATGCCCACTACTTGTTCCACCCCCCAAGTTACACACCTCATGTAGCAGCGGAAACAGTTGTTGGCAGGCCCTGTTCTGTTGGAAAGTGCCATTTTAACCACACCCTCGCCCCGGACTGCAGACCCGTCATTGGTCGACTGCACGGTGAAAGCATGGCAACACATTTCTGGACAACTACAGGTCCCAATGCTGTACTCACCTCTACTTCCTCTTGTTTACCACCCCAACATGCCAGTTTTGCAGGAAGGTGCCTTTAAAAAAACTAAAGCTAACTACGATGTCACTTGCTGGGGAGATCTTCATTTAAATGGGAAATTCCGTAAGCAGCAACAGATATCTTCCAAACAACCTACCTCGACCATGGATATTTTCCTTTATGTCAGGGTGACACAGGGTATCAAAGAGTACACCCCTTCATACCCACAAGAACCCCAGGAAGTCGCCCCATTGCGCACAATATTACATACTGACACAGCCTCACAGTAAGGGGTGTATTAGGATGGAGTCCGCCCGCCACCCTAGCGGAGCTGGGACAGGTTGCCAGTGGTGCGGCGGTCCTGCACCGCCAATTAGGATGCCACCGCCATGGTGGCGGTGGCATCCCGTATATATTACATTGTGGCGGGCAGTGCTGTAAGCAGCACCTTCCACAATGCTATATATGCATGTTGTGCATTGCCATGTTTTTTTGTTGTTTTGAATTTATACAGCACATAGCTGCCCCGGCAACAAGCATCCCAGCGCTACCTCGGAAACAAGTAATTCGTAGTTGTCCAGATAGAGATAGAAATTAAGCCGGGAAAAGCCAAGTCTTTAAGGCTTTACAGAACGCCAGATGATTCTGGAGCCCTCTGATGGAAACTGGAAGAGAGTTCAATAGTTTAGCTGGCAAAACTGTGAAAGAGTGACCACCCGCTCTCACTCTATGGAGTTGGGGGGTACACGTGAGTCCTAGATCGTATGAGCGTAGGGAGCAACTCAGAACATATAGTACTTACAAAGCTGCTAGAACCGGAGGTGCTTGTTGGGTCATGATTTTATGAGCAACACACAGTGTCTTAAACTGGATCCTTTTATCTACGGGTAGCCAATGAAGTTTTGTTAGAAACTTAGACACTGAGCAAGACTTTGAAAGTGCCAAAAAGGTGCGGTCTGCCGCACTTTGGATTCTTTGAAGGCGCTTAATACAAGATAGGTTGGCACCTAGATAGAGGGAGTTGCCATAATCAAGCCTGGACAAGACAGTGGCCTGTAAAATAGTCTGGTGGATTTTAGGGTCGAAATACCCTAATAGAGGTTTTAACACCCTCAGGAGTCCAAAACAAGTCCTTGCGACTAATTTGGATTGCGTGTCAAAGGACAGGCCTCTATCAATTCAAAAGCCTAAGTTCTTAACCGCCTCTTTAGTCAGTGGTAAGGGTTTTAATTCATCTAGCCACCATTGCTCTGACCATATGTCACTATTAACAATTTTTCCTCCCAATTCATATTTTACGTGGTAGTTATAGCTAGGAGGGAGAAATGTAAAGAGTGGAAGTCAGTGGCTCCTCCTAGATTTGTAGACTGTTTAAAAAACATCATGGAAGTTTGTAAGATGGACATGGCTGGTCGAGCTGAAAGCTCAGAGAACGTATGGTCGAAACTAGAGGCCTGGTAAAAAAAGTAAACGGTCCGATGATTATGCCAGAGGTTTGTGTCGGTCCTGTCCTCCCCTAGTCTGAGGTATTCCATCAAGAGGCAGGGGAGTTGGATAAGGAAACAACCCACCTCTGGGAGATCTCTGGTAGCTGTATACTGACGCCGGGGCGGTATCATGAATGTCAGTATAGAAGGCATCAGAGAGACCCATCTAGA
Organism: Lissotriton helveticus; assembly: GCF_964261635.1. NCBI lineage: Eukaryota > Metazoa > Chordata > Amphibia > Caudata > Salamandridae > Lissotriton > Lissotriton helveticus. The sequence goes on along the minus strand of NC_136059.1, from coordinate 1,888,249,690 downwards.
GCATATAACATCTGGTGGCATATATGAGGACAAAAAAAATAAATAAAAATTAAACAAAAAAAAATGCTTCCAATACTAAAGCCGGTCCACGTAGAGGGTCAGGAGCTAGGGATTCTGCCCAGCTCAATGAGGGAGGCTCTCATCACTTCTCTCCTGAAACCTGGTAAACCTGCGGGCATTTGTGACTCCTACCAACCTCTATCTCTCATCAACACTGATGCAAACATCCTCGCAAAAATACTGGCAAACCAGCTAAGCCTTTTAATTGAGAAACTAATTCTTCCAGAGCAGGCTTAGCTTTATTCCGGGCAGGGCGATATCATATAACATCGATACTACAAAACGTAGATCCGCAGTTGGCACTAGTGGCAGTCTTTTTAGATGCCACTAAGGCCTTTGATTCAGTGGAATGGGATTACCTATTTGTTATTCTTTAAAGTATGGGACTGCCTAAAGGTTTCCTTTCATGGATACGTCTCTTGTACACGGCTCTGGTAGCAAGGGTTTTAATTAATGGACACACATCCTCCCCCTTCTTTATCACCCGGGGTGCCCAGCAGGGATGCCCGCTCTCCCCACTCCTTTTTGTGCTAGCAATCGAGCCCCTTGTGGCCAAAATGAGACAATACCATCAAGGTAAGGCACTACGCTGCTTCCTTCGCCCAATACTCATTTCTCTATATGCTGACGATGCCTCCTTATACGTTAGAGAACTACACCACAACCTCAACCCGATACGAGTTTGTGCGATTCGGGCGACTTTCCAGAATTCAAATTAATTGAGTGAAATCCCAGATTTTTCGGTTACAGCCTTTATCATTGACTTCCCCATAGAGTGGTGCGCTACTGACGTGAAATACTTAGGGATACACATCACTGCGGACCGCGAAGAACTGATGCGGCTCAATTATGACAGAGCATTGGAGAATATTACAAGCAGTATCACAAGATGGATTTCTCGCCCGCTTTCCATGGCAGGACTCACTTCTCTCATAAAAACGGTCATCCTCCCCAAACTACTATATCTTTTCTCAAACATCCTGTATGACCCGGGAAGGCAGGTTTTTTTTTCCCGTACTTCGCTCGGAACTGACCCGTCTGACTTGGGGTGGCAGACAACCTCGGCTGAAGTGGTAAACACTCACCAGACCCTATTCCAAGTGAGGGTTGGATGTCCCTAATCTGGAATTATATTATCTCTGCGCACAGGCACACTATGCCCACTACTTGTTCCACCCCCCAAGTTACACACCTCACGTAGCAGCGGAAACAGTTGTTGGCAGGCCCCGTTCCGTTGGAAAGTGCCATTTTAACCACACCCTCTCCCCGGACTGCAGATCCGTCATTGGTCGACTGCACGGTGAAAGCATGGCAACACATTTCTGGACAACTACAGGTCCCAATGCTGTACTCACCTCTACTTCCTCTTGTTTACCACCCCAACATGCCAGTTTTGCAGGAAGGTGCCTTTAAAAAAACTCAAGCTAACTACGATGTCACTTGCTGGGGAGATCTTCATTTAAATGGGAAATTCCGTAAGCAGCAACAGATATCTTCAAAACAACCTACCTCCCCCATGGATATTTTCCTTTATGTCAGGGTGACACAGGGTATCAAAGAGTACACCCCTTCATACCCACAAGAACCCCAGGAAGTCGCCCCATTGCGCACAATATTACATACTGACACAGCCTCACAGTAAGGGGTGTATTAGGATGGAGTCCGCCCGCCACCCTAGCGGAGCTGGGACAGGTTGCCAGTGGTGCGGCGGTCCTGCACCGCCAATTAGAATGCCACCGCCATGGTGGCGGTGGCATCCCGTATATATTACATTGTGGCGGGCAGTGCTGTAAGCAGCACCTTCCACAATGCTATATATGCATGTTGTGCATTGCCATGTTTTTTGTTGTTTTGAATTTATACAGCACATAGCTGCCCCTGCAACAGAGCATCCCAGCACTACCTCGGAAACAAGTAATTCGTAGTTGTCCAGATAGAGATAGAAATTAAGCCGGGAAAAGCCAAGTCTTTAAGGCTTTACAGAACGCCAGATGATTCTGGAGCCCTCTGATGGAAACTGGAAGAGAGTTCAATAGTTTAGCTGCCAAAACTTTGAAAGAGTGACCACCCGCTCTCACTCTATGGAGTTGGGGGGTACACGCGAGTCCTAGATCGTATGAGCGTAGGGAGTGACTCAGAACATATGGTACTTACAAAGCTGCTAGAACCGGAGGTGCTTGTTGGGTCATGATTTTATGAGCAACACACAGTGTCTTAAACTGGATCCTTTTATCTACGGGTAGCCAATGAAGTTTTGTTAGAAACTTAGACACTGAGCAAGACTTTGGAAGTGCCAAAAAGGTGCGGTCTGCCGCACTTTGGATTCTTTGAAGGCGCTTAATACAAGATAGGTTGGCACCTAGATAGAGGGAGTTGCCATAATCAAGCCTGGACAAGACAGTGGCCTGTAAAATAGTCTGGTGGATTTTAGGGTCGAAATACCCTAATAGAGGTTTTAACACCCTCAGGAGTCCAAAACAAGTCCTTGCGACTAATTTGCGACTGGGGAGCCTGGTGCTTCCTGCTTACTGTTCTGGCTGGGAGAGACAACGGAGGGATGATGGAGGAAAGACTCATCAATCAGGTAAATTATTTTCTTTTTTTTTACACCTCCTCAGCCCCACACCCAACCCCGTTTGGTGCTGGCCGCCACTGAGAACCCACCACAAATAATAATCCCAGTCCTTGTCAGGGTGAACCGCTAAAGGTAATAAGTAAACCAGTGCTTAGTCTTCTGAAAGCTTGGCACAAATTAGTCAGGCTTAACTTACAGGCAATGTGTAAAGTTTATGCAGCACTCGAAAAGTAATAAAGTGAAAACACAAGAACAATCCCAAAGAATTTTTTAATTTTGAATTAAGAAATATTGATAAAAAGCATAACACCCCATGCACAGTTATCTTGTCATACTAGACCTGGTCAAAACCGAAAGTTAAGGCCGATTGAAGTGGAGGATGGGGGCCTAACATTGGCACCAGGTTCATTCAGGTGGAAAAGTAACCTTCAGACTTTTTGGCTAAAAAGCGGCAATAGATGACTTGTCAGCCGGGCAAGCTTTAAGCTGGATCTGATACAGGGCTTGACGACAGCAAGTTGCTGATGTGCAAGAACACGCTGTGGTCATCGATGATGGTGGAAAAAGGGCAAGTGGACAAAGTCTGAAGTTTGTGCCCAACAACAATGGGTTGCTGCTCGGCATTGGTCCTGATAAAGGTTTCGGACCTTTCAGCATAGCAAACCATCCAGCCGAGATCAACCGAAAATTCAACGACTGCAGCTTTGATGGCGATCCTGATGTTCATTAATTCTCCAGGCAGAAAGATGGCAAAATGTTTCTAAGTCGCAGTTCTAGCAGTTTGGGGCCAGTAAGAGCACACTTTAACACCAGCCAGGAGGGGTGGGGGTGTTACAACTCACTCTGGCATAGGAGAGCAGCAGGGTCCAATTAAGCTGCAATTGATACTAGCCATGTTAGCACTTGCATGGAAAGGACATCTGGAAGCTTGCTGTGTCCCTGCAGCTCAAACAGGGGGTCCGCTAACTTACCCGTGAGTAATTTCTGAGGCTCCGCTTTAAGGCAAGCAGGTCCAGACTTCCTTTAGGATCTTTAGACAGCAGGTTAATACTTCCTCTGATACTTCAGAGGCCCAGGAATGTTCTGAAGAGAGATCTGTGGGGTCTACTTGTATGCCCAGTACCAGCCTATGGGTGGAGGGCAAGCCTCTGACCCCCCTATACCAGTTTTGGTCAGCTTCTCTAACCCCCCAGCATTTGGTGATATTTTGACTAAAGAGACAAATGGTAAGGAGGCCTAGGTAAGAGCTTCATCTTCAAGTGACAAGGTAGGCATCCTTTTAAGCCAAGGAAGGGGCTGGGCACAGCCTCTCCAGGCCATCTTGTCAAGGGAGGAGTCACCTCACTTCCAAGGCCCTTTGTCCACTGTCTGGGAGAAATTAACATTTCACCACAGGGGAGCTAGAGATCATGTAACGATTGAACACAGGCAGAAAGGCCCATTTGACTTAGGCAGGAAAATTACAACTTTCTAATAGTAAGTGTCATTTCAAAAATAGTAACATAAAATGTGACTTTACCATTAAGTTGGATTTTCGATTACTATTAAAATGAGTCCCTAATTCATCTTTCTAGCAGCTCCTAAACTGAAGAAAAGCCCTATGAGTTGTTATAGTGTAACCCAATGTTTTCCTTTTAAAGAGCCATCCTTGCCACCGTAAAAAAAATACTTTGGAGGTTTGTCACTGCCAGAACAAGCTAAACATTAAATATACCTGTCTCACTTTTAAAATGACATGAACCCTGCCTCATAGGTGTTTAGGGCCAACCTGTGACTTATAAGTATTAAAAAGGAAGGTTTAGGTTTAGCAGATGGTTTATCTTGACAGTGCAAAATGGTAGTTTGAAACTGGCCACCCCAACTGCAAGGGCAGGCCTGAAGATATGTTTATAGGGATACTTTAGTGGCTGGCACAATGAGTACTGCAACCCACTAGTAGCATTTAATATACAGGCCCTGGGTACATGTACTACAATATATTAGGAGGCATATTTACAAGTCCCTTGCGCCCTCCGTGTGTCACTTTTCCCATGTTAAAAATGACGCAAAAGTGGCGCAAGAGGCTTGTGTATAAGCCCCTAGGTATTTAACAATACATTAAATGTGGGAATTAGGTATATGCCAGTTTCACCGGGTTTGAAAAGGAAGATCACAAGCACTTTACTTCAGGTTAACAGAGGTAAAGTGCACAGAGTCCTATGGCTAACACAAATGGATTAAGTAATAGAAAGCAAAAATCTGGGGCGATACCATGCAAACAATGGTCATTTGCACATGCTTGTGTTTATTTGCGTAAGCACGTTGAAAGCATTCATAGTCACTTTGTTAATTCTAGTTTTACATTTGGAATGATTTTCATGATTTTCATTTTAATTTTGCCATCTTATTAATTCTATCTATCTCATTTACAACACAGAACTATTTTTGATGCCCTCTGCAATACACTTTTTCACTCTCATTTAATTGGTTGTTCATAAAAATAAACTTTTCTTCGTTGGTATTTTCAACAGGCATATATTCTTGGTTTTCTAATATGCAAAACACACACATTTATGCAAGTTCCTTCCTACCAAATGATCAGTGTTTTTTCTGGGCATTCACTTTGAGAAAATGATAAACTGCAGATAATACTGTTTATTTACTTTTTGATCTGCCTTGTTCATTCCCAGGCTGGGGGAGCTGGAGCCTTTAACCTGCTCACACATGTAGCCATTTCTATCTGCAGCTCAGTAATTAGATGGTCATTCCATACTTGGAGTGTGATCGTAATACCCTCATGCTGGTATAATCTTCATGTATTTTTTAATCACCCTCCTTTCTTACAATTAGAATTATACATGTTCATTTATTCAGGTGTACATTTTAAAATGTAAATGCACAATTACCTTCAGTCGGGGCATTTCACTTATTGGAATGTGATTTTTCAGGTTGTTTGGATATATATTGTGTATTTTTAGCATGGCTTCAAATTTAAAACAGTAATCAATGTGTTTAAAACAGTAATCAATGCTTCACAGAGCATAAGTAGGATTTATTGAGTAATAATTAAAAACAAAAATATTCAGCACTGTTCAAAGAGAATATATGGAACACACCATTATTAGATAGAAGAACTTTGATCCAGGGACTCCAGACTGAGTGCTTTGCAGTAGCTGTAATCACCTTTCCTTATTGAAGCTATTGAGAGGCTCCCCTGGACCTCAGCGAGCTTTATGTGCCTGCTCAAGCATAAGATAGTCTCCGTGGTGCAGAGATGAGAACAACACCAGCCTCCTTATTGAACACTGCTTCTGGGATTCAGAAAAGGTATGTGGTTGTAGGCATTCTATGAAACTCAAGAAGGCCCCTTCTGGTGCTAAGATCTGCATACTTAGCCAAGGAAAGGGGGAAAGGATGTGTTAGGGTTATTGATGTAGGGTAACTCTAAAATACCATCATCATGTTACAATATTTTCTGTTATTCTGCATATTGACAAATATCATTGACACTATCGTGTTTATTTGTATAAAAACTGCCATTGACTTGAGAACAAGGATATGAATTTAATTAAAAAAAATCTTGAAAATACATTACTAGTTTCCTAGTGTTCTTGAGTGTGTTTATTCATTATGAGATGGGTTTGGGATTCATCAACTGTTCCTGTGAGTCTGAATGGACTGATAATTTCCTAATGCACACTGTACTCATATTTTACTCAGTTGACTGCAGGGAATTTCAGCCCATCGGGTTCTCTGTCCCAAATTGGTATACATTGACTACATCCTTGGTGCCAGAGGGTCTAGCATTCTCTCTCAGGCCATGTTCTAGAAAGCACATTTAAATGATTGGATTTCAATCAAAATCTAATGTACTGGATTATGAGGAGAATCAGATGGCCGCAACATCTTAGCACAGTGTTAATCTTAGATGAAGTGATGGACCTCAGCATTCAATTGATCCCCAATAGACTGTGAGTGGAATCCACGTATGTAAGAAGACCAGAAGGCAATGTCATGATGTGGCAACCATCTTAGATAAGGTGATTCCTCTCAAAATTCAGTTGAATCTCATTGGACTCCGAGGTGACTTATTTATTGTATGATGGCTGTGGCCATGTTCACATGATGAAGTATCAACCATCTTAGATAAGGGGTTTCCCAGAGAAAAGGAGGTATGGCACATTTCTGCACCATCTACGTTGGTAGAAGACAAACTCAGTGAAGGATGAGGATCACCCTATAGCTCCCACTGCCCTCAAACAATTTAAAACTAACCTGAATAGTGGTCTCATGCAGAGTATGCAACTAAGGAAGCATATTAATCAAATAATTACATGGATCAGTAGATATAGTTTACTATGTACAGTGTTTATATATTGTATTTTTTTTCATTATCTACCCATCGGAAACAGCATCTGATATTGTCACCCACTCTTTTTATGCTGTTAGCTGCCATTCATGCTATTTTCTTCTTACACCAATTTGTAAGATATTTCAGCAAGTAATCATTGAATAAGTGATTAAAGAATTGAATGACTTTGGTCAACAAATATCACTAGAAGATCCTAGTCATCAATGTAAGCTCAAGCTTTCCTGACATATAATCAATCAGTTCTCCACTTTCTCTACAATGCTATCATTTTTTTTAGAGTGAACATCATACGCAATTGTACATGGTCAAGGCAATGGGTACATTGTCAAGGCTCAATGCCAGTGGTTCTAATGACAAGAGTGCTATAACTATAACCAGAGGAGAAAATGCATTCCATCCATCCTCGGTAAAAGCAAATGTGGCTTTACGGGGATAGAAAACAGAAAAGGAAACAACATTGTAGGCTAAATTAACCAAAATCTGATTGGTTTCAGGTGCCTCTTGATGATGGTCTCACACCGAATCCTATACTTCAATATTTAGACCTTTGAGTGTTTAACTGCTTCGCCCTTCCCCCATATACCACATTCTAGCCTTTTCCACAAGCAGCATTGCTGCTATCATTGTAGATGGTATAAAATGTACCCAAGACCAAAGTGGCACAATCCCTCACTTGTGGTAAAAATACATTTTGCTATGGAAGTTTAGACAGTCACAGTCGCATGTATGGCTGCACAATGTTTCCTCTCAATGAACATAAAGTGAGTTTCTTCGATTTACTCAAAAAGTGACTCATCTGTTATTGCACTTGTTAGATCTGGGGGTGTCTAGTTGGCAATGGTTATCACCTTTGTCCAAAGAGGGACCCTTACTTCTAAGTCAGGATAAGGCGATTAAACTCCTTAATAACCCCTGCTCACACCCTTGGTAGCTTGGCACGAGCAGACAGGCTCCTCTCAGAGGCATTGTGTTAAGCATTTGTGAATAAACACATTAATACAGTGATAACACTACAGATGGACTCAACACAGGTTTTATAAAAAATAGGTATTCTTTATATAGACTTAACACAAGACCACAAACAACAAAAATCCACAATACTACACTTAAGATTACTTAAAAGATGATTAAAGTCTCTTAGTTCAAGTTGTTGGTAAATGCGACAAAGTTCTCAACAAAGTACCTGGATGTGTAACGCAAAGTGAACAAAAGGCTCACAAAAGGGGAGATGCGTCGGTTCCGTGACCCAGGGGAACGGTTGCGTCCTTCCTCAATGCTTGCGCAGAGTAGGTGACTCGTCGTGAGCCTTACCGGTGCGGAGGTAATGCATAGATTCTCTGCCTGCGGGCCCGTTGTGATGCGCAAGATGGCGCCTTGATGCGATGCGATGATCCGGTTGCGATGCGAGAAGATGGCGCACTTGAGGCTGCGATGCGATGACGCCCTGGCAGCCTTGCGACAACTCTGTACTTTGGAGCCGCGACAGGCCCTGCGCCGCACTTCTCCGGTGATGCGATGGCGACTCTATAGATGGCGTCACGCTTCTCCGGTGATGCGACAGCAGGCAGCTTCGATGAACACACGCTTCCAGGGAAATGCGACGACGGCTCGCTTCTCCGGCGTTGCGATGATTTCAGCTGCGGCGGTGACACGCTTCTTCTCGCTGTGTTGCGCTTCCAGCTCCCAGCAGCACGCAAGTGTCTGGAATCAGAATTCCCAGTAAGGAAATTCAGGAGGGAGCTGGATGTGAAGTATTTTGTCCCTGGGACTTCAGCAGGAGGCAAGCATAGTTCAAGCCCTTGGAGAATTTTCTGTAGATGAAAGTCCTTACAAATTTCCTTCTCTTTCCCTTGGCAATGAAGCAACCACTGCAGGCCAACCCAGCAAACAGCACACTGGCAGAGGGGCAGTCCAAACTCCTGCAGCTTCCTTGGTTCTTCTCCTTGGCAGAAAGGTTTATTGTTCCAGAAGTGATCTCATTTCTTGGGATCAGGGTCCCAATATTTATACCTCAAAATGCTTTGTTCTCTGAAGGCAGAGAGGCATCTGCCCAGTCCAAACCAGTTCCTGAGCATTTTGTTTACATGACTCTCTTCTTCCTTTCACTATGCAGGGCCGAGACATCAGCCGCCCCACAGGAGGTGGAGCCAGCACAGGGGAGGGAAGATACAGCTCTGGAACACTCTGTTGACATGATCCCTCCTCTCCTTTCACAGTGCAGGGCAGAGGCATCAGACAAGCCACAGGGGGTGGAGCCAGCATTGTAGAGGGAAGGCCCAGCCCTATTCAGGTCCCAGGTGCAACTCCTCCCTCCCATCTAGATGCAGATCTCTCTATTCACCACTGGGCTGCCCCAGCCTGTCTCCTTGAATCCCGCAGCCCTGTCACACACAAACCCAGACACGGTATACACAACTCAGCAGAGGCAGACTCAAATGGTTAGGCAAGCAAATACCTGTTTTTTAAAAGTGGTATTTGCAAACACAGAATATTAAAATAAACTTTACTAAAAGATGTATTATTCTGAGTTAAGGCATACTAAATTCGAATTTCTACCATGTTCCCTGAGTCAGTTAGGATTATAAGAATGTAATAATCTAACTACCCATTCTAGCCTATGAGAACAGGTAGCCTTCAATAGTGAAAACCGAAAATGGCTGTAATTCACTATTAGAACATGCTACACACATCAGAGCATGTCCTACCTTATACTTACAATGCACCCTGCCCTTGGACCTACCATAGGGGTGTCTAATATGAAGCAAAGGGAAGATTTAGGGACTGGCAAGTGGGTGCACTTGGCCAAGTCGACATGGTAGTGCTAGACTGCAAACAGGCCTTGCAATGGCAGTCCTGAGACACACTTTACAAGCTGCTTCTGTGGGTGGCACAACCAGTGCTGCAAGCCCACCAGCAGCATTTGATTTACAAGCCCTGGACACACATGGTGCACTGTACTAAGGGCTGACAGATAAATCAATTAACCCAATCATGGAATCCAATTAGTATATCTATTTAACATGGGAAGCACTTGCACTGTGGCACTGATTAGCAGTGGCACAGTGCCCAAAGCATAAATCCAGCAAAAACATATTACCACAGAGGAGGCAATCTGTCAAAAATGGAAGGGAGACTCACGCCAATGATGTCAGGTCTAACAGCACTTTTAAACACAAGGTTGGTTTTGGCTGATAAAGTTACTCTCAAAGTGACACTTCTTTTAAGCTGTAAAATTATTCTGATCTTATGGTTGGAAACATTTAGAGAAAAACTTGGATGCTTAATGGTGTGAGACATTGATACGGTGAGCCATCATGTCCTTCTGGATCTCCTGGAAGAATTAGAAATCAAGCAAAGTCCCTAGACCTTGTTTTCTCATTTTTTAATTTCTGGACTGGCAGAACCCTAAACATGGTTATTCGTCTTCCATTAGGACAGTATATTGTGGGGTACCCCATGGCTTCATTCTCTTCCCCTCTTTAATCATTATTTCTCCGACCCCACTGGCACATCTCATTCATTCCTTTGGCTTTCACCAGAGCATGTGAGCGGACAGCACTCAGCTTGTAGTGAAAATTGTAGCACTACTGCCAAAGTCTGGGCTTGCCTATCTAATGTTGTAGCGTGAACGTCCCTTCGTCATCTAAAGTAGAACCATGATAAAACAGAGATCCTCCAGAATCTTGTATTTTGTCCACCCTCGCTCCGCCCTGAATCTGTACCTTCAGCATGCATTAAGCCTGGGTTATAAATTTTACTCTGAATTGACAGTAGTTGATTAGTCAAGTCTGTTGTCAGCTCTTGTCTTCATTAGCTGTTAAGCTTGAATAGAATTCTACTTTTTTCATTCTCCCACAAGGCTCTGATTCTGTTTCTTTCATATCTGATTGATCAGGCTACTGTAATTGAGTATATATGGAACTTTTGGCCTAGCTGATCTATAAACGTTGGCCAATCCAAAACTGTTCTGCATGGTTAGCTTTGGGCCTCAGGACTCAAGACCACATTTGCAAGACCTTGACTCTTTGCACTGACTTCCTGTTAAGGAATGTATGATTTTTAAGTCTTTATGACTGGTCTACAAAGTGGTGTACTCTGCCAGCCGTTCCCTCCTTGGGCTCTACTTTAAGTGATACCATACGACACTTGTCCTTAGATCTGTGGGTCACCCTTTACTTGTGTCTCTCAGGTTCAGCTGTCTTCTCTGGGGGGCTAGGCTTTCTCAGTTGCAGTGACTGTGAAATGGGACTCTGTGCCTTGTCACCTCCATTAGGAAGAGAACTCACTGAAGTTAGAAAGGCCATAAACACGTGGTTATTCCAACAGGCTCTATAGTTTGGCGACAGCTGCTCGTTTCAGATTGTTCTACCAGGGTGAACATATTTGATCTGTAAGCACCATAACCTAAACCTAACCCTAACATTGCATACAAAAAACTTCACTGGATCTCTTGATTCTGGAGTGGAATCCATTGGAAAGGGGATGCATCCTGGCATTATGGAGCTTTTATTATCATGGGAATATTACAATTCCCAAAACACATTCCAGATTTTCATTAGGAAACTACCCACAAGGGTTTACACATATGGGATTATCCCTTAGTCATTGAAATTTGAGAGAAGTGTTGTTATCAGAGCACCATCATGCATCCTGTCAATATATTATGTCAACATATCATGCTCCAGAGCGTAGGTGCACGCACTCTGCATTCAAAGGCATTTGTGCTCAGTCAGATGTGTGTGATCAGCATGAAGTGCCCTTTTACCACAGCTATGGTAAAAGGTTGGGATCCTATAATGTACAGAGACCCACTTTAAAGGGCATTATGAGTAACCTAGAAACTACGGGCCTCATTTATGAGGCCATGCATCACTTTTACGCCGCTGGTGCGTCACTTTTTGTGACGCACGAGCAGCGTAAAAAATGTACCTTGTTGCACCATATTTACAAAGTGACGCATCTAGGTAGATGAGTCACTTTGTAAACCCCTGCGCTACATTATACCTGCGCCAGGTATAATGTATGCAGGGGGGCTTACTGACGCAAGAATGGGTCATAGAAGTGATGCAGTGAAATATATAAGATTTTACTGCGCCACTTCTAGGACGCAAATGCATAAATTTTTTACGCCTGCCTCACAGCAGGCGTAAGATTGACGCAGACCCTTTCACATGGGGTTTGCCCCATGTGAAAGGACACATTGCTGGAGTTGTGTCACTTTTGTGACACACTCCAGCAATGCGTCACTTTTGCGCCATACAGATACGTCAGAAATAATGAAGTATCTTCAACTCCTTGCGCAATGATGCGTCATACTGTAAATAAGACGCATCATTGGTGTCGCAAGGAGGGCGCAATGAAAAGTGATGCATCGCTGTTTTCACGCAGCGATGCGTCACTTTTCATTAATGAGGCCCTAAGTTTGTAACAACCTAAGATTTACAGATTTCTGACAATGTGAATAGTGGAATAGGATCTAATATGGTACAAGATTAGCACTCATTTCATATGACTGGATGTAAGAAATGCATTTAAACGTCTAGGTTGTTATCAGTACCCTTAGCGATTAAGCTGTCTCAAACATTTTGTTTCCAAAGAAATGGAACTCTACATTGTCTCACTAATTACTAAATGTTCTGTAAGTGGGCAGTAGCAGCCCGTCGTGGGAGTGCTGCGGGGCCGGGGTGGAGCAGGGTGGGGGGTAGTAAACTATGGAATACGGCCCAACAGAGGTAAGTAAACAAATAAATAAATAAAACAAATTTTGTTGCATGTGCTACATCACATTTGGCAATGCAGCATGCGCAATGAAATTTGTTTTATTGATTTATTTGTTTACTTACCTCTTTTCGGCCGTTTGCCGTAGTTTACAACTCCCCACCCTGCTCCTCCCCCGTCCCAACCCACCGCCCCACTGAATTCCCACCACCGGCCGCAACTGCCTTTTACTTGCTACCATGGATTATTTGCAAGAAGGAAGATCAGCTGGAGAACTTACAGTGGATTAGCACATTAGCAGTTGCAGCATTTTCCCAGTTTTTTCATCACCATGATATTCTTTATTCAAGTGTGAAATACCTTCTCCCCACACTCTGTAAGCAAAGAAAACAGAGGGCAAATTGTGCGAGCAGCACTATGTGGTCATGAATGCTGTTTCTACCAAGTATGCTTGGTTCAAGGTTGATGCTTTGTACAGAAAGAAGCAGTGGTGTTTCTGCCACACAAGCGGAGGAGCGTCGCACCACCCACAATCCTGCGCAGAAAGCTGGAAAAATAAAATGGTAATAAAATGATTTTATTGCCATTTTATTTTTCCAGCTTTCTGCCTAACGGATAGTGAGAGAGGGGTGGGGTCAGTCCATCATGGCTGCTGATTGGCAGCAGTGTCCCCTTCAGTTTGAAGTGCGCATGTCGGTTTGGCCTGCTACCTTGCTATGGCCAGTCCGACATGAGCAAATCAAACTCTCCAACCCTACTGTCTTAGACAGCTGGTTTGGAGAGCATGTAGAGACCTCAAGTGCCTTTTGGAGCCCTGAGCCAGCCTGCTCTAGGAAATCCAGACACTTCACTCATGCTGCTAAAAGCATGAGAGCAGCAACTGGATTGGATAAGGTTGTTTTCTTTGGGTAATCACCTCGCGATCGGAGGAGTCTGAGCCACGGACTGCAACACATGAGGGTGTGCTGCAGGCTAAGTAAGTGAAACATTTTTTTTTTATTTGGTAAATGTGGTGCCTTCCTGATTTGCGATACATTTTGAATTTATGGGTTTGTGTGGCCGTGTTTCTGATTGTGACCGCATGTCTGTGTGTGTTTGTGAGCTTGACTGTGCCCCACCATTTTTGTTTGTCACCAACTCCCACTGGAAAAAAGGCTACGAGGCACACAGCGTAAGTATGGTTGCCAGCCATGAAGAGAAGAGCTTACAGTTGCTTATGCCTCAGATTAGAATATTACCTTCAGCCATTCTGGAGAACACCTGATTCTCTTTAGATAACTGCCTTAATTGTAAACCAAAATACAGCTATGAGCATGTGCTGCATGGTCAGTCATGCATTTTCTCTTCACCACAATATAGAATGCAGTTAAAAAAGAAAAAAAAATATTTGTATAGTACCAGGTTTTTATGGGTTGTCCACAGAAATATTCTCCCATCACTCATGTAGATGAAGCGTAGCAGCTTTATTGACATCAGCAGGTCTATGTCCCTCCGCTCCCATGGGTGATGGGAGCCAATAATTGCCCAGTGATGCGTGGGGAAGGCATCACTGGTGCAGCACTTTCTCTCCTCTTCCTGCCCACCCACAGCTTTTCTCTGTGACTTTGGGGCAGAGGTAAGCAAAAAGTCTACAAATGTTGCTGCTGACTTTCAGATAAAAAAATGTAGGTGAGAATGGAAATTAGGTCATATTTTATTTATTTATTTATTTGTTTTATTTATTTAAGGCATTTGTTAAGCGCAACTGTCACCATTGCAGGCATCCTGGCGCTGACTGAATCCATTGGGGGCAGGAAAGTGAAAACGGCAGGGGCGGGAGTTGTCAAACAGTTGTCTTGGGGAAGAGCCAAGTTTTAATTCTTCTCCTAAAGGGGAGAAGTTCAGAGATGTGTCTAATTTCGGCTGGGAGCGTATTCCAAAGCTTGGCAGCTGCCACCTCGGAGGATCTGCCGCCGGATCTGACCTTCTTGAATCTGGGGACCACTACCAGCTTGGCTTCCGAGGAGCGGAGCTGCCTGGCTGGAGTGTACCAAGCAAATTTGGATTGGAGGGAGGCAGGACCAATTCCATGAAGCGCCCTGAACGCAATGCATATGGCTTTGAATTGTACTCTCTGCCTTACCGGTAACCAATGGAGTTTGCTCAGTGAGGACGATCCGTTTGCTCTTCTAGGGAGCCCTAAGGCCAGTTTAGCAGCTGCTGATTGGACTCTCTGGAGCCTATCCAGCAGAAACCCAGGGGATCCTAACAAAAGGGCATTACAATAGTCAAGTTGACTAAGGATGGTGCATCTTACCACTTGGGCACGTGCATGAGTGGGAAGGAGAGGCAGTACCTTCCTTAGGGAGCGGAGGATGGCAAAGCAACACGCAGTTGTCTTTTGAGGATTATCTATTGCTCTCCTAAAATGCTTCAAATAGTTTTCAGGCAGCGAACAACAGTAACTAAATATTTTTCACCCTTGTATTTCACAGAAAAAACAAGTCTGATCTCAACTAATAAAGCGGCACAAAAGTCGCAGGTATGAATAGAAACAGCGGTTTCCTAGTTAAACATTAAATGGTCTTAAGGACTCAAAGTAGATAAAGCACATATAGTTTTTTTTATCGAAAACCTGTCCAAAAATGACATGATATTTCTTCAAATGACAGTCAAAGTAGCGCCAATTCTTAATTCAGCTCTTTCTTTAACAAAAAAATTAAATAAATAACCAGTGCATTCCTCTGGAGAAGATACAGGCTTACTGGGTGAAAAACGCTAGCCAGTAATTACCCAGCCTAATGCTTTTGGACCTGATTCATTTATGCCCTTATAGAAATAATGGTACTTTTATTAAAATGAATAAGATTGTATACACAGGAATATTATATATAGTAATGCTGCTGTTTCTGTTGAAATTGATAAGAAAATCATGTCATGTACAGGAATTTGTATAAAGTAATGCCACTCTGTTTATTGAAACTGATGAGAAAATCATGTACAGGAATTATATATAGTTATTCGCATTGTATCACAAATATTCCAAATGTAACTGTTAAGCGCTCTGATACCCAAGGGTCAAGTCCGCGCTATATAAAACTCTATAAATAAAATAAAATAACAAGTGACCTGTGAATTCCGATAGACCCGGTAAATAAAGCTGCCCAGCCTATGAGAATTAGAAGGTAGGTGTATTTCACACAGAGATTTCGGCTGTTGAAAGCAAATCAAACTCAATGTGAAATGACAGGTGAAAACATGTAGGAGTTGGTGCAAAACATCAATTTCAGCTTGCTATTTGCCTCTTTTATCCACACACTGAAGATACTCAAGAATATCTTCAAGTGGCTTCCTATCAACACAGACAGAGCCACCACCCAGGCACTCATCGCCAGAAAACTGGACTATGGCAACACGCTCTCTATTGGAATCAACAAACAAATGATTAGAAAATCCAGACTTTTCAAAAATCGGAAGCCCGTAGTCAAACTCAGATATATTAGGAGTAGCTGACAATTTAGATATGCATGCTGGATTAATGATACTTCTGGAAACAGCGTACATGAACTATTGCATTTTATCTTACTGTTTCGTACTTTACTGTAAACATGGCTGAGAATAAGAGAATTTTGACACATATGCCTGTATGGAAGGCAGTTTATAATCAACATATTTTGATCATCCATATGTCAGAATGGGTCAAAAATATGTTGACCATCTTGAAAAATTGATAACATATTAATACAGGGTTTGACTCACATTTAGCGTAGTGTTGTGTCATGAATAGTTGACACTCGTAACACATATCATGATGTGTATTTTGATAACAGAAAGACAGAGCCAATCTGAGCCAATCCTACATTGTATTTGGTTAAATAAAGCCAAAGACAAACATTCAAAGTTATTTAAGTTATTGTCAGTCATGTACACATATATGAAAATGAATGTTGGCCACAAGTTCACTGAAAGTTGTATGGTGGATGGACTTGTAGTCATGTACAGACATGTGCCCATAACTGTTTGTATGTGTCTGTGCATATACATTTCCTAATTGAGGAGGAACATGGTTTGACATGACACATAGGAAATTTTACATTGTTACAAGGGTATGTGAGTTATTATTACAGTGTCACAACTGGGGGGCATACTATGTGCAAAGGAATCACGTGCTTTGCCTTTGTGTCTCTGTAGATGACAGCAGGAGACACCAAAGAACTTAGGGGTCGATTAGGATGGCGGACGGAAATGGCTACTGTCCGCCATGGTGGGGGAAATTTAACTCCCGGCCGCGCCGCGGAGATTCCGCGTTTGGGATTAGGATATTCATGTCACGAAACTCCGACCGCGGCGGACGGATCATAACCAACACCGTCCGCGGTGGACGGAACACATCCAACTCCGTCCGCGGCGGACGGAGTCCAATGAACAACCACTGCCGCGGACGGAAATGACCGCGGAAAATAACACATGTACCGCCATACCTGTGAATACTCCGTGGCCGCAATTAGGATTAATCCGCCCGGTCCACGGAACTCACAGCCATCCACGTCCGCGGCGGAAAGAATGCTACGATAACCACAGCATCACTGCGGAAGGCCAACACGCACAACATCCCTAGCGGCAAACAAATGTCAGGAAGCCTACCGCTAGTCCAAAGCAAACATACCAACATTGACAAGCCCCCCCCCCAACATCAAGCACAAGCCGCCATGACACGTCCCAATTATCCAATAATGCACACTAGTCAACACGCCCACCTACCACCTGACTGCCAACAACCATTGAGACACTACTATAAAATGACACACACACGCTACCACAATCCTTTGCATCAGAGCATTGCTGCTAGCAAGAGGCCAACATCGAGATACTGCAAACTCACATAGAAGACACACAACCACCACCCTACCACACCCACCACACAAACACCCACCACACAAATCCTACACATCACACACCACACACCTGCACCCCCCAACTCACTCAACTCACACACTGAGCACCACACACCATGGCACCCAAAAAAAAAACCAAATTCACGGAGACAGAGTTGAGGGTAATGGTAGATGAAATACTCCGTGTTGAGCCCCACATCTTCGGGGCCCAAGTCCAGCAGACGTCCGTGGCGCAAAAGAACCACATGTGGGACAGGATCGTCACTCGGGTGAATGCCTCGGGGACTGTGCCGAGGACGAAGCATGACATCCAGAGGCGGTGGCATGACCTGAAGACCAGGGTCAAGGGCATCCGAGCCAAAAACTTTGCCCGAGCCAATCATACTGGCGGTTGCACACCCCCGGAGCCCATACCCTACACCGATTGGGAGGAGAAGGTGCTGGTGATACTACACCCAGAGAGCCTAGACGGACTTGACGAAGGAGAAGAGACTGGTGAGTACAAACCAAGCACCACGATCAGCACGACATGGTCAGGCTCACACAACTGAGAAGAAACATCTCCTATGCCCCAACCCATGCACGTTGGACACCAACTCACTAACATGTCCATGGCTCCCAACAGGCCCCATGCTCACGGGGAGGGTGGTGGTGGTGGTGGTGGTGGAGGGTGGGGTGTGTGAGAGGCCCAAACAACAACTCCCAACAGGCCCCCATGCTCACGGGGAGGGTGGTGGTGGTGGTGGTGGAGGGTGGGGTGTGTGAGAGGCCCAAACTACAACTCCCAACAGGCCCCCATGCTCACGGGGTGGGTGGTGGTGGTGGTGGTGGAGGGCGGGGTGTGTGAGAGGCCCAAACTACAACTCCCAACAGGCCCCCATGCACACGGGGAGGGTGGTGGTGGTGGTGGTGGTGGTGGAGGGCGGGGTGTGTGAGAGGCCCAAACTACAACTCCCAACAGGCCCCCATGCTCACGGGGTGGGTGGTGGTGGTGGTGGTGGTGGTGGAGGGTGGGGTGTGTGAGAGGCCCAAACTACAACTCCCAACAGGCCCCCATGCTCACGGGGTGGGTGGTGGTGGTGGTGGTGGAGGGCGGGGTGTGTGAGAGGCCCAAACAACAACTCCCAACAGGCCCCCATGCTCACGGGGAGGGTGGTGGTGGTGGTGGTGGTGGAGGGCGGGGTGTGTGAGAGGCCCAAACTACAACTCCCAACAGGCCCCCATGCACACGGGGAGGGTGGTGGTGGTGGTGGTGGAGGGCGGGGTGTGTGAGAGGCCCAAACTACAACTCCCAACAGGCCCCCATGCTCACGGGGTGGGTGGTGGTGGTGGTGGTGGTGGTGGAGGGTGGGGTGTGTGAGAGGCCCAAACTACAACTCCCAACAGGCCCCCATGCTCATGGGGAGGGTGGTGGTGGTGGTGGTGGTGGTGGAGGGTGGGGTGTGTGAGAGGCCCAAACTACAACTCCCAACAGGCCCCCATGCTCACGGGGTGGGTGGTGGTGGTGGTGGTGGAGGGCGGGGTGTGTGAGAGGCCCAAACAACAACTCCCAACAGGCCCCCATGCTCACGGGGAGGGTGGTGGTGGTGGTGGTGGAGGGTGGGGTGTGTGCGACAGGAAACAGAAATGTCTAAAAATCTACATAACCATGTAATGTCCACATCACTGACCAGCTCTATCTTGTCCCTCAGGTGATCGTCAACTGACTGGGGAAACCAGTACCCGGCCGCCAGCCTCGCCTCCCACACCTACAGGACTCTCTGCTGACGAGGACACAGGCAGCTCCGGTGCGGAGGATGGACGGGACCAAGCACGCAGCCAGGGCCATCTGGCTCACAGGGACTCCCGGGACCGACCAACGTCGCAAGTGTCACACCAGCGACACCTGTCTCTGTGATCTGCACAGTCCCCACCACCACCAGTACCACCAGTACCACCAGTACCACCAGCACCACCAGCACCACCACTCCTGCCGGTGCCACCCAGCATAACCCAGCGCACAACGCTGGTCCATCGGCCCCACACACAAGCAGGGTGAGTGGGCCACAGGCAACGGGACATCAGCCAATCAGGCGAGCCACACACCGCCGTGCAGAGGAAGGACAGCTACCACAGCCAGTGGCACAGTCCCTACAAGCCCTTGCCAGGTGCCAGGCGTCATACGACCGGTCCCAGGCAAACGCAGATCGTGCGCACCAGGACTCGGTGGACAACAACAACATCCAGCGCGAAATCTGTGGCATCCTTGGCCAGATGTTGCAGATCATGGGCCAGCAGGCAACGATGTGGAGGGAATGGGTTGGCCGGAACAACCCCCCCCCCTCCACCAAGTGTCGTAGCGCCACCGCCACCGTCACCTCCGCCTCCACCGCCACCTCCGCCTCCACCGCCACCGCCACCTCCGCCTCCACCGCCGCCACCACCACCTGTGCCCCTGGCGATGGATGTGGCCCTTCAACAACCTGCCCTCCCAGCTGACTCTGTACCACCTCAGAGACGGAGGGGCCGGCCGAGGCAGGAAGTGGCTGAGAGCAGTGTTGGAGCGCCATCCACACGCTCCAAGAGGGGACAACCATGACAATGTCACCGCCTGTGCCAGACATTCACCCAGCTAAGTATCCTGTCCCACAGACAATCATTCCCACTGGTCTGCTGGACTACCCTGACACCCCCCAATGTGGTGTCAGCACGGA
Organism: Lissotriton helveticus; assembly: GCF_964261635.1. NCBI lineage: Eukaryota > Metazoa > Chordata > Amphibia > Caudata > Salamandridae > Lissotriton > Lissotriton helveticus. The sequence goes on along the minus strand of NC_136059.1, from coordinate 1,888,229,419 downwards.
CATTTCATCTGCCATTACCTTCAACTCCAACTCCCTCCACCCCACTTACTTGTAAATATTCACCAGCACAGAAGCACAACCTGTAAATAAATAGCACTTACTCACACAATGATGTTTTGCCTCCATGTTTATTCACATGATTGCCTTCAGAAACAGACGTAAACAGGTTCAGGGATGACAGTCGTACATGATCATGGCGCTGCGGGAGTGACCTAGAGAAAATCAGAGACAGCAAACACACGTCAGGAAACAGATTCACACACATCACAACACAATGCACAGCAACATTACACAAACGACAACCATCACAAAAGCATGGGATGAGAGCACACACATCATGGAGACTTGTATGTCCAAAGAAATGAAGACACACATAAGCAACCATCACAAACAAGAACACCCAGCTGATTAACCCCACATCCACACAACACCAGCAAACATACATGAGGCATTGTCAACCGCCACTAGAGGTAGTAACTCACATTCAAGGGAAGTAGCGATCTATGAGCTGGCGCCTCTGGTCCACACCTTCCTCCTCACCACTATCCTCATCAGTCGACATGGGTGGGATGGGAGGCCGAGGAACTCCTTCGTCTTCAGGGTCCAACAGCAGTTCTATGTCATTGCGTACTGCCAGGTTGTGGAGCATGCAGCAGGCAATCACGATCCTGCATACTTTTCCTGGTGAGTAAGGCAGGGCCCATCCGGTCTTATCGAGGCACCGAAACCGAGACTTTAGCAGTCCAAAGGTACGTTCGATGACTCTCCGTGTCCTTCCATGTGCATCATTGTACCGCATTTCACCCGCTGTTCTCGGATTACGTAGGGGACTGAGGAGCCAGGGCCGGTTTGGGTAAGCCGAGTCGCCTATGTAGGGGGATGACAGAGACAAACATCACAACAAGATATGGTGGGTACCCCATGCAACACGGAGATCACAAGAGTCCCCACTGCACACTCACCAACAAGCCACGCTTGACCGGGTCGCAGATTAGCCATGAGTCGTGGGACATTGCTGCTCCGCATGATGTGGGCGTCATGTGCAGATCCAGGAAATCTTGCACACACATGTGAGATGATGTTGTTTGCCAGGCACACCACCTGCACGTTCAGCGAATGGAAATGTTTGCGATTCCTGAACACTTGTTCCCGTGCCCGTGGTGGAATGATTGCGATGTGTGTGCCATCAATTGAGCCCACAACGTGAGGTATGTGGCCCAGGGCATAGAAATCAGCTTTGACAGCTGGCAACTCTTCCGGACGTGGGAAATGGATGTAGTCATCCTTGTACAGCATCATAGCTGTTAAGACATCCCGAAGAACCGTGCTGAACATGGCCTGTGACATCCCCCCGGCATGTCCAACTGTATACTGAAATGTGCCAGTAGCAAAGAAATGGAGTACCGCCATGACCTTTGCAGTGGGTGTAATCGACCCAGGATACGTCCTACGTGGCTGCAGATGAGGAGACAATTGAGCCACAAGCTCCAGCAACCGACGTCGATCCAGCCGGAATTTCCGAATCACCTCCTCGTCAACCATATCCTCCAGCACAGTGTATGGCCGATGCACATTTGTAGCCCTCCTGTGTGGGAGAGAGATGTAACTTAGGTCAACTTGCAAACGACGCATACGTGTACAACTCCATCACATGTGAACCTTACTGACAATACTTCAGTCTGCACCCTAATGTTTAGTAGCCACATCACAGACACACATGCAACTGCCTGCACACAAACGATAATTATACACACGCCATGTCATCAAGCACACATGCCAACACCAAGAATGATGTACATACGGTAATTACATGCATGGTGACACAACGTACAAAACACATACACGGAATGCATGTGTGTCAGCATTCCCCGGCCGCTGGTAGATCACTGACTGCAGCGAGCGCGGGCGAGGAACCCACAACAAACTACAAATCCCATGATCCTTTGCGCGGCGCGCTGGACTGACGCTGCACGACCGAATGGAATAACAGGGCGCTTGCAGAGGAAGACGCTGCCGTTTATTCCTCTTGGAGAGCTAGCGGTGCATGCAGTTCCTGTGTACTTTGTGGTATCCTTTTAAGGTGAGCGGTGAAGGGCTCACAACTTTCGTTGATCCGTTGTTCCGGCTGGAACAGCTCAGGAAATCGCCCGTTCTGGCGAGTTGTGTTCCTGAGGTCTCATCGCTAATTTTGTGGAATACTCCGGTGGGGCTTAGGAAGCGCCCGTTGTGTTTGCAGTTTCCCCTGGCTTCACGGATTACTGCGGAGGGGCTTAGGAAGCGCCCGAATCCTGAGCAGGGAACGTGTGTCAGGTTTTCTGTTACCAAAGGGGGGTGCTGGTGTTGCGGTGCTTCAACCGGAAGTGCAGTGCTCATTTGGTTTCTGCTCCAAAACAATCACTAGGAGTGGGAAGTTCCTATCATTGCAGGACACCTAGGCTTAGGTGCCGCATTCTCTTCAAGGAACATCCTTTATCGCTGTTTTTGGCGCATGCAGAGAGGCATCTGCATAGACGCTGTGTTTTGTTTCACTTTGGGCAATTATGTTCTTGCTTTGATGGTATCAGGAACTGTCTTGATAACTCATTATAGGGGATAACTTGTTTGCTTATTACACTGACCTTAGATATTGCAAACCATCCATCTCCTCGGAGGGGGGAATTGCCTATCAGTAAGAACATACCGAACAAGGAGTGATAGTAACTGTTTGTTTCTAGTAGGCATCCTGGTATTCTACATCCTCATATTGGGTAGGTGTACATCCATCACATATGCTCATATAGGTATTGTGAAAGGGAAAGAACAGTGGGGTATTGATGTTTTTCTTTTGCTGTGTTTTCTAGTGGGAACACCAGGGGACGTAGAAGAGCCTTGTATATCACCCCTTGTATCCGCATACCTGCAGGTTATTGCAGGTGAGGAAAGGAGTAACGCAGTGTATATGGTAGTTATAGCTGAGGGTCTTCTGCCACTCATCCCTTGCTTTCTCCATCTGCAGGTGTCGGTTCCAGTTGCCCAGCTGTTCCCCTCCGGACCTATCTTTTTCCCCCGCTTGATCTCCTTAATAGTCTGTGACAACCTTAGCCAGACTTGGGATGATCTAGAGGTGGGCCCCTTTATTGCATCAATCCAATCCCGAGGAGCAACCACGACAGGCTTGACAGAATAAACGGCCTAAGAGTACTGTTCCTCTTGGTTGGATTGATTTAAGGATGGCCACTTTAGATGACGTACTGGCCGCTCTAGTCCTAGTGCAGGAGGAATTAGCCACCTCCCGTCAAGAAACAGCCGCGCTGCAGGCCCGGATGGATGCCTTGCAGCGGAATCCGTTCGATGCCGGAAACCCCGCTCTTCCACCCGCCTCAGTAGTGGTAGAAATGCCTTCCCCTGTACCATTAGCTCCTCCTGAACGATTCATGGGAGACAGGAAAAAAGTGCAGGTTTTCATGACCCAGGTAATGCTACATTTTACCTGTAAACCCAAATGTTTTCTTACCAACCAATCCAGGGTTTCTTTTCTCATATCCTACTTGGGTGGAGAGGCGGCTCAGTGGGCGGTCCCTATAGTCAAGAACAATGACGCGATTCTGTACGATTGGGAATTGTTTCGTACAGAATTCGAAAAAACCTTTGACAGGAGAGCAGAAACGTTTTCTGCTGATAAGGAATTGCTTGTATTAAAACAGGGCAGTTCCGATTTGGTTACCTACCTGAACCACTTCAGGAGGCTGATAGCGGAAACCGATTGGCCTGAGGCGAAACAAATGGTTTTGTTCTACCAGGGACTCTCTGAAAATCTAAAAGATGTCATAGCTCAAGTTGAACCCCAGCCTACAACATGTGCGGCATTCATTGATCTGGCCTTGCGTCTGGACCACAGGTTACGGGAAAGAAGAGGAGAACAAGGAAGAAAAGACAGACCTTTACTCCTGGGAGACAAAACCTCTAGTGGGGAAAAGCATGAAGGCAAAGCAGAACCCATGGAAATCGGAGTGGTACGAGCGTCACTGACGGCGACGGAAAGGGAACATCGCTGAAAGTTCGGTCTCTGTCTTTATTGCGGGAAAAAAGGACACTTCCTGCGGGAATGCCCGGTGAAACCTAAGGGAGGGCGTTATCGTACAGGGCCAGCAGCGGTATCCACTATTGACAAGGGGTCGGAAAACTCCAACGCTTGAGTTCAAACGAAGGGAGGAACTCGAGCACACACTTCATCCCTTCTGTGACCGACAGGGACTCCGCAGGAAACCATTTGTTCTTTCTAGAAATGGAATTATGGATAGACCATGAACCAAAGAACATCCGAGCCATGATAGATTCAGGGGCAACGGGTTGTTTTATGGACTTGGCAGAAGCTCGTAAATTGGGGGTGTCCCCAGTCACAAAATCCGTACCTGAAGCCGTGTTTGCAGTAGACGGTCATGAATTGGAATCCGGTCCCATCAATCAACATACTCCGGAATACGAACTGTGGTATGAGGGTTACCATAAGGAAAGGCTTTCTTTCAATCTCATCCAGGCCCCTACGTATGGTGTGATATTGGGACTCCCTTGGCTGAAGAAGCATGAACCCGTTATTCGGTGGAAGGAACAGTCCTTGGAATTCACCTCCTCTCATTGCCAGGAACACTGCCTAGGAGAGACTCCTCGACCTTCCAAGGTGTTGGCAGTTACCCACAGTCTTTCGACCGCTGCCGAAAAGGAGGTGGTATTACCAGGTTGCTATCAGGAATTTGAGGAGGTTTTCAGCAAAGTGAAAGCAGAAGCTCTCCCACCCCACAGGGAATACGATTGTCGGATCGATTTAACACCTGGGTCTGTCGTTCCCTGTGGCAGGATCTATGCACTATCGGTACCCGAAACAGAACATCTTCGGGAATATCTGGACAACCTTCTTGCTTTGGGTTTCATTCGTCCTTCCAGGTCTCCAGCGGCGTCCCCGCTCTTCTTCATCCCGAAGGCGAATGGGGAATTACGCTGTTGCATTGACTATAGGGCTCTTAATGCAATAACTATAAAAAATCAGTATCCATTGCCTTTGATACCGGTGTTGTTGGAGCAGGTGAGATCAGCCAAGATCTACACGAAATTGGACTTGAGAGGGGCCTACCATTTAGTGCGCATCCGAAGCGGCGATGAATGGAAAACCGCTTTTAAAACTAGGTATGGCCTCTTTGAGTATATGGTGATGCCCTTTGGGCTCTGTAATGCCCCTGCCTCTTTCCAATTCTTCCTTAACGAGGTATTAAGAGAATTTCTAGACAAATTTGTAGTCGTCTACATAGACGACATCTTAATCTATTCTGATGGCGAACCAGAACACCAACAACACGTGTGCCGAGTGCTGCAGGCCCTTCAACGCAACCAATTGTACTGCAAACTAACAAAGTGCGAGTTTCATGTTACCACAGTCGAGTTCCTAGGAGTTATGCTCACACCATCTGGACAAGTAATGGCAGAAAGAAAGGTACGTGCCATTGTGGATTGGCCTAGACCTGCATGTGTCAGAGATATCCAGAAGCTCCTAGGATTCGCAAACTTCTACCGGAGATTCATCTCGCACTTCTCGGACATGGTAACCCCACTCACCAGACTGACACGAAAGAACACCCCTTTCGTGTGGGGCTTGGCTGAGCAAAACGCTTTCGACCGATTAAAGATTGCGTTCACTTCTGCACCTGTGTTAACCCATGCTGATCCAACACTCCCTTTTGTGGTGGAAGCAGACGCTTCCGATGTAGCAGTCGGGGCTGTTCTCTCGCAAAGGAACGGGAGTACAGGACATCTCCATCCCATCGCTTTCATGTCTCGGAAATTGAATACCGCCGAACGTAACTACACTATAGCGGAAAAGGAGCTTCTAGCAATTAAGGACGCCTTCACCGAATGGAGGCATTGGTTGATGGGCGCTTCTCAGCGAATTACGGTGTATACGGACCACCGTAATCTACAGTTTCTGCGAGCGGCACGCCATCTCACTCCTAGGCAACTTCGATGGATGCTTTTTTTCTCTGAATATCACTTTGTAGTTACGTTCCGCCCAGGATGTGATAACCGAAAGGCGGATGCTCTCACACGGCAAGACAACAACCCAGCCGTGGCAGCATCCCCAGAGACTAGCATCATCGAACCTCAGAAGGTGATAGGAGTGATACGCACCGACGAATTCCTCCAGAAAGTCAAGAAAGGAATCCAAACTTTCGCATGGAAGACATGGCTTCGCCTACATCCGGAATGGAGGATCCGTCAGGGATTGCCGAGAAAAGGACTTCTGTTGCTTCTTCCTACACTCGCCTTGAGACAACAAGCCTTCCAGTGGTGTCATGATCTGCCATGTGCTGGACACACGGGAGGGAAGAAGACCTTGGAAAAACTGTTACGAACCTATTGGTGGCCCACCATCCGTCCAGATGTGTTTGCTTGGGTTCAGAGATGTGTCATCTGTTCGCAGGCTAAGAGCGATCACCGTCCCACACAAGGGCTTTTGCAAACCATGCCCACTCCTGAGAGTCCCTGGGAGAGCTTTTCTGTGGATTTCGTAGTAGGTCTCCCTAAAGATAAAGGCATGACTGCGGTAATTGTAGTGGTGGATTACTTAACAAAAATGGGTCACTTCATTGCCTGTAAAGGGGTTCCCACAGCTAGTCAGCTTGCCCATTTACTACTCCTCCATATCATCCGGTTGCATGGATTACCCAAGGTTATTGTGTCGGACAGAGGGGCACAATTTACGGCTCGATTTTGGAAGGTCTGGTGTGACAGGTTGGGCATTGCCTCGTCCTTGTCCACCAGCTTTCATCCCCAAACGGACGGGCAGACCGAAAGGTTAAATCAAACTCTGAAACAGTACCTAAGGTGTTTCGTGGATACCACTACTGAGGCTTGGGTGGACTGGCTGTGGACGGCCGAGGTTGCATATAATGATGCTACCCATTCCTCCACTTCATACACCCCATTTTTCTGTTCCTATGGGTTTCACCCTAGATTCGCTCCCTTGCGTTTGTCGGTCGCTGAGGCACCTATCCCACAGCTGCAGACCAGATTGGTGCAGTTGAGAACAACAGTGCGACAAGCAAGGAGAAATCTAGAGCATGCGAAAATGAAGTACAAGGCGCAAGCCGACAAACATCGGAGGGGTGGTCCGGAGTATAGGAAAGGGGATTGGGTGTGGTTGTCCACTCGTAATATCCGTTTCCGCAAGTATAGCGTGTTCAACCCCCGCTTCATAGGCCCTTACCAAGTGATTCGCCATATCAACCCGGTGGCGGTGAAACTGAGACTTCCTACTCATTTCAGGATACATCCGGTGTTCCATGTCTCACTGCTCAAACCGGCGAGATGTCATCGTTCAAAGACCCCTGCGCCTGTGAGAGTGCAACAAGACGTTGAGTACGAGGTACGGCGCATCTTGGATGCCCGTAGAGTGCGTGGCAAACTCCAGTACTTGGTATCCTGGAAAGGGTATGGACCTGAGGAGGACTCCTGGGAGCCTGTGGGGGCTGTGCATGCACCTAGACTGGTGCGGCAGTTCCATTCGCTCCATCCCGGTAAGCCTGGTGGCAGTCAGTGAGTTTTGTGAGAGGGGGCGTTCTGTCAGGATTCCCCGGCCGCTGGTAGATCACTGACTGCAGCGAGCGCGGGCGAGGAACCCACAACAAACTACAAATCCCATGATCCTTTGCGCGGCGCGCTGGACTGACGCTGCGCGACCGAATGGAATAACAGGGCGCTTGCAGAGGAAGACGCTGCCGTTTATTCCTCTTGGAGAGCTAGCGGTGCATGCAGTTCCTGTGTACTTTGTGGTATCCTTTTAAGGTGAGCGGTGAAGGGCTCACAACTTTCGTTGATCCGTTGTTCCGGCTGGAACAGCTCAGGAAATCGCCCGTTCTGGCGAGTTGTGTTCCTGAGGTCTCATCGCTAATTTTGTGGAATACTCCGGTGGGGCTTAGGAAGCGCCCGTTGTGTTTGCAGTTTCCCCTGGCTTCACGGATTACTGCGGAGGGGCTTAGGAAGCGCCCGAATCCTGAGCAGGGAACGTGTGTCAGGTTTTCTGTTACCAAAGGGGGGTGCTGGTGTTGCGGTGCTTCAACCGGAAGTGCAGTGCTCATTTGGTTTCTGCTCCAAAACAATCACTAGGAGTGGGAAGTTCCTATCATTGCAGGACACCTAGGCTTAGGTGCCGCATTCTCTTCAAGGAACATCCTTTATCGCTGTTTTTGGCGCATGCAGAGAGGCATCTGCATAGACGCTGTGTTTTGTTTCACTTTGGGCAATTATGTTCTTGCTTTGATGGTATCAGGAACTGTCTTGATAACTCATTATAGGGGATAACTTGTTTGCTTATTACACTGACCTTAGATATTGCAAACCATCCATCTCCTCGGAGGGGGGAATTGCCTATCAGTAAGAACATACCGAACAAGGAGTGATAGTAACTGTTTGTTTCTAGTAGGCATCCTGGTATTCTACATCCTCATATTGGGTAGGTGTACATCCATCACATATGCTCATATAGGTATTGTGAAAGGGAAAGAACAGTGGGGTATTGATGTTTTTCTTTTGCTGTGTTTTCTAGTGGGAACACCAGGGGACGTAGAAGAGCCTTGTATATCACCCCTTGTATCCGCATACCTGCAGGTTATTGCAGGTGAGGAAAGGAGTAACGCAGTGTATATGGTAGTTATAGCTGAGGGTCTTCTGCCACTCATCCCTTGCTTTCTCCATCTGCAGGTGTCGGTTCCAGTTGCCCAGCTGTTCCCCTCCGGACCTATCTTTTTCCCCCGCTTGATCTCCTTAATAGTCTGTGACAACCTTAGCCAGACTTGGGATGATCTAGAGGTGGGCCCCTTTCTTGCATCAATCCAATCCCGAGGAGCAACCACGACAGGCTTGACAATGTGTACCACCACCACTGTAGTCACTTCGCCAGAACAAGACACAGACAACAGATGCATAATTTGGGCACACAGCCGTGATGTACTGTGTAGTTGTGAAGATGTAAGAACGTATGTAGGGTCACACCCGACGTCAACACGTACAAATGCACATCTGTTGCCCATTGTGTGCCCACCGATGGGCATTGCATGGACACACATGCTACATTGTATGACATATGACCTTTCCCTATCACGCTCACATCCCTCATGACGCAACTGCACACAACACATCACGGTGCAGCGTCTGACAAGATAACATAATTGGCGCCGCCATGGCGGTGCTCAACTTCCGCTACTTCCCAAAGGCCACGTGCGGTTGCCGATGTGTGCCCGTGACGGTCCCCACACATGCAGCCAATGGGAAGAGGGACGCTGGCCGCATATGGCCAATCGCAAGTAGCGGAAGCTGGGCACCGCAACAACAGGGCCAGTAATTGGCCCATCTCACGATCACGCTTCCAGGGCTGACCAATTGCTGGCTACGTATGCCACTGACACGTGCTGAGGGCCCTATATATGTGTGTTGGGCAAAATGACACTTCCTACCCTGGGGACCAGTGCTGCCTGTTCACCTCGACCTGCTGCTGCTGCTGAGCTGACCACCGACTGCTGCCTGTGACCATCACCTCGACCTGCTGCTGCTGCTGAGCTGACCACCGACTGCTGCCTGTGACCATCACCTCGACCTGCTGCTGCTGCTGAGCTGACCACCGACTGCTGCCTGTGACCATCACCTCGACCTGCTGCTGCTGCTGAGCTGACCACCGACTGCTGCCTGTGACCATCACCTTGACCTGCTGCTGCTGCTGAGCTGACCACCGACTGCTGCCTGTGACCATCACCTCGACCTGCTGCTGCTGCTGAGCTGACCACCGACTGCTGCTGTAGTGCCATACTCCGTGATCTTGCCATGTCGAGAGGCAAAGAGATCCGGTCTCGACCCTTCACTGCCGCGAAGCTTGATGTCCTCGTGGACGGTGTACTCCGCAACTATGGACGCCTCTACGGCGCACCAGGACGGGTGGTAAGTGCAGTGTGGGACATGTTGGTGTGCATGAGGGGGCCAAATAATCAGGCCTATTTCTATCTTAGCTGTGTAGTGTGGGCTAGACATATGTTCCTGATTGTGCATGGCTGCTGACAGTTACGTCTTGCCCCTATGTGTGTGACAGGCCACCTGTCCACTGACTGAAATCCTTTTGTCTCCCATCATGGTAGGTCAAGCTGCACCTTCGCAAGGACCTGTGGAGGAGCATAGCACGGGAAGTACGGGCATTGGGGGTGTGCAACAGACGACATACACACTGCCACAAACGCTGGGACGACATTTCCAGGCTAAGCAAGAATGTAGCGGAAGTAACACTGGGCCTGATTCCAAGGTCGCCCCGTCTGGCCCGACGCTCCATGACCCCTCTCATGCACCGTATCATTGCAGTGACGCATCCTGAACTGGCCGAACGTCTGAGTGCCGATCAACAGCAAACTAGCGGTGAGCAAACTGTCTGTGTAGGAAACCTGTGAGTGCTATGCATGTATTGGTGCACAGACACACTATTGAGTTCCGTGTTGCGTATGTATGTCTGTGATGCCATTTTGGTCCCATTGGGTGGTTCTCATTTGACATCCAGGTCCGCCATGTTGACACGCCACTTGCTTAGTAGTTGAGTGTTGAGGCACATCCCCTAGTGGTCCATGGCCCCATGGCAGGAAATGTGAGGATGACTGGTAGAGGTGGGCCATGTGCAGGATGAGGGCTACAAAATCTTTGTCAGCTATGTAATTTGGCAATCCTGTTCCTTCTGTACGTCAGTCTGCCCATGACTCACACATCTTTTATGTGCATTTCAGGTATGACAGAGGACACTCAGCCACAGACGGCGGAGAGTAGTCGAGGAAATGAGTCCGGCTCAGACTTCGCACACACGCAGACTGACACAGAGGAGGCCAGCGCCGGAGAGGGTGACAGGACCGTCCCTGAGGACTCGCATGTGGAGACACCATCGTCCTCCTCGTCGGACACTCTTGGTGAGCCTGCACTGTTGTCACAGACTGGGAGTGGGCACTCTTCACCTTCTGTCGGAAGTAAGCACACAGGGCCCACACTTCCACAAACTGCACCATGTACTGTTCGTGGCCGGAGGAGTAGGGGGAGCAGAGTGGCGTTCGGTGCAGGCACCGCTGCCCCTGCCACGGTGAGCCAAAATGCACTGTGTGCTGAGGCCGTTGATCTGCTGCGACAGCTGTGTGTGGGGCAGACCAATATGACAAATGCTTTCCAGGACCATGATAGGAAGTTGGGGCAGGTGGTGGCTTTCATGGAAGGGATGCATGGCGATCTTGCAGGTCTACACAGGACAGTGCAGTCATTGGCAAGCAGTGTGTCGTCTGCAATAGTACAGTCGCATGAACAGGGTGCTACTTTGGTTTCCCCATCTACACCACTGGATGTCTCAGGGGGTAGTGAATATTCTGAGCAGGACTCAAATACAGGTTATTGCACTAGAAGCAGCGTCAGACAGCACGTCAGGGCACGCAGGGCACAGACCCCATCCCCTAGATCAGCTAAATCTGTTCAATTAGACAACGTCAGATACACTGGAGTACACACACAGGATACGCAAGTGTTGTTGGCGGACATGCCTTCAGGAGCTACACAGGCATTCAACACAAAAGGTACTCCCAAGGCAAGGGATACTCACATGTCCATGGACTGTACCTTGGACAAGGCCAGTCAGAAGACAAAGGCACCTACTAGGAGCAGGGAGACTCCCAAGGGCAGGCCCACAGCAGAGGAAAGGGACACTCCCAGGGACAGTGACAAGACAAAGGCACCTACTAAGAGCAGGGAGACTCCCAAGGGCAGGCCCACAGCAGAGGAAAGGGACACTCCCAGGGACAGTGACAAGACAAAGGCACCTACTAAGAGCAGGGAGACTCCCAAGGGCAGGCCCACAGCAGAGGAAAGGGACACTCCCAGGGACAGTGACAAGACAATGGCACCTACTAAGAGCAGGGAGACTCCCAAGGGCAGGCCCACAGCAGAGGAAAGGGACACTCCCAGGGACAGTGACAAGACAAAGGCACCTCCTAAGAGCAGGGAGACTCCCAAGGGCAGGCCCACAGCAGAGGAAAGGGACACTCCCAGGGACAGTGACAAGACAAAGGCACCTCCTAAGAGCAGGGAGACTCCCAAGGGCAGGCCCACAGCAGAGGAAAGGGACACTCCCAGGGACAGTGACAAGACAAAGGCACCTCCTAAGAGCAGGGAGACTCCCAAGGGCAGGCCCACAGCAGAGGAAAGGGACACTCCCAGGGACAGTGACAAGACAAAGGCACCTCCTAAGAGCAGGGAGACTCCCAAGGGCAGGCCCACAGCAGAGGAAAGGGACACTCCCAGGGACAGTGACAAGACAATGGCACCTACTAAGAGCAGGGAGACTCCCAAGGGCAGGCCCACAGCAGAGGAAAGGGACACTCCCAGGGACAGTGACAAGACAAAGGCACCTCCTAAGAGCAGGGAGACTCCCAAGGGCAGGCCCACAGCAGAGGAAAGGGACACTCCCAGGGACAGTGACAAGACTAAGGCACCTCCTAAGAGCAGGGAGACTCCCAAGGGCAGGCCCACAGCAAAGCAAGGTCCATCTCCCAAGGGCAGGGACACACACAGAGAGCAGGTGTCTACTGGAGACAGGTGCACCACAGACGACAAGTCTGCTGGCAGGAACAGGGCGGCGACCAGGGCACAGGCTACATCCAGAGACAACACTCCACCTAAGGATAAGGCACATCCTACGGACAAGGCATCTAGCATGGACAATGGCGCAATCAAGGACAGGCATACTTCACCCCTGGCTGCACTGAGGCTGATGTTTTCTACTACACGCCAAACTGATGTCTCCGCCGCCGAGTCCCCCATACCTCCACTCCCATCCAGGCCAGTCAGAAGCAGAGGAGGGTGTCCCCTGTTGTTGCATCCCCCATTACACATGATTCCGAGTCCAGGCGGCAGGCACAGAGCAAACGACAAGCAGGCTCCAGCACGTCCCCAGAAACCAGATCCCCGGCAGCCGATGCTCCACCTATGGTGGGTGGTGATTGTTTGGCGTCCCCACCACTTGGCAGTCCTGTCCTGTCCAGGGTGCACACACACATCCCTAAGAAACGCAGACACACACCATTGACACCTGCCAACCCCGATTTGGCTCTAGGTCAGCTATCCCCAGCTCCCAGGCCCACCCTGCCTCCAGGCCCATACAGCCCTGTGGCTCATCATTTCAGTTGTCACAGTGGCGCTGGTGCAGTTGACTCTCATGTATCAGATGGTGGCACAGTGTCAGTTGTGCCCTCTCCTGTTGCAGGTCCTGGCAGTGTATCTGGGTCTATGGCTCACGTGTCAGTTAGAAGATCTGTGGCTGTGTTGCACACTCCTGTTTCTGGTGCTGGCAGTCTGTCTGGGTCAGTGGCTCACGTGTCAGTGACTACATCTGTGGCTGTGTCTCACACTCCTGTTGCTGGTGCTGCCAGTGTGTCTGGATCCGTGGCCCATGTGTGTGTCACTCGGGCTGTGGCTGTGTCTCACACTCCTGTTGCTGGTGCTGCCAGTGTGTCTGGGTCCGTGGCCCATGTGTGTGTCACTCGGGCTGTGGCTGTGTCTCACACTCCTGTTGCTGGTGCTGCCAGTGTGTCTGGGTCCGTGGCCCATGTGTGTGTCACTCGGGCTGTGGCTGTGTCTCACACTCCTGTTGCTGGTGCTGCCAGTGTGTCTGGGTCCGTGGCCCATGTGTGTGTCACTCGGGCTGTGGCTGTGTCTCACACTCCTGTTGCTGGTGCTGCCAGTGTGTCCGAGGCAGGTAGTTCACGCAGTCCCCCTGATTCTGTGATGTGAGGTGCTGAACACTTCACTCAAATGTTATTTCACATGGTGTGTCAATTGAGAACTGCGTGGCACTCTTGTGGTTCCTGTGACGGGTTGGTAGGGACACGTACTTGTGCAGCCTATGATGTTCCTGCTCTGTACTCTACAATGCCCTGTTGATGCTCTGATACTGCATTCTGCCCTCTCGTTACCTGCCTATGATGTACCTGCTCTGTACTCTACAATGCCCTGTTGATGCTCTGATACTGCATACTGCCCTCTCGTTACCTGCCTATGATGTACCTGCTCTGTACTCTACAATGCCCTGTTGATGCTCTGATACTGCATACTGCCCTCTCGTTACCTGCCTATGATGTACCTGCTCTGTACTCTACAATGCCCTGTTGATGCTCTGTTACTGCATTCTGCACTCTCACGTGCTGCCTCTGATGGAGCTGTTCTGTGCAATGGACTGTTGATGCACTTGGCCCCTCTCACGTGCTGCCTCTGATGGAGCTGTTCTGTGCAATGGACTGTTGATGCACTTGGCCCCTCTCACGTGCTGCCTCTGATGGAGCTGTTCTGTGCAATGGACTGTTGATGCACTTTGCCCCTCTCATATGTTGCCTCTGATGTACCTGCTCTGTTGGCCACACTGCCCTGTTGGTGCTCTGATACTGCATTCTGCACTCTCGTTACCTGCCTATGATGTACCTGCTCTGTACTCTACAATGCCCTGTTGATGCTCTGATACTGCATACTGCCCTCTCGTTACCTGCCTATGATGTACCTGCTCTGTACTCTACAATGCCCTGTTGATGCTCTGATACTGCATACTGCCCTCTCGTTACCTGCCTATGATGTACCTGCTCTGTACTCTACAATGCCCTGTTGATGCTCTGATACTGCATACTGCCCTCTCGTTACCTGCCTATGATGTACCTGCTCTGTACTCTACAATGCCCTGTTGATGCTCTGATACTGCATACTGCCCTCTCGTTACCTGCCTATGATGTACCTACTCTGTTGGCCACACTGCCCTGTTGGTGCTCTGATACTGCATTCTGCCCTCTCGTTACCTGCCTATGATGTACCTGCTCTGTACTCTACAATGCCCTGTTGATGCTCTGATACTGCATACTGCCCTCTCGTTACCTGCCTATGATGTACCTGCTCTGTTGGCCACACTGCCCTGTTGGTGCTCTGATACTGCATTCTGCCCTCTCGTTACCTGCCTATGATGTCGCTGCTCTGGTGCCCACTTTGCACATGCTCACGCATACACTGTGATTATTCCCCTATTTTGTACAATAAAGGTAGTCTATCAAGTCTCGTGGTCTGTCGTTGTCATTCCTGCTTGCGTACTACAAATGTGTATTCGTATATGCTTCTCATCAGTGGTTTCGGTAACATGACACTCCCCCTCCCTACGTCACGTCCCTTGCTGGTATTCCCCTCCAGACAGCCAATGGTTTGTGCCTTACCTGCGTCGTCGTCCATAGTGGGCCATGACTAGGACGTGGTGGATCGCGAAGAGCATCGGGAAAGCGTGTAGCGCTGGGTCCATGGTGGTGGTCAGCTTGCGGTGGGTATCTCTGCTATGTCACCTATGTTCGCTGTGTGGATTCCGCCGTGTTCAGTCAGGTTGTTTTTCCGCTGCGGTTTTATGTGGAGTTTCCGCCATCTTGATTTGGGGGACGGTCTTAGACGTCAGTACTTACGGCGGGGCCTCCGGGATTGTTCCGTCCGCCACGTGGTCGTGTGTAGTTCGGCGGCGGTGCGTCCTTTTCCGTCGCGGACAGAAACTTGACACGTTTTCCTATCCTGATATGGCGGACGGAGTATCCGCGGCTGGCGGACACGGAAAGGGCTTTTTCCGCCTACTCCAGGGTCGCGGTGGCTCTTCCGTCCGCCATCCTAATGAGCCCCTCAGTGTTATTCAGCAACACCAGACAAAGCCACTTTTGTGTGGCCTTAAGTTGGCTTGTACATAACTTCATGCAAGGCACCATCCTTCTGTGAACTCACATGACATTTTCGGCTGGTAGGCATTCCATGGTTGGATGATGGACATTGGCATGCATTAACTCAATTCTTTCCACACATTGCCAGATTGAATGCAGCTGCTAATTACATAAATTCATGTAAATAGTGTAGATGCCAGACCCAGGCATGACATTGTAACACATCTATTGTACCCCTAGTTTTTTCCTCTATCAACATGTACTATCATTTGCAGCACATGTGGAAAGATGACAAAGAATTTAAGGTTTATTTTTCAATATGATTTTATTTCATCCTGGCAATAAACAGTTTGTGAGCCATAACACAGACCACTTTCTTGTACTCTGTGGTAGAAAGCAGACGCTGGTAGCAATATAAGTTCTTAAGTACCTTCATTCCAGTTATACAGCAGGATGATAAGCAGGTACAACAGCTTGGTAGACCAAATAAACAGGTAGTAATGAAGTAGGTTAGCCCAGTAGTCAGCCCTTGGTCATATGCAACAGCAAACCCCACCAGGAGCAGCCTGCCTGCTGCTCAGCCATCTGTAACTGTCATACGTCACTCATTCAGACACCCAACATTCCACGCATCACAGCATTACCATCATTCTACTCCAAACACACGCAGTGGCTGAGCAGCAGGTGGACTGGTAAACTGCAAGATATGAAAGTACCATACAGGGCATAACACACTTGCACTGTGGTTCAAATGTGCCTGTGTTATTGATAGACTGTCATGGTCCCTGGCATGGCTTGCCCACATGCTTCCCACACATAGCCCACACTCATAGGCCTAGGGCCTTAGCCTTACCCATACGTTCTATGTGGTGGCCCCCGTCCCAGGTCTAGTTTCATTCATGGTATCTGTCACCGTTGCCAAATCCCTGGTGGCACTGGTAGGCCACAATGTAACATGGATTGTGTTTATTTGACTTGATTTACCTTAAGACGGTTCCTTGGTGGCAGTGGTAGTACTGTAAGAGCATGTGAGCTATTACCGCCTCTGTGACAAATCTGTGTCTCAACATGAATGAAAATCTCGTGGGACCTTTTAATCTCCACATGCTCGAGCGGCCATCTTGGAGGCCCTGACAATATAAACTGCACCCCGTGGCAATATAAACTGCACCCTGAGCACGAGGCTCTGCTTGGCCTCATTGTCTACTTTAGCACTTACCTGAGCCTTCTGAATTCCCACGTCATCCTCCTTCTAACTTCCCGTACAATCCTCCGGAGCTTTTGACTCCACTTCGGACCTCCCGTGACCCTTCTCCCATCAGCATGAAACCTGTAAGGCAAGAAACAAGATTACAAGGGTATTGAGCAACTGGTGTCACGCAGTGTCGCACAACAAGACAAGACAAGATTCTGAGATATTTAATAAACAGGCACATGTGTCCCCTAGCAACAGAAGTAAGCCTGACCAGTGCTATAGACATTGCCTTATCAAAGAGAGGAAAGAACTGTTAAGAGACCAAATGAACCTAGTGATTGACACTTAGTTTGAAATTTGTTTTCCCTGCAAAAGCATTTTTAACCTTATAGACTGTAATGCATAATCAGTAGAGACAGAGATTTGTGAACTTGTTGCAACATTAATATGGTTATCTGATGCATGAAGGGAGAAAATAATGTGATTGCTATGCTTGACTATGGTGTCCCTGTTGTATGAGGGATAATTAACACGACTACAACTTGAAATGTGAGAGCATGCTCTAGGAAATAGTCATATATTGATGAATGCCCTGATGTGTATTGTTCCTGATTTGAGCATAACATTTAAGTGGCGAAACACTTCCAAGACCAGTAGAGGAATCCCTTTTACGTTTGAGTACTATTCCCAGTGCAGTATCCACCAAAAGGCCAACGGAGTGACTACTGTGAGATATGGGGCTGGCCTCTGGGGCTATGCCTCCTGTACTTCTTTGCAAGTAGAAGAAAACCGTTTATTAAAATGACTTTTATGTCTACCTTCTTATACTTCTAATACAATAATACATCAAGAGGTTAGCTTGCAGTTTTTAGAAGATATTGTCCTGGTGAGACCTCTTTTATTATGGCTTTCCATATGGTCAAAAGATGAGAACAGTTTCACCAGATCAATTATCTCAGATTGTCTAATCCTGGACAACATTTTAAGCATCCCTTGGCTATCGTCCAATAATTCTTCCTGTGGTAGGTTGTTTAATGTATCGATCTGGTCAGAGCCTACAGAGGTATTATCAATAGTGCTTAATTTGGGCCGGGGCTTTCCAGTGCTCAGCACCTGCACTTAATTGCTGGCATTGGCACTTGGAACAGCTGCTCATTTAACGATGAGCAGGAAAACCGTTATTTAATAATTCAACACATGTTTAAAACAACTAATACCAGCCACCCAAACCATTTTTAAAGCTTGGGGGCCTTAAACAGTCTGAACGCTCACACTTGTAGCAGTGTGATAGTTAGTAGTTGTGTAAGTTCTGTTATTGGCAGCGCTGGTACTGGCAATGTGTGATGCAAACTACGGTGGCATGCTCACGAAGGCCCCAGCACTTATTTGTTTACAAATTAAGTACTGAACAAGAGGATGATCAAAGACACCTTTTTACAGTATAGATTATATCAGCATATGGCAGTTGATAGAGTAAAAACATCAGCGGTTTTTTATAAGTTACTTGATTTGGAGGAGGTAGCTATCTATTACATATGACAAATATGCAGCGTCGTACTGTGCTGGTAAGATTGAGATGTGGCATTGTGCATCATTTAGTGGCTTTCCCAAATATGAAGTGCTGTCCTTCAGATATGACCTTTTGCCCATGTGATATTCCAAGTAAGAAAAGCATGTTGCACTTTTTATTGTTTTGTATATTTTACCAGAATCTTAGATGTTTTTCTCTTAACTCCTTCGACGCTTATGACGAGCTCAACTCGTCATGAGGCACAGTGGAGCTGTGCTCATGACGAGCTGAGCTCGTCATAAATGCCGCGGAATGCCCACGCGGGGCTAATACCCCTCCTGTGTGGGCGTTCCACAGGAGTGAGCTAGTCATGAGCAAAGCTCCGCTGTGCAGCATGACGAGCTGGGCTCGTCATGAGTACCACGGCGCTGCGCGCGGACCCCTCCCCCGCGCCACGGGGGACTTAGCCCCACGGCAAAGGGGTTAAACCCATGCTTATTGTACAGGTTATCAGATTACATAAAGATGCTATGAAATATTTGATTGCATTAAGAGAACCCTCTGTGTGCTATAACGTTGCCCTTTTTATCTTGAAAGCCATTAATGTGAGGAAAAGTCTCATTTATTAGTGGGCCCTTAAATTATATTATGTTTTAAGTACTATATAAAATTAATACATGTAATTCAATCCGATATTGCGATATTTTATTGTATTTTAATATAAGTTTTAGCTCTTGTCTACTTTTATGGCTGTTTATAATAGTTGACTAAAGTTTTATGAATGGAATCGTAGTTCTTAGAAGACTGGGAGGTACAGCATTGCCCCATTAAAGCCTCGTGGCGTTCCGGTGAGTGGCTTACGTGACATACGGCACATAGTGCCCCGTGCATGGATAACCTAAGAATCCTTCATATCTTTGCAGATATGGTGGATGTTCCCTTTCTCCCTTTGACATAATACAGCACAGCATCTTTGGTTGTTAAACTGCGTTGCATAAATATGATTTCCAATGGTACCCAATGGGCTATCTGTTTGGTTGCATTACTCCCTCTAAGTGCGCGATTACAATGCCGTCGGAAACGGCTCCGATCCTCGATCGAAGCTGGTCCTATGGTATTGTAATCTCCTATTTTGATTAATTTCCGAATGCCGCATTTGGATGGAGTCAGTTGGAAATTAACCAAAACAGGATTTACTAAATGGCAGGTCGTTAGCCATTCGGTAATCCCAAGGGTGTCTCTTTCCGGCCGAGGGTTTGCAACAGCAGATTCCCACAGCATTTCTCTGCCGGCCTTTCCGACACAGAAAGGCAATGGAATCTGACTTTGCAGCCCCCAGCAGGGCTCCCATGGGTGCAAGGCCTCCGGATGGTGGCCTAGTGGGTACCTACGGTGCCCCCTGTTTATCCCAGCACCCCGTGGCAGGTAGCTTGAGGTGCCTGCAACGGGGTGCAGGGATGAACTGCACCTCAGCTCTTTACAATGAGAGCATGCATTCCAGTCAGAATGCATGCTCCCATTGTAAAGAATAGGATTGCAATCAATCCTAATTGCTGGGTTGGGACCGCCAAAAATAGGTTGGTCGGTCCCAGTTCCCAAATGATGTTGGACGGATATTTGCAATTGAAGCACTTTATCTTTGATATACTGGGATATTGTCAAATGTATTTCTGAACGACATAAGAATAATTAGATGTGCAATTTGACTTACCAATAAATAGCTCATTTCCATATCTTCCATTCTGGAAACACTCATTTATGGTGTTGTGTCGATGTACAATAGGCATCATGGGCTAAACATTAGTGAGAAGTCCCTTATGATCCACAATTTCCTGCATATTGATTGAGTAGTCGTGCTTCCAATTATCGGAAATATGTGCATTAGCTGAAGGTGGCACCAATTGCGCATGGGCGCAATCCATTGCTAGTAAAGAACTACCGCCCTATATTAAGACTCCCTTTTCTAGTCAAAGTGCTAGAAAGACATCTCAACGTCTGTCTCACTAAGTATCTGGATCAAAATGACATCCTGGATGAATCCCAATTTGGCTTTAGAAAAGCCCATAGTACAGAAACTGTGCTAGTCACAGTATCTGAGGAGGTTAAGTAAATCCTTGATCATGAAGACATGGCTGCTGTGGCCCTTTTGGACCTATCTGCAGCCTTTGATACAGTAAGCCACTGAATTCTGAAACAGTGTTTGCTCGACATAGGTGTCCAAGGCTCTGCTTTTAAGCTTCTTTGTGTCTTCTGGGATGAAAGAACGCAAAGTGTTGGTATGAGAGACTTTAGGTCAAAATCTTTCTTATTACCTTGTGGAGTCCCTGAGGGCCCCTCGATTAGTCCCACCTTATTCAATATCTATGTGGCCCCTCTTATGGGACTGATAAGGTCATGTGGTTTTTCTACAGTCTCTTATGCAGATGGCACCCACATTATTATTTCTATAAACAACAACATTGAAGAGGTGGCTTCTCGTTTCAATAAATACATGAGTGCCATTCTGCACTGGATGAGCACCCATTGACTAAAATGTAACTCAGGAAAGACTAAGGTTCTCCTTTTCGGGTGAGATAACTCTTTTTGGAATAAGTCTTGGTGGCCAGAAGCCCTTGGCTACTTCCTGTCCCAGTGTTTAAAGCTTGGAATCTCTAAATATTTCTTGATCCAAATCTTTCCTTTAGGGACCAAACAAACTACCTAAAATCCCTCATGCTTCCACAGACCTAAAGTTCTGAGGAAATTCCTTCTCTTTCAACCATCAAACTAACAAAAACAGTTGTCACTTCATTGGCACTACCAAAACTAGATTATTGCAATGTCCTCTATGTTGGAGCCCAGCAGTGTGTTCTGAGTAGGCTCGATAGACT
This sequence comes from Lissotriton helveticus, assembly GCF_964261635.1. Classification (NCBI taxonomy): domain Eukaryota; kingdom Metazoa; phylum Chordata; class Amphibia; order Caudata; family Salamandridae; genus Lissotriton; species Lissotriton helveticus. The sequence goes on along the minus strand of NC_136059.1, from coordinate 1,888,208,092 downwards.
GCAAAATTCAGCAGTCAGGGTCCTGAAAAAAATCAAAAAGTTTGAACCTGAACTAAAACTAGGGAAGACCTTTACTGGTTGCCTGTCAAAAAAAGAGTTGCCTTTAAAGCACTCTGTATTGTCCACAAAGCATTACATTTTCAAGGCCCGAACCTCTGATGAACAAATGTTCGCTGTACACCCCAAACAGATCTCTACATTCTGGCACTACTAAGAAGCTGTCCATTGTCCGCATCTATAAAGCCTCCTGGGGAGGTAGAAGTTTCTCTTATGTCACATCATGTCTCTGGAACCAAATGCCAGAGTACTTAAAAATACTTTCTGTTTTTTAGAAAGCTTTAGAAAGCTTCTTAAAACTTGGCTTTTCACTTTCCCTCTGTAGACTCTATCTCCTGATCCTCTTTTCCTTGCATTACAGGCAGCACCAAGGTGCCCTTGGGCATAGGCCAAGCTTTATAAATTTAAAATCAATCAAAATGATTGAGTAAAGCAACATAGTGCAAATCGCTGCTTTGCATTGCTCTGCACCCGGGGGGCCTTCCATGTGTGTTCCCACACAGCATCCATGGATTGTGATGCGATCCCCGATGCATTACCAGAAGTGGTGGACCTGGGAATGCTCCAAAAATCTATGCCTCCCAAGGTGAGACCTATATGGAGAAGTATGTTTATTTTTCCTTGTTTTTTCCTCTTTCATTGTTTGCTACATTCTGCAGCACACATAGAAAGAGGAAAATGCCTCATGGGAATGTTTTTTTGCAGGAAGATGCCCCTTCCTGTAAAAACAAGCCACCTTACAATGCAGGCACACTTGTACTATGGTGCAACAGTGCCTGCATTGGTGGTAGGCAGCGAACATAGCACCAGCACAGGGGAAAAGGCAGGAATGCACTGTATTCTTTATAATACGGCACATTCCTGCCCTTTCCCTGCCACAAAGTGCAGCACAGCAAGATGTATTGCTGTGCTGCACTGCATGACATAAAAACCCCTAAGTTCTTAAAAATGATGCAGAAGGAATCCTGCATCACTTGATAAATCTGACTTAAGCCCTTGCGTTGCCTTGCAACACAGTGCGTGATGCAAGGGCAATGCAAGGGCCTGATAAATCTGGCCCTACGTACAATAGGCATGGAACAGCAACATTTGTGTTTGAACATTCCATGTTGGGTATGATGTAAATTATGAGTATATTAGTCTTTATACAATGAGACCTTGCATCAATACCAAGTCATTTATATAACATCAACCTATAGGGGAAATTCGAATGCCAAATACTATACAGTGTATACCTATTGCATTAGTTTTATTTGTCACCTTTCACAACATTGAACTTGTGGACTTATCCGAGAATAATTAACCTTAAAATACCACATCATATTTATCGAACCTTAGTGAACTGACATCAAGCAGGCTGTATGTACCCCAACAGAGATTTTGAAGCAACAACCAAATGCAGATGAATAGCAAATATGTAATTGAGATGGTCCACGACAGCAGCGATGTAACCAGCAGCCTTGCGCAAGAAATAAATACACCGGAGGAAATGCAGACATCTAATGCAGTCAACAAACAGGTTTAACATAAGACAAGTGGGAAGTAAAAAAGGCTTCAAGTATTAGTATTGTGTATTTGACAGCTGGGACCGGAGAAGGAGAAACACTAATGGGCAGAGAGAGAGAGAGAGCATAGAGGACCCAGTGTCTCATAGAAGGAACAGAAATTAATAATTTTAATTTGATTTGATTTTACGTTTTTGGGAAGTGCAAACAAAAACCTGGATGTGTCTTGGCGGTGTGTAACTCTGTAAGGAAGTTACCATAAGTGTTAGTTCCGGAAGAGCAAGTGGGAATATTATCAAGGGGGTTTATCTCCGCTTTTTTGGCTTTAAAAGCCAAGAAAGCGGAGATAAAATGATCTCCCTATTACCTAGCTGTCGCTAACACCAGTTAGCGACAGCTAGTAGGAGATAGCGACCATCTTGGGCCCCACTTTGCATGTCAGTGATATTTATCACTAATGACATGCAAAGTGGGCGTGCCAAGATGTTAGCGACTGGAAACAGTCGCTAATATCGCTATCTCCTATTACCAACTCTTGGAGATATTCGCGCTAAGCGCGAATATCTCCAAAAGCTAACACCTGCCCCTGAGCAGTTCTTAGCCATGTTATCCAATGGAAGGTGGATAACATGGCTAAGAGCATTAGCTCAGTAATGCATGAATATCGCGGACTTTTCAGCGATATTCATGCATTGCGGCCGTTTTTTATCGCATTTGCGATAAACCTTGGTAATACTAAGGTTTATCTGCGGTAAAAATCGCCGCAGCTTAGCGGTAAAATTTTCTCTCTAACCAAGCAATAGCGATAATTATCGATATTGCTTGGTAATATGCCCCAAGGTTTTTAAAGCTTTGCTGAACTTCCGGAGTGAGGGATCACTTTTAATGTCAAAAGGGAGCATGTTTAATGAGCCAAGACGCATATAGAATGTAAAATAATCATTTACATTTTTAGGTTGAACATTCGAGACCTCTTGTATATACTATAGTATGCACTTATATGTACTTTGTGGGCTCTGGTGATCAGCCCTAGGACTTGTCTGCAAACTGCTTACTGTTTTTTTCTGTTCAACTGCCTCTATTTAACTGTCTTGAAAGAAAACAACCAGTAGAGTTCGGTAAAATACCAGAATTGCTTTCTGCTGAGGGATTTTCTTTTTTAAAAATTTTCTGGCACCAGCCTCTATTTAATTTTCTTGATAGAAAACAACCCGCAGAGGTCAGTAAAATATCATAATGACTTTAGCATTCTCTAAATTCCAGTCCATTGAAATTGTCTTCCACAAGCACCTGTAGACAATATTATTTTTTTCAAATCTTGTATTTTCAGTGTTATGACCACCAAAGGCCCTGATTTTATATTAAAAACAGAGCTTTGGACTATACCATTTCCCACTGAAAAGCAATATTTCTCTCCATGTGTTCCCATACCTGGCATATCACACGTTTGATGCTTACTTTCCCTCCATGTTAAAGAACAGTTGATGTTTTAGCACCCAGGCTAATGTGCTGCATTTCTAAATACAAGGTCCCAAAGGCGAGACTGATTGCATTGCAAATGCTTGTTTCTTTTATCATCAGGTATAAATGTGTAAATAATGTTCTTTGCTTTCATTTATGTACATAGCCAGTTGGTTAAATCATTAAAACACACTAATACATATGTACATACGAAAAGAAATACAAACTAAAGTTCATGTCTAAATTTAAGCTTCTTCCTCATGTTCCTCAAAAATAAAAGTTTGTCACATCAATCCTGCAGGCACGCACTTAAGCTGCTTTTGATGCATCCTACCTTATGCAGATACTCACTTGAGAGGGCCATGTAACAATCAAAACCTTTCAGGACTTCACCTCTCATATTGGGTCTACGAGTAAAAATTGAATGATAATGCCGTACAAGGGGGATCATTGGTAGCAAATCTTTGCCCTCATATGAAAACCTTAAGATTATAAAATATATGGTTGTTGTACCGAAGTTGAAACCTAACGTGTATGAAAACAAAATATCTCTTTAAAACAAAGTTGTGCTCTGGATGAGGCATGGGTGTGATGCAGCGGAAGACTTATCCATTTTCATTACTCCAAAACACTTATATTCATTTTCAAAAAACGTACAATTTATCCACATTAAACCCCCATCCTAATTATCAAACCTTTGTCCTCCAATGGTTCTTTTTTTGAGCTAACAGGGACTTGAATACTTGGAGTACATGAGGCAATTTCCTTATGAGGACCTGGAATAAAGAAATGCCAAATACATTCCTATTTCATTACTTTACTCGTACACTGAGTCACCAACCTAGAGACAAGAAAATATTGACCAAAAGAAATGAGACAAATACTATATAGAATTACTCATGAAGACATTTATCAAAAGCTCAATGTGAATGTCTTAGTACATGAAATCGCATTTCAGAATCAGATTTAGTAGCAGATAATTAGTGCAAATAACCACACATTACTAAGCAGATTCATTAATGGTCATTTGCTGGATGCTAGAGAGAGAGAGAAACAATAGAAATTCAAGTTTCAGTTTTCATGTCATACAAACCAAAATATGGTTGAGATATAGTACGCCTTCGATAAGGATCTGGCCTAATCAGAACTGCAGCACAGCGTGCCGTAGAAGGAGTCCGAAAACCCTTCCGCCAAAAGGTTCAGGACAGTCAGGAAAGTTCAGTTCAAAGGGTTTGGCATTGAGGGAAATCAAAGTTCAGTCCAACAGCATGGCAGGCAGGGAAAATTGAAAATGACAGCCTCCTCCAAAGGGGCAATTATACTTCCAAAAGTTCACGGTTTACACCCACAAAGTATCTTTTTCTATCAGCCCATATAGTTTCCATTAGTTGCTTATGGTGGGCTGCTCATGGTGTGATCAATACCTCACTAAGAAATCCAGAAGCATTAAGTAATCTTTTTGCATATTTATTAAGATCCAAATTTTATATAGTTCGATCCTTTCCACGGAAGTACGACAACTTCCCTTTACTCACAGTTTGTCTGTTCCCAGGTGCTTTCTCTGGGTTTGCAATCATATTGATACATTTCTGTCAAGAATGTTGCTAAATCAAAAGTAAACTCATTGTTGTCAATAACGGAAAAGAAACTTCAAGGAAAGTTCTCACAGAGTCTAAAGTGACTACTTCAGCTCAATTCTGCCTTTTGAGCAGGAAAGAAAATCATCTGAGGCCTACATGGAATTTCAATGAATCATTACCACGTTATGATTAATAAAAACACACATTAATAATAGTATTGTGATTTCTCTTGATTAATTAATTCACTATTCTTCTTAATCAGTTACATGTCAATATTAGGCACTACTAAAAAATAACATTTGCAGGTTTATCATTTTCCGAAACGAACATTAACATGACAGCTTTGAATGCTGTAGATTTGACTGAATTAAGCAGTTTTAATCATTTAGGGACCTGTATCATGCAGACATTATTTTGTTTCGATACATTTTAGAAGTTATAATCACCAAATCTCTATGTTAATTAAATTTGTTTCATTACTGCATGACTATATGCATGAGTAAATATCACTGCTTCTCTCTCTTTGTTTACATTTTCCCATTTTCATGTTTCAAACACTTCTGCATGCTTTTACGATGCAGTATGAAATCTCATGTTTTTCAGCTAAACTGTTAAACATGTTTTCATCAAGAGATAATTTTCGAAATCTCTTTTGGAAGGATAATTCATACAGGCAAAGGTAATTTAACAATTGCGCTCCATCAGGTGCAACTGCTACTCAATCATCCATTCTAATGTGATTACTGGTAGATGATACCCTGATTGCATTGGATATCAGGATTGTATTAAAATCACACTGGGTGAGGCTGATCTGGCAGAGGGCTTGATCATGCTTGGCCTTTGAACTTATCCCCCTGGAGGATTGGGTATAGAGTTCAGAGCTTCTTACCTGAGCTCAAGAAGCTCCAATAACCTTGGGAAAAATAACACGCGGGTGGAACTTGGGTCACAGTGCCCCTTGTCAAATGGTGTACCTCAAACTTTGCAAATACATTGTTGACTATTGAAGTGTGGGTGGGCAAATTGAAACAGTACAGAGAAGAGAAGGGCAAACTCAACCCATTCTTTTTTAAATTTGTTGCACTCTCTGATTAAATGCTCTTGCCCCATTCATTCGTAAACAATTACCCCTCCAACCATTGCATTTGAGCTAACTGGTGAACGGCTACAGCACAGACACTTGTGCCCGACAACCTGATACAATTACTTCAGTTAAATTTGTACACTTTCTTTAATCAAAGTCAGGAAAAGCTAATAGAAACCATGGCCAGAGGATCTGCAAATGGTACTCCCCAAGACCATAGTTTAGCCCAACATACAGCAGGAGGTGAGTCCAGGAATTCCATAACAATAGATTGTTTTACACCAAGGATGGTATCAAGAGTGAGTTGGAACATCTCTAGATTAAAAACAAAACTAGTGGATCATGACTGGAGGGCTTTTATTGATAAATTAGATTGTTGTATTGTCCAAGAAACGGGCTATTGAGGAACATCACAGAATGAAACACACACATTTTCAAGTCCTGGTTGAGAGAAAATGGGTGGGTAGACCTTCAGGGGAGCTGTGTACGTGGGTACCAATTTACCTCCTGTTTGCCTTAAAGCCAATTCCAGTGCACTCACCAGATTTGCTGCTAATTAGAATTATCTAAAAAATTATAAACCTATCCTTTCAGCCAATATCTATAACAGATGTATCAGCAAGTCTATGCAACCAAATACTTTGAAACTGCTTGACAGTCTCCTATTCCAGCACAGCAATGGATTCCTATTACTATTAGGAGGAGACATCAATACATCTTTTGAACCTTTGAGGCTACTTTGTGAGGTAGGGAGAGAGGAAGATGAAAACTGGGATGTTTCTCAACTGAGTGATCCATATAAAATCCCCATCTCCAGGTCAGCCCTGCCACTCATTGATAACGCCTTCCACCATAGCCTACACATGTGCACAGTCTGCTCTTCATCAGACTTAGATGCAACTCCTACTTCCTAGGTTCTTATACAAGCAACATAGATGACATACCTTCGAATCTACATCTATGAGGAGAGGTGATTGATACGTGGGTTGCCCTAGATAGTAATGCAACCATGATCCTTTGATTCTCCCTCTATCAGATCACATTATTCTAGATGTTACAAGGATCTCTAGCATAGGGGCAGCTGAGAGAGCGTTGATGAATAATAAGAAAAGTGTGAAATGGATAAATATTATAAGCAACCCTACAATACTGAAATAGGTCTATGACACTATTATTCTCATCTTAGAGCTTTTTAGTAACAACATAGGACAGCCTACCTTGATGTTGGAACACCAGAATCTATTATTTAGTAATCTAAAAGCATTCTTCCTGAAGAATTGCCAAGTAGATAGGAATTGAGTTATAGGTGCTTAACAGAAATAGGAAAACCGAGTGAAAGTTGCAGTAAAAATAGTCAATAGTGACAAAATCATACAGACCAGCAGACTATATCAGGACAGTCTTCAATGGGCAAAGATTGAATGGGACACAGAGAAATGGAAAGTACTACCAGAAGCCACCAAGGATGAAGATACAAAATCTTTCAGGCAATTAATCAGTCATGATGGCAGAAAGAATCCAAGGAGCTCAGAACTAAATATCCAGGCCAATGAATGTATTAATCACTTTGAGTTTCTGTTTACTGAGCATCAAAAGGTGATGGTTACAAGTTTAAAAACCCAGCAGATCTGACTATTTATGAACCTACCATCTGGGACCCCTATTTTAAAACTCAAATACCACAGCTATAACAGGTGCCTCAATTCCTAAGACATAGAAAGGAGGACAGATAGTCCCTGTTTTTAAGAAGGGAAATAGATTTGCACCCAGCAACTATTGCTTCATCATCCTATCAATAACCCTAAAAAAAAAAATGGTCAGCAGTTTCATGCTAATGAGCTAAATGTCAGAAAAATATATGATAAGCGCTTGTAAAGTAGGGTTTAAACGAAAAACTAGCACAATCAACTTGGTATTTCATTTTCTTCTGATTAAATGGAAGGAGGTCGATATTAGTGAAGGAAATCTTTTTATTACATTTGTGGACCTCTGGTTAGCATTTGACCCTGTACCTCGGAAGACACTTTGGCATGAACTGGCAGAACTAGAGATGCCTCTACCTTTGCTCGATATATTAACAAGACGTCACACAGACAACCTTGTCCAGGAGAGGATTGAAGTCAATAAGGGGGTTCGCCAAAGTTGTGTTTTTGCGACCACCCTGTATTTACTTTTGATTAGCTGTTGCATAAATGCTTTACTCTGTTGTGAGAATGATTCCACAACCTTAGTGGACACCTTATTAATGTCAAAAACAGAGAAAGGTTTCCAAATACTTCTCCAGAGGTTTGAACTATCTCTAGAAACCATGGTCTGAAAATAAATGTCCAGAAAACTAATTTTGGGTAGTTAACCAACACACAAGAACACAGGGCAATATTGTTTTAGACTCAGGTTAAGGAATACGATTACTTAAGTGTATAACGGTGGCTGACTTGCATGCGTGGAACAAGTAAATCTAAAAAAGTACACTATTGCTAAAACATAGATTATCATTGATCACAAGCTTTGCAGTATGTTAAACAATGAAGCCAGTGTCACCCGCTCTTGAAAATGTAGAGCCCAGCCCTTTATTACTCAGAGCTCTGTGGTATTTGTAATCTGAGCAACCTTGTGATTGCTGAAAACACTTTCAAGTGATTGCTATTAAAACTACCCCAAAACCCTCTGATATTGCCACCAAGATTGAAAATTGCTCTTACAGCCAGGTAAGCCCTTTTGTACCCCCGGTAGAGGGCAGGACAGATTCAGGGGACCATCCTAGGGGAGAGTCAGGACAGAGGGGGGTTATTCCCATGTCCTTTCTCCAGTTTCATGCCAGACAGGAGCCAACAGCTCCCAGAACTGGTTTGAGCTGGACTATGCACAGAGACACCAAATGTGCCCCAGGTGCAGACTTTCAGGCAGATTGGAAGTGCACCCACCCAGCCCCAATACACTCAATCCTGTCTGGGAGGTGGTCACACCTCCCTGTGACAGGATGCCTATTGTGCTGCTTTACTCTGCTTGAGCTTGGCTCAGCAGCAGGAGAGCAGAAATGTGTCTCTGGTCGGTAGCATCCATTTTGTGGTGACTGGGTTGAGAGGGCTGACACTGGAAAGACCAGTGACCCCATGAGGCTTGCTTCAGAAGCGTGGAATCATATGTCCCGCACCGGTTACAGGTGTGGAGGTATGATTCCAAGGTGTTTGATACCAAACAAGACATACTTTGTTTTAAACGTTTTCAAGATAGCATTTACAGCGAGGTTATAATGCACCTCTAACTATATGTCTGGCTGAGTCACAGACAACCCTGGAGAATGGTCTCCAAAGGCGGCAGAGAGTTCTGCTCATGCAGGAGCACCCTCTCCCACAAAAGCCAGCTCCCTGCCTTTAGGATTGTTAAGGCCTGCTATATAGGTAACTTATAAGTTTTAAGTGCAGTGACCTATATATATAGTGAACCTATATCTAAAGTAAGTGGTGCAAGTAGCAGACCTTAGTTCCATTTTGCATGGCCTCTCATGGGTGGCACAATACATGCTGCAGCCCATGGGAGGCCTCTGGGGTCCCTATGCCCTGGGTACATGCTATTTATTTGCAGATGGATGAATAGCAATCACCTAAAACTCAACCCGGACAAAAGAGAGTTAGTTCTAACAGGGGGCATTCACAACCCATGGGGCTCACACTTTTAGCCACAGAAACTGGGCCAACCTCCCTCTCATCTGTCTCGTCCAAAAGCCTTGGGGTAACAATTAATCACAACCTCACCATGAAGTCCTAAATTGGGTCAGTGATATCCACATGTTTTTTCCAGCTGAGGAAAATAATAAAGATCAGAAGATATCTCACCCAGGATGCTTTGACCCAGGTGGTCCTTGCAATGGTAATGTCCCATGTTGACTACGCCAACTCGCTATATTTTGGCATCCCACTCTACCTAACCAAATGCCTGCAACTGGTACAGAACTAAGCAGCAAGACTGATTTTTCAACAGCCTAGGCACCACCATGTCACTCCCCTCATGAGGAAGATGCACTAGCTCCCTATCCCGCAGCGTTGCGCCTTTAAGGTATGCAATCTCATCTTCAAATCCTGAATAGAAGGAGCCCAAAATTCTTGGATAGTCTTATTAATAGGCATATGCCCATGCGCAATTTGTGCTCGACCCATAAGCACTTTCTGCCAACCCCCGACTTCAAACTAAAGCACCTGGGAGACACTCCATTTGCCATTTTAGCTCCCAGACTCTGGAACACTCTCCCCTCCGAAATCTGATCATGCACCAACCTCCTAAGTTTCAGGAGGCTCCTCAAGACCTGGCAATTCAGACAAGCTTTCGAGTAACTCCCTAGGGTCAGGTACCTCTCAGAGTAGTACCATGAAACCAGCTCGGTGTACGCGTGCTTTACAAAAAAAAAATTAACATAACACAGGGACTTATAAGGGTACACCAGTATCCAATCTAGAGTGTACCAAAGTACATGTCTAACATTTTAGGGAGAAAGCAGATAGACTGGGTTCTTGAATAGCAGGATCCCAGTCAGACTAGTCAAAAACAGCAAAACACCAGGCAAAAAGTGGGGGTAACCATGCAGTCAGATCCTACCTTCCTACAAACACCCCAAATGAAAGGAGATAAGGCTAACCTTGTTTTTGTTGAGACTTTATTTCCTAAGTGGCCATGTAAGGAAGGTCCCACACTAGCATGGATACTCCCTGTCTTATGGACCACTAAGGAGTCCTTACCCTGAAGGGTTTTGGATTCTACCTGTAGGGAGTTTTGATGAAGAAAAAGGCTGGTGGGGTGACTGAGCAGGGAAGTGAGGCCCTAACAGGGTTGATCTCAGCTTCCTCAGAGCACTGGACACAATCTAGGCCTTTCTTTCCATGACTGAGTTACATCTGGCCAAAGAGGTTAACCTCTGGCTGCCTACCGCTGAGGGTTGAGTCCCTCTGTTTGGAACAGTGGAGGGCTAAGGAAGGTTTGGGTCAGCTTTGGCCCAGAATTTCCTTTGACCATCAGATTCCATCTGGGGATATCACTACCTAAGGGCAAGAGAGATCCCTCAGAATGTTGAGGAGTACTCACCTGGCTAGTGCCACTAGACTACGTGTCCCTAATCTGATGATGAGAGGGTTCCTCTGGATAGTGGGCCATAAGGGGTCCACTGTCATTCCTGACCTCTGCAATCCTAGGCAGGCTGAGGCTGGGTAGGGAGGGGCAGGATACCTGCTCCAAATTGGGCACCTCCTTGGACGGGTCCCCTGCCCTCTGTGTTTCTGCCAGGACAGGCCTGACCACCGCTGGGGCAGTTTCTTCACAAGGGGTAGGATCATTTCCCTGAGGAAGCTGACCCTTACCTATTGCCTGGGGGGAAGTAGACTTTTTTTCATTCCCTGTGCTCTCTGGTGGAGCAGAGTGGACCATGGTTTCAGGTTCCACTACTCCAAAAGTTTCCTGGGGTTGGACTGAGGCCCTGGAGGTCCCATCAACTCTCTCCGGGAGGCCTAACATCTGTAAATGGGCCTTCAGCTCTACGTCAGCCCAGGCTGAAGTTTCTAAATCATTACCCAAGAGGCAATCTACTGGCACATTTGGGGATACTGCCACTCTCTTTGGACCAGTGACCTCTCCCCAGCTGAGATTGACTATTGCCATGGGATGATCTGTCCTCACACCATCAGTATTGGTCACCTGGTACTTAAACTCATGTAAAAGCTGGGCTAGGTGCACTGGTGTTCCAGTGACCATGGTGACACTAGCCCCTGTGTCCCTATAGGCTACAGCTTTCTGACCATTGATCAGAGGCTCTTGTCTGTACTTGCCCAAGGAAATGAGACTAACAGTAAAAGTGACAAACCCCATGCCACCATCACAGACTAAAGTGGCCTGTGTGGGGGACCTGGCTAGAAGAGGATTGTTGAAGCCCTTCAGAGGACTTATCTTTTGATTTATCCCCACCTTTTTTCTTGGGTCTTGGAAGATTCTTTATTCTGGTCACCACCGTGGTTCTTTTTTTTCATCCTGGTTCTGCCCCATTTTTCTGCCTTCTTTCCCAATTCTTCGGGAGCTGTCAGATCTGAGTCTACAAAGTACTGATGCAAAAGCTGTTTTTGACAATTATTGAGGATCTGCTCCCTCATAATCAAATTGTACAATCCTAAATAGTCATACACTTTGCTAGTATCCAACCTTCCAGAACCTTTGCAGCACAATCTAAAAAGTCTACCCAGTACTGAGTCTGTGCTTTCTGGGTGTCTTTGAACTTAATCCTATACTGTTTAGTGAATAAGCCAAACCCATCAATGAGAGCACTCCAGTACTGAACAATTGTCAGCATCCTCTTCTCTAAAAGTGAGGAGCTTATCTCGACCTTTGTCAGAAAAGGAGAGCCACAAGATAGCTGCCCACTGCTCTTGAGGGACCCTCTGTACTTTATAAGCCCTCTCTAAAACAGTTATCCATTTGTGGATGTCATCCCCTCCATGGTAGGGAGGGACTATCTTGCTCAGGTTCCTATTGTCAAAAGAATGTTCCCTAATTCTAGGTACACTGTTGCTGCCACCATGGGACTCTAGTCCCAGTTTCTTTCTAACTCTCTGGACTTCTAGGACTCTTTATCTAGGGCCAATGGATCTTTCCTGAGCCTAAGCCTAGCTTTCTCAAGCTCAATAAATTGGTATTCCCTATCAAAAGATTGGTCCCTCTTGTTATATACAGAGGTCCCTACAGACTGTCCTGAGTGATGTGACTCTGCAGAGGGAGATCTAGATCTCGTTGATAAACTCTGCACTCTTCCAGGAGGTTTAAAAAGAGGGCCATCAGAGCCTTCTCTACCCTCTTCCTGAAGATCTGAGTTGTCCAGGTGGGAATCATCTTGATCTTCCTGGCCAGGGTTTGAGTCTAGGTCATAAAAGGAATCATCTCCTGACCTGTCTTCAGTCCCTGCCCCACCCACTCTATCCTGTTCATCTGACCCAGGGATCTTCCTAAGGTCATCTAAGAGAAACACCTCAATTACACGCTGGGTGTTGGCATTTCTCCATCTTCAGCTTTCTAAAAACACACATGGCTTTCAATTCCTGGAATGTAAACTCATTGTACCTAGAAGGCAGAGAGCCACTGGCTTCTCCTTTAGATGACATACTAAGTGTGGTGTGGTGTATGCACCTACCTAACATATTGGGAACTAAACTTTCTTAGGTTGGAGAAAGGTTGTGCTAGACCCTTGACTACCCAACCCTAAGTTCAGTAAAACATACTTATTCTAAGCAGGTATTATATGTACCTAGTACTTAGTGATTTTCAGTTAACTAATACAAAAATGTATCTGGTAAAATATTGCAGGCTTGAATCCCAACCGCTGCACACCAATGTGAGAAGTTGGCCTGGTATTTGCTGTCCACTAATTAAAGTGGGCAATTTGCACCAGTCCAAATGATCGTTATGATGTATGAGGTCAAAGATAACCTTTAGAAAGCTATCCTAGTGGTAGCTGTGGAGATCAGCCTTCAGGCTTAATCTTGAAGGAATGCAAAGCAAATTGTTTTACCAGAATATCACCTTTAGTATTAACTAAATGAAAGGAGAACCACACAGTAGTTATAAAAACATGTATTCATATATATAACACTCTCTAGTATCCCCTACACACGGATACAACACAAAGCAAACAATACTTTAGCAAAGAAACAGTTGTAAGTAGCACAATACACAGTGGGCTCCAGGGGTAAACCAGACCATATACTAAAATAGTGGTATAAGAACCACAACTGGAGTCGCGACAAGGTCTAGAGCACGTAGGATCACTGGGAGCCCAAGCAACCACCCAAGGTGAGTAGAAAGAGATCCCACGGAGGATGGGAGCAGTGTGCTAACCCGACCGCGGGCTCCGTACAATCCTATGGGAAAGTCACGGTTACATTTTAAAGTTTAAGGACCCTTCTTGGTGCACTTCGGAAACCCTTTAGAACTTAAGAGGTTGCAGAGCCACCCCACCTATGGATACCGTAGTCGAGTTACCTATCCCAGGGGAGCCGGGTGCATAGGTCTGGAGTGGTGTCAGGAAACTCCATCGTTATCAAGTGAGGGTTGCAAAGAAGAGATGCTGACAGGAAGGAAGAAAGTGTCCATTGGAATCCAAGGGTGGATTCATGATGGAAGGAAGCTGAAAGCAGAAGGGACAGAGCCTGGGTCACTCAGGGTGACCAGGGGCTCAGTGAACGAATGACCACCAATGTCAGGTGCTTCAGGTGCGAAGAAGGGATGCTTGACTCTGCAGCCAAAAGAACCAGGAGACGTTGATGATGACCAGGAGCCAGATGTACGTTTTCCCATGAAGGATGTCGAGTAGTGAGGGGTCGGAGTCCGACTGCAGCACCAACAAACCTTGGCCAAAGCAACCCATGCAGGAAGGTCAAGCAGGTTACGGTGCGGACCAGCAAGGTCCAGAGGATTCACCAAGTAATGGGGGGTCAGACTCACTTAGAGCAATCAGGAAAGCCCAAAAGAATTCAAGCTGACCCTCAGGAGGACATACAGGCAGAATGACCAGAAGTCACAAGGGGACCTCAAGCAAGATCACAAAGTACCAGCCCACGGAGCACTCGGTGTGAGGAGGCTGGAGGTCTTTGGTAGAAATACTGCTCAGGGTCAGCACTACACCGAGCCACTGCACAAGCTTAGGAATTGCCAACGAGCATATGCACTTGCAAAAGTACACGGTGCACAGAGGTTCAGGTTATGCGGTCCACACTCCACACAAGGAATACTGGCCTCAAACTCGGTGAGAGGGCAGCTTGACCTCAAGGAACTTTGGAAACCCACCTCCTTTGTTGCTGGAGCCTATAGAGTCCGCAGTAGCTCAGGATCAGCAGACCGGTCAGTTGCATTAGGTGCCTGTGAATGGGGGATTCTTCAGCTGTCCTTAGTGCACCACAGGTCCAGAATGGAGCCTGTATGGAGCAAGGGCACAGACAAAGCTTTGGAGGGAGAGGGAGACAAAGTCCGGCCCAGTCGAAGTCCAGAGTGTCCAGATGGTCAAAGGTCAGTGGTTTCTTCTTGTAGAATCTTGTCCACGTAAAATCTAAAGTCTTACAGCCAGGTAAGCCCCTGTGTACCCACTGGAGAAGGTTGGACAGATTCAGGGGACCCTCCTAAGGGAGGGTCAGGATAGAGGGGAGGTTACTCCCATATCCTTTGTCCAGTTTCATGCCAGAGCAGGAGCAAACAGCTCCCAGAACTGGTTTGAGCTTGACTGTGCACAGGGTCACCAAATGTGCCCCAGGTGCTGACTTTCAGACACTTTGGAATTTCACCCGCCTAGCCCCAAAACACTAAATCCTGTATGGGAGGTGGGCACACCTCACTGTACCAGGATGCCTAATCTGCTGCCTCCATATTGTGCTGACCGGGTCGAGAAGGCTGGCACCGGAAAGACCAGTGACCCCATGAAGCTCGCTTCAGAAGGGTGGAATTATACCTCCACACCGGTTACCGGTGTGGAGGTATGATTCCAAGGTGTTTGATACCGAACATGACATACTTTGTTTCAGCCGTTTTCGAGATAGCATTTACCGCGAGGTTAAAATGCACCTCTACCTATATGTATGGCTGAGTCACGGACAACTGGGTAGAATGGTCTCCAAAGGCTGCGAAGGGTCTCTACTCATGCAGGGGCACCCTCCTATGTAAAACCCAACACCCTGCCTTCTGGATTGTTAAGGCCTAATATAGGGGTAACTTATACGCTTTTAGTGCAGTGACCTATAGATATAGTGAACCTATATCTGAAGTAAGTGGTACAAGTACCAGCTTACACAGGCTGCAGTCGCAGACCTGTAGTTCCATTTAGCATGGCCTCTCATGGGTGGCATTATACATGCTTCAGCCCATGTGAGGCCTCTGGGGTCCCTATGCCCTGGGTACATGGGTATCATCTACTAGGGCCTTATAAAAGTACCCCAGTATCCAATATGGAGTGTACCAAAGTACATGTCTAACATTTTAGGGAGAAAGCAGACAGATGGGGGTCCTGATTAGCAGGATCCCAGTCAGAGTACTCAAAAACCAATAAAACACCAGGCAAAAAATGGGGGTACACATGCAGTCAGATCCTACCTTCCTACACTCTCCACCCCAGGACAAAGCCCTCAGTGATGACAATGCTCCTGAAGAGGTGGACGTGGATGATGTCCTGGCCCATCTGTTCAGCTGGCCAGATGCCAACAGCGGGGCTCACTGTACACACAACAACACATCCTACCCCAGCTACAACAACACAGCCAACCACAGCCCTTCAACCTATGCACCTAGCACAGTCAGTCCCATCCTGTGCCCCCAGTCCTGGATTCTGAGACAGCTAACACCACCCCAGTCATGGAGGAACCAGGACCCAGTGGGAGAGTACAGTCTGAGCCAAGGGCACAGGTCAGTGGGCGTAGGTGTCGTGGAAGGGTAACTATGGGCCCGCAGTGAGGGCCAATTGAGGCCACAGACATCCAGGCTGCCATGACACAAGTGCTGGGAGTAGTCCCAAAGTGTCATGGGCCATGTATTGGCTGAAATACAGGAAATGAAGGAGCTGCAGAAGGACACATCCCAGGAGGTTGCACCCATCCACACCGAGGTGGTTAGCATCCACACTGAGGTAACCTCCCTGGTTGGGGGCTGCGGAACGTTAACACCTCCCTCTACATGGCTTTTCCACCTGCATCTACCCTTTCCTGTGGTCAAAGTACATCCAGACCATCAACATATTCTGTAGCCACAGGCGGGGAGGCCCTGCCAGAGGAGGATATGCCTGCACACGCCCCTGTCTCAGCAGCTCCAGATCACCCCTCGGGCAAACTGATTGAATGTCCAAGCAAAAATCCAGGACCTCAGGTTGGCAAGACAGCCACAGCCACAAGAAAGAAACCTTGTCTCTAATGTCAGCCTGTGTGTGCTACACATTCACCTTGTTGGACTATTCCTGCCCACTTTTCAATATCAGGGGCCGTATTATGCATTTTCATCAGCCGGATGGTTAGGCAATTTATGCTGAACCAGCAAGGCCAACTATTGGTGGAAGACTGAAAGGTAGGCTAATAAAACTGATCTCTCTGAAGGTCAGAGGAAACCATTGTAAATTGGATTCCGGGTCTGCAAACTGTTTAGCAGTTGAAATGATGCCTACTAATTCAACCAAGATATTAATCATTAATTTGTATAATTCATTTAATAGAACCTCTGTTATTGAGTACCTGTCCAGTTTTACATTTTTTGGGGGAGTCCTATAAGGAGAAACAAGTTACACCTCATTCAGTTATTATTTCGGTGATTTCAACATACATTTGTGTTGAATTGCCACGTTGCTGATAGCCTAGGGCCTGGCAAGTACACGGAAATACATTTTGAACACACACAACAAGGGGAATTTTTAGAGGACACCCTAGCGGAGTTTGGTCTTTTATATCCAAATGATCTGGGTGGGAAGATTGACATACCATCTTTTAAAGGAAGGGGTATGTACACAACCATTGATCATATCTTTATTAATATGGCCTTGGAAGCCTACCTTAAAGACTATAAGGCTATCAATCCTATACATCTGATTTTGGCAGGGGGAATGAGGCTCATTTCTGAGACTAATAGATGTGTCTCTAATTTAGCCATCAATCCAAAAGATCAGGGATATAGACTCAAATGGTCATTCCAGGTGAGTTCTGTAATGAGCTGGTGGTCAAAGTGGGCTTGGAGATTGAGCTCTGGCTTGATATTATGGTAAGGGATGACAAGACACTCAGAGCCTATGCTGGAATATGTAATCAGGTGGCCAGAGCCCTAACATTTACCTGTAAGGAATTCCCAAATTGAGGTGAGAGGTGGTTTGATCACAAGTGTACTGATGCTCACCAGAAGTTGATGGTTGCCCTGAAAAACAAGCCACAAGATAAATCTTTTATAGCTATCCTTAGGAAAAATTACAAATTAGCGGTACATACCCGCAAGTCAGAAATTAAAAGTGAGGCTTGGGATGTGTTACTCTCCACTGATGTAATCAGGAATAGTGCCAGGTTTTGGAATGTTGTTAACAAACCTCTTTTTTAAAATAATGACAATAGTCCGCTGGAATGTAATATTCCCAAAGAGGCGTGGCTTAATCATTTCAAACATATATATTGGGACCAGGGGGATCATGGACCCTCAAGTAAATCATATGTAGTTCAGAACTACACTTTATGGTTTACTGATAAGGAAGTAGCAGTGGCCATTGGCCAGATGTCAAGCAATAAAGCACCTGGAGTGTATGGTTGCTCGGCGGATCTTTTTAAAACAAATGTATTTTATGGTCTAATTTACTAGCAAATGTTTTTATTATGGCCTGTAAATTTGGCCTGCTACAATCTTGGTCCCAGTCACTTATGGTTCCGATCTTCAAAAAGGGAAATAGAGGAGACCCACGAGGTTATAGGCCTATTTCACATATAGAGTCTGCAGTGAAGGTTTTAGGAAGAGTTGTCCTTGGCAAACTCACTGACTGGTTAAATAACACTAATATCCTCTCAAATTCACAGTATGGGTTTAAGAAAAGGGAGAGGAACCATGGACCTGTGTCTAAATTTGCTTTTATTGGCCGGAAAGTACACGATTGCGAAGAAAGGTTCACTCTATTTGCCATTCATAGACCTTTCCTCAGCCTTTGACCGAGCAAATAGATCCAAATTATGGCATTTGTTATTAAAATTAGGTTTGGAAAAGAATATCGTAAACTCTCTGGCCGATTTGCATAAGGATCTTACAGCCGCAATGAGATTTGACCAAAAAGGCAACCTTATACGAGGCATTCGTATCAATAAAGGAGTGAGACAGGGATGCATTTTATCCCCACTTTTATTCACTTTATATATTAACAACCTTGATTCATTTTTAATAGGAGCGTGTAGGAACATCCCACGTGTGGGGGAGTGGCTAATTCCGGCTCTCCTATACGTAGACAATGCCGCTTTGATAGCTAGAAAAGCAATTGACCTACAGCATCTTTTAACTACATTTGCCGATTTTATGAAGTCACTGGATCTTGATGTTAATTTTTCGAAATCTCACACAATGATTTTGGGTCTTAAGCCTAGAAAACCCAATACTCTTTTTTGTGAAGGTAACGTAATAACACTGGTGACCTTGTTTACATATTTGGGGGGGTTATTTGATGAAAGGGGTACGTGGGTACCACAAATGACAGCAAAAAGAAATGTAATGGCCAGAGCTACCCTGGCTGTTCTTGACTTTGCATGCAGATTAGGGGGAAAGTCAATGCAAGCACTGTTAAACATATATAGGGCCAAATGTATTACCATAGCAAGCTATGGCTCTGACCTTTGGGGTATACAGAGAAGTCAAGGATATCCAAATAGTAGAAAATATATTCCTAAGAAAATTGTTAGCTGTGCCACAGTCAACATCTTCTTATATAATCCACCAAGAAACAAGTCTAGGACTCATATCAGACCTAATAGGTTTGGCACCTTTACTCAAGTGGATAGGAATTTGGATAAACCCGGAGCTAGGGATGAATCGTGAAATTATTCGCGATTGCCTAGCACTTGATCATGTAAGCAGTATCCCCTGGCTGAACTATGTGAAAAGGCTAGCCACTTATTTAAGGAGGCCAGAGTTATTCAATTCTCCAGAGAAGTTGCTAAAGGCAGATTTCCTTTGGGCTAAAAACATGTATCTGCAGATGTCACAGACAGATAGAGAGGTCAGGGAACTGAAAAAGCCATTGGCCTGGATACACCAATTGTTATCTACTTCATGTGCAATGGAACCCTATCTAAACATAGTAACTAATCAGCACCATCGTTTCCTTCTAGTAAGGTTCAGATTTAAAAGTACATATACTTCTTGCAGCACTAAAGGGATGGAAAAAGATTGAGGACCTGGGTGTCTGTACTTGTGATCATTTTTTCCACTCAGGACTCATTGCATTTTTTTTTATTCTGTGAGCACTTTATGCACAACCGGAACCGGTTCATTTGAACTATTTTAAGGGGCAAAGGATTTTTACAGGCTAGACCTGCTTTTATATATTTGCAGATGCTGACTAATGTTTGGAAAACTTTTAATATAGCTAGTTTTCTGACATCACCTGTCAGAATAAAGAAAAGGAGAGGGACCGCAATTAATTGGATAATTTTTAACTATGGTGAATTTTAATTATTATAACATGAATTGATTTTCTGTAGATGATCTAGATTTTTTTTGTACCCTGTTGGTGTTTGTATAATTGTAGTATTTAATGTGTTTCATGTAGTTTGCTTTTATGGTTTTAATTAACCGAATAAAGTGAATTTGACTGACTGGCAATTTTCATTGTTTGCACCGGGCACACAAATTAAAAGGTGCGCCCGGTGCAAACAATTAAAATGCACCCTATTAAGGTGAATGAGTTGCACCACGGCAGCCACAAACTTGTGCTGTCCTGGGAGCAGCCGTGTTGAAAAGTCAGCCCCGATCGCACCCGATGCCCAGGCTGCTGGTGCAGGGCGACTCTTCGTTCCCATCTTGAATAATTACAAAATAAAGAGACGGGCGCTGAAGGCAGGAAGACAAGAACAGAGTTTATTTCTCATGAGGGGAGCATGTCATTTGGGACACTCGCATAGTGTCTTCGGGAGGTGCTCTAACAAGTTTCTCTGAGGCTTCGTCTTTTATACACAGGTTTATGGCACACACATTCTTCATTACAATCAAGACATTGTGAAGTGTGAAGATATTCCAACACGTGGCTACAGTAGGGGCCCTTATCCTCCATACAATAGGAGGGGGCTGTCACGCAGCTGAGTGTTCTGCTGATTCCTTTGGAATGTGTGCGCCTGATCGAATCTCAGGGGGTGGGGTGGTCATGATCAATAGTGGCCACTTTCAAGAGAGGCGAGTGCATACAGTAGTGGGCAATACACTGTATCCTCAGGCTAAGGGATGACCAGCAGTCCATGTGGACAATTAGGTTCAGAGGAAGAGGTCATCAAAGGAGGGGTATTCATGGAGGGACAGGAGGTGTTGGTCAGGCGCGGGGTGCGATTCTCAGAGACAGAGTCATGCGGGAGGGGAGGGCTCATGACTTGTGCATGTGAGAGCGGGGGCGGTCAGGGTGCATGGGGGAAGCTTGCAGGGTCAGGGAAGGGGCGCTGGTGATCGATCGCAAGCTGAGAGACCATGGTACCTAAAATGGCTGTCGTGTACGTGTGTGCATGGGTCTATGCTAGCGGGATAACACAGTCAGTGTTTTTGCGATATCTGTTCTGCTTACAACAAGGGGTACTGTGAGCACAAATGAACGCCGCTTATGTACATACACATTGCTATTTTCAACAGTCGCCGCTTTTTTACATAAGCAAGTTCAATTTCTACATAGTCGATGTGATAGGCAGAAGGCAATACATGTTAATTTACATTAGTTGGGTTCTTCATACAAGCCTAGAGATCGGCATAATATTTAGTCGGTGTAGAATCAAGGAAAAATGTTCCGAAAAATCAAGTTCACATTTTCTCTCTGGTGACATCAACATACAGAAAAATGCTCTGATAACTTCGGGTCTTGTCAGTACTATAAGAGACTTTTGAAAAACTAACTACATGAGTGACCGATGAAACATTTTAAAAGGCAATACAAAATGGTTAAGGGAGGGATTCAATTCGATACAAGCAATTAGTCAAGGGGTGAGTAGAAAGTTCTGGAAAGGGGGAGGGTCTTTGTCGCAATGTCTTTTAACAGAGTCCGTCTTCTTTTGTTGGCGCTGCTGAGCACCGGCGGTGGAGCTATAGGTCCAGCTCGGATTCATCCTTACACGTTGCAGGGTGCAATCAGTCCTCTGCTGTTAGATCACAGTCCTGTTTTCCAAACTTATTTTCTTAGGGGTGCCTCAAGCTGGGCACCTGCGTGTCTTTTCTTTTTCCGTGGCAAAACCTCATTCTATAGTCAAAAGTTTATGCGAAAAGGGTGAGTTTGTTGGATAATCGAGGGAAGACAGGGCGGAGTGGGGCCAGATCTTTGAACACACCAAGGGACCAAGGGAGCAAAGGACAACGAGCAGGCAAGCCCAACAGTCGGACTCAAAAGGGGACGGGGGACTTCAGGCACAAGTGGGTCAGCGAGTCGAGGGCTTCAAGGCAGCCCTTCATTCCTCCATCCGCTGAGTTTGAAAGTTATACCTCGTCCCGCGTCTCGTTGCTCTGCAGCTCCGCCTTTGGTCGTCACACGTGCTCCATGATCTGTGGCCAGGCTGTGCGTTACGTCCAGCTCCTCTCCTCCGGTGATTGTATCTTTGAATGGGTAGAAAACAAGTTTTAGAAAAACTGGCAGGAGAAGACATTTATATATCTCAATTCCGTCCCCAATCCTATGTAGGTGGGGAATAAGTTCATCGGTCACAGTCAGAAGTCGTCACTTATGGAGTCTGTAGAAGGGCATTGCTTATTGAATTCATAGACCTGCTTAGCGTTCATTCGCGACATATGATGAGAGAAGTTGGACTTTTATACACAGTGTATTACGTCAAATTCAAAATCGAGTCCTTATGTGGAGACTCGTCCTTCCCTTTAACGCAAGTATCGACAATCTTACATCTCCCTTCGGGGTCGGCTAACTCTTGTAAGTGGGGTGTTATCGTGTGCAGAAGGGGGAAGGGGGCAGATGCTCATGGCTTTCCTGGGAATGACCGTTAATCAAGGTCATCAATTACGTTTCGTGGGTAGCTGACATGAGGCTAGGGTTGATCGGGGCGCGTGGGTGCTTTGGACAGAGAGCTGGGGTCGATCGGGGAGAAGTGGGGTACTCTGGACATCCGCACTTAGGTGCAGGGGGGTGGGGCAATCGGGGCATTGGGGATCGCATTTCTAACGAACTGAGAAACAGAAGACCATTGACGTTATAGTACCCTTATAAAAGGCCAGATTAGGGGACGTCCGTCGTCTTACCTGTCCTTTCCTTCATTACCAACTCGGGTTCTATCGTTTTGCAGAAAGGAGAGGTAGTAATATGGCAAGTCACAATCGTTTTGGTTTTGGTCAATTTTGCTGAACACCTTTGTGTTCGAAGAAACCCAATTATGTTTTGCTTTTTGGAGAGAGAAAGAGAGAGAGAGAGAGAGAGAGAGATAGAGAGAGAGAGAGAGAGAGAGAGAGAGAGAGAAAGTGGGGGAGAGAGGGAGAGAGAGAGAGAGAGAGAGAGAGGGGGAGAGAGGGAGAGAGAGAGAGAGAGAGAGAGAGAGAGAGAGAGAGAGAGAGAGAGAGACCGCACCCTAAATGGTCCATTTCGGTACACGTATGACATGGAGAGAGAAAGAGAGAGAGAGAGAGACGTGTACAATAATGGGCCATTCAGTGCGCGCACAACACAGAACAACAGGGGTTAAGCAACACGGAAACACATGCAGAGGGATGACGTAGATTCATGCATCACGTACACACAAACTCAGACGGGGAAGACAGTACATGTATTATATACAAAAATCCAAGACAAAACATAGAACAGTTATTGGCCAAAAATGATCTCCTCCTGTACGCTGCGCATTCTCAGTATCTTAAGCTCTCTTTACTTTTTCTTTTCTTTTTATTGTCGGCTGGCTTTACTGGAGGTTGTGGTTGCGCACACTTACGTCTCTGCCACTTGGCCATGAACTAACCTGGTCGGGCTAATGCTCACGGTGGTATTTTCGAGTCATTTTAGCAAATGTGTTTCCAGGCTGAGACAATAGTCGGTGTCAGTTGGAGAACAATGGGGCAGCTTTGAGTTACATGCCTATGAGGATGCGAAAAAGGAGGTAGTAGGTTTTCAAATATTTGCAATATCCCTAGTCCTCTCGGCGGAGGATACTTGTGTAAACCTTACCTCGAAATATACCCTAAACTTTCCCCTATTTAGTTAAGTGTGGAGTGCTTAATCATGTGTGCACATTATTTTTTTTTTTTTTTTGTGGTATTATTCGGAATGCGTGGGCACCATAATCGAACGCCTTTTTCCCGTCTTCTTCGTCCGTTAGATCACCATTTTCCTTCTTTGTATTCTTAATCGATGTTCCAAGGTGACCTGCAGAAAGAGGGAAAAAGAAGGGGGGCGGGGGCGGCATTTAAGAACACATCAGCGCGCATAAACCCAAAAAGGCTTTTACTTACTACATACTCGGTCTATCTCCACGGAACACAGTTCTTGCCAACTCGGCATTTAAGCCCAGATGAACCTTTTAGTGTGTGAGAGATAATTATCGGAAGCCAGTGTGGTATTATGGACCGTATGTAGGGAGGCCAGGTGGCACTCCTTTGGGGCGACTTAGGGGCATTTTAGCACAATTTTCCGGATACAGGTGGCATATAAAGTATAGACTGAATTCCAGGGACTTTTAGCGGTTGCTTTAGGCTGTACAAAAATGTGCAAAGTACATACAACAAAAACCTGGACCGTTCATGTTTGCAGTATTTCTGCGTACTATACCCTTTAACCCTTATCTAATCGAGCTGAGTCATTTCATCTATATTTTAGTTATATCGAAAATAGTGATCATTCATTCGAAACTTATCAATTTACGCGGACAACTATATTTGCTTTCTCAAAAAATCTTTAATAAGAATGTCGGTGCACTAATACGGGCCTACAACCCCGTGGGCCGGCCACGGAGCAGGTTGGAACTGTAGATGTGGGGATACTTTATTAGTGGAAAACTTAATGAAGTCGGTGGTCGTTAATTTCATAAAAAGTGCGCCAAGTGCAATGAAAATCATATTGAATCTATAGTGTGAGCTAATATCATAAGCATCGAAATTTCGAACTTTCAATAATCATGATGCGCCAAACTTCAACAACAATTCATTGTCCGAATGTTCAATCGGTACCCATCTCATGCCAATTCATTGTCCTTCATTGTCCGAACACATAATCAGTACCCATCTCATATCAATTCATTGTCCGAGTTGACAGTATACATCCTATATCAATCCATTGTCCGAACTCATAATCAGTACACATCCTATATCAATCTATAGGTTTAAAAAAACTTCATACATATCCTATGACCAAGGCTGAGCAATCGGGGTACAATAAGGAGTTGAGAGTTTCATTTGCATCGGCGCCATTTTGGGTGCAGTCAGACAGAACCAGGCATAGTCTAAATCTCTACTAACTCGTGGTTGGCCCAGAGCTTCCTTTGGCAGTCCAAAAGTTCCGTTAAAGGGCAAACGAAGGGGATCGGTGGTCTGAACCATCAATCAAAAGGGGCGGGAGGCAACAATTTTCCTACCGGGTCATACTGTGTTTTCACCGGAACTGATCCGAACGGTAGTCTGCAGGATTCTAGTCATTCAAACTGAGGCTGGCGACAGCATGGGAGCGCCGACGTCCTGCGGCTACATTTCCATCGTTCCGTGGGCAATCATGGCAGTCATTCCCCATCGGGGGTATCTGCGGGAGTCGGGGACTCCCGCGGCTCCTCTAGAATCTTCAGGGACGAGGAGAACTTTGATGGAGGAGGTATCCGCAAGCAACCGGGACATTCCTTCCTGCTGGGCCCGCTCTTGCAAGGTCGACCGCCATTTTGAGATTTCGGCAGCCACCGGCGATCGCGGGGTCAAATGAGCAGACGGGCTCCCACCTGCTGGGCGAGGTGTTGCAGCATCGCCATAGTGGATGAACCCTTTTCCGGGTGCATGGAGCGTCACTGCACCGTAAGAGTGGACGAACCCTTTGCCGGGTGCTGGGTGCGTTGAGGGCGCAGCTGGGGAGCCTCCACCTGAGGAGGTGGGAGAGGCTCGTTCGTGCCGCCTCTCCCTCCCGGTGCACCCCACGGCGCCTCGCTTGACATTTGTTATGGCCGGACCAGGCGATGAGGACGGGGGGGGGTCGGAGGCATGTGCAAGACATCCCCTCCCCAGGGTTGTTGCAGCCATTATACAAGAAAGAAGTGGCGCCTGGCATGTTTTCGGGCCGGGCCTCCGGTGGATGGCGGCCGGACGCTCTTTTGCCCTGGCCCCATGAACGGGTTCCTTGGCTCATCCGGTGGGGCAGGCCTTGGCGTGTGGCGCCTCTCCTGGGCCTTTCGTGCAGTGGCCTCTCCACTCCCAGGCCCTCCATGGATGCTGGTCCAGACTGGGAGAGAGAGGGGAGGGTCGAGGACATAGACATTCCCTCCCCTGCAACTCTCCAGGGTTATAGTAGCAGCTACCGCGGCCGGATCCCGTCGGCCTCGGCCTTTTATGATCTCCGGCCGACGGTTGGCAGCAGGACCCGCCCTACATGTGTTGCTGGGCGTAGCCATAAACCTGTTGCACTTTGGAAGTTTCCAGAATGGGGGGCGGATGTCTGCTGCTTTGTATCTTTCTCAGGTTGCCGTTATTGGGGCGTGGCAGGCGGTGGGACAGACATGTTTGGAGCAGTGAGGGGCGATGAAGCCTCGTTGCCTCATGGCCGTCGCAATATCAAGCTTGGCTTCTCTTCTCATTTTCAGGTTTCTTATTACGGGCTTATTTCTAATGTTTCTTGTTTCTAGGACAATAATAGGTTTTATCATTATGTATTGTTATCGTTTCCTTGTTTGTTATTTAAATAAAAGTTCATCAGTGGCCTACTGATTTCGTTTTCCTATTCCTTTCTTTCCAGGTTGTTTCATGCTAAAGTTTCTGTTAACAGGATACAGTGATCACTTCGTTATTATTGTATATGTCCTTTTCACTAGGGGTGCTCTCTGGTCGGGCCAGATGACCTACCTCTAGTAAATGGTCCGGGTGAAACTGGCGTATCAATCAGTGGGGAGTAGATAGGCATGACAGATTACAACGGGGGACAAAGGTCCGCATTACCTACCCTTTCACTACTTGCAAAGATTTTCCTATGTTTATTTGCAAACAGGGAATACCTCCAAAAAGAACCAATTCCCAAACAGTCAATGTTCGGGCAAACAATCAATCAATGAGGAACGAAATAGGCACGACGTGTTAAAGGTTTGCGTTACCTACCCTTCACTATCTGCAAAGGGAGAGAGAATATTCCTATTCTTCCCCGTTTGCAGGCAGAGAAGATCCTTAAGAGAACCAACTTCGAACAATTCAATGCTCGATTCAAACAATCAATAAATGGGGAGAAAAATAGGTATGACGGATTACAATGGGGACAAAAGTCTGCATTACCTATCCTTCACTATCTGCAAAGACAAAACAGAGTATGGCGACTCTGTGCTTGTTTGCAAATAGAGAATCTCTCAGAGACAATAAAGTGAGTAACACTCGTATTTTCAAACAATCAATCAATCAATTTCGCAATTTGTCGTGTGTCACGACCTTACCCGGACCGGACCATGTGGACAGTTCTTCGCCTTCCTTTTTCCAGCGCCCGGTCGTTCTCTTTTCTCCATGTTTTTACCGCAGCAGTCCTGTGGGATTCCAGTCAGGACAACAGGTCACTTGAGAGAGGTCCGTTCGGAATCGGTGAAGTTCATTTAAATCGGCAGCCGGACGAGGGCCCTCTCAAGGCACGTATACTCCAATCATTTAGATGTTCACCTCATCGTCTGGACCTCTCTTACCGGACCTTATGTCGCTGATGGCCCCCGCGTTGGGACGCCAATTGTTGAAAAGTCAGCCCCGATCGCACCCGATGCCCAGGCTGCTGGTGCAGGGCGACTCTTCGTTCCCATCTTGAATAATTACAAAATAAAGAGACGGGCGCTGAAGGCAGGAAGACAAGAACAGAGTTTATTTCTCATGAGGGAAGCATGTCATTTGGGACACTCGCATAGTGTCTTCGGGAGGTGCTCTAACAAGTTTCTCTGAGGCTTCGTCTTTTATACACAGGTTTATGGCACACACATTCTTCATTACAATCAAGACATTGTGAAGTGTGAAGATATTCCAACACGTGGCTACAGTAGGGGCCCTTATCCTCCATACAATAGGAGGGGGCTGTCACGCAGCTGAGTGTTCTGCTGATTCCTTTGGAATGTGTGCGCCTGATCAAATCTCAGGGGGTGGGGTGGTCATGATCAATAGTGGCTACTTTCAAGAGAGGCAAGTGCATACAGTAGTGGGCAATAAACTGTATCCTCAGGCTAAGGGATGACCAGCGGTCCATGTGGACAATTAGGTTCAGAGGAAGAGGTCATCAAAGGAGGGGTATTCATGGAGGGACAGGAGGTGTTGGTCAGGCGCGGGGTGCGATTCTCAGAGACAGAGTCATGCGGGAGGGGAGGGCTCATGACTTGTGCATGTGAGAGCGGGGGCGGTCAGGGTGCATGGGGGAAGCTTGCAGGGTCAGGGAAGGGGCGCTGGTGATCGATCGCAAGCTGAGAGACCATGGTACCTAAAATGGCTGTCGTGTACGTGTGTGCATGGGTCTATGCTAGCGGGATAACACAGTCAGTGTTTTAGCGATATCTGTTCTGCTTACAACAAGGGGTACTGTGAGCACAAATGAACGCCGCTTATGTACATACACATTGCTATTTTCAACAGCCGCTCCATGTTTTCACAGTGCCCTTGTGCAGGCTGCCTACACTTGTACAGGTGATTAGAGATCCTCTTGCAGGGGCGTGCAGTCAGTGACTTCACCTGTCTGCAAGGGGATGTCTGGGGGGTCCATAGGACCCCCTTTCCCCACTCGAGAGGGCTTCTCTCTAGGTGCGCACTCACAGTGCGCCACCTGGAAGTTCCCTGGGAGATTCTTTGCTCTGTGCCCGCGTCTGTAATATTATTTAAATAAAGACAGGGGCTGATTCGATTAAGGGAGTCAGAGGCTGGAATCATAAAGCTAATTTCAACAAAGCAGGGTGCCTCTGATACCATAAATCACACTTAGTTATTTGCAACAGTAATCCTTGTTATTGATCCTGTGCTTATCTTTTCTTTTTTTGCTTGTGTGTCTTAATATTTACAATTAGGCATCTCATCACCATATATACAACATCACAGTTATTTTGTAAGAAAGAAAGTTTACATATTAATGTTCAAGGAAGGGAAAACATTTAACTCCTATATTTCAGAACTTTGGTGTCCTATTTTATTTTCCTGTAGCAAGACTCTAGACAATTTTGATCTTATCCACTTATCCTGAATTTTGGTCCTGATGTGGTCTGAAAGAAAGTCTCAGAGTTTTATCAAGGGGAGAGTATATCTTTTTAACTCTCCCAAAAGGGAAAAAAACTACTTCTTTTTGTCCATGTGGATCTTTCTAGACCACTCTGTTGTGCCGACGCGTTTCAACCTTGTGGTTGTGGGACCAACACTTTTGTTTTTAGCAAGGTCTTCATCAGGGCTGATATCAAAAATGAAATAGGACTAATGATGGTATCGTCTTAGTAGCAGGGATGTGTCAGTGTATCTTTGCTGCCCACTGTCTTGTGAATTCTGAATTTTCGGGGGTCCAAATTATCGGGATTATGGTAGCTTATTTCTTCTGTTTCCCAACCCGAGAGGGCTTCGATACGGGTTGCGGCTTCCACTTGCTTGCTTCTCGCACTCTTTCTCGTTAGCTCAGGTAACTATAACTTGTGAATTTCTATGGCTTTGTACATGTGAAATCTGAACCTAACTATAACATGTCTTTAACCTTTGTTTTTTTTAGTTAATTTCTATGTTTCTAAAAAATTATATTTCCTTACCATAATGTCCCTGTAATCTTTGGTTCTTTTGTGTATTTCAAAGGTTTTTCAAATTCTATTTCCTAACTATAACATCCCAGTAACCTTTGTTCTTTTCTAAAATATTTTGTCCGTGTAATGTTTAGTTTTTTTTAAGTAAATATCTAGGTTTTATTTTTACTACTAAGTATACTACAATTCATTTAGATTTTTAATTTAGCATTTTTCTAACTGCAGACATTAAATAAAATAATACTTTCAATATTTATTGACAGGTAAACTGACATAAATAGTTAATGTAAAATATATAATGTTTTTGTAAATGTAATTATACAATTTTAAGATTTTTTTAAAATACATATTTGGTTTTGCAGTAGCGCTGCGGGTCGGAAAATACAGATGGGTTTTTAATTTCAATCACATGATCAGAATGAAATCACGTAATCAGATTGGCTGATTCACAGAAAATTGTAAAGATTATTTCACATTTGTACCTGTCCCTATTTTCAATAATGAATATATATATATATATATATATACATATATATATATATATATGCTCCCCTATATCTGTTTTTCATAAAAGTTACTAATTTTACAAGTTTAGCAAACCAACAAATCTACGGCCCAACATCACAAATTCACCTGATGGAGCACCCAAACCTTGCCGCTTGATTGTGTACATTATGACCACACCCATGTACATGTGAAACCAGACCCAAAAATAGTTTTTTCTTCAGTGAACTTAGAAAGAGTATTGAGAACTAGTGGTGCACTGCAATCATAGAATGACTGAAGCTTCATCTTCTGTCCAGGATGAACATCCAGACCTTGTTAAGGATGAGAAGGAACATACATACACCATCGCCAAGAAAACAAAGTGTTGTCTGGAAATAATTTATTATACCTTCAGGGGAAAAAAAGATTAGAGCTAAATATGTGCAGTGCAGTGTTTGCAGGAAGCAGTTACCATGGGGCACTGCCAGAAGTATGGGACAAGTTCCATGTGGAAGCACTTAAAAACAATTCATGAAAGAGTGTACAACCAGATGATGCAAGAGAATGCAGGTGCAGCAGAACAGTACACCTCTACAGTACCCTTGGGAGAACCTTCATCAGTTGCAGTCATTACAATATCAGTAGCCTGCGAAGATTTGTGTGAGATGGTTACACATTGTGCTAAAGGCCACATGCTTTGCTGTAACAATGTCTTGTGTGGGTGCATTCTTGGATGCGGTGCAGAAGCATTGGTTTTTTTTGCTTCCAGTTACCACATAAACTTTTATGACTACTGATGCAAGTTGCTACTTTGCATTTCCCTACCCTTACCCTTTTACTATCCGTTTACTTTTTGTAAAATAAATAAGAAAATAAATTAAAAAGATTGAAAACCCCTTTTACAAAAAAATTGTTCTTTTTCGAACCACCATCTGGTCAAGCAAAGAGCTAACTCTGTATTTCTAGTGTGTTAGAGACTATATCGTTGTGAGACCGGGTGTGTCAATGGCTCTACCAGTGGGTGCCTGGGTGTGTCAGTGGTTGTATCGGTGTATGCACAAATGTATCAGTCACAGTATTGGAGTGTGGCGTGTGGTAGTAGCTGTATAAGTGTGTGCCTGGATGTGTAAGTGCCTCAATAGGTGTGTGTATTGGATGTATGAGTGTGTGCCAGGGTATGTCAGTGGCAATAGTGGGGTGTGCCTGGGTGTGTCAGTGTCTGTAAGAATGTGTGCCTGGGTGTTTTAGCATCTGTATTAGTGCATGGCTAGGTATGTCAGTGGCTTCCTAAGTATGAGTATGGATTATTGAGAAGCTGTATCAGTGTTTGGCTGACTGTCTAAGTGGCTGTATTGATTTGTGACTGGGTGTGTTATTGGGTGCATGAGTATTTGCCTGGGTGTGTCAATGGCTGTATCAGTATGTGTATGGGTGTTTGAGAGGCTCTATCAGTGTTTGGTTGAATATCTAAGTGGTTTTATCAAGATATGACTCAGCGTGTTATTGGGTATATGAGTTTGCCTGGGTGTGTCAGTGGCTATATCGGTATGTGCCTGGTTGTGTCAGTGTCTGTAACAACTTGAGCCTGGGTGTGTTAGCATCTGTGTGTGGCTGGGTGTGTATGTGGCTGTATCAGTTTGTGTATGGGTGTTTGAGAGGCTATTTTATTGTTTGGCTGAATATCTAAGTGGCTGTTCTGATATGTGACTGGCTGTGTCATTGGCTGTATGAGTATGAGTCAGGGTGTGTCAGTTCCTGTAGCGGAGTATGAGTGGGTGTGTGAGGGGTTGTTTCAGTCTATGTCTGGATATGTCAGTGGCTGAATCAGGGAGTGACTGTAGTGGTCTGTCCATGGATGCGTCAGTCTCTGTGTGTCTTTAACAGTGTGTGGGTGGGTGTTTGAGTAGTGCATTGGTGTGTGGATTTATGAGTGGGTGTTCCAGTATATAAGTGGTTGTATGAGTGGCTGTATTTGTGTCTGGCTTAGTGTGTCATTGGCTGTGTGAGTGTATGAATAGGTGTGTGAAAGACTGTATGGGTGTATGAGTCTATGTAAGTAGATGTTTTCATGTGGAAATGGATGTGTGACTCCGTACAGGATTTTGAGTAGTTGTCTAAGTGTATGGGTGAGTGTGTTAGTACCTGTTGGGAATGACTCTTTAGGTAGGTGAGTTTATGTATGAGTACCTGTACAGGTTTGTATGTGATCCATAAGTTAAATTAGTAATGTATATTTTAATAGCTTTATGAATACATTTGATAAACATATTACAATATAATTGAAACCAAACAATAAACCAAATTAGAATAACATAACTTATTTAGCTATTTGCAAATACACTTGTGTGCACAAGTACTCAAAATAGATGCAGGTATGTGTTTAAACCTTAAAGGACAAAACAAAGGGATGGCTGGAAGCATTTACAATACTTTCAGGGCAAAATATGGCGGTTTATAGCTAAATATAAGCAGTGTAATATTTTTGGCAATCAGTTATCAAGGGGCACTGCCAAGAAGTATTCACATTGGACAAATTCCATGTGGAAGCACTTTAAAACAAATAATGAAAGGGCGTACAACCAGATGATGTGGAAGAAAGCAGGTGCAGCAAGATAGTCCACCTCTGTAAGATTCTTGAGGGAACCATCATCAGCTGCAGTGATTACAATACCAGCTGCCTGAGAAGACTTGAGTCAGATGGGTACTCACTGTGTAAAATTCCACAAGCTTTTCACTGTAAAAATGTCTTCTGTGGATGCATTTTCCCTTGTTTGTGCTGTAATCAGGTTATATACTCATACACCATAAATGATGTACTGTTGAAAGAATCTTCATTTAATAGTGGGGAAGATTTTTCATGAAGCTTGTAGGAACACAATCCTGTGTGAGTCTATGTGGATGTGCCAGTACCTATGTGAATGACTCCATAGGTATGTTGGTTCATTTATGAATGCATATTTTGGTGTGTTTGTGACCCGTGAGTTAAATCAGTATTATACAATTCAGAACCTTACAAATACATTTTATTAACACATTACAATACAATTTAAACCAAATAATTACCAAATAAACATACCATTACTTATTTAACTATTTACAAAAGTAGAAACACACCCAAACTTGAACTTCTGATTAGCTACACTAGGACCCCACCCATGAACTTGAAGTGCTGCTCCCTATTTACTTTACCTCTCCAAATTTGATGCATTTGATGGTATGCCAACGTGAAACCAATGAGTACTCATAATGTCATCATAGTGAGCTCAAGTACATGTTGCAAAATGGAGGATTACCAACTTGTTTTCTAACTCACAGTTGTGCAGAATAACCACAAGATGACTGACATGACTTTTTGAGAGAAGCAAACTTTCACATTAAAGGCATCAAATTCAAGAAACCAAAATAATTTTTACCATGCTTGTGCAGTGTAACAGCTGCGACAAGCAATTATAAAGAGAGACTTGTAAAAAGTATTCTTATGGGTTTTGCGACAGTATATTAAAACCGTCCATGTTAGGACATGCAATCACTTCATGCAGAAGAAGGCAACTAGAGGAGAAGCACACACACCATCTGTTGTGGTCTCAGGGGAACCTTCAAATGTTCCACAAATAACAGTACCAGCTTACTGCAATAACTTATCTGAAATAGTGAGATTATACAATTTAAATCAAACAATAAACATATAAAAATAACTTATTTAACTAATTACAAGTACACTCTTGTGCAGAAGATAGATGCAGGTATTTTTTTAGACACGGAAGGACAACCTGACCCTGTACTGAATGAGAAGGAAGAGTTGCCCCCTCCCAAAAAAGAGAGTAATGTTTGGAAAGACTTCAGTATTTCTTCAGGAGAGAAAAACATTAGTGCCAAGTTTGTTCAGTTCAATATCTGCAGCAAGCAATTGTTGAGACAGATTGGGAAGAAGTAATCCCATTAGACAGGTTCTATGTGGAAGTACATCAAAACTATTCCTTCAATGCACGTACCATCACATAAAGAGAGAGAAGGCAGGTGCAACAGAAGAACAATACTTACCTGCATTAGCCTTAAGGGAATCATTGTCACTGGCTGTCATAACTGTTTCAGCTGTCTCTGATAAGTTATCCAAGATAGTAGCTCGCTGCAGCAAATGCCAGATATCTCTGGCTCGAAAGATCTTGTCCATGGCTGCATACCTGGATACAGTGAAGATTCACCATTGTTTTGCTCCCCGTTGAACTTTCATACTTTTCAAAGACTGAAACTAGTTGTTCCTTCCCACTTGTCTTCCATTACCCCGTTTAATACTTTGTTTATTGTCTTCCTAAACACAAGATTAAAAAAACTGTTAGTGCTGCAGGCCCACTACTAGCATTTATTTATTGATGTATTTTTCAAGCTTGTAAAGTGCCCAAATCACCCCCTGAAGGGTATCTCTGTGCTGCTGAACTGCCTAGAGAAGCAGGGAAGAAAATCAGAAAAGTGCAGTTTTCAGAAGTTTACGAAGTTGTGAATAGTTGACACAGTTCCAAAGAGGACTGGGGAGTGAATTCCATAGGGACGGGGCCAGATAATGAAAAATAATTTCACTGATGTGGGATTTTTTTATGCGGGTACCAGAAGGAGTGATTTAGAGCTAGATCACAGAGTTCTGGGAGGGAGGTAGAGTATGAGTCTATTTGTCAGATATCCAGGGCCATTACCATAACTTGCCTTGTGAACTATGCAGCAGATCTTGTATTAAATTTGCTTGCAGATGGGTAGCCAGTGCAAACCTTGGAGAAGAGGCCAAGAGGGGGTCCTCGCAGGAGAGTTGGAGACTAAGCGAGCTGCAGTGTTTTGGACCACCTGAAGTCTGTTCAGAGAAGCCTCATTGGCTGAAACCAGTAAGGCATTACAATAGTATAAACAACTAATTACCAGTTCCTGAAGGAGAGTTTTACGGACAGTCATGGGGAGGAGAGAGAAACCCTTCTCAGAAGGCTTAAGGCATGGAAGCAGGAGCCGACCGTGGTCGTAACTTGATCCTTCATCGTTAATTTCTGGTTTATATGAACTCCTAGGTTTTTTACCACTGTTTTAGGGGCAGGGACATCACCCAAATCGACAGGCCACTATTCAGGTGACCAAAGTAGGGGTGCTTCGCCAAACAGCATAATCTTTGACTTGTTGGTATTTAATTGGAGAAATGTGTTCTGCATCCACGCCGATATGCCTGTCATGCCTTCGCTGAAGGTTGACTGGATGTTGGGAAAGTTTTTATCAAACATCATTAGAAGCTGAGTGTCGTCAGCATATGTATTTGGGAATGAAACCCAGATCCCTCAGTAGATTCACCAGGGGAGCCACATACATGTTAAATAGTGTCGGACTGAGGCACGTTCTTTGAGGCACCCCTTTAGTTAGTTCCGATGTTTGGGAGCGGATAGAGCCAAGATTAATGGTTTGGGTACGATGGGTTAGAAAATTGCCTACCCACTGGAAAGCGGAGCCCTAGACTTCGATGTTGCTTAATCTACTGAGTAGGATAGAGTGGGATATCGTGTCAAACGCTGCTGACAGATCCAACCGCACCAGTAGTGCTGCTTGCCCATCATCCAGTGAGTGCCCAAGGTTGTCAGTGACTGCAATCAGGGCTGACTCTGTACTGGATTTGGAATGAAAAAAGCAGACTAAGAGGGTCTAGACAGCTTGTTACCTCGATGTACTCTGAGAGATACTTGTTGATGTGTTTCTCCAAAAGTTTACATAGATATGGTAGCAGGGAGATGGGATGGTAGTTGGGCAAATCCTCCTGAGGGGCGCTGGGTTTCTTCCGGATGGGGATGACTTGGGTGGCCTTCCACTCTGAAGGAAGAGAGCCTTTTTCCAGGGAAGAATTAAGAATGGATCAAATAGTGGGAGCCAACTCTTTATAGGGAAAGCACATATTTTGTCAGGTAGAATATCTTGGGGAGAGCCTGATTTGATGGTTTTCATAAGACACTCCACCATGTCTATGGAGAGTGGACTGAAACAGTTCAAGGAATGTATAGTGTGAGAAAGAACTGTGAGAGGAATCAAGATGTTGTTGGGAGTGTCCCTGTCATTGATAATTCTGTCATAGATATTCTTATGAGGGAGTTATCTCATTGTGACAAGCATTGTATTAGTAAAAGAATTGAGGTTACAGAAGAGTTCTTTGGAGGATTTACCTGCCTGATTAAATTGTGATTCAATATGTCTTTTGTATGCTTTCTTTAGATTTTTTGATATGTGGAAAGAGAATTTGTGTAAGTTATTTTGTCATTACTGCGTAGGAATGATGCCAACATCTTTCCAGTTTTTTGCAAAGGGTTTTTTCCAACTCGGAGGAGAACCATGCTGCCTGTTTTCGCCCGGTCTTGGTTGGATGGAGTTTTAGTGGAACCAACTGTTCCAGTGTGGTTCCGACTATATTACCGTACCTGGACAGACAGTCATCCATGTTATCTGAAGCCAGATAGGTATTTGTTGGATAGCAATTAGCAAAGCGTTCTGGCGTACTTTTATGCCATTGCCTTTTTAGATTGCAAGTTGCTGTGTTGGGCTGGGAGAGGCCCCTGCTTCTTCTATTTGGAATCTAAGAAGGGAGTGGTTTGGCCAAGTGAGAGGGCAGGCAGCCTCACAGCAAATATTGGAAGAAGTAGTCAGGATGAGGTCGAGAGTATGCCCTGCAAGGCGTATGGGACCAGTATTGGTCTTCTCCAACCCTAGAGTGGCTAAGTCTGCCGGGAGAGTCGAGGCATCCATATTAGAAGGGGTTTCACTGTGACCGTTAAATTTACCCAATAGTAGAAACTGTTTGGAGGAGATAGTGTGGGGGTGATAAGCTCCATAAGTTGTAGCGAGAGGTCTTGAAGGGAGTCTGGCGGTCGGTATACAAGTGTGCCTTTCCAACTATAATGGGGTTGAGAGTCTATACGGAACACACAAATTTCTAGTTTATTACTACAGTGTTGTTCTAAAATGGTAATCTTGACGGAGTCTTTATGAACTATGGCTTAGCCTGATTATCAGGTTTTTAGATACCGTATCCAACTTTACTACTACTGAATGCCTTCTGTGAATACAAAAAGTAGTAAGTTTAGGATTTTAAATCAGATTTGTTCTGTGAATTGGCCCCATTATTTTTAGTTAATATTCTCATCTAAGTTGCCTTCTATTTTAGCTTGTAGTATCATGTCTAGAACCTAGAACATTCTCTTTCATCTTATATACACTCACAATGTTTTATCTAAATATACTTTTTTATACTTAAAAACTAATTAGCATACATGAAAAAGTTATTTGATGTTCTCCTACTTTCATTTCTATTTCTGTTAACATCTGATTTCATTAGAAATCTATAGTCAAAGCTATGGCAGTCCTACTCCACTCTCTGTACAAAAGCAGCTAAAATGCCTACCCTTCTCCATGTGCTCTTACTTATACTCATGTAGTTAACAAATCACTAGCTTCTTTCCTTTTTTGTTTTTGTTATACCACTTTTAAAAGGTCAATATTTTTTAACCCTCTTCTTGTTCCCTGGAAAGAAGCCCAATTTGGTTGTTTTTTGTCTGAGAATCCACCATGACCCTCAGCGTGGCCCCCTGTGTAACTTCACAGTGGACCTGTGGAATCACAAAGAAGCCCGTAGAAGCATTTAACAAGCTACTATTAATAGTTTTCATTTATGTTTTACTTTGTAAAGACTACTCAATTAAAAACCCAACACTCCATGATTACCAAAGTGCAGACATTTTTAGTCCCCTTCCCATATTCTACTAGATCTGTGTCCATGGTGACCATGTTACCAGCACTCTCTACTTACCACTAGGTCAAAAGTACACATTACTTTCTGTAAGCAGTATAGTAAGTTCAAATTAAACTGTAGAGGGTGTAGTTGACTGGTTGCAATTTCAAGCGCATCACCAACAATATAACTATTTTTTTCAAAAGCAATCAAATATATAGTTACTTTTGTCTCCAAGTCATTACCTAATATTAGTTCTAAGCACATCTCTACCATTCAATCAAATATGTTCTCATATTCTACTTCCTGTCCTCCATTTAAGCTCCTTTTCATCTTCAAAACTGCATTATTTCAGTGCAGCCTTCTCCTTTTTGCTACTCCTATTTCCCTCCAAAATGGTCATAGTGCAGATTATGGGCCATAGTTTAGTGATTTGAGCATTGTGGATCACAAGGCAAAAGCACACATTTTACACGTAATAGAAACTGGTTTTCCTGCACCAAAATCATTTATGTAAAACAACAACACATTTAACACAGTAGGAGTACAACTGGTTACATGGGTATCTAAGAGAGTGTGGGAATGGTTGTATAGGTATCAAGTATGTGTGTTAGTGGTTTTGATGTTGTGTGAGTGGGTGTGTAAGATCCAGTGTGGGTCTAAAACTGGGTGTGTGAGTGGCAGTATGGTTCACTGAGTGTGTGAAAGTGCGACTGGGTGAGTGAGTATGTGTTTGGCTGTGTGAGTAGGTGTGTCACAGACTAGATAGGTGTGTGAGTGAGTATGTGAGTATGTGACTGAGTATGTCAATGGCTGTGTGAGTGGCAATATGGGTATATGAATCACTGTGAATAGTTGTATGGTTGTGTGAGTGGGTGTGTAGTGATTTTATGGGTGTGAGTGGTTGTGTCAGTGGTTGATTGCATGTGTGAGTGAGTGGGTGAGTAGCTCTGTGGGTATATGAGTATCTGTGTGACTAGTTATATGGGTGCCATGAAACCGCTTGGTGTAAGTGTGCTTTATAAATAATTTTAACATAACATAACAACATAACATGGGTGTGGTAGTAGGTGTCTGAGTAACTGTGTGTGTGAGTGCTTGTGTGGATAGTTCTATGGGTGTGTAAGTGGGTGTGTGAGTGCTTTCTCTCAGTGTGCCTGTGGCTATGCGAGTACCTGTGTGGGTATGTGATTAGTGGTATTGGTATCAATCAATCTCAAGGCTCTGGGGGGGTGAGCAGCTCCGTTCAGTGGAAGAGACAGGTTTTGAGTGTCTTCCCGAAGATGTTCAGAGAGGGGGCACATCTGATGTCAATCTGGAGTTCATTCCAGGGGTTGGCTGCGATTTTAGAGAAGGCTCTTTTGCCTGTTCTGGCTCTGCGGATGAACGGGGTGTCAGCGAGGGGAAGATCGGCAGATCGGAGGTTTTTCTTGGGTACGTGGAAGGAGATTCTCTCATTGAGGTCTTGGGGTCCAGTGTTGTGGAGGCATTAGTAGGCATGGGTGAAAGTTATTCTCTTCTCAACGAGTAGCAAGTGGAGGTTCCCCAGGTGTTGGTTGATGTGTTCTTGTTGAGGGATAATATGGGGGGTGGTGTGGCACACCTGAAGATTATGATATACTTCAAAATAAGGTAATCCTAAAAAACTCAGTAGATTGTTTTTGGGCACCTCAGGAATGGTCTCTTCCGGCTGGTAAGAGACTCTAATCTGGAAAACTGATAACGAGGAAGCGTGGGGGATTCCCACACAGAATCCTGTGGTGCTCCTATACGAGGTAGTGACCTCAATTTTTTCTGAAATTACTTGTGTTCAAACATCCAATTATTTCATCATGATTTTAATCCATAAAGTCATATATTAGTGTTCATATAGACAGTACGATATAGTTCAATGAGTTCAACACACACGTTTCGAAATGCAAATGTCCCTATGCATTTTGGGACAAAAGTCCCTTCATCAGGGAATAAGGTTGATCTGCGAAGGAAATAAACATTGCTTTAGGAAGGGGGCTGTTACCTCAACATACTGAAAAAAAGGTGATGGAAGAGAGTGAACTGACCCATAAGGATCAATGGTGATCAGTGGCTTTAGGAAAATAAAAATAACTGATCGAATGGTGAAAACAGTGGTACAATTAGTCAAAGTGAAAACGGAAAAATGTGACTGTCGTGGGCTGGTAAGTGACGACGGGAAACGGTTCAAGTAATAGTGAAACGTTACACTGTGTGTTAAACGAAAACGAGAAATGATTCATGCATTGGTGAAAATGTTACGCTGTGTTTTATGTAAAACACCCGCTTAAAGCCCAAAAAAACGGGCTAGATCGAGTCGGGGTCTGTGGCTGAAAAAGAGTTCAGTGTCCCCAAAGTTAACACCTGGTGACTGCGCATCCAATATGTGACAATCCATGAGTGGAGCCAACAATTGAGTAAATGAAATCTTACCCGAAATGTTCTCAGTGCAGCGTGATAGCGTTCTGTGTCAGTTACCGATTCAGTGGCCTGAAATGCCGAGGTGCACGTGAGGTGGGTGCAAGAAGCATAAATACCGGACTGAATGTAGTCTATATAATAAAGGAAGGACTGTGCACGGATTAGTTGAAATGAAGTGTATAATGATGAAAAACGGCCCGAGGGTTCCTGATCGTAATACAGTGTGTTAAATATAAATTATAATGTATACCGAAAACGTGACTGTAAGGAAACAGATGGTCACAATTGCAAAGATAAACACAGTGGTGCAATGCAAGAATGCATATAGAATTATACAATCGGTGTCGGCCATGTTGGATGGGGGAAGTTTCAAGAAAAACGTAATATCAGAAAACAATGCATCAGGGAGTGAATAATTATAAATTACACGGAACATGATTTGCTGGGTCCAAAGTACTCACTTCTGAGAATGTGAAGGCAAGGTGTAAACTCAAAGGAAAAAGGTAAAATTCGGAATTCATGAGGGTGCATACAATGGAAACATGGAATAAGATTGGAAATGATAGAGTGGGGAAGTGTGAAAAAAATGAAGTAGTGGAAAATTCGAATTTTCTGAGAGTACAAGGAAAAATGAGTAAAAAAGAGTGAAAAATTAGAATGGAAACATTAGAATGTGGAAGTGAGGAAAAAAACGGGGTGCATACAATCAGTATGTTGAGGTAACAGCCCCCTTCCTAAAGCAATGTTTATTTCCTTCGCAGATCAACCTTATTCCCTTGTTGAGGGATGCCGAGGACAAATCTAGCCGCGGTGTTCTGTACGGTCTGGAGTTTGCAGAGCAGTGACTTATTGATTCCAGAATAGAGGCTGTTTCCATTGTCCAGTCTGCTGGTTATGAGTGTGTGGGTGACGGTCTTCGTCGCTTCAGGGGCGATCCATGTGAAGGTCTTTCAGAGGATGTGGAGGGTGTAAAAGCAGCTGGATGTGACGGCGTTGACCTGCCGGGTCATGGAGAGGGAG
The DNA here is from genome assembly GCF_964261635.1 of Lissotriton helveticus. Classification (NCBI taxonomy): domain Eukaryota; kingdom Metazoa; phylum Chordata; class Amphibia; order Caudata; family Salamandridae; genus Lissotriton; species Lissotriton helveticus. Next base: position 1,888,167,128 of record NC_136059.1, on the reverse strand, counting down.
GAGTCGAGTATGATGCTGAGGTTTCATGAGTGTTCTGTGGGGGTGGGAGGGCTGCTGAGGGCGGTGGGCCACCAGGTGTTGTCCATGCTGAGGACGAGGGTCCGAGGATGAAGATCTCTGTTTTCTCTGAGTTGAGCTTCAGGCTGCTGCTGCTCATCCAGGATGCAATTTTTTTCACTCCTTCCTGGAAAATGAGTCTGGTGGTGATGTGGTCCTTGGTGAGGGAGAGGATGAGCTGGGTGTAATCAGCATAGGATACTATGCTGGGGCACTGCTGTCGGACGATGGCGTGGAGGGGGGCCATGTAGATGTTGAAGAGGGTTGGGCTGACTGATCCCTGCGGCACTCCGCAGTTGATTTTTGTGGGTTCGGAGAGGAAGGGTGATAGTCTGATCCTTTGGCTTCTGCCGTTGAGGAATGATCGGATCCAGTCGAGGACGGTTCCTTGTATACCGGCGTCGTGGAGTCTGGCAATGAGTGTGCAGTGGGAGACAGTGTTGAATGCTGCAGAGAGGTTGAGTAGGATCAGGGCCGTGGTGTGTCCTTGGTCGAGGAAAGTGCAGATGTCGTCTATGGCGCTGAGTAGGGCAGTCTCAGGGCTGTGGTTGCTGCAGAATCCGGATTGGGAGGGGTCAAGTATAGAGTTGTTTTCGAAGAATTTTGCTAGTTGGGTGTTGATAGTGTTCTCTGTGACTTTGGCTGCGAAGGGGAGGAGGGAGATAGGTCGGTAGTTCTTGAGGTCCGTGGGATCTTCTGAGGGCTTCTTGAGTAGGGGTCTAACTTCTGCATCTTTCCAGTTGTCAGGAAAGATGCCGGTCTTGAAGGAGATGTTGATGGCGGCTCTGTAGAAGATGGCAGGGAGCAGGAATCTGTTGGGGCTCTAAAATGGATATCTTTCATGGTTGAGGTGGTGTTGTTGGTGGTGACTGGGGTCCAGAAGGAGATGGTGGGCTGCATGTCGTTGCTGGAATGGGAGGCGGTTTTGGAGTCAGGTGTCTGGTTGTTGAAATTGTCGTAGAGGCCCTTGATTTTCAGATGGAAGTAGGAGCCAAGTTTGTTGCAGAGGTCCTGGGATGAACTGATGTCTGTGATTTTGCAGGGGGGCTTGGTGAATTCCTGGATGATGCTGAAAAGTTATTTGGAGTTGCTGGACATGGTGAGGATCTTGTTAGGGATGAATGTCCTTTTGGTGAGTCTGATCCGTTGGTGGTATTCAATCATGGCGTTGTTGTAGGTGGTGCGTTCTTCCTGCGTTTTGCTGTTTCTCCAGTTCTTCTCAAGATGCCTGCAGGTGCGTCTGGATTCTTGGAGGTCGTGGTGAACCAGGCGGCCTACATGGGGTGAGGTCTGTCGGGGTTACGTAGGGGTGCGCGCTTGTCTGCCCAGTTGGAGATCCATTTTTGGAATTCTTCAGCTGCGAGGTTGGCATCAGTTGAGGTGGTGGAGGCATCACGGTTGAGGATGGAGTTGAGCTGCTCTTCCGTTACTTTGCACCAGTTTCTTCGTGGAGGGCAGGGAGCAGGTTTGGGCGGTGTTGATTTGTTAATGAGGAAGTGTACGCAGTGGTGGTCTGTCCATGGGGGTTGCATGGTGTGGCTGAAGAGGATGTTTTTCCCACTTGTGAAGATGGGGTCGAGGGTGTGTCCTGCCTTGTTGGTAGGCGTGCTGATGAGCTGTTTCAGTCCGATGTTGGTGAGGTTGTCCAGGAGGGTGGTGGAGTTGGGGGTCACTGGGTTGTAAAGGTGGAAGTCCAGGTCTCCGATGAGAATGTTGTCCGTGGAGGCGATGGAATAGGGTGCGGGAAGGTCGGCGATGGTAGTGGTGAAAGAAGTGTGGGGAGTCTGTAGGCGAGGGTGCCATGAAATGTGGTTCTAGGGCTGGTCTGATCTGGAAGTGAAGATGTTCGTTGGTGGAGAAGGAGTCACACGTGGTGGTGGTGGAGAGTCGGAGGCAGGTCTTGTGTGTGATGGCGAGTCCATCTCCTGGGTGGTTGGGGCGGTCCTTCCTCTGGATCTTGTATCTGTCCATGAAGGCGGTGGCGGTGTCAGGGGCAGAGGAGGCTCTAGTCCAGGTTTCTGTGAAGAAGGCAATGTCTGGCGAGAGGGTGTCAAGGAGGTTCCAGATCTGTGGAGGGATTGCACATTGAGGAGGATGCACTTCAGGACTTCGGTGGTGTTGGCATCCAGCGTGGGACTGGTGCCCGTGGGGTTGTGGAGGGCGGTGAAGGTCTGGCGGCAGTGATGGCAGGAGAACTGGCCATGGGTGGTGTTCGGCGTGGCCAGCTGGTAGTTGTTGTTCCTCCTGGGGCTGTGTGCGAGGAGGGCGGCAGCGTTGTAGCTGTGGGTGCCGGAGAACCAGGGTCCCTTGCGCTGGTTGCGGTCAGGTCGTGTACGGGAGTAGACAGGCTTGCCTTTGGCGCACCAGCGGTGCAACCACTGCATAGCTGCCATTGGATAGGAAAGGGGGAGGGAAACTCAACTGGGAGGCTGGGAGGTGGTAGTGGGAATGGCAGGGGGTGTGGCCACGGGAGAGCAGAGGCAGGAAAAGGATGGCGAGTGAAACGGGTGCAGAAGGCACAAAATAATATTACAGGCACAGAAAATAAACAATGTTACGGGCACAGAAAATAAACAATATTATGGGCACAGGCACAGAAAAAAAAACATTATTACGGGCACAGGCACAGAAAATGGCAAAAACATGGGGGGCAACCAGGCAGACAGGCCACGAGCAGGGCAGGCTTGTACACCTACCAGAAGTCTATTGGGGCAGCGGCACAACAGCGGAGCTGCGAGGGAGAGGGCAGGTCCCTGACCAGAGGTCAGAGGTCTTGTTTGCTCACCCTGCAGTGGCCGCCATCAAATAGGGAAGGCAGAGGGAAGCTCAGCTGGGAGGTGGTACTGGGAGTGGCAGGGGGGCAGAGGAGCAGGGCCGCGGGGGAGGAGCGGCGGGACAAGGGCGGCAAGAGAAACAGTCACAAAATGATATTACGGGCACAGGCACAGAAAATAAACAATATTATGGGCACAGGATCAGAAAATGGCAAAAACAAGGGGCGCAACAAGGCAGACAGGCCACAAGCAAGGCAGGCTCGAACACATACCAGAAGTCGTTCAGCGGCACCGGCATAACTGCGGAGCTGGGGGGGGAGAGGGCAGGACAACTAATATATAAGCCTTCAGACAAAGGCGGCAACGTGGTCTTAATGACGCGAGAATTCTATGTTCAGGAAGCAGTACATCAATTATCTGATGGTAATTGTTATTTGAAAGTCAGCAAGGATGATTACATTAGGAGTATTGAACTGTATCATCAACTCCTGATGAAATGGACTGAGAAGAATATGATCAACGATAATGAATACAAATTTCACGCATGCCCATACCCAGTGACTTCTACCTTTTACCATCTGCCCAAGATTCATAAGGACACAAAACGACCACCTGGCAGATCTATTGTCTCCTCAATTGGATGCTTGACAGAATCTATGTCTCAATATATTGACTACTTTCTCTCTGATTTTGTCAAAACTCTGCCTTCATATATCCAAGACTCGACACACTTTATCAAAAACATTATGGGCATACCATGGGAGCAGGATATGTGGATGATTGTACTAGACATTACTAGCCTGTACACCGTGATTGAACACCAGAAAGGTTTACAGGCAGTCAGATATTTTCTAAAAGGGAGGTCACTCGAATTTTCAGAGCATAACGAAATGTTATTGGAATTTGTAGAATTTGTTCTTCAAAATAACATCTTCCTTTTTGACAAACAGCATTACCGCCAGATAAAGGGGACCGCAATGGGCACCTGCTTCGCCCCCAGCTACGTGAATTTATTCGTAGGCTGGTGGGAGAAGCAGGTGGCCTGGGTGGAACAGTACAGTGCATGGGTCAACTGCACTGTATCCTGGCACAGGTATATAGATGACCTGTTCATCTTATGGAAAGGTCCCAAACCACAAGCAGAGGCATACATTGCTGAACTGAATAGAAATTCCTTAAATCTTCAGTGGTGAAATGAGCCAGACTGCAGTATCCTTCCTTGATTTAAAAGTATTTATTCACGATGGCAAAATTTGTCCAAAGCTTTTTCGAAAATCAACAGCAGGGAATTCAACCCTAGAGGCGAGCAGTAGTCACCAACAAACTTTAAAAAATAGTATTACATATGGGGAACTATTATGCCTAAAAAGGAACTGTTCTAATAATGAAGATTTTGAACAGGCAAGTAAAGATGCCATCGAACGCTTTAAGGTCAGAGGGTATAAGACTGCTTTATTAACTAAAACATTTGAGAAAGTGAATAAAATTCCAAGAAAGAATCTGTTAAGAGATCGAGGTACATCTACTACAAGTGAAATTGAACCCTGTAGATTTATGACTACATTTTCTGGTGAAGCTGGAGTATTGAGACAAATTCTATATCGAAACTGGCATATATTGAAAGCTGATTTGGTAATTGGCAAGGAATTACCTGAACAACCACAAGTTACCTTTAAACGTAGTAGATCTTTAAAAGATCACTTAGTAAAAAGTCACTACGAATCTGTCCCCTTCATTCCCAGAATTAGCACCATGACAGGATTCTTTCCTTGCTCGAAATGCAAAGCATGCAAAAGCAGTACTAAAGTACTAACTTATCAGATACCAGGCAGAGAAGAGTTAAAGAAAACTAACCTTTTTTTAACATGCACTACACCTTTTTGTGTATACTGCATGGTGTGCCCCTGCATGAAAATGTATATGGGTAGCTCTAAACACCCTGCAAAGAAAAGAATACTAGAGCATGCCCGAGCAATCGAGAATAAAGACCCAACTTATCCAGTGACCAGGCACTTTTCTGAGAGCCACAATAGTGATCGGTCACTTCTCAAATTTTTCTGCATTGACCACGTCCCTGCGAATGAACGTGGTGGTGACAGAATACAGAAACTACGCAGGCTAGAATCGAGGTATATTATCGATCTACGTACGATTATTCCCTCAGGCCTTAATTCAGAAGAAGAACTAACGATACACTTAGGATAAATAGGGCTCTGATGATACTGAGAGTTCAGCATTATGAATTTGAATATGTGATATGCTTCTGAACAACTTAAATATCGCGGACTGTGCATGTGATTGAGATATTTAATCATGGGCATTCTATATGGATTGATTATTCTGCAATATACTAATGATGAAGTCTAGATCTGTTGCTGTTAAAAATCATATTTAGAACTGTGATTTCCATAAATACCCATCCAGTGTTCAATTATGTCTAGCTTTTCTCTTTAAAAGTCCACATTATTTGCAAATCCAGGGCTCAATTATGTACAAATGATTTGTTTAAATAGGACAAAGAGCGAACCCAATATTAATTGGTTATTATTAATGTATTGAAATGTTATTTTTGCTTTCGGTATTCTCTTTTATTTTTGAGATGCGCTATGTAAATAATGATTATGAACATATTCCAAACGGCCCCCGGAGTGGGAGCGATGAATTTGTCCGCTCTTTATGTCCATTAACGTTGCAATGATGGAAAAAAAGAAAAAAATGTACCTCAGCTGTTTCTTTTAAATGGCGGGCGGCGTTTCTGTTTGTTTGTAATACAGGGGAAAAAGGCAGTTCGCCGAAACGCGTCCTGTTTAAGTGCGAATAAACTTTTGAAAACCACGAGAGTGCGGCCAATTCCTTCTTGGGGGAATTTCTTGGAGCTGATATATATATATATATATATTCACTGAAAAAACCATAGGTTTTAGGCCTTATATAGTTAGGAATTAGCATTTAAAAAACCTTGAAAATTCACTGAAAAAAACGTAGGTTTCAGGCCTTATATAGTTAGGAATTAACATATAAAAAACCATTGAAATTCCTCCTATATAGTTAGCGAGACATTTTATTGATATAAAACCAATGAAATTCCACATATAGTTAGTTGCACTAACTATATATTTCGCGCATCCGCAATCCAATGCTGATGATGTCACATATTACATCATTCATGACATGGTCAGTGACATCACTGATGACATCACTGATGACATCTCAAATGACATCACTGATGACATCACTGATGACATCTCATTTAACATCAATGATCCCATCACTGATGATATACTTCATGTGATAATACAATGCACCTCCTTACACTCTAATATAACCTCTGTTACACCTAGTGTAAAATACAGAGTATCATTTTTGAAACTATTGACACACAAATACCATTTACTACATACGCACTCACTGATTCATTCACCCATAAGGTCACTCGTACATACAGTCACTCATCATTACAACACTATCATATGCACTCATACACCTATGAAGACACTCACACACTGCCACTCATCCATGGAGTTACTCACACACCTAGTCAGTCCTGTAAAGAATCAATCACACTTTGATTTCTTCATCTATACAGTTAAACACAGAACAGCTTACATTTTCACAGATATACTAACACATACTTAGTCACTTATACAATCAAATCCTTCATCCATACTCTTATACATCCACTCATTCTTCAATATGTAAAACATATTTAAACTTTACAAAAACACACAGACACTGGATGATGTCATCAGTGATGTCATTTGAGATGCCATCAGTGATGTCACTGACCATGTCATGAATGATGTAATATGTGACATCATCAGCATTGGATTGCGGATGCGCGAAATATATAGTTAGTGCAACTAACTATATGTGGAATTTCATTGGTTTTATATCAATAAAATGTCCCGCTAACTACATAGGAGGAATTTCAATGGTTTTTTATATGTTAATTCCTAACTATATAAGGCCTGAAACCTATGGTTTTTTCAGGGAATTTTCAAGGTTTTTTAAATGCTAATTCCTAACTATATAAGGCCTAAAACCTATGTTTTTTTCAGTGAATTTCAAAGGTTTTTTATATGTTAATTCCTAACTATATAAGGCCTAAAACCTATGGTTTTTTCAGTGAATTTCAAAGGTTTTTTAAATGCCAATTCCTAACTATGTAAGGCCTAAAACCTATGGTTTTTCAGTGAATTTCAATGGTTTTTTATATGTTAATTCCTAGCTATATAAGGCCTAAAACCTATGGTTTTTTCAGTGAATTTCAAAGGTTTTTTAAATGCCAATTCCTACCTGAATAAGGCCTGAAACCTATGGTTTTTTCAGTGAATTTCAATGGTTTTTTATATGTTAATTCCTAACTATATAAGGCCTAAAACCTATGGTTTTTTCAGTGAATTTCAAAGGTTTTTTAAATGCCAATTCCTACCTGAATAAGGCCTGAAACCTATGGTTTTTTCAGTGAATTTCAATGGTTTTTTATATGTTAATTCCTAACTATATAAGGCCTAAAACCTATGGTTTTTTCAGTGAATTTCAAATGTTTTTTAAATGCCAATTCCTACCTGAATAAGGCCTGAAACCTATGGTTTTTTCAGTGAATTTGCATGGTTTTGAAAATGCAAATTCTATTAGCGGATAACGTTTAAATATGTTAATATCCTTGAGGCATGCGATCACAGACAGGAGTGCAGTCATACACACAGGCTTCGACTTAGCACTGATACATGTAGAATTTCCGACAGGCAGGCATGGAGTACATACATCACCATCAGCGTTAAATAGAATGTAGCGCCGTAGACTTCGTAAGCATCCAAGCACTACATATCAAACTGACTATCAAAACCAATCAGCGAAGAGTCATTTTCAGCTTTTCCTAAATCCATGTAACTCATTTTGCACAATGCACAGCAGAGGCAGTGCAAAAAAGAGCTCCCACATGCACAATGCACAGAAGAGGCAGTGCTAACAAACTGACCGGTTGCTGGGGGAGAGACCTTTAATCGGCTCTTCTGTAACTGTTTGAGTGCTGCTGGCAAGCATAGGTGCGGTGGCTTTCAATTAACTCAGTAAATATGATAAAGTAACAAACCAAGCTATGGGTCAGCAAAGTATAACATTGTTATGCATTTGTACTGGTCTGTTAGGGATGTATGATTAATGACATTTTGGTTTTGTATCTAGCATTCAACCTTAGCTGCTGATATGTTTGTTATTATGGTGATAATTCTTATCCACTTGATTTAAACCAGGAAAGCACATGATGCATTCCAATATACTATATAATGCTATTATTTGACTGTGTACTAATGTTACTTGCACGTCAGAGACTCCCCACAGGACTGTCTGACCCAGAACACTCTTTCTTCTTATATCCATAACGCATTGGAAGAGCTAAGAGGCACCTACTGGTTTTCCTTTCTTTTGTAAAGGTCATAATTTCCATTTAGTTTTCATATGTTGCTTGTGGAAAAAAATACATTCACACTAAAAATGCAATGAAGCCTTTACTTTTCATGGTTTGTGTTGCAATATTCCTGCAAGTGTTCAATTGAATATTCTGTCCCAAAAAAATACCTACCATTTGTCTACGTCTACACTGAACAGCGTGAAAACAATGTAGAAGCTCCCTTGCTAATGTAACTAGAGGTCTAAATTCAATTAAAGACACAGCCTGTGTACTTACTCTTGTAGCAGCAAAAACAATAGAACGTGAGAGACAAAACAGGAAAGGACATCCCTTCTCTTTCACAATTTGTCTGAATTGGGCAGTTAGGAACATCACCTTCTAATCGTTCAATCATTGTGCAGGAAGCCTTTGAAAATCACCCGCCTTTCATTGTCTGTGCTTTTCTTTACAGCATGAAACACATACCAAACAGGTTAGCAAGCCACTAATCAATGTTGACTCATTCATTAAACAATGACATTCTTATTATGAGAGAGTAATGCTCGGTGTGCAGATAAGACAAAGAGGGGTTTGTGAGAAGAGCCGGCGTGTGCTGTGTGTGTCTCAAAGTGTCTGCAACAAGTGTTTTGCATGTTGTTCAAGTGCTCGTTTCTGTACACATGCGCACGCATCGAGGTGTAAGACATAAGTAACATTATTACTGTATATAAAACCTGCGCATACGCCGGCTCTTCTCACAAACCCCTCTTTGTCTTATCTGCACACCGAGCCTGCCTCACTCACTCCCACCCTGTCCCCGCATCACCCGCCTTTCATTGTCTGTGCTTTTCTTTACAGCATGAAACACATACCAAACAGGTTAGCAAGCCACTAATCAATGTTGACTCATTCATTAAACAATGACATTCTTATTATGAGAGAGTAATGCTCGGTGTGCAGATAAGACAAAGAGGGGTTTGTGAGAAGAGCCGGCGTGTGCTGTGTGTGTCTCAAAGTGTCTGCAACAAGTGTTTTGCATGTTGTTCAAGTGCTCGTTTCTGTACACATGCGCACGCATCGAGGTGTAAGACATAAGTAACATTATTTCAATATATAAAACCTGCGCATACGCCGGCTCTTTTCACAAACCCCTCTTTGTCTTATCTGCACACCGAGCCTGCCTCACTCACTCCCACCCTGTCCCCGCATATAGATGTTCCAAGACCTTGGTTTTCTTGCAGGCAGGTCTTACAATGCGCCCCTCTAGCTCCTGCGTCCCCGAGCACGGTAACCGCAGACACGAGACACCCCACTCGCGGCCGGGCCGCTGTTTACCTGAACGTCGCCTGAACGTAGCCACTGCTCTCCCAACACCACGGCGTCTCCTCTGCTCCCGGGGCTCCCTCAGCACATGGGAGCCCCGAACCAGCCCACACTTCTTACTCACCCGGTCTCCCCCTCGGCACGGGAGACCAGACATCGAAGCGGAAACCACGTCCTCCCGGCCCCGCCCACAACCAGGCGGCGGCCATCTTAAGGCAGCTCGGGCCGCGGCGGTGATCTCGGGGGGCAAAACGAGGGGTGGGCACCCTCGAAATTAATTTAAATACATTAAAATAAAAGAGAGAAGCCCCCCAAGCCCCCCCCCCCCAAAAAAAATCGCAAAAATCGCGGGGTGCGCGCACTGTGCGCGCTTATAGATATATAATTGATTTCTCTTCTAATTTTCTCAGGAACTACTGGAGGGATTTACACTATTTTACCAAAAGCGTGATCTGCGTACCAGACACTACCATTTTGACAAGTTTGGTGTAATTCCCTTCAGTGGTTCAAGCTGTAGCCGTGTCTAAAGGTCCTATGGAAATTAACATGGGGAAAACACGTTTTGGGACCCCCCTTTTTTCTCAGCCCCCACTTGACTAATCCCCCCCAAACTTTCAGGGAAGGAGAGGAGCGGAGCGAGCCATCTTCTTTGAGAAATTTGCGAAGATTCATCAACCAGCGCCAAAGTTATTCCCAATAGAATGTTGGGGATTTCCTATGAAACTAGGTCCTAACTATATATACCTACTGGCTACCGCCAGTAGGTAATATATATATATATATATGATGAATCTTGTCGCATAGAACAGCAAAAGTTCAAATACTTAGCAACAAAGAGCCGACCCAAAAAGTGCTGGTGAACGATTTCTTTATTCCATAGAAGCCAGCGCTGCCGCCATGACGCGTTTCGTCTCCAGGGAGGCTTGATCACATGACAGATATATATATATATATATATATATATATATATATATATATATATATATATATATATTCACTGAAAAAAACATAGGTTTCAGCCACCTTATAGTTAGGAATTAGCATTTAAAAAACCTTAGAAATTCACTGAAAAAAACCATAGGTTTCACACATGTTATAGTTAACTGGACATTTCACTCATAGAAAACCATTGAAATTCCCCCGTTATAGTTAGTTTAGCTAACTATGACTTGCGCGCCCTCAATGCACTGCTGTTGACGTCACATATTACATTACTCATGACATAGTCAGTGACATCACTCATGACATCACTGATGACATCTCAAATGACATCACTGATGACGTCACTGATGACATCATCCAGTGAATGTGTGTCTTTCTGAAAAATAAATATTTTTTATATATGTATATCTAAAGGTCGATGGAAGAATAAATGGGTAAATAAGTGTCTAAATGGATGTTTTGTTTTGTAAAATTGATTGAATAACTGACTCATTAAGTGTATCTTACTGAATACATGTATTAGCGAGTAATGTTTAAATAGGTAAATATCTGTATCAGTGTCTCACTTTGTGTATAAGTGGCTGCATGGGTTGGCGAGTAGCTACATGAGTGTCTATATAGTTTATTAGTTGTTTTTTTGAGTATCAGTATGAGTGTCTGTATGGTTTGGTGGGGGTATTACTTAGCACATAGATGCATGAATGACTGACTCACTGTCTGTATGTGTTTTGAAGACAGCATGTGTGCAGGACTGTATGGGTGGATGAATGTGTGCATGGGTGTGTTAGTGAGTGAATGACTGTCTCAATAGTATCTTTATGAATAACTACATATGTTTTAAACTAGTATATGTGAGTATTGATGTATATACGTGAGTATATGTGAGAGTGAGAGATTTGAAGAGTTCCTGTATAAATAAGTATGTGTTTATATAAGTGATTGTTTGAGAGAGTAAGTATGTGTACGTTTCTGTAGAAGTAAGTGTAGTGGTGTGTGTATAGCTGTATATGCAAGTAAATGGATGTTTGATAGTTTATTTGCATGTGTGAATATGTGTGTGAGTAACTCTATGGATGAGTGTCTGTGTGTAACAGGATGTATAGGTGTATGAGTACATATGATGAGTGAGTACATGTATGAGTGACTATATAGAACTGTTGGTGAATGAGTGGATGTGTATGTAAATGTTGGAATTACTGAATAGGTTGTTGTAACTGGTATTGGTATCTCCATTTTTAAAAACAATGTTAGTTTCTATTTTTGAATGTGTGTATCAAAGGTTATATTACGGTGAGAGGAGGTCTGCCACTCTTTCACAAGGATGATGTCATGAGTGATTTCATCAGTGATGTCATTTGAGATGTCATCAGTGATGTCATGAGTGATGTCACTGACCATGTCATGAGTGATGTAATATGTGATGTCATCAGCAGTGCATAGCGGGCGCTTGAGATATAGTTAGCTGAACTAACTCTAATGGGGGAATTTTAATGGTTTTGTATGAGTGAAACGTCCAGTTAACTATAACATGTGTGAAACCTATAGTTTTTTTCAGTGAATTTCTAAGGTTTTTTAAATGCTAATTCCTAACTAAAACGTGGCTGAAACCTGTGGTTTTTTCATTGAATTTCAAAGGTTTTGTAAATGATAATTTTTAAATGTATTAATTGTTATTTTTTTATACTGATTTACTACATTGTTTTAAACTATTTTTAGATATTTTATTTTTTAAATTACATTACATATTTTTAATATAAATTGAAAAAAAATGTTTTTAAAAATATTGAAATTGTAATGTTTGTTTTTTATATATTTTTTAATTTATATATATTTTATATAGCAGGCAATGATATCCTAGGGAAGGAAATGCAATTTAATGGTAAGTACGGTTAAAATTACTTTTCAGGATCAGTACTGGGCTGAAAGATGCATCACTGAGGTCTCTCCTGATAACAAGTGAGTAAATCGGAATTCGTAGTCCGGCTGATTTTAGAGGAATATTTTAAAGTTCCAAAACTCCACACTTCGAAGAATTTCCAAGTGAAACCAGTCAATGTTAGCCTATGGAAGGAAATTCAAGTTACTGGTAAGTATGGTTAGAATTACTTTTCAGGATCAGTACTGGGCTCAAAGATGCTGCACTGAGGTCTCTCCTGATAACAGGTGAGTAAATCGGAATTTGTATTACATGCAGTAAGCGCCACAGAGCTGCGTAGCAGAAAGATGTAAAAAGGGGCAGGGCCTGCACCACCTCTCTGCAACGCAGCAAAGTGGCGCTTCCTGGAAGCACCTAGTGGGCTACTTGGCCCTCATGGTCCCTCGGGTTTGAAGTGGAATTTTTTCCCCAACTTAAAGCGCGGCACAGGGTGTGTTTGCACACATCACGTCAGACCCCTCCCCTCCCTTCACTACTGTGTAAACGCGCCCTGTCATCGTTCTAAGTTGAGAGAATAAGTCCCCTTCAATCCTAAGGGTCCCTAGGGTCAAATTAGCCCACTAGGTACCTCCAGTAAGCACCACAGAGCTGCGTTGCAGCGAGGTGTAAAAAGGGGAGTGGCCTCTGAACACCTGTCTGCAACGCAGCTCCCTGATGCATACTGGAGATACCTGTTGACCTGTTGGACTATTTGGCCCTCAGGTACCCTCGGTATTGAAAGAGAATTAATTCCCCAGCTTAAAACGCGCCACAGTGCCCGTTTGCACAGTGGTGAAGGAAGGAGGCATGGCCTATGGTGATATGTCTGCAAGCACACCCTGTGGGTCCCTGTGGGCCAACTAGCTCATGAGACCTTTAGGGGTCCTGCTGTTAAGCAAAATAATGTACCGGGACTCGAGGCTGCGCAACTTAAGCTCCCTATTGCCACCCCTGATGTGACTAAGGACAGAATCAATGACCAAGTACAGCAAGTCACCACGGTTGCCCTATCTATAGCTTTCTCTATGAATAGATAGAGGCATATATCTATGTATATATACACACACACATGCATTTACACATATGTATATATTATGTGTGTGTGTGTGTGTGTGTGTGTGTGTATTAATATTTAAATTGAAGTATATCTGTTTGTAATTAATGGCCATATTTGAGCTTTGTTATAATATTTCAAATTTAGTTATATATGTTTTTGGGGTGAATTGTAAATATTTTGGTGATGTGAGCACGTTTTGTATAAACAATAAAAGCATCTTGGAGTTGTCCTTGTGTTTCCTTATCAGAGGGGACTAAGATGTTGATATATATCTCTGTGTGTGTGTGTGTGTGTGTGCATTAATATTTAATTTGAAGTATAACTGTTTGTACTTAAAGGGCATATTTGACTTTTGTTATATTATTAGGAATTTTGTTGTATGTGTCTTTGGGGTGAATTGTAAATATTTTGTTGATGAAATATAATTATTTTTATTTAAACATGTGTATAAAATGTTTTATTTTAGATAATTTTATGTAAATAGAGTTTTCTCATGGTTTTTAATGATATTGTAATTATTTTGGCGATAATATTGTAGTAGATATTAAGTGAATCGATATTTTTAACATATATGTTTATTAAAGGTGACATTATTTTTGTTTCTGATATTTGTGTTTTTGCTAAAAGTAAAAAATTCTATTTTTAAAAACAATATGTGTTCTCGGTATTTGTGGTTCTACTAGTTAAGCATAGGAAGGCGATATTTTTGCTAACAATATTTATTTTTGGGTATTTATGTGCTTTGATATTGTATTCATCCATATTATCTCTGATCAATCTTTCCATCTCACAGTATGTAATGTTTCAACACCAGGTCATCCAGTGTCTTTTAATATCAGTCTTAGTGCTCGCAGCAGCTTACACTACTCAACATACGCTGCACTCGCTTAATAAACAAGGTGAGCTAAATCCCACATCCAAATATTATTCGGGCACAGTGAATGTGACACAGTGATAGCAATCATTTTCTATCGCTCTTGTTTTCAATGCAAACAAAGGGCAAAAGCTTCCCTCCAAATCCCTGTAGGCAATTTCCTGAAAGGATAATTTCTTTCTGGGAAGGCTTTTACTTGAGTCCTGTGTCTCCACCAGAGAGATAGGTTTTATCAATTCATTCTCGAAAACTTTTTGTGGTGCTGGAGTGAATCCCACCCTATTATTCCATCGAGTCTGAGAAAACATTGTGTTGCTCATATCATGTTGAAAATATTGATTTTAATAAGTGTTGTATTAATTTTTCTGTCTTTTTATCCGGTCCTGCATATCGTTTTACTGGTCTATGTTGTTTATATTACTTCCTAATTCCTGTGCTCAATCTCAGCTGATTTTAAAATAGAGAATTCTGCCAGTGAAAGACAGCTCTCACCGTGCCTCGCAGCAGGCTACTTTAGAAGAGTTTTGTGTTGTGATTCGTGGCTGCAGCATGTCCAGGGTTCCTTTAGTATTAGTAACACCAGAAACAATGACGACTCAGCAACAATCAGCAGTCAAGCACCTTCAGTCACATGTCTCAGTGACATGTGTTTAATTTACACTCAGGTGGCTATAAAACTACTAAACTCACAGTTAAATGTCAGTGCGCCCTATTCTGTGGTCTGCTGTAATGGTCTAACCTTAAGATAAACATGTTACTGCACATAATTAACTTTGCTGGAGATTTCAACCAGTTACAGAATTACCACGGTATTACCATGGCAGTTCTTGCATATAGTCTCTTTGCTTATGGAAAAGTACTTGGGAAAAGTCTGCATAATATATTAGTGATACCTTTGTAGTGAGTTACTCCCCATCTTGCACATGGGTTGGATAGATCCACTGGTAATTTCTTGTGGTAACTTAACTAGTTAAGACTGCTGGGCATTACCTCACAATTTAGTGGTGAATAATAAATCAGGGTATATGTTTCAAAGACTCATAGGTGTATACAAGCATATGTTAAGATAGTAGATCTTTAGCCACCTAGGGTTCGGTTCCCAAACATTAAGGGACCGATTACTATGTGGTTGGAGCCATTCCAACTAGAACGTAATCAGCCCTTCAGATTCCTTTCCGACCGACCCATTAAGATGGATGTGGTCAGAAAGGAATGGAACCAGTCATTCAGACTGGCTTTCGAAGGGCTCAGAGAGCTTGTCCGCCAGTTGGAATGCACTTTCTGCCCGAGTTATTACGATGTAGGGTGGAGACATTTTTCTGTGCCTGCCTTTCCGACACAGAAAGGCTGTCGGAACTCGACTTTGGGGGGTCCCAGCAGGGCCCGAAGGGTGCAGGGCCTCCGGTTGTAGGCCGAGGTGGCACATATGGTGCCCTCCTGTCAATCACTGCACCCGTTGCAGGCACCTTGAGGTGCCTGCCACAGGGTTCAGGGATGAACTGCACCTTGTATTTTTACAATGGGAGCATGCATTTCAGCCAGAATGCATGCTCTCATTGTAAAGTATAGGAGTAATTAGTCGGTCGGGACCGCTGACAAGGTGTTGGTCGGTCCCCTGACCGAGACGGTGTTGGGCAGAGGAAACACCGCCTGACATCGTAATGAGGCCCTTTGCTGTTGCTTACACTTCAAATACTTCATTCTAGGAGTATTTCTGGCTTACTCTTGAATGTCATGACTAAGCTAAGAGTACTACAAGTGTAAGTCACCCTTATTCTGACAACACTCTTAGTGAATCAGGCTCCTATGTTTTAATTCTAGGTCAAATATATTGAATATCTACTACTCCTGGAAACCACTTTAACAATGCAGTCATGGCCTTCCACTGCAGTTCCCTTAAAATGACACACCTTTCAACTCAACTTTGGTGGGTATCACAAGATTTTCCCTTTGTTACATGCTGAAGCGCAGGCCCTTTCACCTACGGTGGTGGACCAGCAGGATTGGTGCACTAATTCATTCCTATGTGATGTCCTTATTTTAATTGTTTTCCCACATCTGCAGCAGAAAAGACAGTGGAAGCTCTGAGCGGGATGCAGTCTCTCATTCTGCACACAACAACAAAGTGGAGAAACAGCAGGACAACCACATAAGGCATTCACTCACTTAGGCACACAGGTATTAAGCAAATAAGAGGATGTGACATAGCTAGGATTTGATCCTAGATCACTTGGTTTTAAAGCCAGCAGCTGACCTCCTAAGCCAAATCTCCGGCTCTGTTATTTGAGCCTAAGCTTGTTTTTATTGCTGGGAAGATGGGTGGAAATTTCGTTATTTGCCATTCACACCAGGAAAATACATCCACAGACAAATATAGCATATAGTGAGCTATGCAATTCATCTATCAATCAATCAATCAATCACGGACATTTATAGAGCGCACTACTCACCCGGAGGGTCTCAAGGCGCTTGGGGGGGGGGGGGGGGTGCTGCTACTGCTCGAACAGCCAGGTCTTGAGCTTCTTCCTGAAGGAGAGGTGGTCTTGGCTCAGGCGCAGGTCGGTCGGTCGGGAGTTCCAGGTCTTGGCGGCCAGGTAGGAGAAGGACCTTCCTCCTGTTGTCGTTCTTCGGATGCGGGGGACGGCGGCGAGGGCGTGACTGGCCGATCGGAGGTGGCGTTTGGGAGCGTAGAAGTTGATGCGGTTGTTGAGGTAGCTCGGGCCTTGATCGTGCAGGGCTTTGTGTGCGTGGGTGAGGAGACGGAAGGTGATTCTCTTGTTGACGGGGAGCCAGTGCAGGTCTCTCAGATGTCCGGAGATGTGGCTGCGTCGGGGGATGTCGAGGATGAGTCTGGCTGAGGCGTTCTGGATCCGCTGGAGTCTCTTCTGGAGCTTGGCAGTGGTTCTGGCGTAGAGGGCGTTGCCGTAGTCCAGTCGGCTGGTGACGAGGGCCTGGGTCGTCTTCCTGGTCTCGGTGGGGATCCACCGGAAGATCTTCCGTAGCATGCGCAGGATGTTGAAGCATGACGAGGAGACGGCGTTGACTTGTCTGGTCATGGAGAGGGAGGAGTCCAGGATGAAGCCCAGGTTGCGTGCGTGGTCTGTCGGTGTGGGTGCGGTGCCCAGGGCGGAGGGCCACCAGGAGTCATCCCAGGCGGAGGGCGAGGAGCCCAGGATGAGGACTTCCGTCTTGTCTGAGTTCAGTTTCAGGCGGCTGGTCGTCATCCACTCGGCTACATCTTTCATCCCTTCGTGAAGGTTGGCTCTGGCCGCGGCGGGGTCGTTGGTCAGGGAGAGGATCAGCTGGGTGTCATCGGCGTAGGAGATGATGTTCAGGTTGTGTTGGCGTGCGATGGGCGCGAGGGGGCTCATGTAGACGTTGAAGAGGGTGGGGCTCAGCGAGGATCCTTGAGGGACGCCGCAGATGACTTCGGTGGCCTCTGACTTGTACGGTGGTAGGCGGACTCTCTGTGTTCTTCCGTCGAGGAAGGAGACGATCCATTCCAGTGCCTTCTCCTGAATTCCGACGTTGCTGAGGCGCTGCACTAGGGTGCGGTGGCAGACAGTGTCGAATGCCGCGGAGAGGTCTAGGAGGATGAGGGCCGCTCTTTCTCCGTTGTCCATCAGGGCTCGGATGTCATCGGTGGCAGCGATGAGGGCGGTCTCGGTGCTGTGGTTGGCTCGGAAGCCAGACTGTGAGGGGTCGAGGGATCCATTCGTCTCGAGGAAGGCGGCCAGCTGTTTGTTGACGGTCTTCTCGATGACTTTGGTTGGAAACGGGAGGAGCGAGATGGGGCGGTAATTCTTGAGTTCGGTGGGGTCCGCTGTTGGTTTCTTTAGAAGAGCGCTGAGTTCGGCGTGCTTCCAGCCCTCCGGGAAGGTGGCGGTGTCGAAGGAGGTGTTGATGATGTTCCGCAGGTGGGGTGCGATGACAGCGTCGGCCTTGTTGAAGACGTGGTGAGGGCAGGGGTCGGTCGGAGATCCGGAGTGGATGGAGTTCATCGTGCGGACGGTGTCATCGGTGCTGATCGGCGTCCAGGCGCGGAGGGTGGTGGTGGGTGGCGTTGCTGCGGTCGTTGTGTGCGATGGTTGAATGCTGAAGCTGTTGTGTATGTCCGTGATCTTGTTGTGGAAGTAGGAGGCGAGGGAGTTGCAGAGGTCTTGCGATGGGGTGATGTCGTTGTTTCCGGCATTGGGGTTGGAGAGCTCTTTCACGATGTTGAAGAGTTCCTTGCAGTTGTGTGCGTTGTTGTCCAGCCGGTCCTTGAATGCAGTTCTCTTGGTGGCGCGGATCAGTTGGTGGTGCTTCCGGGTGGCAAGCTTGAGGGTGGTCATGTTGTCCGGTGTTGGTTCCCTTCTCCAGACTTTCTCGAGGGCTCGGCAGTTCTTCTTGGAGCTCTTGAGTTCGTCGGTGAACCATGGGGTTTTCTTGCTGCCGGGTCTGCTGGGCGGGGTCCTCAAAGGGGCGAGTTTGTCCGCGCAGTTGCTGATCCACTTCGTGAGGTTGTCGGCGGCCTGGCTGGGGTTCGCTGAGCTGGCGGGAGGGTGCTGACTCAGGGAAGCGGCGAGCTGGTCGGCTGTGATCTTGTTCCAGCTTCTTCGGGCAACCTGTTGCTGGTGGTGGTGGGTCGTCGTTCTTCTGAAGGTGAAGTGGACGCAGCTGTGGTCCGTCCAGTGGAGTCCTGTGGCGTGACTGAAGGCGATGTCTTTGCTGGATGAGAAGACGGCGTTGAGTGTGTGTCCGGCGAGGTGGGTGGGGGTGGTCACCATCTGCTTGAGTCCCAGGTTTGCGAGGTTTTCCAGCAGGGTGGTGGTGTTGCGGTCGTCGTTGTTCTCCAGGTGGAGGTTAAGGTCCCCGAGGAGGATGTAGTCGGCTGAGGGGAGGGCGAGCGGGCTGATGAAGTCGGCGATGTCCTCGCTGAATTGTGTGCGTGGTCCCGGGGGTCTGTAGATGAGGGTGCCTCTGAGGGTGGTCTTGGGGTTGACGTGGATCTGGAAGTGCAGGTGTTCGGCGGGTGCGATGGTGTCGTCGGTGTTGGTCGTGATGCGGATGGTGTTCCTGTGAATGATGGCGATGCCTCCTCCTGTCTGGTTGACACGGTCTCTCCGGATGATCTTGCAGCCGTCCGGGATGGCTATGGCGATGTCGGGCGCTGAGGAGGCGTTCATCCAGGTTTCCGTGAGGAAGGCGACGTCTGGGTCTGTGGTGTCGAGCAGGTTCCAGAGCTCGACGGCGTGTCTGTGGACGGAGCGGGTGTTGAGCAGGATGCACTTCAGGTGGCTGCTGTTGTTGCTCGTCGAGGTCTTGGGCACTGCTGGAGTGGTGCAGGTCGGGATGCAGGTGAACTTGCAGGAGCGGCAGCTGAAGGGTCCGTGGGTGCGTCTCGGGGTGGCTCGGTAGCATCCAGGGGTTCGGCCGGCGTTGAGTGCGTTGAGGGTGGCGGCGTCGTACGTCCGGCGGGTGGGCTGGGGTCTGCGAGGGCCAGGGGTTCCGGCGCTGGGCGAGGTCCAGGCGCGGACGGGCGCAGACGGGCTTACCTTTGGCGCGCCTTCGGCGCACAATCGGCGCGCCCGCTGCGCGTGACCGCTGCGCGTGACCGCTGCGCGTTCGCACGGTCGCCATATATGGCGAAGTGCGAGGGAGGGCGGAGCAGCAGGGAGGCGGGAGCGGGGAGGGTACAGAATGAAAAAAGGGGCGGGGTTAGCGGCGGTGGCGGGAAGTGGGGAGCGGGGAGGGATGAGATGGGGGCAACCAGGGAAAACCAGGCAGACAGGAACAGAGGGGGACAAAAATGCAAATACCAACAACAATTAGCAATTCAAACAAATAAACAGTGGAACAGGCAGGAAAGCGAGCACAGACCACGCCGCTCGATGGCAGGGGGCGTGGTCACGCGGCGGCAGCCGGAGCAGAGAGGCAGGCAGGCGGGGAGGCACTCGCAGCAGCTGGTGGCCGTGCGGCGCGGGGGTGTCCTAGACTAGGTCTAGATCTAGATCTAGAATCACAAGATGTGCCAAAGCTTTGATACTAACCCTAAGGAGGATCCAAGGTCAGCACCTTGTTCCACTAGGCAAATTCTTCAGCTCATATTGCTCTCATTGACATTTTACCCTACATTTTTTTTATTATTGGGGGAGGCTGTGGCATTTCAGGTGTTAACCATTCAAGCGAAGTCAATGTCATACTTTGGTTTAAGAAAACAAACCTGGAATCTCATGCTAAAATGAAATGTCTCACCCACCAAGCTGCTACAAAATGTGGATTAAATTCAGGAGAAAGCCAGTAGTACTGCAAGAGTAGGTCATATCACTCAGGGCTCAAATCGTTGTAAATTAGGGCCAAATGCTTAATTTATTGAGCACAGTGCTAGAACCACAAGAATGCTTTAGGTTGTTAATTAGGATTTTTCCCCAATGGGAGAGTTCTCTTCATTGGCACCCGGCTGGATAAGAAGTCACTATGTGTACTCGTGGATGAGATGCTGCTTGAAGGTCCTCAGATTCTCCCTGAAGTGGAGAGAAGGTGTGTGTGGGGTCTGTATGGGATGGGATTTAATATCCATGGTGCAAAGCAAGAGAAGTCATGTCTGCGGGCATTTCCTTCTTACATTTCCTTGTTTCAGGCCTGCATTATCTTTGTTATAAGTGGTGTGTTTATCACTAGAAATCTTGATCACCTCTCCTAGATAGGATAATGTTTTAGCAGTGGCAAGACAAAATATGATGTAGCATATCTGTAGCATATCTCAAGGATGTTTCTGGGATTTAGGGTGAGGTAGGGGTGTTAATGGAGTGGGGAGATAATCCATTTACAATGTTCCATTCACTAGATGAATGAATGAAGTAATTTCTATAGTGTCATCTACTCCAAGGAGTGTCCTGGCGCTTTTAATAGGCTTCCCAAAAAGCATTACACGGAAAAGTTTGTCCCCAACACATCATCACTAGGCACTGAATGAGAGTGTTTTCAATTATTTTTAACATGTTTCCTCACCCGAGTCCCACAGCTATGCGAAGGATGCTCTTTAGTGGTGTTTTGTGAATGTCTGGAGTGCCGGCAGACATGGCCTTGCAGTCTAGGGACTAGGGGGCATATTATCAAGGGGGTTTATCTCCGCTTTTTTGGATTTAAAAGCCAAGAAAGCAGAGATAAAATTATCTCCCTATTACCTAGCTGTCGCTAACACCAGTTAGCGACAGCTAGTAGGAGATAGCGACCATCTCGGGCCCCACTTTGCATGTCAGTGATACTTATCACTAATGACATGCAAAGTGGGCGTGCCGAGATGTTAGCGACTGGAAACAGTCGCTAACATCGCTATCTCCTATTACCAACTTTTGGAGATATTCGCGCTAAGCGCGAATATCTCCAAAAGCTAACACCTGCCCTGAGCAGTTCTTCGCCATGTTATCCAATGGGAGGTGGATAACATGGCTAAGAGCATTAGCACGGTAATGCATGAATATCGCTGACTTTTCAGCGATATTCATGCATTGCCGCCGTTTTTTATCGCATTTGCGATAAACCTTGGTAATACCAAGGTTCATCTGCGATAAAAATCGGCGCAGCTCAGCGGTAAATTTTTGTCTCTAACCAAGCAATAGCGATAATTATCGCTATTGCTTGGTAACATGCCCCTAGATCCTCTGTTGAAGTTAAGATTGGGGATGTATGCTTTGATTTTCCAGAGAAGGCAGAGCTTTTGCCCAGGCTTTCGATTTATTTTTGCGATGCTGGTTTAGAAAGTGAGGCTACTATCAATATGGAATCCATGATGCATGCATTGTTAGTGTGCTGATTGTACTTTGGCACTGTAGTGAGCTATTCATGTACTTATGCTTGTTTGTCTTTAGTGATCAAGACATACTCGGTTTTGTAAGGGTTGAACTTCAAGTAGGACGTTGACATCAAGGCTTGGATGGTGGAGAGCCATGTTTATATGTTTTTGATGTTATTGTTAGATCAACAGGGGGCCTTGGGTCCCTTTGTTGGTATTCTCAATCAGTTGGATGTGGTTGGTAGGGAACATTTTATTTTCTTACGATCGCCAGGTAATTTTCACATTAAAAGTGTTCTGATTATACTGGGTTTACGATATTAACAAACAACGCTGAAGGGACCGCATGGTAAAAGTTATTTTTCCTGGAATTTTCGAATGATGTTATCTTGCAGTCATAAAGCAGTCACAGACACATTTATCTACGTTGAAGAAAAATTCCACTACAGCGGAGACTCCAAATGCAACACATTTTCCAAATATTTCATACTTTCTGACAGACCGAATGGAGCATGAGCCTGGCAGGCAGTGGGCATGGAGCTCAAAAGGCTGCAGTCTTCCTAGCTTTGCCTTTGATAAGAAGAGATAAAGGGGGATCATTAAACATCAAAGGCAGAGAGCCATTGAAGCATTTGTTCCGCTTCAGGAGGGATGTGAGATGAAGAAGAGTGCCCTGCGCCTAAAACAGAAACCCTCAGGGGCAGATCTACAAGCCCTTTGCGCCACTTTTGCGTCATTTTTCCCAAGTTAAAAACGACGCAAATGTGGCGCAAGGGCCTTGTAAATAAGCACCTCAGAAACCACCAATGAGATGTAGTCGTAAAGGTGTTGCAGAGTTTATTTAATGGCATGGGCACACTGGCCCCCAGTGGTGTTCTCGCACGGTATATCCTTACACTGTCCGCTGCACTAAGCGCACCTAGATGGTGCTGATTTGTATGTATTAAAAGTGGGGCCGACTTACTTTAACTTTTTTGTCAGTAGTAATATTCCTGGCTTTATTTGCTTCTTTTTTTGCCAGTTTTATGACTGGTCCTAAAAGTGTTTGCCGTAATTTAAATGAACACACTGGAATTTCCTTAGAAAGTCAATTCAAATGTAAAACATGCTCAGACTAGGTAAGTAGAATTTTATGAATATTGGTTCTCACCACTCTGAACGGTTTGTTTCAGGAATAGTCCTAGAAAGCGTCTATTAAGAGCATGGAGAGTTCTCCTCAAAAAATCATTTCGGGGCTTATTTACATGCCCCTTGCGCCGTAGGTGCATCCCTTTTAATATGGGAAAAAGGACTTGTAAAAAAAAACGGCCCTTCGTTTGCTAAACAGGAAAGTGTCAAACCTATGCCAGTCGTGCCAAAGGTTGAGAGCAGCATTTGGAACTTTGTTCAACTCTAGCTCAAACTTTCCCAAGCCACATTTCAGTAGGCTTTTTCAGCCTTGTTACTAATACAGGAAAAAACAACATTCAAAACGAAATCACATTGCTGTTGACAAAAAAGTAATTGTAATATATAGCGTCCTCCTGGTTGATCTTTTTACCTCGCAGTGCTTCTGATTACAACGTTATCTTGTAACTTGCTGCTCTTTCTAAAACTGGTTCCGTGTGCCTTTAGCGTTAACACTCCATTCTAGATATGACTGTATATTGCATAGCAGCGCAGTATCTTTATGTACAGTTTGACCAGCAGGTTCTGAATCACTAATTTGTAGATTTCTTTGCAATGCTTTAGTTGTTTTTAACTTCTTTACAGCGGCTGTAGTTGGGCTTTAACTCCATATGCATAAAGCTTCAGTAACATACTTCAACTGCAACATAAGTGACATGCACAAGCAGTTTGCTTGGTTCATGGCAAACTCTTTCGGCGAGCACTGTCGTTCTTTGGGTTACGCATCCCCTAACTCATCACCAGTTGTAGCCTCCTCCCTAGCCTGGGTACCCGCCAATGACTATACCACACACGCCAATGACTACACCACACACAGAGCTTAGTTTGACATGTCTTTATTCATCTGTGAGTAACTGCAAACTCAACATTCGAAACCAGACTTCAATGCAATCTGCTCCATTACCTACGTCACAGTTCTACAGAGTCCCTCAGGAGCCAAAGGGGTTTCATAATTTCTAACTCGCAAGACACTATATCTCTCTTTCTGTTAAATAATATTTTTTTTTTAACAAAATATATAGATAGATAGACATATACAGTTAAATCTCTTCAGTCAATCTTTTTGGAGCTTTAAATTTTCGACCTGAACTTGTCAAGTCATCTTTGGTCAGCATATGTTTTTTTATTTTTTATTTGCTCACCAAGTCTTTCTCATGAGTTGCTTTCTCATCTGTCTTTTTTGATTGGTCCTTTGAGACAATTTGGTGTCCATTGCTTTCCTGAACATCAATGTCGCAGGACTATCACCTGTGGTTTGGTGGGCTGTCGATAAATAGGCTTTCAAGATAGAATTCAACAGTTTTCAAATCAAGCTTTTCAAGATAAGCATGCTGCAATACTTTCTTTAGTGTACTCATAAACTGCTCAACAAGTCTGCTCCCTTGCAGCCACAAGGGTGTGTTCTTCTGATGCTTAATATTCAATTGCTCAAAGAAATCTTTAAACTCTCAACTATTGAAATACAGGCCATTGTCAGACTTCACTATGGCTAGAAAACCAGATGCCGCAAAGATGCCATTTAGTCTTTCAATGACTCGTTCTTGTGTAGTAGATGAAAGATTTTCACTTAATGGAAATAATGAATACTCGTTCATAATCACCAGTAGGTGATGTCCATTGTAGAATGGACCGAAAATGTAAAAGGCTATACTCTCCAATGCATGCTTTGGGAGTTCTGACATGCTCCCTTCAGGAAGCCAAAAGAGAGGAACCCTCCATATCAGGAGTAGTTACATATTTACACAGGTACATCTACAACCTGCCGATTTCAAGTACTTTCCATTAGTGTTAAGACGTAGTTAACTAGATAGTAATGGATCCTAAAAAGTTTTTATAGCTGTTTCCTCCAGGGACTAACATATGCATACATCGTACCCAGTGCTTCTATCCCTGTATTGCTGACAGCGAGAAACGCAAACCATTCTATCTTTTTTACCAGGTACTAATTGTGAAACTAAACAGAATAACTCAAATTAAAATAAAACAAGACTATAAGTCATTTATCTGGTAGTCTAGCTTATTTTTCTGTTCTTTTTCTTTTGGCCTATTTAGACCCGGCTTTAAAGAACGATCATAATTTTAACATAAACCTTTACATCAGAGAAAAATTTGTGCTTTCATCCTCTATATCCTGATATTCAATATAGACATCAATTCACGGTAATTATCTGCGCAAAGTTTGTTTCACTTTTTTTGACTGTATATGAAAAAGTGATTATCATTATGAAGAGGAACCCCATAATTATTAGTTTTTATTTATCTTCCTACATCTCCAGTGTCTACTTAGTTGCCCTTGTGAATACCTTTGACCATATGAACGAAATGCTTTAAAGAAAGGCAATCATTTGAGACAGCCCAACTTTCACCTTATATATATCGTTCTGTCAGTATATGAATAAAACGATTTTATATTAACTAGAAACAAAAGCTCAAAAGTAAATACAAATACTCTTTGATAAATAGTCCGCCTCTAGTTAAAATACAAATGCGGACAGATGTTACTAGGGGAATTGATTATTTATCATTTTAATATCTATTGACAGAAAACTTAACGTTCTTCAATTTCTACACAAAAACGTCAGGTTATTTTGTTTCGCCATGGGTTATTGTTGTCAACCGAGATATACAGGAAAATGAAATAGTATGTTCCCGTTAAACTAGTTAAATGAAGCTGCCAGTTTGAGAAAGTTTTGCTGTTTATTATGTTGATGCTGTCCTTTTGATTCAGAACTGATTGTAACCATTTGTCTCATATGTCTTAATTTTTTGTATTTAGATAAAAATGTTGGCTTCTCCAGAAGAAGGCGCTGGTCGCCGAAACGCGCGTCGAGAACCACTAGGCCATTTCAATTGTTTTAAATGAATTGTGTATAAATGATTTGTGTATTATTTATGATGTTCACAAACTTTTCGTTATGCCTTATTGCTTTTTGTCGATTTCATGTACATATACTTTTGTGTTAATTTTTTAACGTATGTGTAAATAAACATCATAATTTGAATTTATTGGTAGCCCATTTTTTCCTTTTAAATGTTAAAAATAATTTTTTTTTAAATGTGTATCATGACTGCCTAGGTTGTTACTTATTGATTAGTTGTTTTTCCCTGACCTAGGAATCCTAAATCTATTGTATTCAGGGGGTCCTTGATAATTATCTACTACTTTTCCCACAGCTTGTCTGTGCAGGGCTTGTTCCACTTTCGAATGTTTTGTATTCAACTTTTTTACTAAATAATTCACTGGTGTTTCATTTTCTTGTTTATCTCCTGACACAGAAATTCGAGCAATTTCAACATCCTTTCCAACCCCCACCCATGGCTTTACAAAAGACATTCGGTTTTACCGATGAAGAATTCGAGACACTCGTAGGTATGTCCACTCCATTTGAAATGAAATGAAAATTGATTTCTTAAGCGCATGGCTGCCCAAGAGCGTCCCAGCGCTGGTACACACCGCAAGCTTCCATGATCCTCACACAACGGACTCAGACTCCCTGCGGGAAAAGGAAGGTCTTTAAAGATTTCCGAAAGTTCTGGAGACAGGGTTCCAGGCGAAGAGCGACAGGAAGATCGTTCCAGATCTTGGCAACATTCACAGAGAACCTCCGGCCTCCGGAACGTGCTCTCCTCACTCTGGAGATGGTCAGCAAGTTGCTCGCGTCAGAGCGGAGGGAACGCGAGGACTTGTAGGGGCATATAAGGTCCCTGAGAATAGGGGGGCCCATTCCCTGAAGAGACGTAAAGGCGATGGAAAGGGCCTTAAATTTAATTCTCTCCCGGATGGGGAGCCAATGGAGTGATCTGAGAGCAGGTTTGGCCGAAGTTCTTTTCTCCGTGCCTGTCAGTACTCTGGCCGCCGCATTTTGTACTCGCTGAAGGGTGTTAATGGCTGATTCAGGGGCACCGAGCAGCAAGGCGTTGCTGTAGTCCAACCTTGACAGTATTAGCCCCTGGATCAGAAGTTTCCTGGAGCTGAAGGGAAGAAGAGGCAACACCTTCCGGACAGAGCGTAACAAACCATAGCGGATACCTGCCACTTTCTTAGTTTGTACTCTGAACGTCAGGTCAGGCTCCAGCCATACCCCCAAGCTCTTAATCTCATTCTTGGGTTGGGGCGCCTCGCCCAGACAGGGGGGCCACATGGCTTTAGGAAGGGAGGTGGAAAGGTTACCCAACAGCATAAGTTCCGTTTTGGACCCGTTGAGTTTCAGCCGTGATTCTGTCATCCAGGCCATAATATCTGTCAGACAGCACCCAAACCTTTCTGCCGCATTTTCCTGGTGGGATAGCGAGACGACAAGCTGGGTGTCGTCCGCATAGGTCACTATTTTCACCCCGAAGGGTGAAACCACATCCTCCAGTGGGGCCATGTAGATATTAAAAAGCGTCGGGCTCAACCAAGAGCCCTGCGGGACTCCACACTGGAGGGGGATCGACTCAGAGAGGGTCGTGCCATCGCAGACCTGATAGGACCGACCATTCAGAAAGGAAGTCATCCAGCTTAGAGCCTGGCCGGATACTCCCACCCTAGTAAGGCGCTGAATAAGGATACCATGGTCGACGGTATCAAATGCCGCGCTGAGGTCAAAGAGGACCACAGCTGCGGAGCCTCCTGCGTCAAGAATGCATCTGGCTTCCTCCACTACTGCAATCAGGGCAGAGTCAGTACCCTGCCCAGGGCGAAAGCCTGTTTGCGAGTTCTTAAGTAAGTCATGACCTTCTAGAAACGTGGACAGCTGTCGATTGACCACCTTTTCCGCAATTTTGCTCAGGCCCGGCAGCAAAGAAATACTTCTAAGGGACCTAACTATAATAACGATGATATAAAAAAACTTATAGAATTAAAAAAGAAACCTAAACGGATTGAGGCGCATGGGGAATTTATGCTAGCCTTTCTCAGGCTAGGTATAATCCCCATGGGACTTCGTGTTCGAAACATTCCTGGTCTCTTTGTCCACTCCAAAGTCTTTTTAAACAAATCGAGCAGAATCGCGAGCAGGTGCTCACGCGACTTAATGATGCTTATTCTAGAGATGGCAAAAGAATTAGCGATTGAGGTAAGAACAGAGATTGTCGAATTAGAAGATAAAATAAAAAATAATAGTCAGATAGAAGAATCTATAAAGAAAATCGAGGAATGTAACAAAGAACTTGAGTCATTTTCTACTTACTTAGATAAAAGAAAAAATGACAAATTGCTGAAAGATAAGAGGTTTGCCACGATTGAAAACACCTACCCATACCTGAGACCAGATTTTTACCATCAAAACCACTACCTTGAAGATAATAAAGAGCAACAACAACGTGTAAATACATTCTCTGACACATCAGACTCTGAGAATGAGAATAATGAGGGATATTATGAATCTGAAAATACCCATAATTCAACCCAAGGGAGAGGTAACCACAGACAGCCTTTTTTTGGGAACCGCGGGATGGGTCGCGGGCGCCCGAGAGTTCGGTTTCAGGGTGTGCCCAGAGGGAACTACAAACCCCAACACCACCACCAACAAGAGGAACCCCGATTTGTACGGGAGACCAGGAATCGACAGTATTGGAAACCAGGCATGTAATCCCCATCTTCAACTTGAGTAAAACCACTCTGGATGACTCTATTGTTAGAGTACTATCTAAAGGGTTATCTTATGTTCCTCATTCCTCCCTCAATCTACTTGAACTCTACTGTGATATCATTTCCTTTTTTATAAAATTCGCCTAAAAAAATTCTTTGCTTCAAACAATGAAGTGGTAGAAGATAATAATTCTATAAAACAACTCAGTCTCCCATCCACTTTTAGTCCCTCCTTAGAACAGCTAGGACCAGAAGTGGCTACCTTTGAGTTAGTAGTCCTAAAAAAATTTGATCATGCACTACAATTTATCCCAAAACCTATATACAATTTGAATAAAGCTGAACATCAAGCCCAATCCTCCCTTTCACATGATGAAAGTTTAACCATCAAAAGATGTGACAAAGGAGGGGGAATAGTGATTATAGACACTGCTCAATATGAGACCAACATGCTTAAAATGTTAAGCAATACAGAGTTCTACATCCCCATCAATAAGTATTCCGCCCTACCTTTATCCAAAAGAATTCAATCACTAACTAAGCAAGCTCTTGAGATTGGAGATATCTCTGTAAAAGAATATGAATTCTTAAATCATCACCAGAATAAAATGGCATGTATATACGGCTTACCTAAAGTGCATAAGAGCCAAAACGACCCTCCTTATCGTCCGATAGTCTCGACCATCGGTTCAATAACTTAACCACTATCCAAATATGTGGACGATTTTTTACGTCCCTTTATACCTAAAATTGATTCATACATCCGTGATACAGGTCATACGATTGCTAAAACTGAAGGTCTAATATGCAACTCCAATCAAGATCTGTTAGTCACTATGGATGTTGAATCACTTTATAGTAATATCCCTTTATCAGAAGCAATGAAGACTACTAAATGGTTCATTGAACAACATAATATTCCCTGCCCAGCAACCTTTGTGTTAGCCTGTCTACAAATAGTCTTGACAGAAAATATTTTTGAATTCGGCACACATATATATAGGCAAACCAAAGGAGTAAGCATGGGGGCCTCGGTGGCCCCATCAGTGGCTAATATCTTCATGGCTGCATTCGAAAAGAAACATATCCAGAATGAAGCAGCCCCCTTCTTTGAGTCAATCTCCCATTGGTCCAGATATATTGATGATATATTTTTTGTCTGGACCGATGGGAGAGAAACTCTAGAGGAATTCATTGCCTGGATAAATGCGGCTGATCAGAACCTACACTTTACCACTCAGATTAGTAATGAAAGAGTTGAGTTTCTTGATATAGTGATAATGAACAACCAAGGAGAACTGAAAGTTGATCTCTATACCAAACCGACATCTAGAAACACCCTCTTACATTATAAAAGTTTTCACCCGAGGTCACAGAGAGATAGCATCCCCTTCTCTCAATTTTATGCGTTAGACGCAACTGTACAGATTTAGCTGATTTTGATAAGCAAGCTCTCACTATGAGATCGAAATTTATTGAAAGAGGCTATCCTCACCGGCTGGTGAGGCATTCGTACAAAAGAGTGCGATATTATGATCGAGATTGCTTGCTAAGGACGAAAACACCTGGGAAAAACGAACAAGTCGTTTGCATTACCAAACATTCTACTGTAAATGCAAAAGTTAAGCAGATTATTACTTCTAACTGGCACATTCTGAACAGTAACTGCTCAAGGGAGCAAAAACTTGTTAAACCACTTTTTGCACATAAACGAAACAAGAACATATTGTGCATTCACGATTCAAAACTCCTATAACTGACTCAAATCTCGTGCAGAGATCAATCCTGACAAATAATCCCATTAAAGGAACGTTTCCTTGTTCATCTTGTAGCTCATGTAGAAATATTCTCACAGGTGAAGAATTTTCTTATAATGAGCATACAACCAGAGCACAAGAGATGTGGAACTGTAAATCTTCAAACGTGATCTATCTCATTCAATGTCCATGTCTTCTTAGCTACATAGGAGAGACTTCAAGAACAATCCAAACCCGCCTAACTGAGCATCGCTGAGCTATTAAAAATAAAAAAATCGCTGCTCCCATGGTTAAGCACTTTTTAGAAAAAAATCATTGTCCTAAAGAAATCAAATGGCGGATACTTGAAAAGATTAAAATACCTGACTCTCAAGGTGGCGCCTTAATAAGAAAAAAGAGAGAGGTATTTTGGATTTTTGTTTTTGATTCCTTTCGGAGAGGCCTGAATAGTGAAATCCCGTGGGAGAATGCCATCTGCTAGCAATATTGATAATTTTTGAGTATATATAGGCCCGCATGTATAGTAATGGACTATATATTATATATATAGGAGGATTTAAATAGTTTCCCCATGTTTGCATTGCAACATTATTGAAAGGTTGAAATATCCGTTTTTGATAATATTTCATAGATGCAAGCACCCCTCATATATCAGCACTAAAAGATCATTTAGATGCTGTTTCTCTGTTGCGAATCTCTGACAAAGTGCAATATATGCGTAGGTGAATTAAGAGCTTCCCCTTTGGTGTGGCAATTTATTATATACACCTCCTCAAGTTAGTCTTGAGGTTTAAATCTGGTGTTAGATGTGCGTGCGGACAATTATTCTATGCACCAAATTGGCAACATAGTCCGCTTTTTACCCTTTATACTCTGTCTTTATTTTTATTTTATTTTATGTTTTATTTTAATTATTATATAAATACCTAGGAATAGTTTGTTCCATGTGTCTCATTTTTCGACCACTCAAAATAGATGTTTTATCAAAAATATCCACATCATTATGATCGTTATATGGTATGCAGATCGGGTTGGTATAACCGAGTTTTCATACCTACTTTTACCACAGAGTCAGTTTTACCGTGATGTAGACATTAAAGAACAGTCCTTTTTCTGTTTTGTTTGTTTACTTCATGTGAGCTCTAGTCGCACTTTCAATGACGACATAAGCCACACAGCTGAAAGAAATAATCTCATTTATGGCCACTATATAAACATGCTTCTTTCCAACGTCAGTTACACCGCCTTTTGACGATTGGAATCGCTGTGACCCAGTTTCTCACCGTCAGATGAATAAGCCTCTTCGTACATCTTTTTAAAAGGTGAGAGTAATTTGCCCTTCGAGTCTACTATGACTCTGCCCGACTAAACTTCAGACTAGCTGGTTTCAAAGCCGAAAAAATTAACGCTGGGTATCTCTTTGTAGCCCCTTCAGGAAACCAAAAGAGAGGAACCCTCCATATCAGGAGTAGTTACATATTTACAGAGGTACATCTACAACCTGCCGATTTAAAGTACTTTCCATTAGTGTTAAGACGTAGTTAACTAGATAGTATTGGATCCTAAAACGTTTTTATAACAGTTTCCTCCAGGGACTAACATATGCATACATCGTACCCAGTGCTTCTATCCCTGTATTGCTGACGGCGAGAAACGCACACCATTCTATCTTTTTTACCAGGTACTAATTGTGAAACTAAACAGAATAACTCAAATTAAAATAAAACAAGACTATAAATCATTTATCTGGTAGTCTAGCTTATTTTTCTGTTCTTTTTCTTTTGGCCTATTTAGACCCGGCTTTAAAGAGCGATCATAATTTTAACATAAACCTTTACATCAGAGAAAAATTCGTGCTTTCATCCTCTATATCCTGATATTCAATATAGACATCAATTCACGGTAATTATCTGCGCAAAGTTTGTTTCACTTTTTTTGACTGTATATGAAAAAGTGATTATCATTATGAAGAGGAACCCCATAATTATTAGTTTTTATTTATCTTCCTACATCTCCAGTGTCTACTTAGTTGCCCTTGTGAATACCTTTGACCATATGAACGAAATGCTTTAAAGAAAGGCAATCATTTGAGACAGCCCAACTTTCACCTTATATATATCGTTCTGTAAGTATATGAATAAAACGATTTTATATTAACTAGAAACAAAAGCTCAAAAGTAAATACAAATACTCTTTGATAAATAGTCCGCCTCTAGTTAAAATACAAATGCGGACAGATGTTACTAGGGGAATTGATTATTTATCATTTTAATATCTATTGACAGAAAACTTAACGTTCTTCAATTTCTACACAAAATCGTCAGGTTATTTTGTTTCGCCATGGGTTATTGTTGTCAACCGAGATATACAGGAAAATGAAATAGTATGTTCCCGTTAAACTAGTTAAATGAAGCCGCTCGTAGCTTTACTTTCTCACCGTGACTTTGGTTCTTTATCAGCTTGCCTGCTTTCCGCCGAACCAAGGGCGCCAGACTGCATTGGAACCGCGTGTGAGGCTGTTTTCAACAGGGGCTGGGACTGCGAGACCCAGGCTGCAGCGCAGGATCACCAGAGCGCACCTGGAGTCTCTTCCCGCCCCTAGCTCCTCCTATAATTACACTCCCCTGACGCTTAGCGTGACGCGTGCGGGACGCCGGGCTAAGCCCGGGCAAAGGGCGGGCCCTCTGTGGCCCTCAGTGGCTGAGGTAGGCTGGGCTGGGCCCGGTTATTTCCTTTTTCATTTATTTTAACACTTGTATCCTGTCGGAGAGTGAAGTGCCTGCTACGAGGGTTCAGTCTACTTACTTTCGTCCATGGACTTTGTCTGCGGGCTGATTGTTTCCCATCACTCCAGTATTCCTCTGGTTTTTACCATTTTAAGCTTACTTACATAATTTTAAACACCGTCATATTAGTGGACATACTTTTATTTTTATTTTTTTTATTTTTTTGTGTGGTGTTATCCCATCTGGAAAATCGTGAGGATGACTAAGAAACTCCGCTCTGGGAGGTTAGTGGGGGGAAGGACCTGTGCAAAAACAAAATCTAACCCCCTAAGAAATAAATCTGTGATTAATTATTCACTTAAAGGACAGTGCCAGCTCTTTGACCTTTGGGAAAAAGCCGTGGATAAGAAAGCAGCTGTGAATGCAATTGACGGTTGTTTACCCATTTCTCAGGCTGGTCCATCTCAGACGGCTGATAACATGGTCTCTTCTCCTACACTGAGAGTCCCATTGCAAATTGAAACTACTGTAGGGATTAGCCCTGCTCTTGTCACTGATCATGTTATGGAGGGAAAACAGTCTACCAATTTTCCGGCGCCACAGGCTGGTAATGCTTGTGTTGGTTCAGGGGGAGATGGCTCTCTATCATTTATCGACCTCGAACTTTGTGGCCGTTATATGAGCACAGGAAGCCCAAAACTCTCTGAAACCTCCAAACCATTTGTGGGCGAGACTCCATCTGGCCTATTGCTATACAGTAGTACTCCCTCAATAAATGCGCATGATATGTCCGCACTGTTAAATGTTTCTGTGTCTCCTGAATTCCATCTGTCAGGAAACTGTCCTCCAGTTGCTAATAGCGAAAAACCAATATCGGAGTCTTTGATTGCCCTTGAAAATTTGCTTTCATCTATATTATGTCTCTTGGGTAAATTTGTGGGCAGCTCGGACTGTATCTTAGAGTCAGTCACAAAAATTTTGAACGCAATGTTGCACAAGGCTCCCGAAACCAGGAGTGCTCCCTGGAATGGGACTGATACTAACCAAACAATGGGGAACCTAAATGTACCTTTGGAGAAGCCTGATATAAAGCCGATAGCTATGGTTCTAGAAAACTCTTTTACGGCTACGTCTGTTTCAGCGGCAAAGAATTGTGTAAAAAACTCTGATATTGAAATAGAGGAAGAAATTCAGTCTGATGTACCAAGTGCTGCAGTACAGGAATTATTCCCGATTTTTAAAACTGGGAAATTGGAACTACAAGAAGAGGACGACCAAGAAATTACCAAAAAAAGCCGAAAACATAGAAATGACAAAGGAAAAAAAAGGAAACCTCTGCGTAAATACAGGAAGAAAAGACAAAGGCGGATAATCTTTCAAGACTCTATCGTATCTATTAACAATGAGGAGAATGCCACTAACTCTAACTCGGGGTCCATTAAAAGGGCAAGTGAATCTTGTCATGAACATTTAGGTATGGAGACTAACAATAATTATCTTCCTTTGCCTCCAGATGACTTGTCCCAGAAGGGTGGTCATGGCCTGATTACCCCGCAGGTGGTTGAGACAGGAAGCAATACCCCGGCTGTACTGGGGGTCCTTAACCCTTTTGCTCCCTCCTTTGCCCCCTCGGTCAGTGCTGATATAGGCCTGTACCACGGTCCTCAGGTAAAAAAATCATTGAATTTTGTGGACACTTTTGTTTTGGACTTTGTTCCTTTATTTGATGTAAATTTGCCTCTAAATAGATCTTGGTTGCTTAAATGCCTTAGTGATCAGGAATCCCTTCACCTTATTCAATCAAGGGATATTGAGTTAGTGTCTCTGATAGGTGAAGATAGCGTAACCAGTATTAGAGTCAAATTTTATTCTAAACTCATTGTAAATTTGATACTACAGCAAATGGAGAGTTTTCAATGTAGAGGTATCGATGTTCTGCCTATTTTTGGTTCGGATGTATCGATCTCTCCTCATGGGATGACCAGACAGGGTGACAAGGTGGATAGGCAATCCTCTCCGTTTGAGGATCTAAAAATTTGGGTCTCAAAGGGGAAACGGTCAGTCTCTAAAGTACTGCCTCTTCCGCCAATCCAGAACTCCGCCCCAGTAGACGAGAATCATCGGTGGAATTGGCTGCATGGTGTTCTTGCAACCAAGAGCGCCGATAATTCCAAATTATTCCATCACCTTTAACAATCAACTAAAATTCATTTCTTGGAACGCAGCCGGGACACACAGTAGCCCCGAGAAACTTGATTTCTTATTCTCGTTAGGAGCAAGTGTGATCTGTATCCAAGAAACATGGTGCACTGGTAGTATTTATGGAGGGAAGGAATATTTCGTGTTGGAAGCTCCTGCCGCCCCTTCTAGGAAAGGTCACGCTAAAGGGGGAATAGCTTGTATGTTAACTAATAAACTGAGCTGGAGATTCTCGCACTATATTGATCCCAGTAATCTTTTTCAAGCTATAAGTATATCGAACCTCCCTAATTTTCCTAATAAATCCGGCATTGTAATTATTAATGTGTATGTCCCACCTGAAGAGTGTTTTAACATTTTATTGAAGCATGTATTTCAATATATTGGACAGATTAAGAATGTTCCCTCTCCTCCTGATGTCATTCTAGTTGGAGATCTGAACTGTAAAATCTCGAACGTCAGTTTAGATTTATTTAGAAATATACCCAAAGAAGAGGCTTATTTTATTCCACAATCGATTTTTCCCGATAAAATAATAACTAATAAAAGAGGAAAGATTCTCTTGGAGGAACTGTCGATGGTTGAGGGACTTATTTTAAATGGGAGATTTCCTTCTGATACTCCAGCAAATTTTACGCATAAGTCTCCTTTCAGCTCCTCTATCCTGGACTATGTGATTTCTGACTTTGACATTTTTCCTCATGTACAGGACCTAATGATAGTCCCCACTTCTCTGAGTGATCATTGCATAATTACCATGATGCTCTCTCTTAAACCTCCTCCCACCGAGTCTTGGTCGCTTGGTGGTAATGAGGTCACCTTCCAGGGAACTTCGGGTAGGTGTCGTTGGAATAGTACTTTAATAAGAGGTGTACATGATATTTTATGCAAAACTATACCAGTATTAAATAGCTGGTGTGGTGTTGAAATCACCAATTTTGAAAAATTGGTGAGAAAGATCACTTTTGATGTAAAAAAGGTTAGTGGTGTTGGAAAAAAAACTTATGTCCCTAGTGCATTGCGCACCCTGAACAAGGAAATAAATAAACTTGTGCGAATGCAATATATAGGAAGATCTGGGGAACTTGCTAAAGAAATCTCGAGGTTAAAAAGAAGGAGAATCAGATTAAGACGGAGTTTAAAAAAGGAGAAGGAAGACTCACTGTGGATAAATTTACGGGAGGCTGTTGTTCATGGAAAAACTAGAGAATTCTGGTCCATAGTCGGGAGGGGCTGCGGTACTAGAAGTAGTCCTCTTCCTATACCTATTTCGGAAGAGGTATGGTCCGCTTATATTAGAAAGCTGTATGAAGGGAATGATGACACGGGTTTAGACAGTGTTCCTGAACTCCTTTCTGAGGATCTGATTATTTACCCATCTGTGAAAACAATAGAAAGGGCTATAAAGAACATGCGTTTGTCGGGGGCAATGGGACCTGACGAACTCCCCATGACAGTCTTAAAGCAGGATTCTTTACTCTGGAGTAGGATTCTTCACCCAGTGTTTAAGTCCTGCTTTGTTACTAAAACTGTTCCAGCCTCATGGAAGGGAAGTATATTGATCCCTATTTTCAAGAAAGGATCTAGGGAGTGTCCCATGAATTACCGTCTGATTGCTCTCCTCGATTCAGTCGGAAAGGTTTTCGCTAAATGTATTCTGGGCTTGCTTGAGGACTGGGTAGTGGAGAATAATATTCTCCCATGTGAACAGACTGGTTTCCATAAGGAACACGGTACATTGGACAATCTCACTACTCTGCATGTGATTACAGATAAATATGTACGTGTAAGAAGAGGAGTGGTGTTCGCGGCGTTCATTGATTTCTCCACAGCGTTCGATAAAGTCGATCGTCGAACGCTGTGGAGAAAATTAGCTGCTCTTGGCTTACCAGTGTATCTCTTGGAGCTATTACGTGCACTCCACTCAGAGACGTGGTGCAGTGTGCTTCAGGGGGGTGAGAGGGGACTTTCTCCTAAGATCCCCTCCCAGAATGGCCTTAAACAAGGCTGTCTTTTGGCACCTCTATTGTTCTCACTCTACACTGCTGACCTTCCTGCCTACTTAGCAGCATGTGTGGGTATAGCTCCGGTGGTAGGTGGGACCCTGATTTCTTGTCTCATGTATGCTGACGATATTCTCGTATTAGATCTAACCCCTAAAGGTCTTGCTAATCGGCTGAAAGCTTTGCACGTTTTTGCTGATACCCACTGCATGAAAATTAATATATCTAAAAGCAAAGTTATGTGTATCGCTGGAAAAAAGAAATGCCGTTCTGTAAATTTTGGATGGTGTACAGGGAGCCAAAAACTAGAGGTTGTTAAAACCTACACCTTTTTGGGAAAAATTATTGCGGCTAACTTGAGTGAGAGGCCCCATATAGAGCACTGTTCACGTAAAGCATTTGCCCACGGCAGAGCCTTAAACTCCCTTTATTCTGCTACTGGAAAGAGACACTTTGCTTGTCTTCTTGAAGTGTTTAGGGCCAAGATTCCTCCTACGATACTGTATGGTGGATGTATGACGTTACAACGCATACTTTTACTCCGCGTACCATTACAACGCGGTATTTACAACGAATACCGTTACAACGCATAGCGCTTTGGGGTGCTGGATAGTGGTAAGTATAATTTACTATTCTAACTCCAGTCCCCGTGGACCCTAGGGAAGGTGTTGGATAGTAAATTAAACTTACCTCTTATCCTAGAGCGCCCCCCAGCGCAATGCGTTGTAATGCCATGCGTTGTAATGCCCGCGTTGTAATGGTAGTGCGGAGTAAAAGTTGCGTCGTAACGGGTGTATACCCTGTATGGATTAGAACTGTTAGAGTTGAAGAACTGGGAGTTCTGTAATAAAATTGAGGGGAAACTCCTAAGATCTCTATCCAGCTTTAATACTTCCTGCTCTTTGGCAGCCTGTAGGTTGGATTTCGGCCTCAGAAGCAGCTGGGTTCAGGGACTATGTGCCTTGGTAAGATGGGTGGCCTGCTTGGCTAGAGCTGAATCAGGGTCGATGAGGGCCCTCCTTAAAAAGGAACTGTTGGGCAATTTCAATGAGTTTTCACAGATGGTTAGGAATTTCAGAAGAGCTGTGTCACTCTTAAAGCTAGATGAAAGTATGTTATTTCTGTATTCATCATCACAGCTAAAACTGGTCCTAAAACAGGCATCGTGGGAACTATGTCACCAAATGGATAGGAATTTAATTCAAGAGAAAGGGGGTAGTAATCTTCTCCTCAATTCCTACATCATGAAGTTGCCCCAACAATATGTAAGTTGGAATTTACCGCATGGTATTCGTAGACTATGGTTTCTGCTACGCTATGATGTACTGCCCTTAAATTCGCTACTCTCCAAATGGTACGGAACCTCCCCTATTTGCAATCTTTGTAGTTTGAGTACTCAGAACTGTATTCATGTTATGTTAATCTGCCCTGCACTCCGACCATTGCGCTTTAAATGGTTAAAATCGATATGTCTCCAATTGGGTATATTTGATGTTAATGTTTTTTTGCGAGCTTTATACTGTCCCCAAATGAAATGTTTTGCTTCTATATTTTTAATTTTTTTAAAGGTTTTTTAGCTCTTTATTAAGGTAACCTGGAGAGATTTGATTCTGTGCCCTAGTGCCATCGATTCTATGGATGAAATTTACTTTGTATATGTGATGTAGTTTCTTTTCTTTGTCTGTATTTGTTATGAATTTTATGTGGCCCTTAAAAAGAGCCAAACATAATAAAATAAATTGAAATTGAAATAGTTAAATGAAGCTGCCAGTTTGAGAAAGTTTTGCTGTTTATTATGTTGATGCTGTCCTTTTGATTCAGAAGTGATTGTAACAATTTGTCTCATATGTCTTAATTTTTTGTATTTAGATAACATTTTTGGCTTCTCCAGAAGAAGACGCTGGTCGCCGAAACGCGCGTCGAGAACCATTAGGCCATTTCAATTGTTTTAAATGAATTATGTATAAATGATTTGTGTATTATTTATGATGTTCACAAACTTTTCGTTATGCCTTATTGCTTTTTTGTCCATTTCATGTACATATCATTTTGTGTTAATTTTTTAACGTATGTGTAAATAAACATCATAATTTGAATTTATTGGTAGCCCATTTTTTCCTTTTAACTTTTAAAAAGAATATTTTTTTTAAATGTGTATCATCACTGCCTAGGTTGTTACTTATTGATTAGTTGTTTTTCCCTGACCTAGGAATCCTAAATCTATTGTATTCAGGGGGTCCATGATAATTATCTACTGCTTTGGGAGTTCTGACATGCTCAAGGTGGGGTGAATAGTTTTGGTTGGAGGGTGGTTGCATAGATGACAGGCCTTTAATTCCTTTTCAACCCTGCCATCAAGATAAGGAAAATAGACATGGTCTCGGAGAGCTCACTATGTGGCAACAATTCTAAAATGTCCTCCATGGGCCACTTTAATTAATTTCTGTCTCAGACTCTCCAGAAACAGAATTCTCGACCGTTGTAGGATAACTCCTTCCTGAGTTGTAGACAGTTCATCCTTGACATTTTTGATGTTCACTATCACT
This sequence comes from Lissotriton helveticus, assembly GCF_964261635.1. Taxonomy (NCBI): domain Eukaryota; kingdom Metazoa; phylum Chordata; class Amphibia; order Caudata; family Salamandridae; genus Lissotriton; species Lissotriton helveticus. The sequence continues at coordinate 1,888,127,047 of NC_136059.1, read as the reverse complement.
GGTAAGCAATCAAGGGTGTTGGTCCCAATACTGATGTATAATTATACTCTTCAGCAAGACATTGAAATGCTCACAAGCTCTGACCACATCTAAGCTTTTTGTTCAGGTTGTGAGTAAGTACGTTTTGTTTGAGACTAACTTCTACTGGCTTATGCCACAATATGCCTTCGAGCATTAGCTTGGCCGCTGTGCTGTGCACAGATAGCGCCTAACCTGACAGGGATAAAGTCCAACAACAACAACCTGCGTATGATGTTTAAGATTAAAGTACACCATTTCTGTATCATTCTCAATGGCTTGCTTAATTCCTTTAAAGCTTTTATCACATTCATGTGACAAATGAAATGAAGCATTCTTTTTCATCAAGTCTCTCAACTGAGCTCTTATGGTGGCAGAATCTTGTAGGTATCTGGAACAGTAAATGGCAATGCCAAGCAACCATAGAAACATCTTGTGGGGATCAGCATTGGACAACACTTATATTTTGGCAGGATCAGGGGGTATATTATCAAGGGGTTTTATCTCCGCTTTTTTGGCTTTAAAAGCCAAGAAAGCGGAGATAAAATTATCTCCCTATTACCAAGCTGTCGCTAACACCAGTTAGCGACAGCTAATAGGAGATAGCGACCATCATGGGCCCCACTTTGCAGGTCAGTGATATTTATCACTAATGATATGCAAAGTGGGCGTGCCAAGATGTTAGCGACTGGAAACAGTCGCTAACATCGCTATCTCCTATTACCAACTTTTGGAGATATTTGCGCTAAGCGCGAATATCTCCAAAAGCTAACACCTGCCCTGAGCAGTTCTTAGCCATGTTATCCAATGGGAGGTGGATAACATGGCTAAGAGCATTTGCTCGATAATGCATGAATATCGCTGACTTTTCAGCGATATTCATGCATTGCAGGCGTTTTTTATCGCATTCGCGATAAACCTTGCTAATAGCAAGGTTTATCTGCGATAAAAATCGCCGATGTGCGGCGATAATTTTTGTCTCTAAACAAGTTAGAGACAAAAATTATCGCTAGTTGTTGGTAATATGCCCCCTGGTGTCATACCCCCATCAGAAAAGAGTAGGGCAAAGAATTTTAGTTTTGTCATATGGAACTAATACTTGTCTGTATTTAAAGTCAACCCTGCTTCAGCAAGCAAACAACCAACTTGTGTAAGACCTTTATCATGTTCTTTTTGTGTAGCTCTAAAAACCAACATGTCATTGAACGCATTCATAACAGGCTGTCTGATAATTCGAAGGATGTTTTGCAACTGTTCGGTAGTGGATGACACACCCAGATTTTGTCTATTGTATCAAAACAGACAAACATGTATAAAACGTTGTAATGTACCTGCAAGTTTTTCAAGTTCTAACTGATGATAACCTTTTTTAAATCAAGGTGAGAGAAGACATTTGCACCATTTATTTGCATTATCATGTCAGCAATATGTGGACCTGGATGTCGTTCTCATTCAATTACAGGTCCTTCATTTTCCTTTTTAGGCACTACAGCTATGGGAGTAACGCTTCAAATTATTTTTCAACAACTTCTTGGAAATTAAAAGTAATTTGTACGTCTCTGAGCAACATGATGGACATCCTCATTAATAAAGCTACCAGATATTTGAGCAAAGAGATAAGTGGGTAATTTTAATCACAGTCACTCCATTTGAGTAGGAAAGCCCTCACACACCGACCTGGTCAGTGTCATGCTTCATCATCGGGCCCCACCGAAGAGACCGAGTGTCTCTTCGGTGTGCTGCGACGCCAGAACTACTGCGGAGCTGGTCGTGTGGGGAGGACGTGTTGGGGAAATTGCAAAATTAAAAGTGACTAAGGGTATCGAAAAAACTTTTAATGAGTGATCCCTAAGACACGTGTAAGTGGTATATGTGTCGGTCGTCGGGGTCCGGTTTAGAGGAATCTTGCAGGTTGACAAGCGGGTTGTGAGCGCAGAGGGCGATGTGCCAAGCGCGCTCCAATCCTCCTCCCGAGACCCATGGTGCTAGTAGCGCCCTGTTTTAAAAGTGCTGATACACCCCTGAATTTTGGGGTTTTTTTTGGAATGAGCAATTGCTCTTCTAATTTTTAAGCACTTTTTTCACTTTTCTTTTTTCACTTACACGTCCCCAGGTCAGGGTGGACTATTAGAGTGTCCATACCGCCGGGGTATAGTCCTGAAGAATGCCATGGTGAATATATACCACAAATAAGGCAGAAACATGTTGACTGATTAATTTTACAACTTGTGGTATTTAGCTGAATTTAACCAAAATCCTAAAAACCTTGGCCCTTAAATTCAGACACATATACCACTTACACGTGTCTTAGGGATCACTCATTAAAAGTTTTTTCGATACCCTTAGTCACTTTTAATTTTGCAATTTCCACAACACGTCCTCCCCACACGACCAGCTCCGCAGTAGTTCTGGCGTCGCAGCACACCGAAGAGACACTCGGTCTCTTCGGTGGGGCCCGATGATGAAGCATGACACTGACCAGGTCGGTGTGTGAGGGCTTTCCTACTCAAATGGAGTGACTGTGATTAAAATTACCCACTTATCTCTTTGCTCAAATATCTGGTAGCTTTGTGCGTGACCGGACCTCTCTTCTTTTGTTGTTTGATACTTAACTGGGGTGTAAGAGAGTGTCTCTGACCTTCCCTACCTCTCTCGTTGTTGATATACATCCTCATTAATATACAACTTTACTTTCATAGTCTTAAGTTATCGGTAACCATGAAATAACAAAGAGAAATTACTTTCTATTTTATGGTGAGCATTCCTGTTGTTACTCACAGAAATCAGCCCCATATCAGCGGCTGAACTGAAAGAGAGTAGACAGGCACTTGACTAAGTGTCCTGAAGCACAGATATGGGCCCTAGCACTTTTGTTTTCATTGTATCATTGTTTCATTGTTGCTCCAAATGAACCTTGACTTTTTAAAGGCATTGATGCAGCCAAGAATATACTTTGGTTTTCAATGGCGTAAGTTGCAGCAAACGAGTTAGTTTGTTGTATTTCTTCTCAGGTATAATGTTTATTAATGCACTACTGTCGACGATGAAAGATATCAAACAACCATTTACTTTCAGTTATAATCTTCGGACAATGTGCTGATGACTTTGGTGTCTTGGATTGTCGATATTTTCTTGACTGACATTTGTCTTCACAAGCAGCCAATCCAACATGCACATGCCTTTCTGATGTAAAAATCAATATGGCACAATCATTTTCAGCACTTTAACGGTGTTGGATCTAGCCCTGATCTCTTGACTGGGTGAGAGTATTCTGCTTTATTCAGAGACTCTGTCCATCACCACCCCTTGTTGTAAATATTTTTGTCCACCCTAAGCGTGGAAGGGTATACTCAGATGTGAGTCCCTTGCTCATTGCACCATCAGGATTCAAGCAAGCCGGGCCGAAGACGGCTGAAATGCCAGAAACCGGTCCCCGGAAGCTTGTTTCCTTCCCAGTGTAAGAATTGGCTTTTGTAGCCTGGTCTGCCCTGTTCCCATGATGCACTGGGCCAGGGACTGACTAATTTGCATACAGCCAGGTTCTGAAACTGGGATGGTGCAATGAGCTAAAAAACGGTGTTGGATCTAGCCCTGATCTCTTGACTGGGTGAGAGTATTCTGCTTTATTCAGAGACTCGGTCCATCACCACCCCTTGTTGTAAATATTTTTGTCCACCCTAAGCGTGGAAGGGTATACTCAGATGTGAGTCCCTTGCTCATTGCACCATCAGGATTCAAGCAAGCCGGGCCGAAGACGGCTGAAATGCCAGAAACCGGTCCCCGGAAGCTTGTTTCCTTCCCAGTGTAAGAATTGGCTTTTGTAGTCTGGTCTGCCCTGTTCCCATGATGCACTGGGCCAGGGACTGACTAATTTGCATACAGCCAGGTTCTGAAACTGGGATGGTGCAATGAGCTAAAAAACGGTGTTGGATCTAGCCCTGATCTCTTGACTGGGTGAGAGTATTCTGCTTTATTCAGAGACTCTGTCCATCCCCACCCCTTGTTGTAAATATTTTTGTCCACCCTAAGCGTGGAAGGGTATACTCAGATGTGAGTCCCTTGCTCATTGCACCATCAGGATTCAAGCAAGCCGGGCCGAAGACGGCTGAAATGCCAGAAACCGGTCCCCGGAAGCTTGTTTCCTTCCCAGTGTAAGAATTGGCTTTTGTAGTCTGGTCTGCCCTGTTCCCATGATGCACTGGGCCAGGGACTGACTAATTTGCAAACAGCCAGGTTCTGAAACTGGGATGGTGCAATGAGCTAAAAAACGGTGTTGGATCTAGCCCTGATCTCTTGACTGGGTGAGAGTATTCTGCTTTATTCAGAGACTCTGTCCATCACCACCCCTTGTTGTAAATATGTAAAAATCAACATGGCACAATCATTTTCAGAACTTTAACTCACTTGATACTGATACCGAAGAACCGTTTGATGGTGATGCGATTGACTTTGTTCAGTGTCGATTTGTCTCAACAGTTGTGGCCGCTTGGCCTTGTGGGTATGCATCGAAAGTAGCTTCTGGGACATTCTAGCAGCAATTTTGTCTTTACGCTGTGATGCACTTGCTTTTTCTTTTGCAAACCGTCACAACATGGTTCTCCTTTCCACAACCTTTGCATAACTGTCTAAGAGCAGAACATTTACCCTTGTGTGGAAATTAAAATCCACATTTAAAACACATCTTCTTCTTACGTGTAAACATCACTTTGTGTACTTCAGTCTTTTGTTTTGGCTTACATTTCACACTCATGATGGAATTGTTCTGGGAATCTCAGGCCTCCATGTCAGCAGCCTGTCTATCAGCATGCTCTTCAGCTCTGGCAACCATTAACACTCTCTCAGCATTCATCATCTGAATGAATCTGACATTCAATGCATTCCGCTCCAACACCTATCTTACAGTTCTATGGAATTCCTCAGGAGCCAAGAGGGTTCTATAATTTCTAACTCGCAAGACACTACATAATGCAGACAATTCGGTGTTGGTTAACTTATAACATAACAACCTGTCAATGTATGCAAAAAATCTTTAAACAATTAGTCTAAATACTCTTTGGCTCACTAATAATAATGAATGTGTTATTGTGCAACTATGTTGATTAATCTATCCTGCTAGAGCTTTCTTTTCCAATATAGGACTGCATTAAATAGCCAGAGATTGGATGAGCCCAAGGAGATGACAAATGGAGCATTGAAGATATAACTTAAAATTAAAGGGCAAACGAGCTCCACATCCACAAAATAATACATAACTGTGATAATGTTAGTATTCCTGTGAGCTCTAATTACATTGCTAATTGCTAACACAAATCCTTCTGAAGCTGGGTCTGGAAGCTCTGTGCACTAATGCATCCATTCTTGGAAGCTTTGTTTGACTATATGGTCACAGGTTCAAATTCAAGTAGGTTCACTCAGCCTATCACCCTTTTGAGGTTAATAAAATGAGTGCCAGTGAGTTGCGTAAGACTAAACATCTGTTATGTTAGTCAGCACCAAGATTCCCGTGCTGGGGTGAATCTGTGCTGTTCAAATACACACATTATGTTACTGCATCATATTTATAGCAATCCTGCTGAAGACACAACACAAGAGACCTCGTACTTCATAATGGCAAGTCTTGTGGAGAGTATATCTTCATATGCAGCTCAAATGTACAACTTTGAGCATTACTGGTGCTGCAGCTCAAAGCTAGCCACTTTTGTCTATGGCTGAATATATGACTCTTTAACAATTTTTACTGCACTTGGTTTTTGTGCTTAGGTCCAGAGCACACAATGATCTGAACATCCATAAGATAAGGTCATTGGACTGCTCCATCTAAACTTAAGTTCCTATTTATCAAAATGTAATGCAGCGCTACTGGGAACGGGCAGGAATGTGCTGTATTTATCATTTCCGCCTTTTTCTAGAGCTAGTGAACGATGGGCTGTGTAGCGCCAACAGAGGCAACCTTTCCACATGGTGCAAGGGTCCAAGGCATTGCATGCGGGATTGTTTTTGTACAGGAAGGGGTACCCTACTGCAGAGAAGGGTAGAGAAGTGCAGGACAGCGATGTGTGCTGTGTTGCATTACTCTGATTTATCAAGGCACTCAGGGCCATGTAAAGTGGCTTTGCTGGCATGACAAATTGCATTTTAGGGTTGTGTTGTGTATGGATCCCATTGCATGGTGCAAAAGCAAAGCAACCTGTACATAAATATGCCCTGAAATAACTGAATGTAAACTGGAGGTCATAGATTCAAATTGCAGCCTTTTATCTTTTTAAGGATAATAAATTCCATTTAGTTAGACTATATTCTGTTATTTTCACCTACAGACCGGATGAAAAGTTGAATTGTGTAATATGTATGCGTGTAGTTATTATTATGATTTTGATTGTTATTGTTATTATTATTATTATTACTATTATTATTATCTGAAGATAGATAGGTTCAACAACAAATTACTCTGTTTTAATTCAGTGCACATGGGCACTGATCTCTCACTGAGAGAGTCTTTCTAACTCGAGGTGCTCAAATTGGCTGCAAAGTTTGCAGCAGTTTAGAGGATGGGTAAGTCCACTGCGGGTAAGGAAGAACAGTTTAGGGAATTCTGTGCAGTTCAATTAACTATTTGTAGTTTAGGAGATAGGAGAAGCACCAGAAAAAATACAAATACAACTTTGAGGCCGATGCGATTTACTTTGTTCAGTGTCGATTTGTCTCAACAGTTGTGGCCGCTTGGCCTTGTGGGTATGCATCGAAAGTAGCTTCTGGGACATTCTAGCAGCAATTTTGTCTTTGCACTGTGATGCACTTGCTTTTTCTTTTGCAAACCGTCACAACATGGTTCTCCTTTCCACAACCTTTGCATAACTGTCTAAGAGCAGAACATTTACCTTTGTGTGGAAATTAAAATCCACATTTAAAACACATCTTCTTCTTACGTGTAAACATCACCTTGTGTACTTCAGTCTTTTCTTTTGGCTTACTTTTCACACTCATGATGGAATTGTTTTGGAAATCTCAGGCCTCCATGTCAGCAGCTTGTCTATCAGCATGCTCTTCAGCTCTGGCAACCATTAACACTCGCTCCTGACTAAGAGTTTCTCTCAGCATTCATCATCTGAATGAATCTAACATTCAATGCATTCCGCTCCAACACCTATCTTACAGTTCTATGGAGTTCCTCAGGAGCCAAAAGGGTTCTATCATTTCTAACTCGCAAGACACTACATAATGCAGACAATTTATAGTAATTTCGCACATAGTTTTATAGTAATCTGAGTTGCCTGCATACTTCTCAATGGGCCTGATTCACACAACTAACTTAAGACAAAATCCTAAACTTACTACTTTTGTTATTCACAAAAGGCATTTAGTAGTAGTAAAGTTAGGATTTTGTCTTAAGTTTGACTTGAGCCAAACTTAAGACAGACTTAAGACAGACTTAAGACAGACTAAGACAAACTTAAGACAGACTTAAGACAGACTTAAGACAGACTTAAGTTAGGATTTTGTCTTAAGTTTGTCTTAAGTCTGTCTGAAATCTGTCTTAAGTCTGGCTTAAGTTTATCTTAAGTCTGGCTTAAGTTTGTCTTAAAGTTTGTCTTAAGTCAAACTTAAGATACAATCGTAACTTTACTACTACTAAATGCCTTCTGTGAAAACCCAAAGTAGTAAGTTTAGGATTTTGTCTTAAGTTAGTTCTGTGAATCGGTCCCACAGTGTTTAGAGAAACAAGGGAACCCAATTGTAATGGTCAGGGACCTTGGGTAGTAGTATGTTACAAACACAGTATTCCCTGACAGGAAAGATGCATAGAAAGAACAATAAATATAGGCCTGGAATCAGTGCTATATTAAGGCTGCCCAGCCGGACAGAGATATTTTAATAATGGTTCAGATCACAAAAGGAAGAATAAAGTGGGACACAATCCTGTGTTCAACGAAATACATATAACACAAAACAAAACTAACAAAAAGCTCAGGTAGGACAAAAGGGCTTGTAAGTTATGTATGAAATGAAACAAGCAAGAGATAGGTAACAAGAGAGTTACACTTGAATAATAATTTGGATTGCATTTACGTGGTATGCATATGGTCGATGACATTTTGATCCTGTAAAGCCAATACTGGGATCATCATCAGGACATAAAGTTATGTGCCTGAGAGAAATTTGCCTGTAAAACAGTATAAGGAGGTGGAAAAACAGAAAGAAACAATAAGTAGATCATGGGAATAGAGAACACATCCTGCAAAACATAGTGCTGGTGAAAAACCTGGTGGTAAAGCATCCATTCAGAGGACATAGTGTGCTAGCTGTCATAAATGAGCACATGTTGAGTGAATGAAGGTTTATTATGAATAAGTATTGAAACGTGATCCGAAGCAAGGCATTGAGTGTTAAAGCGAGCAAGTCGGAAAGTGAAGAACTAAGTAGTTCCAATGATACAGGAAGGACAATAAACCTGTGGGAATATCATCATAGAACCATAATCATATACACAGTGGCAAGCTAATCGTAAAGTGCTGATGCAGTGTGAATGACTTATGCCTACCTAATAGCCCAATCAATAATTCTGTGGCATTGCTTACCGTGCAAAATTGCACAATGCAAGTATTTCTGTAACGGTACTGCAATTAAAGTCATGCCAGGGAAATGAGGATTGGAATAACTCAAGGTAACCAGTTGGCTCAACTGAACTACTTAGTTCTTCACTTTTGACTTGCTTGCTTCCTCGCCAGGAAGAGGCATTGGCTGTTGACCCACCACAGGTAAGTTCTTCTTTATATTTTTTTCGAACTCCCCCACCACCGCCCCCTACCAGCTGCCACTGCAATATGTGAGGTCCAACAATTCTGGATGGTCATAACCTTGTGTATTGGGGTCTTACGGTACTATCACATAGCAGAAACATGTCTGTGATTGATTGTTATTCCTCCACGATTGATGTGGCTCAGTGTTCAGATTAAAGCGCTACTTTTGCAGAGATTCAAACTGATTTGATCTTCATCTGTTTCGTCTTGTGTCAGGTCAGGGGTATGAATTACAGTGGTGGAAAACTAATTGGGATAAACAAACCAGCAATTCATATGAGCACAGTTGCAATCTTGGGACTGACGATAAAAGAAGAAATTCTGTGGAGTGAATGTGATAAATGAGAACATTCCAAAATATATGGGAAGCGAGGGATAAAGCCACTGAGAAATGGCCATAGAAATTAGATGCTGAACCTATTAAGAGATCTTGGTTAACTTATAACATAACAACCTGTCAATGTATGCAAACAATCTTTAAACAATTAGTATAAATACTCTTTGGCTCACTAATAACAATGAATGAGTTATTGTGCAACTATGTTGGTTAATCTATCCTGCTAGAGCTTTCTTTTCCAATGTAGGAGTGCATTAAATAGCCTGAAATTGGATGAGCCCAAGGAGATGACAAATGGAGCATTGAAAATATAACTCAAAATTAAAGGGCAAACCAGCTCCACGTCCACAAAATAATACATAACTGTGATAATGTTAGTATTCCTGTGAGCTCTAATTACATTGCTAATTGCTAACACAAATCATTCTGAAGCTGAGTCTGGAAGCTCTGTGCACTAATGCATCCATTCTTGGAAGCTGTGTTTGACTATATGGTCACAGGTTCAAATTCAAGTAGGTTCACTCAGCCTATCACCCTTTTGAGGTTAATAAAATGAGTGCCAGTGAGTTGCGTAATACTAAACATCTGTTATGTTAGTCAGCACCAAGATTCCCATGCTGGGGTGAATCTGTGCTGCTCAACTACACACATTATGTTACTGCATCATATTCACAGCAATCCTTCCGAAGACACAACACAAGAGACCTCGTACTTCATAATGGCAAGTCTTGTGGAGAGTATATCTTCATATGCAGCTCAATTTTACAACTTTGAGCATTACTGGTGCTGCTGCTCAAAGCTAGCCACTTTTGTCGATGTCTGAATATATGACTCTTTAACAATTTTTACTGCACTTGGTTTTTGTGCTTAGGTCCAGAGCACACAATGATCTGAACACCCATAAGATAAGGTCATTGGACTGCTCCATCTAAATTTAAGTTCCTATTCATCAAAATGTAATGCAACGCTACAGGGAAAGGGCCGGAACATGCTGTATTTATAATTTCTGCCTTTTTCTAGAGCTAGTGAACGATGGGCTGTGTAGCGCCAACCCAGGCAACCTTTCCCCATGGTGCAATGGTCCAAGGCATTGCATGCAGGATTGTTTTTGTGCAGGAAGGGGTACCCTACTGCAGAGAAGGGTAGAGAAGTGCAGGACAGCGATGTGTTCTGTGTTGCAATACTCTGATTTATCAAGGCACTCAGGGCCATGTAAAGTGGCTTTGCTGGCATGACAAATTGCATTTTAAGATTGCGTTGTGCATGTATCCCATTGCATGGTGCAAAAGCAAAGCAACCTGTACATAAATATGCCCTGAAATAACTGAATGTAAACTGGAGGTCATAGGTTCAAATTGCAGCCTTTTATCTTTTTATGGATAATAAATACCATTTAGACTATATTTAGTTATCTTCACCTACAGACCGGACAAAAAGTTGAATTGTGTAATATGTATAAGTGTAGTTATGATTATGATTTTGATTGTTATTGTTATTATTGTTATTATTACTATTATTATTATTATTATTATTATTATTATCTGAAGATAGATAGGTTCAACAACAAATTACTCTGTTTTAGTTCAGTGCACATGGGCACTGATCTCTCACTGAGAGCGTCTTTCTAACTCGAGGTGCTCAAATTGTATGCAAAGTTTGCAGCAGTTTAGAGGATGGGCAAGTCCACTGCGGGTAAGGAAGAACAGTTTAGGCAATTCTGTGCAGTTCAATTAACTATTTGTAGTTTAGGAGATAGGAAAAACACCAGAAAAAATAAAAATACAACTTTGAGGCCGATTACAATGTCGGCGAAAAGCCTCCTCCCGACAGTCGGAATCTCCTCACCCGTGTAGGAGCCCTTCCGACCGACTCGGACGGTTTACATTACGCCCGCCGATTAGGATGTTCACGGTCAGATAGTAAACCACGCTATCATTCCGAATCGGTTCCAAGTGACTCGCGGAGTATTTGTGTCGGTCGGAACCACATCGTACACCCCTATTGACAGCGTTTCCGTCCTCAGGATTACGATGTTGATTTCCAACAGCCTTTCTGCGTCGGCCTGTCCGACACTAAAAGGCTGTTGGAAAGTGACTTTGGGACCTCTAGCATGGCCCCTACATTCTGCAGCCCCATATTGGGGGCCCGAGAGGGTACCTAAGGGACCCCCCTGTAAAACCATGCACTGTCTGGCCGGCACTGTGGGGAGCCTGTGACAAGGTGCAGGTTTTACACACACACCCCATTTCCCCTGTGTTAGGGCTGGTTGTTGGGCAGGGCACAGCTCCCGTAGGAAACTATCGAAATCCGACGAACAGTGTTCGATCGCATCGTAATTAGGCAGGTGTAACTACCGACCACGAGTTGGGCGGAACTGCCGACCACAAGTCGGTCGGTCCCGATTCCGAGTCTGTGTCGGGCAGAGGCTTTCCGCCCGACATCGTAATGAGCCCCTTTGTTGCAAAGCAAGGTTGGATTGACAGGGGCAGTACACTGGAAGTAAACAGAGCCACTGAGATTATGAGTTTTCATGAGAGCTGTCTGTTCTCACGAGACAATGTTCCAATTCCTATGCTTCAACCTAAATAGCATCTGAGTTCTTGTGAAGTAGAAGCAGTTTTGGGTGCCTACTGGTTACATGCTTATGGCTTCACTGGGGAATCTTTTGCAAAGAGTACACAATAATATAAACTTTCTTATGCCAGCAACGCTTACTGATACCCGAAGACCCTAAAAGTTTTAAAAAAAGCCTGTTGGCTGATTTCATATTTTAGATTCAATGGGCAGGCAACTTCATATCTAGCAGAAACTCCAAAGCTATACCATTACATATCCTTTGTGCATGCATGTTGGCAGATCAAAAAGATTTGTTCTGACATGATGAAGCTCACATGCTATATTTTAATGGGATTTCATGGGTTCTGGATGTGTATTCAGGCTCTTGATGTGAATTCAGACTCTTGATACAATTGCTGCAAATTACCAGAAGTGGCCAGAAGCGGCCTGGGACTGATTATACCTCACCCTTTAAAAAACTAAATCATGCTGTAAAGGAGAGTCAGTGTGGGCACTGTCATAACAGCCCAACTCACACCTAAGATACGAGGGGCCATGTTCTGAGTGTGTGCAGTGCCACTTGCTCTCACATCATCTCAAACCTAAATTTGAGCTCGGAACAAAAGTTGACATTAGAGAGCAGTGGAATGAGGTATTGGTTAATCATACTCAGCGTCAAAATCAAAAGACGTAAAAAGTCAGCACCTTGGAACGCTATTACTACAGACAGTATGAAAATTCTGCTATTTCTCTAATTCTGGTAATACCAAGTATATCAACCAGAGCAGGCTGACAGTTTCGGAGCATGCTGAGGTGTCAATTATCTGTATCGTGAGAGAGGAAAAAAAAATCAAAAACGAAAATTTGGAACATCATGAAAGAAATCAAAAGGATCAATTTATGTCAAACTCAATAAGATGAGTGAATACATACCAATAAAAGAAATCCAAGTGTGGTAAAATATGGCTGATTGACTGCCATAAAGGTATTACATTTGGCCATTAGTAAGTCCCAAAACCAAGGGAAGAAAGCAGATTACTTGTGAAATAGATTTTGAATAAAACAATCTGCATCTACCAACTCTGTAAGAATATAAAAATATTCAAGAAAAACATCCTTACGATTGGTCTTTAGACGCTATTTATTGCCTATTCATAATTTGGAGGGAATTTTGCAACACTAGAGATAGCACACAGGCAAACACTCTGGATCATCAAATTTAAGCTCATCCACTTTCACCACAAGGGGATTATAACATCAGGAGAAGAAAGTCAACCAGATGTTCTGGACCCTAACATCTTCCAATGTGTTTATAATGTATGTACTGCTTTCTTTCATCCATCATCATAGCCAGGAATTAAGACATAAGGCCCGATTATGACTTTGGTGGTGTGGAGCCAAGTCCTCCCCGCCACACCGACGCATCGCTAAAGCTGTGGTGTCGCCTCCTACCAGAATAGGAGTTTCCTACTGTCTGTCAGGCTTTGTTTTGACGTTTCCATGGCAATGCCTCTAAAAACGGGCTATGCATTGGGCCTGCCAAAAACTGTTTCTGCACACCATGGACTGAAAAGTCCATGCGCTGAAGGAACTGGTGTGCATGCACACTGGGGGGGCACATGTTGTGCCCCCCTATGTGCCTCCATAGGGCGCAGAGGCACAGGAGGTCCTGTAGTCCCACTTTGTTTCCTCTCCGCCAGGGTTTACATGGAGGAGAATCTGCCATGTAAACCCTGGGGGAGAGAAAACTCCTAATATGCTTGGTGGGACTGCGGCTGTCCGACTGCCCGGTCCATAATCAGGTGCTCCGAAGACCGCCCCCATGAATCTGTTGGTCCATGGACTGCCAGACTCATAATCGTGCCGCAGTATTCTGCTGCTCAGAGTATGATTGACGACTGATGGACTAGGTACCACTTAAGTGAAGGTGAAGGTCCACAGAGTGTCATTCTGTGAACACTGCTACCCACTGCTATCTGAGATGGACATTACGGAAGAGAGTCAAGAAGCATAAAAGAAATGAAGCCTATTACACACAGAGAGAGCTGGATGAGCAAAGAATATGACACATGATAATGGAATGGTTTGGGCCGTCAAATGGTGAGTAGGAAATTATTTTGTTCCCATTAATTACAGTTCACACAGGTGGAATTAAGGAATCTTAACCCTAGATCAGGCCACAGGGGACACGTGAATGTTCTATTCAAAGGTGGACACCAGTTCTCACCTGGTGATTGTAACTGTGACATGAATATTCGTTCTCTGGCTGTTGCATATACAGTTAGGGATTTTCCTGATAAATATCAGTTTTATTAGGTTGGCTGGAGTTACATGATTACATCCCACAAACATCTAAATACAATATAGTCATAACCTTCAATGGGTCATGAGGTCTTGACTTTGAGTGTATTTATTTCTCTACCTGAAGAGACAGAGACAAAGGTAAGAGTTCTCTAATTCAAAAGTTATCTCCTTCGGATGTGGCAAATATTTATATAGACAGATCGGTGCAAAAGGGGGTGGTGATGGACGGAGCATCTGAACCAATCAAACACTCACACCCAGTCAACAGATCTGGGTTTAATCCATCACTTTTCTTTAGCCCATTCTGCCACCCCAGTTCAGACAGGGCCTTATGCAAATCAGTCTGACCCTGTGCTTCATGGGAACAGTCCAGCCCGAACTGCCAAGCCATGCCTTCCCTGGGCCGGAAACAAGCTTTCTAGGACTGGTTTCTGGCATTTCAGCCGTCTTCAGCCAGGCTTCCTTGAATCCAGTGGCAAAGTGAGCAAGGGGCTCACGTCTGAGCATACCCTGCCAACTTATGGCGAACAAAGTGGTACAAAAGGGGGTGGTGATGGACGGAGCATCTGAACCAATCAAACACTCACACCCAGTCAACAGATCTGGGTTTACTCCATCACCGTTCTTTGGCCCACTCTGCCACCCCAGTTCAGACATGGCCATATGCAAATTAGTCTGACTCAGTCCATCACCACCCCCTTTTGTACCACTTTGTTCGCCATAAGTTGGCAGGGTATGCTCAGATGTGAGCCCCTTGCTCACTTTGCCACTGAATTCAAGCAAGCCGGGCTGAAGACGGCTGGAATGCCAGAAACCGGTCCTCGGAAGCTTGTTTCCGGTCAAGGGAAGGCATGGCTTGGCAGTTCGGGCTGGACTGTTCCCATGAGTCACAGGGTCAGACTGATTTGCATGTGGCCATGTCTGAACTGGGGTTGCAGAGTGGGCTAAAGAATGGTGATGGATTAAACCCAGATCTGTTGACTGGGTGTGAGTGTTTGATTGGTTCAGATGCTCCGTCCATCACCACCCCGTTTTGTACCACTTTGTTCGCCATAAGTTGGCAGGGTATGCTCAGACGTGAGTCCCTTGCTCACTTTGCAACTGGATTCAAGCAAGCCAGCTGAAGACGGCTGAAATGCCAGAAACCGGTCCTCGGAAGCTTGTTTCCGTTCCAGGGAAGGCATGGCTTGGCAGTTCGGGCTGGACTGTTCCCATGAGGCACAGGGACAGACTGATTTGCATATGACCATGTCTGAACTGGGGTGGCAGAGTGGGCTAAAGAACGGTGATGGATTAAACCCAGATCTGTTGACTGGGTGTGAGAGTTTGATTGGTTCAGATGCTCCGTCCATCACCACCCCCTTTTGTACCACTTTGTTCGTAATAAGTTGGCAGGGTATGCTCAGACGTGAGTCCCTTGCTCACTTTGCCACTGGATTCAAGCAAGCCGGGCTGAAGACGGCTGGAATACCAGAAAACGGTCTTTGGAAGCTTGTTTCTGGTCCAGGGAAGACATGTCTTGGCAGTTCGGGCTGGACTGTTCCCATGAGGCACAGGGTCAGACTGATTTGCATATGGCCATGTCTGAACTTGGGTGGCAGAGTGGGCTAAAGAATGGTGATGGATTAAACCTAGATCTGTTGACTCGGTGTGAGTGTTTGATTGGTTCAGATGCTCCGTCCATCACCACCCCCTTTTGTACCGCTTTGTTTGCCATAAGTTGGCAGGGTATGCTCAGACGTGAGTCCCTTGCTCACTTTGCCACTGGATTCAAGCAAGCCTGTCTGAAGACGGCTGAAATGCCAGAAACTGGTCTTGGTAGCTTGTTTCTGGTCCAGGGAAGGCATGGCTTGGCAGTTCGGGCTGGACAGTTCCCGTGAGGCACAGGGTCAGACTGATTTGCATAAGGCCATGTCTGAACTGGGGTGGCAGAGTGGGCTAAAGAACAGTGATGGATTAAACCCAGATCTGTTGACTGGGTGTGAGTGTTTGATTGGTTCAGATGCTCCTTCCATCACCACCCCCTTTTGCACCACTTTGTTCGCCATAAGTTGGCAGGGCATGCTCAGACGTGAGTCCCTTGCTCACTTTGCCACTGGATTCAAGCAAGCCTGGCTGAAGACGGCTGAAATGCCAGAAACCGGTCCTAGGAAGCTTGTTTCCGGTCCAGGGAAGGCATGGCTTGTCAGTTCGGGCTGGACTGTTCCCACGAGGCACAGGGTCAGACTGATTTGCTTATGGCCATGTCTGAACTGAGGTGGCAGAGTGGGCTAAAGAACGGTGATGGATTAAACCCAGATCTGTTGACTGGGTGTGAGTGTTTGATTAGTTCAGATGCTCCGTCCATCACCACCCCCTTTTGTACCGCTATATAGAAAGATCAACATAGGTTTAATTTGAAAAGTATTACTTTCCAGGGCTACTAAAATGTCATATAGACTTACATGTAGAGATTGAAGCACCTTAGGCCTACTTTCATGGGTTCAGGACTGGGTAGCACCACTTGGCAGGGTAGGTTCAAAGATGGCAGAGTTGAGGTGCAGATGCAAGGTTGTTGGAAGCCCGTTATGTCCCTGAAGGTTCAGATAAGGAGGCCAGCCAACTAGCCCCTGGAGTCACTCTGGGTTCAAGAGATGCAGGCCCAGCCCTTCTCAACCAGGCTAGAGAGCAGCATGCAGTAGGTCAGCACAGCAAAGAAGGAGTTCAGTAAAGTATACCTATACTCCTGAGGCACAGCCGGGAGCTCTGCTGAAAAATTGTATGAAAAATGTTATGTTTTTTTTAAAGTGTGTGTAAATTGATTTTAGAATTTGTACACCTCCCACTAACCTGTTAGGGGCACTCACCTAGACTCTGAAAACACCCGTGCAGCCGACCTAAACGCTGCCACGGGGAAGAAAAGTCTCCTACACCGCCATTAGCGAGTGAGCCTGATTACAGGCCACGCCCACTACTTTTGGCCACGCCCCCTTGACTACTTAAAGCGCCGACGCCCAGTCTCTCTCAGAACCTATACTCCTGAGGCACAGCCGGGAGCTCTGCTGAAAAATTGTATGAAAAATTTTATGTTTTTTTTAAAGTGTGTGTAAATTGATTTTAGAATTTGTACACCTCCCACTAACCTGTTAGGGGCACTCACCTAGACTCTGAAAACACCCGTGCAGCCGACCTAAACGCTGCCACGGGGAAGAAAAGTCTCCTTCACCGCCATTAGCGAGTGAGCCTGATTACAGGCCATGCCCACTACTTTTGGCCACGCCCCCTTGACTACTTAAAGCGCCGACGCCCAGTCTCTCTCAGAACCTATACTCCTGAGGCACAGCCGGGAGCTCTGCTGAAAAATTGTATGAAAAATTTTATGTTTTTTTTAAAGTGTGTGTAAATTGATTTTAGAATTTGTACACCTCCCACTAACCTGTTAGGGGCACTCACCTAGACTCTGAAAACACCCGTGCAGCCGGCCTAAACGCTGCCACGGGGAAGAAAAGTCTCCTTCACCGCCATTAGCGAGTGAGCCTGATTACAGGCCACGCCCACTACTTTTGGCCACGCCCCCTTGACTACTTAAAGCGCCGACGCCCAGTCTCTCTCAGAACCTATACTCCTGAGGCACAGCCGGGAGCTCTGCTGAAAAATTGTATGAAAAATGTCATGTTTTTTTAAAGTGTGTGTAAATTGATTTTAGAATTTGTACACCTCCCACTAACCTGTTAGGGGCACTCACCTAGACTCTGAAAACACCCGTGCAGCCGACCTAAACGCTGCCACGGGGAAGAAAAGTCTCCTTCACCGCCATTAGCGAGTGAGCCTGATTACAGGCCACGCCCACTACTTTTGGCCACGCCCCCTTGACTACTTAAAGCGCCGACGCCCAGTCTCTCTCAGAACCTATACTCCTGAGGCACAGCCGGGAGCTCTGCTGAAAAATTGTATGAAAAATTTTATGTTTTTTTTAAAGTGTGTGTAAATTGATTTTAGAATTTGTACACCTCCCACTAACCTGTTAGGGGCACTCACCTAGACTCTGAAAACACCCGTGCAGCCGACCTAAACGCTGCCACGGGGAAGAAAAGTCTCCTTCACCGCCATTAGCGAGTGAGCCTGATTACAGGCCACGCCCACTACTTTTGGCCACGCCCCCTTGACTACTTAAAGCGCCGACGCCCAGTCTCTCTCAGAACCTATACTCCTGAGGCACAGCCGGGAGCTCTGCTGAAAAATTGTATGAAAAATTTTATGTTTTTTTAAAGTGTGTGTAAATTGATTTTAGAATTTGTACACCTCCCACTAACCTGTTAGGGGCACTCACCTAGACTCTGAAAACACCCGTGCAGCCGACCTAAACGCTGCCACGGGGAAGAAAAGTCTCCTTCACCGCCATTAGCGAGTGAGCCTGATTACAGGCCACGCCCACTACTTTTGGCCACGCCCCCTTGACTACTTAAAGCGCCGACGCCCAGTCTCTCTCAGAACCTATACTCCTGAGGCACAGCCGGGAGCTCTGCTGAAAAATTGTATGAAAAATTTTGTTTTTTTAAAGTGTGTGTAAATTGATTTTAGAATTTGTACACCTCCCACTAACATGTTAGGGGCACTCACCTAGACTCTGAAAACACCCGTGCAGCCGACCTAAACGCTGCCACGGGGAAGAAAAGTCTCCTTCACCGCCATTAGCGAGTGAGCCTGATTACAGGCCATGCCCACTACTTTTGGCCACGCCCCCTTGACTACTTAAAGCGCCGACGCCCAGTCTCTCTCAGAACCTATACTCCTGAGGCACAGCCGGGAGCTCTGCTGAAAAATTGTATGAAAAATTTTATGTTTTTTTTAAAGTGTGTGTAAATTGATTTTAGAATTTGTACACCTCCCACTAACCTGTTAGGGGCACTCACCTAGACTCTGAAAACACCCGTGCAGCCGGCCTAAACGCTGCCACGGGGAAGAAAAGTCTCCTTCACCGCCATTAGCGAGTGAGCCTGATTACAGGCCACGCCCACTACTTTTGGCCACGCCCCCTTGACTACTTAAAGCGCCGATGCCCAGTCTCTCTCAGAACCTATACTCCTGAGGCACAGCCGGGAGCTCTGCTGAAAAATTGTATGAAAAATGTTATGTTTTTTTAAAGTGTGTGTAAATTGATTTTAGAATTTGTACACCTCCCACTAACCTGTTAGGGGCACTCACCTAGACTCTGAAAACACCCGTGCAGCCGACCTAAACGCTGCCACGGGGAAGAAAAGTCTCCTTCACCGCCATTAGCGAGCAAGCCTGATTACAGGCCACGCCCACTACTTTTGGCCACGCCCCCCCTGTCGGTATAAAATCATGTGCCGCATTCGGACGCGCAGCGGACGGGCGCAGCGGGCGCGCCGTCAGCGCGCCGAAGGCGCTCCAAAGGCAAGCCCGTCTGGGCCCGTCCGGGCCCAGCCGGACCCGGGCCCAGTTACTCTGCCCATTTCTGTCACGAAATGCCCGAACTACACCCGGGACACGCTCCTGGCCCTGAACACACAAAAACACCCCCTCTGCAATTACACCTATTCGGGCGACAATCCTTTTACCGGCTGCAGTTTCTGCAACCCTCCTGGCACAGACTCGGCACCAGGCGGACTACAACTAGGCCTCCTCAACTGCAGATCGCTCGCTAAACATGCGCATGAAATTAACCTCTTGATTCTAAACCACGCTATGGACATTCTGTTTCTCACTGAAACATGGCTTACTCACAACAATGGCCCTGATATAGTCCTAGCACTCCCTCCGGGCTATCAAATCTGTTCATTGAATAGACCAGTTGGTAGAGGAGGTGGCCTAGCCATAATATCTAAGGACGTGTTCTCCTGTAGAATCTCGGATGGTAACATCAAAGGTTGTGAAAGCTGCCACGTCTCCATCCAAATCTCCCCAGTAACATCCCTGTCGGGAATGCTTGTATATCGCCCCCCTGGCCAACTCACCGATTTTCCTAGCAAACTCACTGACCACATCACCATGGATTGCACGACTTCCTCCAACTATCTCCTACTGGGGGACCTCAATATCCACTTCCTGGACCCGGTCGACAAACAGGCTGTAGAACTCATACAAGATCTTTCCTCTATGGGCCTCGGCCTAAAAAACGCACAGGCGACTCACGACAAAGGACAGCTACTCGATCCCATATTCACTAACATCCAAGATCTGAGCACTCGCCCCCACGTCCCCCTCCCTTGGACCGACCACTTCCTGGTCCCCTTCGAATGGCACATTAACATCCCTCCACCTCAACCTCCTAAATTCAGAACCCTTATTAGACGCTGGCATAAACTGGTCCCAGAGGAATGGGCAGCTAAACTAAGTGAAGATACCCCTCCCCCCTCTCAAGACACTATCACTGCTGACACCAAATTTAACACATGGATCTCCCAATCTCTGGACGACATCCTCCCGAAATCCAGCACCCTCAAACGTACCAAGAGAGTCACCCCTTCCCCCTGGTACACCCCCGAATTAAACTTACTACGGAAGGGATGTAAGAGGAACGAACGCTTATGGAGGAAAGATAAAAAGGCAGACAAAAAAGATATATTTCGGGCCTCTTTAAAATCCTATAAAACGGAACTCCTCAATACTAAAAGCGCCTTCTACGAAGATAGAATTAAAAACGCCTCCTGCTCGGCACATGAAACCTTTGCCGTCCTTAAGGAACTCCTCCAGGCCCCAGACCCCCCAGTAAAACCTCTGGACCCCAAAGCAGCGGAAAGCAAATGCATTAAACTTTCCACCTTCTTCGACGAGAAAATCCAAAAAATCCTCGCGGACCTACCCCCAATCACGGCTGACAACCTGGGCGGGGATCCTTCTAAATCTCCCATTTACTGCCCTCACTCCCCTGATGGCAACCTACCCTTTCTGGACACCTTTGGCCCAGTGTCTACGGAAGAGGTAGCCGCGACATTGGCTACAATTAAAAGTGGCTCTCCTCGCGATCCCGCCCCCCTCCGTTTTCTGAAAAAAGTGTCTAGCACCATCCTCCCCCCCCTCACGTCCCTCATTAATTCCTCCCTCTCGCAGGGTCTAGTCCCTCCTAGCTGGAAGGCGGCAGTGGTCAAAGGCCTTTTAAAGAAACCCTCTCTAGACCCCCTGGACCTAGCCAACTACAGACCTATCTCCCTCCTCTCAGGAAATAGCAAGATCACGGAGAAGCTAGTGAATAAAAAACTATCACTATTCCTTGAGAGCAACAACCTACTCGGGACCTCCCAGACAGGGTTTCGTCCAGGACAGGGCACTGACACAGCCCTCCTGACAGCAGTGGAGAAGGCCAGAAGCATTCTGGACACGGGAGGATCAGTGGCAGTGATCCTCCTGGACCTCAGTGCGGCCTTCGACACTGTGAGCCACCACACCCTAATCCAACGACTGGGAGACATCGGAGTAAGGGGCACGGCCTTGAAGTGGCTAAAATCTTTCCTAGACGGACGCTCCTTCCAAGTCTGGGAGAATGACAGCCACTCCCCCGCAATCCCCCTCCGTTGTGGAGTACCGCAGGGCTCATCCCTTAGCCCTACGTTATTTAACGTGTATATGTCCCCGCTGGAGAAACTGGTCAACCCGTTCGGCGTCTCGATTATCAACTACGCCGACGACACCCAGCTGGTGGTAACCCTCTCACACCCGCACCAATCCCCACCCGACCTTCACAGCTGTCTCTCGGAAATTCATAACTGGATGAACTCCTCGGCACTGAAACTGAACGGGTCCAAGACCGAGATCCTGCTGCTCGGACATAAAGAGCCCTCCCTGCCGCCTGACATCTGGCCCGTCTGTCTAGGTGACCCCCCTACACCGAAGGAGGAGGTCAAGAGCCTGGGCGTATGGCTCGAAAAGGACCTGAGCTTCAGATCACAGGCCAAAAAAACGGCAGGAATCTGCTTTGGACTCCTTAGGGCCTGCAGAAAGGTCTTCCCCCTGCTCCCCGCTACCTCCAAGAAACTCCTGATTCAGGGCCTCATTATGGCGAGGCTGGACTACTGCAACGCAATCTACCTGGGTGCCCCCGAAGCCACCCTCAATACCCTGCAGAAAGTCCAAAACGCCGCGGCCCGCCTACTTACCGACACCCCCGCCAGATCCTCGGCAAAGCCAGCCTTGAAGCTCCTGCATTGGCTCCCAGTCAGAGAAAGGGTGGCTTTCAAGGCCCTCTGTCTGGCCCATAAGACCCTCCATGACAAAGGCCCACCCATCCTCAAGGATTTCATCATCCCTTACAATGCGAGTAGGGTCCTCCGCTCAGGCGGAGAGAACTTCATCACTGTTCCCAGAGTCAAAAAGGCCCGGTCCGGAGGACGCCGCTTCTCGGTCCACACGGCCAAACACTGGAACAACCTTCCTCGGAGACTGAGAACTGAACCTAATCTTCTCCAATTCAGGAAGGCCTTGAAAACCTTTCTCTTTCCTTAAATCCCCCCCCTTCGATTCTGACCTCTCCTGAGTTCTGGTTCTAGCGCTGGGATGCTCTAGGGTTACTACGCGCTCTATAAAACCTTAAAATAAATAAAAAAAATAAAGTAGCAGTAGCTAAGCTGTCCAGCAAAGTGGCAGTCCTTTCAGCAGCATGGCAGTCCTTGTTCCTGGCAGAGTATCCAGGGGTCGAGAAATTTACTGAAGAGATAGTGTCTGAGGTCTTTCTTTTACACACAGTTGTGCCTTAGAAGTGGGGAGATCCTTCTAGAGACCTGCCTTTGATTGGTACCAATGCTCTGCCCTGCCAGTTCTGGTTCCAGAGTATCTACAGGGGGCATGCAGCCCTTTGTGTGGTGACAGGACTTAGCATATTCAACTGTAAGTAAGGTGGGGTCCAGCTACTCCCTCCCATCCTGCCAGGACAGCACATCAACTTACACCTAAGCTCCCATTGTTTGTGGCTGTCTAGTTGGAATACACATAGCCCAACTGCTAACTACACCCAGTCATGTGATCAGAGACAGGCTGCAGGCACCAAAAGGCTAAGGAAACAAAAACGCCAACTTTCTGAAAGTGGTATTTTCTGAACTGTAATTTTAAATTTGCCTTCGCCAAAAAGTAGGATTCCAGAGACAACATTTGGAAATGACACTTATCAAATGTAAAAAGGTAATACAAATGTTATCCTATGGGAGATATAGGCCTCAATACTGAAAAATGAATTTGAGTTTTTCTCTACCAGGACATGTAAAACATAGATGTACATGTCCTGCTTTTTAAATGCATTGCACCCCACCCTGTCTAGGGCTTCCCCTAGGCCTGACCTATATATATTAAAAAGGATGGTTTGGGCTGGGCAAGAGGTTTAACGTGTCAGGTTGACATAGCAGTTAAAACTGCACACACTGGCTCTGCAATGACAGGCCTGAGCCATGTTTAAAGGGCTGTGAAAGTGGGTGCCAAAATCAGGGCTGCAGACCCCCTAGTACCATTAAATTTACAGGCCTTAGGCACAAGTAGTGCACTTTACTAAATTAAATATGTCAATTGGGTATAAGTTGATTCTACCATGTTTTAAGGACAGAGAACAAGCACCGTAGCACTGTTTAGCAGTGGTAAAGTCCTAAAGCCAACAAAAACAAATTCAACAAAAATAGGAAGAGGAAGGCAAAACGTCTGGGGATGACCCTGCAGAAAGGGCCATTTCCAACACTTAACATTAGAATTAATAGATTTTGATTATTTGAGCGTGGCATGTTAAAGCAATACATTTAAATGTAAAAACTCTGTGTGTGTCAATGTTTTACAGAATTCAACATTACTTTTGAAACATTTATAGTACTTTTTAGGCATAGCGAGGATAAATGATTTGCCATGAATCATGTAGATTTTGAATAAAGTGAGGAAGAAGCAATTAGAACCCAAGTTTCAAGAATGCGTTGGCCCTCATTACAAGTGGCCGCTTAATTACGATAGAGAATTTACCTGCTACTCCAAAATTATGAGATTATTATTTTCGCCTCAAACTTTTGGCTGCTTTTAGCAAACAGAAACTCCGAGTGAAAGCCCACGCAAAATGAGGAGTTGCATGGGGAATCAGACACAGAATTATTGATTCTCCTGGTAATTCCTAATTTCTTACTGGGCACTAATGGTACAACTTTTAATGGACTGAATTTGCCTGCAGCCAGAATTACCAATACCCACAGTATTGGTAACTATGAAGATGGAGAAATAGTGGCTCAATTCCCAGGGCACTCATAATGTGAACCATTGTTGTCAAATTACTCACTATAACAGCACATTCTGGCTGAAATTAACAATAGATTTAGGATGAATAGCACATGACACACTAAGCCTTTTCCAGCATTCATTTTATAGCTATAGTCCCTCTCTATATATTTTCTCTGCTGTACATAAGGTACATGCAATATATTATGGTTCATTTGGCTGACTGAGGCTTTTGTTTGGTGCAATTAAAAATTGCACCATTGTTACGCAGGAGATTAAAATTATTCCCATACAACATAACAGATCTGCTCCTAATTTCGTATGATCAATTAGACTGGATTTTTTTATATAGAGCAGCTGAACAAAAGGATATTGAAGTTGAGCTGCCTTTGAACCTTAAGTTTGTATTCTTTGCAGACCCTGAAGAATAATTTCACGCACATGTCTATAATTGTATACCTTGTGAGGGCAGTAGTTACGTGGAGAGTGAACACTGCACAGCATGTAAAAAAGTTGAAAGAGGCAGTTCAAATATAACATTGCTATTCATCATAGGTGACAAATGAGGCTGGGGGATTGTAGACAAAAATGAAGAATTCCTTTCTTAGCAACAGTAACCAAAAAAGCAACGGTGATTTTTTAGAAAAAGCTTATCTGCTTTATTTGATGTTTGGATAGTGGGAGCGGTAAAAGCAGATGCTAAAAATCAACACATGAAAGTATTGTCACATTCCAAGAATCGATAAAGAACCACTGAATGATGGAGTTTGCTTTAACTCCTTCTCATTAGACGATATCTATTTTAATGATGTCACGGCAGAAGACTGCATCCCTGGAAACACTTTCCAGGTGCATGCGCCATTGTGGGAAGTAAAAAAGTGCCACAGAATACTGCTTGCCAGTACGAATCCTCAAACGAATTTCAGACAAGTTTGTGACAAACATTTCTTTCAAAAAATAAGGAGAAAACTAACAGAAACTGCGAATGAAGGGTGAGCAATGCTCAATTTTAATATGAAAATTATCATTTGATTTTAAGCATAGGTAAAGAGAAATTGGCATGTTTAAGAAAGACAAGCCCTGGCAGAGAGTTTGAAAATGTAAACCCAAGGTGGAGGACTGGTCCTCTTACGTGTGTTTTCAAAGTGAAGTGTTTTGTGATGTTACCATTATGCATCTCGCTATTTAAGGGATTATGGGGCATATTAGCAAGACCCTTGTTAAAATTATCGCTGTTTTAGCGGCAGTTTCTTGCCGCTAAAGGGCGATCCTTTTAATGAGGTTCTTGCTAATATGCCCCTCTTTTTAAGGAGTTGTACTATCACATTTTAACCCCAAAATACTGAGGGACAAAATATTGAAAGGTATGTGCACACAGGGAAGTGTAGATTTGCTATTCCTAACTCCATATTTATGTATCTCGGTCAGATATATATATATATATATATATATATATACATACGGGTTTCGTAAGGGAAGAGGGACGGAGGATCAGTGCCTCAACATACATCTGATCCTAGGCAAATATACAGTGGCATCCAGAGGATCAATCTACCTAGGGTTCATGGACCTGTCCACAGCCTTCGACCTAGTGAATAGGTCCAGGCTTGGTTCATTTTCTGGCTGAGGCTCATCGGGACCTAGAAGCGTCCATCAGGATGACACAGGAAGGAGCCTGTACAGTTGGATTCAAGTCTACCAGAGGGGTGCGACAGGGGTGTATCCTCGCCCCAATGATATTTACACTCTATATTAACCACCTTGAATCCACATTGGAGCTGGCATCACTCGACGTCCCGCGTTTTGGTGGACTGACCACTCCGGTCCTCCTTTACGCGGACGACGCGGTGCTCGTGGCACGTACTCCTCTTGGGCTACAAAGACTATTGACATCCTTCAATGCCTTTATGACCTCCCTTGATTTAAAAATCAATACAGACAAGTCCCATGTTATGGCTGTAGGTGGCAGAAAAAATAAGGACATGAAGACCTTCTACTGTGCTAATACTCCTATTTCCAATGTGAGAACTTTTACCTACCTGGGGGTAGTATACGACGATAAGGGCACGTGGGCACCTCAAATATCTGTCAAAACCATTGCCATGAAAAGAACAGCAGCCGCCATTGTCGGCTTCTCAAAACGTCTGGGAGGCAAGCCCACGGAAGCAATGCTGGCACTCTACAGAGCGAAATCAATCTCAGTAGTAAGATACGGGGCTTCCATCTGGGGTTATTCCAAAAATATAGAATCAATACAGATGGAAGAAAACAGATTCTTACGTATGCTACTAGGATTACCTCAATCTACAGCCACTTTTTCTGTCCATATGGAATTAGGCCAGGGGTATATCAGTGACATCATCAAACAATCCCCTATCTTGATGTGGTTAAAAACATGGCTGAACTCCAACTTAACTCTGAACCACACAATTATGAGAGACTGCCTACTTCTGGACAATATGAAAAATATCCCGTGGCTAGCATATATTAAAAAAACACTAACTTCCCTGGGCCGCCCAGATCTTTTCCATAAACCAGACTGCATCGTTAAGAATGACCTGGAATGGTTTAAAGTGACTTTTTCTAAAGTGAGAGAAATGGAGCGGGAGAGCTGTGAGCTTGCGAAACCCACTGTGAGGGAGCACTATATTTCCAAAACTACACCGGCCATTGAAACTTATTTAACAGTAGTGTCTATTCCATTACATCGCTGGTTATTAACCAAACTAAGATTTAACCAGATTCACTTGCTGTTAAATGACTCGAAGGCATGGGCCAAGCCAGAGGACTTAGCGGCCTGCAAATGTGATGGTTTTTCTCTGCAGGACACTGCTCATTTTATGTTCTTCTGTGGTATATATGATTTGCCCAGGAAAAAGTATATTGTTCCATTGCTTAAGAACAAGGGGTTCGTCCAAATCAAGCCTGCCCTATTTTACTTAAAAAAGTTAGATTCACCACTATTTATGTTTAGTGTCGCTAACTTCTTGGTAGCTGCTTTTCGTCTTAAAAAACGTTCTGGAAATAGATAACTTATCAGTTTTTGACAATACCCGATGGAATTATTGAAAAATTTCTGCATTTTTAAAAATTTTGTAAATATTTTAATTGTTCTATTTTAACAGTGACTGCAATCCGTTGTAACTGTACCCCTTAATTATGTATTTCATGTCTACGTGCTTTTTATGATTCGTTATGAATCGAAATAAAGTCGTTTTGAAGTTGAAGTATATACATATATATATATATTGTCCAAAAGACGGCCCCACTTTCCGGTCTCTGGGCGATCTTTGGTGGTGCGTAAGGAACTCGGCAGAGCCCCCCCGATAATATTTTCAAAAATACTCCTTATCCAGGCAGTAGATTCCTCTCACTCACTGCCCACTGGAGGTCTAAATACAGTGATTGATATTAGGATTAGGCGTATTTGCACTGTATCAAGTGAAATATTAATTTCTCTGCCCGCCGGAGGGCTAGATTGGTTGACATAAATAAGAGCCATTCAGTATAATTGGGCTATGAATTGTAAACATTGGTAATGAATAAGATTGGTTTCACTTTAACTACAAAAAGTGTAAAATAACAATGATGAAAGGCACGAAACAATAATGTGATAATGAATAGATACAATGATTTAGTTTTTTTATGTAAAATAGCTGGAAACTACCATAACCATAATGCCAAGTGGCAGGAAATGATGTCATCTTGAACAGATACATAATGGTATGGCCGATAATGGCGTTTGCTAACTTTCCCCGTGAACAAGAGGCATGTTGCTTAGAAACGGTTTGGGGTGCTGGTTTGCTAACAAAGCTAAAATAAATGAGGAAATGAAAAGCGACTATGGATAAATTGTGATTCATGCTGCTGCCGAGTGCGAGGAATCTACTGCCTGGATAAGGAGTGTTTTTAAAAAAAAAAATATATATATATATATATATATATATATATAGACAAAGCTTCGCCAGGCGCTAAAAACGCCTCCAATTATCCAGTTCTAATTCTCAAGTGACGGTAACTGTAATGAAGCTACTAAATTCTGTGACAGCCATGCTATGTTCCCTTTACATAAATCGTCTTTAGGTATTCCATATGGGTGAATAAATTCTTCATTCAGAAGATAATGGACATCATAGTATCAAGTGACTATTGTCCATTGACGTGAATAAAATTTGTAATGTTAAGAAATGTCACAGGTGCAACAATTTATTTTGCATAAAAGGAACGAACTTAAGCCGATTATCGGCTATGTATACGTGGGACAGAGAGGGGGATGGGGTTCCCAAGGCGTACGTAAATTAATGAAAGTGAACACTTTTTATTTTCAAAAAAGTTTGGAGTCGCGACCTTAGATCGGCTCCCTAGTGTGAACACGAAGGGTGTGCGGCTCTCAGCACGGCCCCCTGGTGTGATTATGAAGTGTGCGCTGCTCTCAGCGAGGCCCCCTAGTGTGAATGCGCTAGGTGAGCGGCTCTCAGCTCGGCACTCGAGTACTTCTCAGGTTTTTAAAACACTGACTGGCATATTCTCAAAGACACATCGATGAGTTAACAGCGTTTTATCGCAACCAAAATGAAGATAAATTTAACGCACCATTCACAAGCTGGTGTAAACAGCCCATATCACCAGTTTACCAGTGATAGCAGCCTCAAAAAGCATTGTCATGGATGACTCCGGAAAATAACGCTAATGAGATGCAGAGTAGGCGTTGCTGTGCCAAAAGGAGCGAACACACCACTTTGCAACTTTCTCAACCATCAGCAAGATCGGCACCAGGAAGTTTACACCTGCTCTGACCTGTTGTAAAGTTGAACTACAACCTGCAACATGAAAGGGTGCCAAGCCCACAGCCACACCTGAACAACAACAGATGGAATGGAGCCAACCATCATGCAGCTCAGACACCCAAAGGTGCCCGATACCCCCCGCCATCAGCCCCTTGTCCGCCATTCCCTTCAACACCCGATAAACAAATGTGACAGCAACCTTCCAAAATCTGGAACGTAACAAATCGGCTGATGTCACACAATGTAACAAAAAAGATGCATGTGAGGTTAGACAAATGGGAATCACAGCCATGGCATGTCATCCCTCGCCAATATGTGAATCACAGCCTGCAAGACAAAAAGGAAGCTAAGATTGTGCGTCATGCGCCCATCAAAGAAGAGAGAGAGACAGAAAGAGAGAAAGAGTGAGAGAGAGAGGAAAAGAGTGAGAAAGAAAGAAAGAAAGAGAGAGAGGAAGACAGAGAAAGAGAGAAGGTGTGAGAGAGAGAGGAAGAGTGTGAGAAAGAGTGAGAGAGAGGAAGAGAGAGAGAAGGGATGAGATGGAGAGGGAGTGAGTGCCAACACTGTGGACAAAACCCTCACAGCTCACATTTCCACCACCAGTGTGTCTACAACCATGTGCCGGGACATATTGCAGCCCTCAAGCTCACTCATCTGAAACATAGTACAGAATAAGTATTGGCAGAGTACATACAACTGGACATGCCTGAATCGCTGTCCCACCCCTGCACACCCAGGCTGCTGCACCCCATCCACTCCCGCCACCCAGAGGTGGCTGCCTGACCCTGCGCACCCAGGCTGCTGCACACCATCCACTCCCACTGCCCAGAGGTGACTGCCCGCTGCTTCGCAAACAAGCCTCTCTGCTCAACTTCTGCCACTGGCATGTGTCCAAGAGGGCCCACCACGTGCCGAAGCAACCTCCTCAGCCGTCGCAGGATTCCATGGCACAAGCCCCCAGTGCATCCTGCTGCACCGCGCCGAGGATTCATGTCTGTACAGTCAGTTGCCTTTGGTGTACACGCGGTCCAGCCGTGCTCACAATTCACATCGGGTCTTGATTGCCAGGATGCTGTACCGAGGCCACGCATCATCACAGGCTGCACACCCGCTCAGCTCTGGTGGCACTCACTCAGTGGAACTCAAGTGATCGCCACGTGGAGGGAGGCCCGTGTCGGGGGGTCGACAATCTGTGAATCACAATAAGATTGTGTGTCATGCGCTCATCAAAGGAGAGAGAGTGAGAGAAAGAGAGAAAGAGTGAGAGAGAGAGGAAGAGAGTGAGTAAGAAAGAAAGAGTGAGAGGAATACTGAGAGAAAGAGTGAGAGAGAGAGAGGAACAGAGAGTAAGAGAAAGAAGAGATGGAGAGGGAGAGTGAGTGCTGACACTGCAGAAAAACACCTCACAGCTCACCTTTCTGCCACCGGTGTGTTTCCAACCATGTGCCGGGACATTCTGCAGCCCTCAAGCTCACTCATCTGAAACATAGTATAGAATCAGTAATGGTAGAGTACATACAAGTGCACATGCCTTCATCGCTGTCCCATCCCTGTGCATCCAGGCTGCTGCACCCCACCCACTCCCGCCACCCATAGGTGTCTGTCCGCCCATGCGCACTCAGGCTGCTGCACCCCATCCACTCCCAACGCCCAGAGATGTCTGCCAGCCCCTGCGAACTCAGGCTGCTGCACACCATCCACTCCCACCACCCACAAGTGACTGCCTGCCACTGCGCAAAGAAGCCTCTCTGCTCACCTTCTGCCCCCAGCGTGTGTCCAAGAGGGTCCACCACGTGCCAAAGCAATCTCCTGAGCTGTCGATGGATTGTGGGGCACAGGCCCCCCGCACATCCTGCTGCACCGCGCCAAGGAGTCATGTCTGTACAGCCAGCTGTCTTTGGCGTACAAGCGGTCCAGCCGTGCTCACAATTCAAATCGGGTCTTGATTGCCAGTATCAGTGGCAGCTAGTGACATTTAAAAGTAGTGGGGCGTAAAAGTTTGTGGTGAGTAGGTGGTGCTGAGCAGAGCGAGTGAAGCGGACCGTCTTTTTAAAAGAGAGGGCAAATGGTGCATTTTCATTTTTTGAGCATATTTGAGAAAGCAAGAAGATTAATAAAGCAATTGTACAGGGTATTGATGACATCAATAAAGAGATTTCATAAGATAATGATGTAGGTAGATGCTTTTTGCACTTGCAGAACTAAGGATTTCAGGGGTTTAGAACCAAGCAGTAAAATTGCTTAAAATATCCTGACAAATTGAAGAAGCAAATTTTGTAGTTTAAAACGGTTCACAGTGCGGGGTTTATTTTTCCCCTTTCCCTTCAGCTTCAAGGTTATCATGTGGTGGGTACAAGTCTTTAACTGCAGTAAGTCTATGTCCCATTTCGAGGTGTTTATATTCTTTTAAAATAGCAAATTAATCCAAATGGTTAATACTTAAAGCAAGGCTGTGAAATGTTCTGAAAGATCCAAAGATCAAATGACTGCATTCTCCACTCATCATGAGTCCCGTAATCCTCCCCTATAATATGTTATTGTTTTAAAGTATTTAAATAGGGGTGCTGCTCGTGTATTAGCGCCTACATTTCGGCTTTCCTACTTGCCATATCTGCACATCCTGCCACTCAAGAACATGCACCCGGCTACTAATAAACGAACAGGAACACCACCTTCAGTCTTTATTTAAACTGCACAGACTGTTACTTCCACACACCAGGGCATGTATGTTTTTAAAGCCCGACAATTGGCTTGAAGCATGTTATTGCTTGCATTCCAAAGCACGCCGGCTTGTAGGCCTCTAGCCACTTGTAAGGCCAGAAAGACACAGAAAGCACACAAATGCCCTCGTAATGATTAAATAGCTCGTAAATTGGCAGGTATTTTTTGATAAATCTACCTTCTAAATGTTTTTCGGGAGGGGGGAGCATAGACACACCGGCCAGTTGGTTAGTCATTTCACCTTACACAGCATGTCCATACAGGCCATAATAAGTGCTCAATCAAAAACAGTTATCACGCAGTGCAGAAATTCATATTCACAACAAAATGAAAATGTGTATCTTACAAGCGGCACCTGAGAGTGCACAGAGTGTGTGGGAAAAAAAGCCCCAATAGGCAAACCTATACTAGTGGATGTCTTTCCTAGTGCCAGTAGCTGGAACGGCCACTGCATTTCGACCCCTAGCTCATCATCACAAGAACATGGACAGATTGGGCACAAGCACATAGACATAGTCAATCCAGATGAAGTATATATAAGACGCCTCCTCCCTCCCGTCATCCTAATAAAATTCTAAACATCAGTTTGGAAAGAATAAAAAAACGTTTTTAACTAGAACTATTATGGGTTTCCATTATTTACATGTTTCAGGTACTTTTCTGCCATGCTTTCCTTTACAACAGCTTCAACTCCTTTTGTTTTTCAAAAACGGCAGCAGCTGAGTGAAACGGAAACCCCAATGTATTCTGGTAATTGTAGTCTCTGACTCTCTGACTATGACACTATGAAAACGACAGCTATCACCAGATTAGTATCAAATTTAGTACGCGAGTTGCTAACCTCGCATGGCCCTCAAGTCAGGATGTGCGACGGCACAGCAAATTACCGGGTTGCCACTCTAGCTTACAAGCATGCCATCAGTAGTAGCGAAAAGCTTCCTATGGTAAGTCACGTGCAGGGCACATTACTGAAGCCAGTGCCATCTCATACAAAGCTGGCACATTTAAAAAATAATAAACAGTTAGACTATTGTGACTATCTCGCCTAGTGCTCTGGCAATGGCCTCATTCTTCAGTCAGTCGGTGGCAGTACTGGCAAATGCTGAAGCTGTTTGAGCGTGCCCGTATACCAGTAGCCAGAAATGGAGTCATTCTGTGTCATTGTGATTTGTGTTGCACCATTGCTCACTATTTGTAGACATTTCCAAAGGGGCAGATCCCCATCTACCTTGTAAAGTGAATTACGAGACGACACTTGTGAGAAATTGACGAAGATAGCAGAGCCTCCCTTCCGCTAAGAGTACTGCAGTACATTCTTTGCGCACCAGTGCTGGTTTCCCTCCTGATCGATAACATCCTGCTGCGTGCTGATTATCATGAAAATGAAATCGGAGATACTTGGATGAACTCTTCCGCAGCTCACTCCCCCAGCTGGCATTGTCCAATCAGGAGGTTTAAATGGTAGTGCAAACATGAAGTGCGTGATTCCGTTGTTGCCACCCACTTCACTTTGTCGATGAAGGCCAGCCCTGCCCCTTAATATTTACTTCAATGGCGTCCTGCTGAAAATGCCTGGGCTACTGCAGAAGCACCCTATTTAAAAGTAAACAATTGCCGCTTCCTCCGGCCACTCCCATCATGCTGAATTCTCTCTCCTCATGTGTGCCTCGAGGGCGAGCAACAGCCCTCAACATGCAGCCAGCACATGCGCAGGAGGACTCGTCTCCAACCTCAACCCCCTTTGTTTAAAAAGTAAAAACTAGAATTTGTTTTGGAGTTAGAGCGAACGAAGCAGTAAGCGCTTAATTTAAAGCTGCTCCACATGGTTTACATTCTCTCTCTGTCTTCTCCTGGATGTTGGTAGGGCAACGCCCCGTTCGCCCATTAAAACCAGCCGCGGCTGACCAGGATGGTGTATCGAGGCATGAATCATCGCAGGCTGCACACCCGCTCAGGTCTGGTGCCACTAACTCAGTGGAACTCAAGTCATCGCCACATGACGGGAGGCTCATGTTGGGCAAAGTGCCTCGGCTGCCACCACCTCTGTGTACTTCAAGTCATGGGAGAGAATGGAAATGGCCTCCAGCATGTGCGCCCAGCCCTTTTTATTAGCAAGGTCACATGTTCTGTGATGCCTGTGCTGCATGGGTGTGGTGTGGGTGTAAACCAGCCATGAGGGAGTGGCTTTGGCATGCTGACAACTAGACCTGTGATGAGCAGATCACTACAGGGTAGACCTGGGACATGGAGCGTTGTCGTTCCTCCATGTAAGCATAATTAGAGTGGGCTGTCCTGGCGTCTGCCAGTCCTGCGTGAGGCTGTGAACAATGACTCCGAATCTATGGGTGTGGCTCCGTCCTGGGCTGTATGAGAAATCAACTGATGCGGGAGTCTCTGTTGTAGTGTTGCCGCCACGTGGGCCGCAAATGCCAATGTGTCACCCTGTGACCCAAGTCCCACAACATGGCCAACATGGAAGATAGGGGGAATCACTGACCCTACATTGATCCATACTTCCACACATGAAAGGTTGTGCACATGACATATCTGTGTGGATATAAAAGATTATTGCACAGTCAGTGGAGAGTTGCAGCTGTAGCAATACAAAGCCCAAATTTCAGTTTTTGGCAAATGGAGGGCAGCCAATTAGAGACAGGCTTGTGCTCGGGGGTTAGGCTCTGCCAACATATGTACTTATCCAATCACTCCTCTAATCCCCAAGGACTTATAAATTCAGTATACACTCTCCTTGCAATACGCTAATGATCCAGTCTCTACCTATGTACTTATACAATGACCGAGACAAAGTTACATAACCAAAGTTTTCCCCACTGACAGAGGTAACATGTTTGTGTGCACTGCCCACAGCACAATGTAACGTGGTAGGGCCCAGGGGCAGCATCATGCATACATAATGAACACACGGAAACAGTTAGATAGATAGTGGAACTGGGTACTGGCACATGTGCTCGGACCCTTTTTATTACCATGGTCACACGTCCAATGATGTCTGTGATGGATGCATGTGGGTTGAGTGTAAGCCAGCCCGAAGGGAATGGTTAGTGCTGGCAACAAGTACAACAGTAATTCAGATTCAATCATAAAGGGTCTATGACTTGTGCTGCACTAAGGTGGGGGCACCAGATGTGAAATAATACACAAAAGATTCTATTGTAAAGGGTCCATGACTTGTGGTGCACTGAGGTAGGGGCAGCAGACCTGAAATCGTGCAAAAAAGATTCTATCATAAATGGTCCATGGGTTGTGGTGTACTGAGGTAGGGGCATCAGAAGCAATCAGCGTTTGCACAGTCAGCAATGATCTGTGGTCCGGGAGGGCCTCACTGGTAGCAATGTCTGTTGCCTACTGGACTGTGTCATCTGCATTCGCAACTTGATCTGAATTGTGAGCCCTGCTGTCCATAGAGTAGATCGAAGGCAGTAGTCAGCTCAAATATCGAGGAATGATTTTTGTCATTTCCTCTTGACAAAATCCGAGGACATAGAGTACAATTCTCTCTGCAATTAATAAACCAAGACTGAATTCAAATTGTAAGCTCTGCTGACTGTAGTGTAGGCATATGGAACAAAAGATGAACTATGTATGGACTACATTGTTGAAATATGTAGGTTTCAGGGACATTATAGTCAGTTGGCTACTGGATTCTGAAATTAGTGAATCAAGACTGAATTTTAATTGTGAGCCCTGCTGACCACAGTATAGGCCGGAGGCAGCGGTCAGCAAAGGCCCACAGCCACGTGGCGTTGACTTGAGCTATACAGATTGGGAGCATTTGGTCTTTTTAACCGATTATAGTCTCTTACACAATTTGCATCGGTACTAATCTTGAGTTGTGAGCCCTGCTGACCGCAGTGTAGGCCGGAGGCAGCGGTCAGGAAGGGCCCACAGCCATGTGGCGTTGACTTGAACTGCACAGAGTAAGTGGTACTTGAAGCATTCAGCGTGTGCGCAGCCAGCGATAATGCGTGGTGCGGGTGGGCCTCACTGGGAGCAATGTGTCTTGCCTACTGGACTGTGTCATTTGCAATCTCAACTCGATCTGAAGTGTGAGTCCTGTTGTCAGCAGTGTAGATCGAAGGCAGTAATCAGTACAGACATCGAGGAATGCTTTTTGCCACTTCCTCTTGACAAAATCCGAGAACAGAGTACAGTTCACTCTGTAATTAATAAATCAAAACTGAATTCGAATTGCACAGTTAGTGGCACCAGAAGCATTCAGCGTGTGCACTGCCTGAGATGATGCGTGGTCCGGGCGGACCGCACTGGTAGGAATGTCTTTTGTCTAATTAATTGTGCCTTCATAAGGCTACGTTGCAATGACTTGTGGTGCACTGAGGTAGTGGCACCTGAAGTAACCAACGTGTGCACAGCCTGTGATGATGTGTGGTCTGGGCGGGCCGCACTGGTAACAATGTTTTTTGTCTAATTCATTCTGCCCTAATAAGGCTACGTGGCGATGACTTGTGGTGCACTGAGTTAGTGGTACCTGAAGCACTCAGTGTGTGCACACCCTGCGATGATGCGTTGTCCAGGTGGGCCACACTGGTAGCATTGTCTGTTGCCTACTGGACTACGTAATCTTCAATCGCGACTCAATCTGAATTGTGAGCCCTGCTGTCCGCAGTGTACATCGAAAGCAGTAGTCTGTACAGACATAAATCTGCAGTACTGCGCCGCAGGGTTCGCAGGAGGCCTGTGTCGAGGAGGCCGGCGGTCACAGCGGCTGCCTCGTGGCAGGGTGATGGTCGCTGCTCTGGCAGTCACATTGGGCTTCGCAGAAGTAACCACATCCAGAGCCCTGGCCTATTTATTCACACTCCTATGCTGGAGTGGCCTACATTGGAACAGCCCACTCCACTTGCGCTTACAGTGGGGGGGGGGGACACAGCTAAATGACCAAGATCATCCCCACTGCCTGAGGTAACATGGCTGCTCCACTGTCCACAACACTTCAAGCACCAGCAGTATATGTACACATGGAGAGGTCTGTGCTCTGCATAGTGAGATCTGTCCATCAAATCACCACTACACTTGGCATTGTGTGCATTCTTATTGATGGGTGACTTGCGTCATTCACACATACTTGGTTGCCACATCTCCCAACATTTAGCTATTGTGGGGCTGAGGAACCATGCCGTTTTGGGAAGGTCCACTGTCCTGTTCTGTGCTGCCCCATTGGTAGTGGGGGGGGGGGGTGGGTCCGGGGGAAGGTCCTGGGGGTTGTGGCAGTGGGTGTTGTGGCTTTCTTGGGTGTCGGAGCTACATGATCAGTAGCTCCATGACATTTGTTGGTCTTCAGATGTGGCTCTGGGCTGGGTTCCCTTTCAGACTGTATGTAGTCATCCCGTTTTACACCAGTAAAGGGCAGATGTTAAATTCTTACTGCTAACACAGTTTTTTGCCTGTTTTTGGATCGCAGAGTTGGCTGGTCGTTGGAAATATCGAGAAGTGGTGTTTTCATGTTATTTTTGCATGAAAAAGCCTACTCTGCATATCATTAGCGTTAGTTGTCACTCTCATTTGTGGTGATTTTTTTCGCGACTCTCGCTGGAAAACTGGCAATCTTGCCAGTTTTCCCCAGGTTGAGAATGGGATGATAATTTAAAATCACTTAAAAAAACCATAGGTTTAATGAACATTATAATTAGAAATGAGCATTTAAAAAAACATTTGAAATTCACAAAAGAAACATAGGTTTCAGGGACAAAATAGTTAGAAATTAGCATTTAAAAAATCTTAGAAATTCACTGAAAAAAACCATAGGTTTCGGGGATGTTATAGTTAGAAATTAAAATTTTAAAAAACCTTAGAAATTCACTGAAAAAACCATAGGTTTCAGTGACGTTATAGTTATTTGAACATTTCACTCGTACAAAACCAGAGAAATGTGTCTGTTATAGTTAGTAGAGCTAACTATAACTCGCGTCCCCGCAATGCACTGCTGATGACATCACATATCACTCATGACATGGTCAGTGACATCACTGATGACATCACTGATGACATCTCAAATGACATTACTGATGACATCACTGATAACATCATCCATGTTATAATTTTATGCGCCTCCACACACCCTAATATAAACTTAGATACACCCAATCTAAAATACACACTACCATTTTTGAAACCATAGACAAACCAATAGCGGTTAGTGCATCCCACTGACTAATTGCTAGGTATACACACATCCATTCATTCACCCATACAGTCACTCATACATGCAGTCACTCATCAATACAACACTATCATATGTAGTCATACACCTATACAGACACTCACACACTGCCACTCATCTATAGAGTTATTGACACACCTAGCTAGTCATGTAAAGAATTAATAACACTGCCATTTACTCACCTATATAGTTATACATTCACTACCTAACCTATTCATACAGCTACTAACATATACTTACTCTCTTATACAATCACTGACAAAAGCACACACTCATTTATACAGCCACTCTCACAAACACTCACTCTCACATATAGTCATTTAGATACTCCAACATTCACATATACTGCCTTTCACATATGTAGTTACTCACACATACACCACTGAGACATCCATTCACTCACCAACACACCCATAAACACACTCACCCACATATGCAGCTATTTCCCCATGCACTATTGAACCCATACACCCAGTGAATCATCCACTCACACATGTATGCAGAAAGTCACACCCCCCACCCACCCACACAAACACTAAGGCACCCATAAGGATACTCATGCAACCAATAAATAACCCATATAGACACTCATGTAGCTACTCACCAACCCAAGCAGCAGCTTACACAACAACAGATACACTTATGCAGACATTCACACAGTTTAGTCACTGACTCATGCATTCAGTAAGACACAATTAATCACTTACTTATACAGTCATTCACACACCTATTAAATCCTCCACCCAGACACTTATACACCCATGCATTCTTCAATACACCTTGGCATTAACCTATATAAAACATATTTAAACTTTACAGAAGTACACATTCAACGATGATGTCATCAGTGATGTTATCAGTGATGTCACTGACCACGTCATGAGGGATGTAATATGTGACGTCATCAGCAGTGCATTGCGGGGGCGCGAGTTATAGTTAGCTCTACTAACTATAATGGCTGAATTTATCTGGTTTTGTATGAGTGAACTGTCCAACTAACTATAATGTCTCTGAAACCTATGGTTTTTTCAGTGAATTTAGATATATAAAACCAACTGGTGATCGCCAGTAGGTAAAGTAAGGTCAGCTTCTTCATAGACGGAGTGTTTTAGGTTTGATAATAACTTTAGCCCGCTTGACAAATCTTTACAAAACATTCCAACAAAAAAGTTCATCCACCAGAGCTCCTTCCTGGAAAGTTCCTGGGTGATCCATCAAGTGTGGGCTGAGAAAAAAGGCAGATTTTAGAAAAAATCTGCTGAAAGTAATTACACCAAATTCAGCATGAAGCTAGAGTTTGGTTTGCAGATTGTGCTTTTTATGATTTGGTGTAAATCCTTTCAGTAGTTTTTGAGACATTAAGGATCAAATATAATTGAACCATTTGACAGTTAGGCTTAGGAGAGTCAAAAATCAAACATTGAGCCTGTGATTGGTTGAGGCTAATTTTTGCCAGTGAGCCTTCATGTTCTTATGGGAGTGAGAGGTTGATGTGAGTCTCACGAGGGACCCTACTGTGCACACCTATTATTACAGAGTTAGGTCTTAACAGAGAGGCCAGTCACTCCATGAACCCTACTATGGACACCCATCATCTGAGACAGAAGTTTAAAAGGAGAGGGCCATCCCTCCCACACCCTACTGTGCACACTCGTCATCTGAGAGAGAAGTCTGAAAGGAGAGGGCAGTCCATCCCCACACCCTACTATGCATATCCGTCATCTGAGACAGAAGTCTGAAAGGAGAGACCAGTCTATTCACACACTGCTCTATGCACAGCCATTATTAGCCTGGGTGGAGTTTGCAGAGTTCTGCTACACGGAACTCTGCGAAGTGCAAAAACAACTGTGTTGCGCTACGCGGAGCTCTGCAAGCAGAGAAGTGGGTTGGATAAATGCTGTTCATGGTGATTTTGAGTGCCACATGCTTGTCTGCACTTTGCAATCATCATGAACGGCTCCATACACAGTGCAAACAGGCGCTGCTTGCTTTCTGCCGCTCAAGTAGATTTTTACTCGAGATGGACAGTTTCTCAACACAAGCGGTCACGAGCGTACACAACAACTCACAATGAGAAATCTGACTGCCTGCATTGAGAAATCTCGCCAGGAGGTTGATTGAAGTGTCAGTAAATTTACTACTTTTGAAAAACATATTCTATGTAAGGTTTAGTGAGTCAAAAGCTGGTTGTATAGGTGCATGTTTTTTAATATAGGTTTGGAGAGGTAGAGTTTAGAATGAAGGGAGATATCTCCAAGTATTGGACGTTGCACTGACAAATTAAATGTTCAATCTGTATGTAGTTGTAAATGAGGAGTTAAAAAAAATAATTTTAAAACAAAGAATCTGCAAACTGTTAATACAAGGTCTAGTGTTTTATGTACCTTACGGTACACATATTTGTCCCCTATAAGTTGTTTGAGTGTAGATTGCTACTTGTAGGTAGGGTAAACCATTGTGCTCACTGTTAGGAAAGATTTGTCTAGAAGAATGTGTTACTTTATAAACTGTTAT
The DNA here is from genome assembly GCF_964261635.1 of Lissotriton helveticus. NCBI lineage: Eukaryota > Metazoa > Chordata > Amphibia > Caudata > Salamandridae > Lissotriton > Lissotriton helveticus. Next base: position 1,888,086,637 of record NC_136059.1, on the reverse strand, counting down.
GAAACCATATTTGATGCGATGTTATAGTTTTATTGTTATAAAATGCATTGTTTGAGGGTTTTGAATTCTTCAAAAGAAAGGAATATGAAGTTGGTGGTACAGTGCATATAACTATGTGATTGTGAGTGTAAAAGGTAAAAACAACTTTTGAGTATATAGTGATGTATCACAGTTATCATTTATTGTTCAGTATACAACTTTACACTTTTTGGTTATCTTTTCTTTTTTAGGTGAAAAATGGAAGACAGAAGTTTTGAAAATCAGAAGTATTGCGTTACAAAATATATGGAGGAGATAAATAAAAACTGTTCACTTTGGAGGAAAGAGGGAACATTAACTGTTTGTAAAACAGGATGAAAAAATGAATTGCACAGCTGATGTTGTTACAGCCTACGGTGACATTTGTACCCTAGAAGAAGCTTGTTCTGCGTAGCTCTACTTGTTTTTGGTGGCAAAATAAGGTGTGTACTTAAACAGCAAAAAAGTGTTTTATTTATAAAAGGAGGGTTGTTATCTGCTTCAGCAGTAAGTATCTGGGGAGAGGTTGCATCTGCCAGTTGAAAGAATGCGTAGTCAGGTAAAGAACAGCTTACTTTGGCTGTACAATCTAAGTTTGTTTCTAATTTCCCAGCTGAACTCCTTTTTTCCTAATTTTATTTAATTTGAACTGACTCTTTTGCTACCTAGCCTGCCAGAAAATGACTATTAAAGGAGCTATTGTTTGGCAGGCTAATGTGGATTAAACAAAGGAAAAGATCATCTACGTACATCAAAATGTAGTAGGCAAATGAAGTAAAACGGAGGAGGTGTTGGTCTCTGGTAATCAGTGAGGCAAAAAAGTTTATAGATTAGATACGTTTGTTGTTATTGAAGTTGTTGCTATTTGTAATGTTGTTAAAAAAAAGTCTAATAAAAAGTTTAAAATTTCCACTGAATTCTTTCCTTAATAGCTTGTAAAGATGTTAATATTATTACAGTCTTGCATTTTCAAAAACTCTAACTGTGCTGCATGATTTATATATATGTAAAGGTACTATGAGATTAGTGCTTCTTCCCACTGTAGTATAATTATTTTTATATAAGAAAGAGGTCTTGGCACAGAGGCAACTGCATAATCATTGTATACTACGCACCGCTGTCCGCTGCTGGAGATGGCAGTTCTTTTGCACATCTTAGTATATATGGTTGTCACTCTGGAGAGAAGTTTCAGGGCAGAGGTTTGTCTCTATGTACACCTTACTACACATATCTATACCATAAGTAAGTGTTTGAAAGAGAGGTGAGTGTGTCCTTATATTCAAGCGTGCGCACTGTTTGTCCAAGTCAAAGTTGTCAACAGAGAGGATATTCCATTTTGTACTTTACTAATGACATTCATTATCATGAAGGGAGGTCCTGTGTGCACATGTGCATATGTTTTAATCTGGGGAGATGTCTGAGCTTACCTGGCAGTATTTCTATAACCTAGTCTGTATGCTTGTCATCCAAGAGAAGCTTCTAAGTATAGAGCTAATTTCTTCCCCTCACCCTGGTTGTGCGTCTTTCAATGAACAGAGATATCTCAGCAGAGAGGCCTGTCCCTCCCAACAACCTACTAAGCATATCCATCACCCAAGAGAGAGATTTAAGAATAGGGCACAGTCCATCGCCACACCCTACGACACGCACCTGTCATCTCAAAGAGAGGTCTCATTGGAGAAGCTAAAACCCCATTACACCCTACTACACACACCTGAAAGCTGAGAGAGGTCTCAGGATAAATGGCAGTTTCTTCCTACATCCTGGTACACAGCTGTGGTCGGTAGTGGGAGTACCTGCTGGGTGGAGACGTGGGGAGGGGGAGGGACAGGGTGGGGTAGTAAACTATGGATTACAGAGGTTTACAGGTAAATAAACATATAAATGAATATAACAAATTTCGTTGCATGTACTGCATCCCCAAATGCGATGCACTGCGCGCAATGAAATTAGTTTTATTTATTTATATGTTTACTTACCTGTAAACCTCCGTAATTCATAGTTTACTACACCCCACCCAGGGGATTCCTTTGAGACTCATATGGCTGCTGTATTCCAGGACGACTTTTACTCCAGGACCTGAGCCCACGCCTCGCGGTACCCGCTTCGCGGGTCCCGCTTCGACAGGAGAGGGGGAGAGAAGCTTTGTGAACTGCTGGGCGCAGGGCGTGAGACAGGGCTGCGAGCATCAACCGGGACTCAGTATCCCAGGAGCCCCGGTTTGATTGAGGCCTTGTCAGCTGGCCTGCTCTCCCTGACCGCCCCGCCCAACCCAGCCCAACCCTCCTCAAAAGTCCTCTATAAGAACCAGCATAACTCACAGCGCGGGAGCGCGCGGGAGCGCGCGGGAGCGCCCGGGGCTAAGCCCGGGCAAAGGGCGGGCCCTCTGTGGCCCTCAGAGGCCTGAGGAGCCTGGGCTGGGCCCACCCTCTTGACCATATTGCCGCCATTCCTACCAAAGGATAGCATATATAGGACATGTCTACACCAGCGCCTGAGGGGTCCACGAGTAAGGTGGGGGGAACAACAAAAAACAGGACTTTGGATGTGTACTTTGCATGAACACCGGGAGGCGGGGACAAAGACTCCTCCATGGCCGAGCGTAGGGCTGAACGCCGTCGCTCGATTGAAAATCTGAAACAGAGACCATTAATTGACTTTTCCACTCCCCAAGACAGTAAGTCCCTCTTCGTCAGCGAGGGCTCACTATCTGAGGAGGGCGTCCCGCTCCTGCTGAGAAACCATACTACTCCCCTTAGTTCACCGATAGACCAACCGCCTACGGCGACTGATTCAAACAGCCCCAGCAGAGACCCCATTGATTTAATCTCACAACCTACTCTACCGAGCAAAACGCCCATTGCCGTGAAAGGTAAACAAAAATTACGTCCCGATGCGAACCCCTATGTCCCCCCCCCAATAAGCGCAGAAGGAAAACGAGGGGAAACCACGTTAAATCAAAAATTTCCCATTCTGACTTTGGAAAAGGTCCAAAGCCACCTCCTAAGCACGATCAAATACCGGATGAAGTGTACAGTTCTCCCCCCGCTGGAACCATCCATATCTCTGATGCAGTGGAAACTCCAATGATTAATTTATCTAATGAACTACCACCCTCAACCTCTACTGGCAACCTTGAATTCCTTCTTAGATCTCTGCTTCTCCCCATTAGCGAGTCCATAAAAAAGGTGGAGATCAGGCTCACCATTTTAGAAGCCACATTGACCAGCCTGAAAGCAGCGGTTACCAGCCGGGATAGATTCACTGATCCCAAATCTTCCTCCTCCTCACACTCTACCCCACAAGCTGCGCAATGTAACCCAGACCCTCCCCTGGTGGTCATAGATAATTCCCACTTTCATCCTCCCAAGGCTAATCCGCCTCAGGCACCTCATAGTAAAATTACTAAGCCTACTAATCCATCATCTCACCCTTTACAGGTCCCAGGTCCCTCTCTCCCTGTGGCTATTACCTCAACGCAATTAAACCCGCCATTACCAACAGTAACACCTAGTCTGTCCCCAAATAATTTAATTAGCAGAGATTCGGGGGTGCGGTCAACACAACACTCAAAAAGACCAAGACGCAGGACAGTCGACCTACCCCCGGACTCAGCTCCATATACGATCGTCTTGACAGGAGTTCCAGAGCTAGCAGAAGGGGCTAGAGAAAACTATCATGCACTAAAAAATAAAACCATCTATTGGCTGAGGCAGAATAGACCCCTTCCCGCACACATAAACGGAGAAATCCTGTCAGTAAGGCGAGCGGTGTGGGTGGGCTCGAGGCCAAAAGATAAAAAGGGAGATGTTATAATCATTAACTTTAAGGACCATAGGGTGGTTAGAACATTAGGAGATTGGTATGAACCCATGGGCGGAGATATTACTTCCACCCATTATGTTAATTACTTCTACCCACGCGAACTGTTAAACAACCCCAGACAATTCCAAACGAGAAGACATCGTCCGGAGTGGAGTGAAGTACGGCACCAACCTACCCAGAATCATTTTTTTAATCTACCATTTCAACACTCCCACCCTCAGTCATACTGGGGTAATTTGAACAATAATCATCAACCCTCATTTCTAGAGTTCAATATTCCAACTTCTAACCACTTTTCGGCATTTAGTGATCTAGATGGTCTGGACTGACTTAATAGTAAATTCAAAGTCTGCCCAAACTTAAAAGAAGGCACGCGACGTGGTGAGACTCCCTCAGAAAACTCGAGTCGAATTCACATCATAGATGATCAAACCCAGTTGGCAAAAATTATTCAACCCCTAGATAGGGTTAGGGCCGACTCAATTAGAGGAAATAACAATATTGTCCCACCTGTTCCACCCAATGAGGAGAATAACAGGGAGGTGTTGGGATGCGTGCAAAATATTACAGATAGGACCGTAAACAGGGTAAATAGATCCACGAGAGGAGGAAAAATTTAAATTATGTTCTGGAACTGTGCTGGCCTTCGTGAAAAAATCCTTTCTGGAAGCCTCTTAGAGTTTGGCAATGATCCTCAAATTTTAGCCTTACAGGAGACTTGGCTCACAAAAGAAATGCACCTGATAGGATATAAAACATATTTCTCACCAGGGATTGCAGTAACTCACGGAAGACCTAAAGGTGGGCTGATAACTTATATATCAAATACAATAGTTGGTTTGGTTGTTACCCCAATTAGCTTAGAGACCCACTATCAGATCCTGAGATTGTCATTTAACACAAACAGGACCATTCTCTTTGTCAATCTTTACGACAACTTGTCGGAACCTGATAGATTAAAAACACTGGGGGCCCTATGCAAGAAGCTAAGTAGTGATACAAAACTTATCCCAGGGGTAGAACCATCGAGCATCATATGGGGAGGTGATTTTAACCTCCACCCATGCGAAAAACACAATACTAACATCTGTCGTTTGGGACACGGAGTGGAGGAGCCGACAATCCACTTCTCTCACTCAGCGGTGGGAGATCTTTTAAATGAATCCATGTCTTAATCAATCAATCAGTGACACTTGTAGAGCGCGCTACATACCCGTAGGGTCTCAAGGCGCTGGGGGGGGGGGGGGGGTGCCGCTACTGCTCGAACAGCCAGGTCTTCAGCTTCTTCCTGAAGGAGAGGTGGTCTTGGGTCAGGCGCAGGTCGGTCGGGAGGGAGTTCCAGGTCTTGGCGGCCAGGTAGGAGAAGGACCTTCCTCCTGTAGTCGCTCTTCGGATGCGGGGGACGGCGGCGAGAGCGTGGTTGGCTGATCGGAGGTGGCGTTTGGGAGCGTAGAAGTTGACTCGGCTGTTGAGGTAACTCGGGCCTCGGTCGTGTAGGGCTTTGTGTGCGTGGGTGAGGAGGCGGAAGGTGATTCTTTTGTTGACGGGGAGCCAGTGAAGGTCTCTCAGATGTCCGGAGATGTGGCTGGTTCGTGGGATGTCGAGGATGAGTCTGGCTGAGGCGTTCTGGATCCGCTGGAGTCTCTTCTGGAGCTTGGCGGTGGTACCGGCGTAGAGGGCGTTGCCGTAGTCCAGACGGCTGGTGACGAGGGCCTGGGTGACGGTCTTCCTGGTCTCGGTGGGGATCCACCAGAAGATCTTCCGTAGCATGCGTAGGATGTTGAAGCACGCCGAGGAGACGTTGTTAACTTGCCTGGTCATGGAGAGGGAGGAGTCCAGGATGAAGCCCAGGTTGCGTGCATGGTCTGTCGGTTTGGGTGCGGTGCCCAGGGCGGGAGGCCACCAGGAGTCGTCCCAGGCGGAGGGTGAGGAGCCCAGGATGAGGATCTCCGTCTTGTCCGAGTTCAGTTTCAGGCGGCTGATCGTCATCCACTCGGCTACCTCTTTCATCCCTTCGTGCAGGTTGGCTCTGGCGGCGGCGGGGTCGTTGGTCAGGGAGAGGATCAGCTGGGTGTCGTCGGCGTAGGAGATTATGCTGAGGTTGTGTTTGCGTACGATGGCCGCGAGGGGGCTCATGTAGACGTTGAAGAGGGTGGGGCTCAGAGATGATCCTTGGGGGACGCCGCAGATGACTTCGGAGGCCTCTGACTTGTACTGTGGTAGGCGGACTCTCTGTGTTCTTCCGTCGAGGAAGGAGATGATCCATTCCAGAGCCTTCTCCTGAATTCCGACGTTGCTGAGGCGCTGCACTAGGGTGCGGTGGCAGACAGTGTCGAATGCCGCGGAGAGGTCCAGGAGGATGAGGGCCGCTGTTTCTCCATTGTCCATCAGGGCTCGGATGTCATCGGTGGCGGCGATGAGGGCGGTCTCGGTGCTGTGGTTGGCTCGGAAGCCGGACTGTGAGGGGTCGAGGGATCCGTTCGTCTCGAGGAAGGCGGCCATCTGCTTGTTGACGGTCTTCTCGATGACTTTGGCTGGAAACGGGAGAAGCGAGATGGGGCGGTAATTCTTGAGGTCGGTGGGGTCCGCTGTTGGTTTCTTGAGTAGAGCGCTGAGTTCGGCGTGTTTCCAGCTCTCCGGGAAGATGGTGGTGTCGAAGGATGTGTTGATGATGTCTCGCAGGTGGGGTGCGATGACAGCGTCGGCCTTGTTGAAGACGTGGTGAGGGCAGGGGTCGGTCGGTGATCCGGAGTGGATGGAGTTCATTGTGCGGATGGTGTCTTCGGTGCTGATCGGGGTCCAGGCGTGGAGGATGGTGGTGGGGGGTGGTTGTTCGGTCATGGTGTGCGTTGGTTGGTTGTTGAAGCTGCTGTGTATGTCCGTGATCTTGTTGTGGAAGTATGAAGCGAGGGAGTTGCAGAGGTCTTGCGATGGGGTGACGTCGTTGTTTCCTGCGCTGGGGTTGGAAAGCTCTTTCACGATGTTGAAGAGTTCCTTGCAGTTGTGTGCGTTGTTGTCCAACCGGTCCTTAAATGCTGTTTTCTTGGCGGCGCGGATCAGCTGGTGGTGTTTCCGGGTGGCCAGTTTGTAGGAGGTCCTGTTGTCCGGTGTCGGTTCCCTTTTCCAGACTTTCTCGAGGGCTCGGCAGTTCTTCTTGGAGCTCTTGAGTTCGTTGGTGAACCATGGGGCCTTCTTGCTGCCGGGTCTGCTAGGCGGGGTCCTCAGAGGGGCGAGTTCGTCCGCGCAGTTGCTGATCCACTTCGTGAGGTTGTCGGCGGCCTGGCTGGGGTTCGCTGAGCTGGCAGGAGGGTGCTGGCTCAGGGAGGTGGCGAGCTGGTCTGCTGTGATCTTGTTCCAGCTTCTGCGGGCGGCCTGTTGCTGGTGTTGGTGGGTCGTCGTTCTCTTGAAGGTGAAGTGGACGCAGCTGTGGTCCGTCCATTGAAGCTCTGTGGCGTGGCTGAACTCGATGTCTGTGCTGGAAGAGAAGACTGCGTCGAGTGTGTGTCCGGCGAGGTGGGTGGGGGTGGACACCAGTTGCTTGAGTCCAAGGTTGGCGAGGTTGTCGAGCAGGGTGGTGGTGTTGCGGTCGTTGTTGTTCTCCAGATGGAAGTTGAGGTCTCCCAGGAGGATGTAGTCAGCGGAGGGGAGGGCATGCGGGCTGACGAAGTCGGCGATGTCCTCGCTGAATTGTGTGCGTGGTCCAGGGGGTCGGTAGATCAGTGTGCCTCTGAGGGTGGTGTTCGGGTTGGTGTGGATCTGGAAATGCAGGTGTTCGGCGCTGGTCAGGGTGTTGTCGGTGCTGGTCGTGAGACGGATGGTGTTCCTGTGGATGATGGCGATGCCTCCTCCCATCTGGTTGGCGTTTCGGTCCCTCCGGACGATCTTGTAGCCCTCTGGGATGGCGATGGCGATGTCAGGAGCTGAAGAGGCGTTCATCCAGGTCTCCGTGAGGAAGGCAACGTCAGGGGCTTTGGCGTCTAGGAGGTTCCAGAGTTCGATGGCGTGTCTGTGGACGGAGCGGGTGTTGATCAGGATGCACTTGAGGTGGGTGCTGCTGGTGTTCGTCTTGGCGGGTGCTGGTGCGAGGCAGGTCCGGATGCAGGATCCAATGTCTAGTTTGGATCTAACAATACTGAACCAAATAAACCCTTTATCTGGGAAGCTCGACCCTACATATCTTGGTAGGGGCAGTGCAACTACAATTGATTATATCCTACAGCGACCCTTGAAAATAAGATTGTGAATTTCGGAGTAAAACCAACACATTAAGTGACCACTCAGCCTTAGTTTTTGATCTAACTTTGGATCAATCTCAGCTATCAGCCCAAATCTTAATGTCTACCCTCTCCCAGAATAATATCCAGCTTACAAGAACAAATGGCTATACTCTGGGGTGGGGGAAGATTGATCCAAATCTCCTGACAAGTAAGGTTGTAAAGGCAACACAAACAGACATCCTGAAGTGTTTAGACATGGAGGTTTCTAATGACGAAGTCTTATCTCATTTTAATACAATCTTGGGTAAAGTAAATGAATACCTCTCTGTCAAACAGAAAGGGATCATAGAAAAAAGAAATAGATGGTTCAACCATGAATGTTCGGCAGCTCATAAAAAATTAAAGAGAGCCTTAGCACAACCAAAAAGAGATAAAGAGAGGGTTAGGAACTTGAGAATAGTCTACAAATCGGCCTGTAAAAAGAGAAAAGAAGAGCTGAAAAATGCGTTATGGGATCAGCTTCATGAAAGCTCACTTAATAAAAACAGTGATTTATTCTGGAAAGTAGTTAAAGCACCTTTCCTGTTAGACTCAACAGACCATCCAACCCTCGATGTAGCCATTGAGGGACAATCTTGGATAAACCATTTTTCTAGGATCTTCTGCAAACCACCAGTAGCAGATGATGGTGGTAAAAACGATAATGTAAATATGGATAACCCCTTTCCAATTCCAGTGACAGTCGATTTATCTGAGGTAATAAACGCAGTAAACGCTAGTAAGAGTAGAAAAGCCCCAGGTCCCGATGGGGTTCCAGTTGATTTTTTTAAATCTCGATTAGATCTTTGGGCACCAATAATAAAAAGGGTGTTTGATGCAGCAATGGCCTGTGGACTGCCTATATCTTGGACCCAATCAATTTTGGTCCCAATTTTCAAGAAGGGAAACAGAGAGGAAACAACCTGCTACCGCCCAATCTCCCTCCTGGACTCACTGGGGAAGGTACTGGGCAGAGTGGTTCTGCAGCGTCTCCAGGAGTGGGTGGACGAGACCGGGTCCCTCTCGGATATCCAATATGGCTTCCGGGAGGGCCACGGAACAACAGAACAAGCCCTCAACCTGGCCCTATTGATGGGAAAGTATGTTCTAGCAAAGCGTGAGAGGTTCTACATGGTATATGTGGACCTCTCTGCTGCTTTTGATTGCGTCAGCCATGCAAAACTCTGGTCAGTCTTGGCAAAAATGGGAATCGAAGAGGCCCTTGTGACCTTCCTTAGAGAGCTCTACTCCAACGCTTCTGCGAGAGTTCGATATGGAATTCGGGGAGAATTGACAGATTATTTTCCAGTAGAGCGTGGGGTCAGGCAAGGATGCGTCCTGGCCCCCTTTCTTTTCTCCCTCTATACCAACGGCCTTGAGGTAGAGATGTTACGGGGGGGTTAGGACCTGCCCCGAGTCAAAGATCGACTGGTCTCTGCGCTCCTATACGCAGACGACGCGGTAATCATAGCACGTACACCTCGCGAGCTACAAAAATCTTTGAATAGCTATGCGAAATTTATGAGTGATTTAGATCTCCTCATAAACATTAAGAAAACTTTTGTTATGACAGCAGGACGCCCTAAGAAAAATGAAAAATCTATTTTCTTAAACAATATAAAACTAGAAACCACTTCCCAATATCCCTATCTGGGAATTATGATAGATAGAAAGATCAACTGGAGAGCGGCCATAGAAGCGCGCAAACACCAACTTTTGCGCTCTATCGCTGCCCTTGTGAAATTTGCCCAGAAATTAGGGAAGAAACCTCCGGTCGAACTTCTCCAAATATATAGAGCAAAGTGCCACTCAATTGCACTTTATGGGGCGGGTTTATGGGTCCACAAACAAACTAAACCACTACAGGTTGCAGAGAACACCTTTATAAGATTCTTATTGTCAGTACCAAAAAGAGTATCTACTTTTGCCTCTCACACAGAACTGGGTCTCCCACACATTGAGGACTTGGCCAAAATTGAACCTGTACTTCTATGGCGTAGAATATGGGTCTCAACAAGGAATTCCTTAACTAAAGCTATTGTTGCGAACTGTATGAAACTTGACCATGCACAAAATATAGATTGGCTAACTTATGTCAAAAATCTCCTCATTGATCTAGAAATGGCCGATTTTTATTATAATCCCGATACTATAGCCAGAATTTCCAAGAAAGAGCTCAAGGCAAAGGCCCTGAGTCACTTTGAAGAGCTACGTATTACTGAGGAGATCAAAAAACCATCAGTACAGCATTCGCTGACGACTATTGAAATGGAACCATACTTAACCTATGTTATCTCGCAGTTTGAACGATTCTTACTAACAAGATTCAGATTGAACATTTTTCACAGGATAGTAGCATTCCCAATTAGAAACAGTTGTGAAGAGAGTTTAATCCCCTGTCCTTGTGATGAAACATCTGAACAGTCGACAATCCATACGGTTCTATTTTGCAAATATTATTCTGTCCATCGAAGCCTTTTTTTAACCCCATTGTTGAAAACTTTTGGACTTCGTAAATGCCGTCCTGCAATGTTGAGGTTACAATTTTTAAGCTCAGAATATACTTGCAAAGTCGTCAGTACCTTCTTAAAATGTATTTTTAAGTCAAGGGTCAACTTTCAGAACTACAATAGCTAAATTGTCCTACATAAGTAACTCTATGATAAATTGTAACGATTTGAAAATATTTTCTTTTAAAATGTTTGTAAATGAAATGTAAAAATGCTTTTATGGTAATTCATGGAAAATGAATCCCGAATAAAGATTTTACTTACTTACACCCCACCCTGCCCCTCCCCCTCCCCACATCACTGCCTGGCAGGTACTCCCACTAACGGCCACGGCTGCTAGTACACATACTCTTCATCCAAGTAAGAGGTCTTGTGTTGAGGCTGATAGCCAGAAATCGGTCCTTGGATGCTTGATGCCGGTCCAGGAAAGACATGGCTTGGCAGTTCGGGCTGGACTGTTCCCATGAGGCACAGGGTCGAGGCTGATTTGCATATAGCCATGTCTGACCTGGGGTGGTGTGGAGTGCAAAAAAACAATGGATTTAGGCCCAGATGTCTGTACTGGGGTGAATGTATGACATTGTTCTGCATTCTGTCCATCAATTGTTGTTTTTGCATTTGTCACCCCAAGTGGGATGGGTATGCTCAGACGTGAGTCCCATGCTCTCCAAACCACTGGAGTCAAGCTAGCCAGGCTGATGAAGGCTGATAGCCAGAAACCGGTCCTTGGATGCTTGATTCCGGTCCAGGAAAGGCATGGCTTGGCAGTTTGGGCTGGACTGTTCCCATGAGGCAGAGGGTCAAGGCTGATTTGCATATAGCCATGTCTGACCTGGGGTGGTGTGGAGTGCAAAACAACGATGGATTTAGGCCCAGATCTCTGTACTGGGGTGAATGTATGACATTGTTCTGCATTCTGTCCATCAATTGTTGTTTTTGCATTTGTCACCCCAAGTGGGATGGGTATGCTCAGACGTGAGTCCCATGCTCTCCACACCACTGGAGTCAAGCTATCCAGGCTGATGAAGGCTGATAGCCAGAAACCGGTCCTTGGATGCTTGATTCCGTTCCAGGAAAGACATGGCTTGGCAGTTCGGGCTGGACTGTTCCCATGAGGCACAGGGTCGAGGTTGATTTGCATATAGCCATGTCTGACCTGGGTTGGTGTGGAGTGCAAAAAAACGATGGATTTAGGCCCAGATCTCTGTACTGGGGTGAATGTATGACATTGTTCTGCATTCTGTCCATCAATTGTTGTTTTTGCATTTGTCACCCCAAGTGGGATGGGTATGCTCAGACGTGAGTCCCATGCTCTCCACACCACTAGAGTCAAGCTATCCAGGCTGATGAAGGCTGATAGCCAGAAACAGGTCCTCGGATGCTTGATTCCAGTCCATGAAAGACATGACTTGGCAGTTTGGGCTGGACTGTTCCCATGAGGCACAGGGTCGAGGCTGATTTGCATATAGCCATGTCTGACCTGGGGTGGTGTGGAGTGCAAAAAAACGATGGATTTAGGCCCAGATCTCTGTACTGGGGTGAATGTATGACATTGTTCTGCATTCTGTCCATCATTTGTTGTTTTTGGATTTGTCACCTCGAGTGGGATGGGTATGCTCAGTCGTGAGTCCCATGCTCTCCACACCACTGGAGTCAAGCTATCCAGGCTGATGAAGGCTGATAGCCAGAAACCGGTCCTTAGATGCTTGATTCCGGTCCAGGAAAGACATGGCTTGGCAGTTCGGGCTGGACTGTTCCCATGAGGCACAGGGTCGAGGCTGATTTGCATATAGCCATGTCTGACCTGGGGTGGTGTGAAGTGCAAAAAAACAATGGATTTAGGCCCAGATCTCTGTACTGGGGTGAATGTATGACATTGTTCTGCATTCTGTCCATCAATTGTTGTTTTTGCATTTGTCACCCCAAGTGGGATGGGTATGCTCAGACGTGAGTCCCATGCTCTCCACACCACTGGAGTCAAGCGATCCAGGCTGATGAAGGCTGATAGCCAGAAACCGGTCCTTGGATGCTTCATTCCGGTCCAGGAAAGACATGGCTTGGCAGTTCGGGCTGGACTGTTCCCATGAGGCACAGGGTCGAGGCTGATTTGCATATAGCCATGTCTGACCTGGGGTGGTGTGGAGTGCAAAAAAACGATGGATTTAGGCCCAGATCTCTGTACTGGGATGAATGTATGACATTGTTCTGCATTCTGTCCATCAATTGTTGTTTTTGCATTTGTCACCCCAAGTGGGATGGGTATGCTCAGACGTGAGTCCCATGCTCTCCACACCACTGGATTCAAGCTATCCAGGCTGATGAAGGCTGATAGCCAGAAACCGGTCCTTGGATGCTTGATTCAGGTCCAGGAAAGACATGGCTTGGCAGTTCGGGCTGGACTGTTCCCATGAGGCACAGGATCGAGGCTGATTTGCATATAGCCATGTCTGACCTGGGGTGGTGTGGAGTGCAAAAAAACGATGGATTTAGGCCCAGATCTCTGTACTGGGGTGAATGCATGACATTGTTCTGCATTCTGTCCATCAATTGTTGTTTTTGCATTTGTCACCCCAAGTGGGATGGGTATGCTCAGACGTGAGTCCCATGCTCTCCACACCACTGGAGTCAAGCTATCCAGGCTGAGGAAGGCTGATAGCCAGAAACCGGTCCTTGGATGCTTGATTCCGTTCCAGGAAAGACATGGCTTGGCAGTTCGGGCTGGACTGTTCCCATGAGGCACAGGGTCGAGGCTGATTTGCATATAGCCATGTCTGACCTGGGGTGGTGTGGAGTGCAAAAAAACGATGGATTTAGGCCCAGATCTCTGTACTGGGGTGAATGCATGACATTGTTCTGCATTCTGTCCATCAATTGTTGTTTTTGCAGAGGCCAAACATTACACACACGTTATTGCACATCCTTCTTGTCCTGTGGCGAGGTCTCGCAGGAAGGGCCAGTCCCTATTTTACGTAGAGTGGCTATCCTGTGGTGAGGTGTTTTTGAAGAGCCCAGTCCAAAAAGAAGTGGGGTAGAGGAGATTTGTCGCTCGTGATCTCTTTCGCTCAGGGAAATATACAAGAATATACAGAGGGGCGTTTTCAATATTTTTTGAACTGTAATGATTCTTGCATAGAATATATGGGCTGCGATAATTAATAGACAGAAGCAATTTCAGAATAATAAACAAAATGAGTAGCTCTACTATTTTGTTGACACAACTTATATATGCATATATACACAATAGTACAACTATGTAGCGCACTCCTACAATACAAAACCCTAACCTGTGTTTCTATAGTGCAGATTTATGTTTTGCCAAGAAGCCCTTTCCTTAATGATGTAACCCCATTACCTGATGCGTAAGAGTGTAGGACCCTGTCTCGATCACAAATTGGATACCCCTCATGGAGATGCCAGTCAGCTGCTAGGCAAAAGCTCCATCATGCAGGGACCCCTCAAAGTCAGCTGAAGTGCCTTCTTGGATTAGGTCAAGAAACAAAAGGTTATATATAGAAAATGGTATCCTTTCTTCAGGCCAAGATTGTGATCAGCCTGCCATTGTTTGTATTTCACAGATAGCTGGGTGCCCACATGGACATAATTACAAACATATTTGTATCTTGCATGTGTGGGCCATGTCCCTAATATCAAGACAGTGTGATAATGTGCTTACAAAGTGTTCCTTGTCAGCAAGGCCAGTGTTTCCAAGAAACTAGTCCAAGAGTCACAAACGTATATGTGTGCCTAAGGTTGATGTGGCAAAGAGAAAGCAGCTTTAGGAAAGGACCATGTGCATGTAAAAATTGCACTAATTCCTACGGGGCCTAACTTGGGCACATGACAGTGTTTCTGAGATTAGTACTGTGATGAATAGATGTTTTTTATGGTGTGCATTTGATCTGGCAATGGAAAATTACCGGGTCTGCCACAAGGTATTTCACGATTCTGAAAGAGTCTTGCAAGATGATATGGGAAAGTAAAAAAAAGGGCCAAGGACCAACCAATAGTTACTTTCTTATTAAATGGTTGGAGAAATGCTGTGATGTTATTGGGCGCAAAGCATAGATAGCTCAATTTGCCCTTGTTGCTTTGGAGGCAAAGGAAGTCTCTTGGAGTTACATTTATCTGAAGTTGAAAGAGGCTGGGGAGATCATTTGTATTTTGGAAAGAACTCCAAGTTCAGTTATTTGAAAATGTATTTCAAAAACTTTCTTGTGAAGTGTTAGTAAGTGTAATAATGTTGGTACACTTATTCTACAGTATGTTTACAGAGTGAAAGTTGTTTGAGAAGGTGAAGATGTGTTAATATATGCTTTTGAGAGTTTCAGATTAGAATGTAGAGAGATATGAGCAAGAATTGCAGATTGTGGTAAAAAATGTAATGTACAAACAGTGTGTACTTCTAAGTAAAAGAAGCAGTGTTTGTCAAATTATAAAACAAAGAATGTAATAATACAACCTGTACTGTTCTATGAAACTCATTCTACATATGCGTGCGTCCGATTAAATTTGTGAGTGGTGAACATTGATATACCTGGAGTGAAAAGCTGTGGTGAGTGTTAACAAAGGTGTCTCAATAGGAATGAGTTACTTTATAAACTGTTATAAGATGAGATTTGATGGCATGCTATAATTTATTTGTGAAAAAAAAATGGGTATGGGGTGGAATTTTTCAGGAGAAAGGAATAACAAGTTACTGGTGCATTAGATATATTACCTACTGGCGGTCGCCAGTAGGTATATATAGTTAGGATTTTTTCTCTATGGGATTTTTGAAAATTCTATGTCTAATAACTTTGGCGTTTGTGGACGGAATTGGCTGAAATTTTCAGGAAAATGGCACATTTTGTTTCTGAGCAGCCCCTGAAAATTGGGGGGGGGGGTTCGTCCAGGGGGGGTCGAGAAAAAAGGGGGGTCCCAAAACGTGTTTTTAACATTGAGTTTTCCATAGGGCGGTTGGCCTCACTTTTAGCCCGAACGGCTGAATGGATTTGCACGAAACTTGGCAAAATTGTAGGGACTGGTAGCCCGATGTGCCTTTTGTAGGTCTCAATATATGTGCTACAGTGGATTTTGAGAAATTAACGTTTAAAAAAAGATATATATCTGTAACAGCGGACCGGGCAGCGCTCCAGTACGCGTACTTTTCGCGCAACGGAGCTTTGTGAAGCGAAGCTGATTGGTTCTCCGGCGTCTGTAAACATTCCAAACAGTCCGTAGCGGCCGCCATCTTGTCTCTCGGTAGGATCGAGAGACAAGAGGAGGCCAAAGCGAAGGGGCAAATGACCATAAGGGGGCATAGTAGATCCTCGCTGACCCCCTAGGTTTGATGTGGAGGTTTTAAAAGGGCCCCGCGGGGCAAAAAAAAATAATAATAATAATAATCGAACGGCTGAATGGATTTGCACGAAACTTGGTAAAATATTAGGGACTGGTAGCCCGATGTGCCTTTGCTAGGTCTCAATATATGTGCTCCAGTGGATTTTGAGAAATTAACGTTCAAAAAAAGATATATATCTGTAATAGCGCTCCGCTTCGCGTAACGGAGGTTTGCGAAGCTGATTGGTCATTCTGTCACTGGGCTATAGTTGGGCTACATCTGGCTGATATTTGGGCTACATTTGTTTTTTTTGTCTCTGGCGGCCATCTTTGGGCTACATTGGGCTACATTGGGCTTCATTGGGCTTCATTGGGCTACATTGGGCTACATTTGGGCTCCAACATATATATAGGCCAATGTAGCCCAATATATATTTTTCAAAGTTAATTTTCGTAAAAACCACTGGAGCATATATCTTGAGACATAGCAAAGGCACATCGGGCTACCAGTCCCTACAATTTTGCCAAGTTTCGTGGAAATCCATTGAGCCGTTCGAGCTAAAAGTGAGTCCAACCGCCCTATGGAAATGAAGGAAATGAATGGGTAATTTGTAATTAGCAAATAGCTCATCGCAAACTAGGAATGGTAAAGAATCGCTATTTATTCCTTAAAGTTCGCTATTTAGGAAATGCAAAAAACTTTGATGATACATATGGCGGTTCATCTCTAACAAGATAAGAAGCATAGGGATAGATTTATGATGACTGGCGCATCACCAGGGATGTGTTAGTCATTCTGTGCCGCTGTTCCGTCACCTATGGTGTGCTGCATTTACAATGCGGCGCATCATGGGGCAAAAACAGCACAGATGCGTGATGTATCTGTGCCGTAAAGGTGGCGCATTGCTGGAGTTGTATCGCAAGTGTGATGAAGCTCCAGCAAGGGTCGGGGGTGCCCCTGTCGCAGGGTTTCTGTTCTCACACAGAACTGTGGACAGAGGATTGGAACCTCGGCAAATTAGGGTGCCCCAAAACTCACCTTAGTAATCAAAAACCCCTTAGCAAGCTAGGTACAGTGTCACATTGGATATAACAAACTCTCAATGTTTAGACAATCCAGAATATGAACTTATAGTACCGCAGGATACGTGGAACTCATGAACAGTCGGTCGTTATATATTTCTTAGAAACCAGAACATGGAGTTAAGAAGAACACATGTGTATTTGAAATGTTTATTTACTAATGCCGTCTTCTCAGGCGTAGTATCTTAGATAATACAAGTACACATATTATCAGTAGCAAAATTACCAGCATAGTTACTAGTACATAAAAAGCGAATGGTGACAGTATGTTAACATGCTGTAAATGAATAAGAGTTAGCAACACTTATAAGCAGCCACGGGCCGTGGAGGGAGTTACGGTGGGGCAGGGAGGCAGGGAGGGGGAGGGGCAGGGTGGAGAGGGTCCACCCTGCCCCTCCCCCTCCCCGCCTCCCTGCCCCACCGTAACTCCCTCCACGGCCCGCGGCTGCTTATATCTCACCCTCCCTAATACACATATTATATTATTTGCTAAGAAGGTCTGTTTGTGTTGGTTTAGGGCGTGCCCATACTTTAGTGTCTTAGATTTGAAGGAATCACATCAGCATACACCAGCTCTCTCTTCATGTGAACCGCATCAAGTGTTGTGTATGTGTGTTCGGCAAAGCAATATAAAACCCGCCTCATGCCCAGAATTGGCAGAAGCTGCACTTATGTTATGAGTATGAAGTCGTGGAGATCAGACCTCATAACAATTCTGTATCGTGTTGTTCTTGAAACTTCAGCACTCGCTGTACAGATATAGTTTAACAAGCAAAGCAGATAGTAGAGCAATAACATATTATTCTCATGTAAACCACGATGAACTACTAGGTTGAAAGCTAAAGCAACAACTAAGTGTCGTGTGCAGAAGTTGCAAAAAAGGAAAAATGGCGTTTAAACCGGTAATGAGCCCATGCTAACTTAACACGGTGTAAAGATATCCAGGACCTAGATGACACCTCCCCATGATCCGGAAACGAACTGAATAAGATAATAGAAGTGCCATCTCATGAGAGCAGATTGCAACTTTATATGTGGACGGTCCGCAAGGTAAAACATTAAAAACTAGGAAAATTTAATGCTAAAGAAAAATAAAACAGCCAAGTACTTTATCGAGTCTTAAGCCAATAGGCAAGCTAAATAATAAAAACTTGACAAATAAGTCAATGAATTGTCAATGAAATGCTAGTACTCAGCATATCAAACATGAAAAAGGTCTATGACATAACTGTGTATGCAAAATAAGCTGCAACAGCCTCCAATAGGAAGTCACCGTCTTCATCCGAAAAGAGTTCAGCCATCCAATTTAAAAGCGGAAAAGAACATACGTGCTCTCCCAGCACCGGATCCTCTATCACCATCAGAGGACAGCTCGGTGGGTTTTCAAGAAAGCTCTGTTCCAAGAAAGACTGTGTTGCCGTCAGTAAATTCCAGGGACCAATTAGTCCATGCATCAATGCCACAGCCATAATCCTTTCGCCAGGACAAACCAACTCGTGAGTAATGATAGGAGTCATCAGCTGATTAAAGTCGACGTCAGGAGAAACCGGTCCGCAGAGACACAAATCAATGGCCCAATCGAAATCACAGGTCAGGCAGTGAAATACAGGCTGGACACAGGTGAAGTAGGAGAATCGAAAAGATAATCCATATGCCGTGCTTAATATCGCCAACGGCATTGTGCCATAATATTCTAGCATGCGATTGCGGAACAGTGTCAGCAGCTGCAGGGCGGGAGCTTGCACAGGAGGGACATCCATATTTAAAAATGTAAAAAAGCACAAGAGCGTCCGCTGGTAATGCAAGTAAAAATGGGAATCCACGAAGCAGAGTGGAAAAAATAGAATGAAAGAAAGCAGGGATGACTCCAAAGATTTTCTCAAATGAAGTCACGAGACCACTGGTAACAACTTTAAAAAAGTGCGCCAGGGCCTTTGTGGAGGACGCGTTAAAGATAGTCCGAACAATGTCGCTGAAATGCAAAGGCGAATCAGTATTTAAAAGGGTCTGCACCTCTGT
Source organism: Lissotriton helveticus (assembly GCF_964261635.1). NCBI lineage: Eukaryota > Metazoa > Chordata > Amphibia > Caudata > Salamandridae > Lissotriton > Lissotriton helveticus. The sequence goes on along the minus strand of NC_136059.1, from coordinate 1,888,067,607 downwards.
ACGGGTGTTCGCTATGTGAAGCACGAAAGTTTCACGGGCCGAACTCAAGGCCACCTCTCTCTGAGACAAAAGAGCTCTTATTCTTGCCATGCCGTTGAAATGTGCTCCCAAGGTTGGTATTTGTGGCCAGATTGAAAACTCCCTATGTTCATGTGTGGGAGGAAATAGAACATTTCTGCAGCAAATAACCCGTTCACTTACTGTTACGATAAAAGGAATACTTTTAATTAACCCAGAATAATCTTCATTATTGAGCATCAAATAACTACCATTTTCCAACAACTTGAACGTGGGGATGATAGCAGGAACTGGCGTGCCTTGCAACACGCAAGCCATATTTGGTCGGTGTTTGTTGCATGAACCGTGTAACTGTATGTGCCTACACATTAGTGAATGATCTGGCGTCTCAGTGCATTCCTCTCCATTCAGATAAACTTCTTGATCATCTTTGAAACATCTGTATGTGTATGGAAGCGACCAGACCTCATGAAGAAAAGCACTACCTAAAGGTTCATAACGACCTATTGGTATATATTTCATACAATTTGAAAACTTATATAAAGCAAAAGGCAGCGTTATTAAACCGTGGATAAGGCACGTTGCCAAAAAACCCGCAATCCTCTGCTGATGATGTCACTGAGCATGTCATGAATGATGTAATATGTGACATCATCAGCAGTGGATTACGGGTAATAGTATCTCTAGTTTACTCCCCTATAGCTGTCTTTCTTTTAACATAAGTGTCTGTTTCCTTCCCTTATACTTACTGTTTTTTTTTTTTTTTGGTTCACTTCCGGTTCGCGTACCGGCGAGCGAACTGGGAAGCGAACTACGAGAAATAGAGGTTGGCACAGTTCCAAATATTGTACCAATTTTTTAATAACGGGGAGGTAGTTCTGAAAAGAACTTTTTTTTATTGTTTTTGTTGTTTTGTATTTTTTTTATTATTTTTCTGAACATTTTTTTACTTTTTTTGAATTTTTCTGAACAGTTATATATTTTTTTGGGTTTTTCTTGCAGGGGGCAATGAAAACGATTCATTGTAAAGGGCTCAACAGGAGAAACAAAACAAAAAAAAAGTATTTATTATTTGGGGCGTTTCGTACAAACTTGCATATGATAGTCAATAGCTCTGTTGATCAGAGTGATGCTTCTTTCTCCGTAGCAAATGAATCCATTGCAATGTACGCAGACGTGTTTTACTTCATGAAATCTCGTTTGAATATTTGGCACCATCTCCCTGCCCTCTGGTCCCGTTACTTCCGGTACAACAGATCTTCTGGCCATAATAGGGAGATTATCTAGGTCGTTACGAAACTGTGCAGCACTGTAGTTGTTAGGATGCCACCTAGTCATATGGCGATGCATTGTGTAGTTTCCGAAACTGTATTTTTTGTCGGTCCCTCTGGACAGTCTATCTTGACATATAAGGCAAGTTACGTATCTTGCATTTACTTTTTTCTGACCTTTGGGAATTTTAAAAAATTGTCAAATAAAGTTTTCTTTCCGGTGAGACGTCCTGGGCTCCTCAGGCAAAAAGTGCCTCTCTTCGTGCTCGTCGTCCTGTTCCTCTTCTTCCTCTTCTTGCTGAATTATAACTTGAGCAGGTGGTCCACTCTTCCTTGGATGTGGTGGAGGTGGTGGGGAAGCACCAGCTGAAGCTACTAAAGAAGCCATTGCTCACTGGTAACAAAGGGTCTTTCTCTCACAATGATGAAAGTCAGAGTGAGGAAAGGAGGGATTTTCATCATTTGGGAAAAAAAAAATAGTTCTCAACCAATGAAAAGTGTTCATTTTAGATTATATGACCTGGTCTTACATCATTAGGAAACCAAAAGTGAAATGAACCAATGAAAAGTGTTATTACCAAGTCACATGACCTGCTGTGTTTACGTTAAGCGCTTTGCAGGGCCTCCCGGTTTGCTTCCAGAAACCTGTGCTTTGCGACTCGGTAAGCGTACCAGTTCGCTAACGTAGCACGTCATATGACGTATCACGCGACAACGCGAAACGTCATGCGGACGGGAGGCGTCACGATGTTGTTTTCTAACGCGGCAGTTGCGGTAAAGAAACGTTTACCGGCTCGCGGTCTATTTCGCGGCATCAAGGTCAGCTAACGGGAAGCTTCCCGATTCGCGAAGCGGGAACGAAGAAAAAAAAATATTTAAAAAAAAAATTATTAATAAACATATAAAATATATTTTTGGATTTAAAGAAGAATACATTTTACAGCTACAGATATTAGCTGTTAAAAAACCAATGAAATTCACTGAAAAAACCATAGGTTATAGACCATATATAGTTAGGAATTAGCATTTACAAAACCTTGAAAATTCACTGAAAAAACCATAGGTTATAGACCATATATAGTTAGGAATTAGCATTTAAAAAACCTTATTTTACTCACACAAAACCATTGAAATTCCATATATAGTTAGTTGCACTAACTATATATCGCGCACCCGCAATCCACTGCTGATCATGTCACATATTACATCATTCATGACATGGTCAGTGACATCACTGATGACATCACTGATGACATCTCAAATGACATCACTGATGAGATCACTGATGACATCTCATTTGACATCAATGACCACATCACTGATGATATCATTCATGTGACAATACAATGCATCTCCTCACATTTTAATATAACCTCTGTTTCACCCAGTGTTAAATACAGAGTATAATTTTTGAAACCATTGACACACCAATACTAGTTACTACATACGTACTCACTGATTCCTACGTCTACACACACATTCACTCATTCACCCATACAATCATTCATACATACAATCACTCATCTTTACAACACTATCATATGCACTCATACACCTATACAGACACTCACACTCTGCCACTCATCCATGGAGTTACTCACACACCTAGTCAGTCCTGTAAAGAATCAATCACACTTCCATTTTCTTGTCTATACAGTTAAACATAGAGCACCTTACATTTTCAAACATATACTAACACATACTTACTTTCTTATACAATCATTGATACAAGTACACATTGATCTGCACAGAGTCACACACCTCCCAGCCAGCCACACACACACTCAGTCACCCATACAAATACTTGGACAATCAATCAATAACCCATATAGTTAATCATATAGCTACTGATCAACACATGCAGCAGTTTACAGAACAACAGACATAATGATGCACAAATTAAGACAGTTTAGTCACTAACCCATGCACTCAGTGAGACACATTTAATCACTCACTCATACATTCAGTCATGCACCTACTAAATCCTTCGTCCAGACACTTATACATCTACTCATTCTTCAATATGTAAAACATATTTAAACTTTACAGAAACACACAGTCACTGGATGATGTCATCAGTGATCTCATCAGTGATGTCATTTGAGATGTCATCAGTGATGTCATCAGTGATGTCACTGACCATGTCATGAATGATGTAATATGTGACATGATCAGCAGTGGATTGCGGGTGCGCGATATATAGTTAGTGCAACTAACTATATATGGAATTTCAATGGTTTTGTGTGAGTAAAATAAGGTTTTTTAAATGCTAATTCCTAACTATATATGGTCTATAACCTATGGTTTTTTCAGTGAATTTTCAAGGTTTTGTAAATGCTAATTCCTAACTATATATGGTCTATAACCTATGGTTTTTTCAGTGAATATATATATATATATATATATGTGATTGGGGGTGAAAAATCTAGAAATGTTTATAAAATATATTCATGTATCACTGTTATCACATATTGACCTCAAAGTAACTTTTATCTTTTTCGTTATTTTGTCTTTTTTTAAGGAGGAAAATTTAAACTTGTCTCTGAGGAAATAATTATCTGCTTACATAAGCGGGTGTTACCTCGAAACCGGGCCGGTCCTCGGATGCTTGTTTCTGTTCTGGGAAGGACATGGCTTTTGTAGTTCGGACTGGACTGTTCCCATGGGGCACAGGGTCAGCGCTGATTTGCATATCGCCATTGTCTAACCTAGGGTGGTGTGGAGTGGAAAAACGATGGATTTGGGCCCAGATCTTTGGACTGGGGTGAATGTGTGACATTGATCCACATTCTGTCCATCATTGTTGTGTTTGCAGTTACCGCTCTAAGTGTACTGGGGATGCTCAGACGTGAGTCCCAGGCACTTCACACCAATGGAATCAAGCAAGCCGGGCTGAAAAGAGGTGTTACCTCGAAACCGGGCCGGTCCTCGGATGCTTGTTTCCGTTCTGGGAAGGACATGGTTTTTGTAGTTCGGACTGGACTGTTCCCATGGGGCACAGGGTCAGCGCTGATTTGCATATCGCCATTGTGTAACCCAGGGTGGTGTGGAGTGGAAAAACGATGGATTTGGGCCCAGATCTTTGGACTGGGGTGAATGGGTGACATTGATCCACATTCTGTCCATCATTGTTGTGTTTGCAGTTACTACATAAGCAGCAAAGCAGAGCCTTGTTAAGAGAAGCAGGATTATTGTGTGGTTCAGAACTCAATACCTCTTTATGCACAGCGTATTCAGGTTGGAAGTATGTGGCGTGGCCTGAAAAGTTGAATACTTCAGAAGCATGAGCTAACTTCAGATGAAATAGGCTTTGTGAACTGCGTACATCGATATGCTGCTTTGCTGAGACGTTTTGCCACCTAGCCTGCTGTAACATAGCATGAATTTTAAGACTCTTTGGCAGTCGTGAGGTGGCTAAAACACTGAAAAGGAAGTGCTGGCGACACACAATCTAGTAGGCAAATAAAGTGGAAAGGGGGTGTTTTTAGGAGGTGCTTATGAGCTTTAGAACATTTGTTATGCATTTTAAGTTGCTTTTTTCATGTTATAGTTGTTTATAGTGTATATTAATGTAGTTGTTGTAACTTTGTATTGTTGCTAAATTGTTTTGATGTATTAAATACGTTTAAAATTACTTTGGATTGGTTTTCTTAATACTTATTATATATTTCAAGTTTATTATAGTATTGCAAAATTCTGTAAAACTGTCAGTACCAGGTTGAGGTACTGTGATTATGCTATGACATGTATATCTATTACCCTAAAGAGAGATGGTAATACAGGAGCCAATTACTTGCAATGCAGGAATGGTTAGTTGCTATGCAACAGTGAAGTCTTGCATGCTGTAGTATAGGTAACTGTAATGTAAGGAGGGATTTTTGCACAGGGGTGAGTGCATTTTTATACTCTAATACAAACTGCTATCATTGCTGTGCACACCCTGTTTTGTATTGGTGTTGTCATTTGGATGCGTTTGAAATACAGGTAAGTATATTTCCTCAATAAAATATGACAGAGAGGATACTTCATTTTATACTGTACTATGGACATTCATCAGTATGAAGAGAGGTATGCGTAGAGAGAAAAATTCTACCTACAGCCTACTTTGCACATGTTATTCTGTGAATATGTCTCACCTGAGAGAGCAGTGTGTTTTCAATCATAGTCTCTATAGATGGTATGTAAAGCATACCTTTCAGCATAAAGGTAATTTAACCTCTATATTTTACTTTTACTTCTCTAATACTGGGGAGAGGTGTGAACACAATGTAAGGCCACATTTCACACCATCATTTGCACAAACATTATCCAAGAGATGCATCAGAAAAGGGATACCAGTCTCTGTACATACTATACTAAGCAGAGTTATCATGTAAGAGACTTGTGTCAGGAAACAGAGCACTTACTCCTCACAGTCTACTGTGCATACCTATCAGCATGAGAAGAGGTATGAGTTGAGAGATACATTTTTCTCAAATTCTTCTAGATACACCACTTACTCTGGTAAGATGTGCTAGCAGAGAAATGATTCCCTTCACAGACAGCACTGCATATAACTGTTGTTCCAAGGAGTGGTATGAGGACAGAGGCCACTGGTTAACTACACTATACTGTAAATCCAAGTTGTCCTGGAGATAGGTGTTAGTGCAGAAGGCAATGGCCCTATTCACAAAAGTAATCTTAGGCAAAATCCTAACTTTATGACTTTCGGTATTCACAAAGGGCCTTTAGGAGTAGTAAAGTTAGCAATCCTGACTTTACTTCTCCAAAATGTCCTTTGTGAATACTGAAAGTCGTAAAGTTAGGATTTTAGGACCAAAACTTGAGTTTAACTGAGACAAAATCCTATTTTTACAACTTTCAGTATTCACAAAGTGCATTTTGGAGTAGTAAAGTTAGGAATCCTAACTGCACTACTCCTATATGCCCTGTGTGAATACCGAAAGTCGTAAAGTAAAGATTTGTCTCAGATTACTTTTGTGAATCAGGCCCAATATTTCCATACATATCTGTGATGCTGGGGAGAGATAAGTGGACAGGGAAATCAATTCCAACACACTAATACATATGAATATTTCACTGTAGAGAACTATGGGGCCGATTAGGATGGAGGATTTTCCGCCTCCTCCGGGCCGGCGGAAGCCACCTCCGGCCCGGAGGAGGCGGAAAATCCTCTGCGGAGTCACCAAAGACCCACCGCCGCATTAGGATGGCTGGTGGGTCTTGGTTTCCGTCCGCTGCTTTTCCGCCGCGGTCGGATTACAACCGCGGCGGAAAAGCTCTCATTTGGCTGGCAGTGTCTATCAGACACCGCAAGCCAAATTAGGAAGCATTTGTAAACATGCTTTTCCGCGGCGGTTTTTCTGCCGTGGAAAAGCATGTGTACATTTGATTTCGGGGGCCCGTTGCGGGCCCCCAGATTGTAGGCGGGTGGGGGGTGCACATGGGGGGTACCTATGGTACCCCCCAGTATTTACATGCACAAAGCGGCAGGCACCGCGCGGTGCCTGCCGCTTTGTGCATGTAAATATTAAACATGCACTTTTAACATTGCGGCGGGTGCTGCTTGAAGCAGCACCCGCCGCAATGTTAAATATCCAGGATGTGACTGCCAGGGTGGCGGTCACATCCTAATTTGCACGGAGGGACCGCCGCAGCCCATGCGGAAGGTCCCTCCACCTCTGGGATGGCGGACGGACGCAAATCCGTCCGCCATCCTAATCGGCCCTTATATGTGGGGAGGATAGCACGTATTATACTTAGTCTGGAAATGTGAGGTGAGTACCATCCCCTACCTACTATGCATACTACTGACCCTGGGAATTGTGTGAATGGAGAGGAAGTGTCTCTTTATACCTTACTCAACACCCTAGTTATCCTCATTGCAAGGTCTCAGTGGAGAAGGCAGACTCTCCCCATAATCTAGTAATGTGGATTGTAAGAGGTAAGTACTGTAATGAAGGAAAATATAAATTCTACTTCTAAAGTATTTTTACAATCTAGGGGAAGTCTCTCGGGATCATATAAAAAAGGGGGTAGCAAAAACCTGGTGCATATAAATTATATCTATTACAAGAGGATATCTTCAGTGAAAATGCAAATTCCATTATAAAAGTGCACTCTTGCGAGAGGCCCACAAGAGTCAACCACGCTCTATATGAGAGTATCATGGATCTCATGAATATCTCGTAAGAATCATCAAGAAGGAAAAAAAGGGTAACAGTACAAAACACATACATAATGAAAGTATCGGACGGCTCTGAAAGGAGCTTTTTAAATAACAATTTCTAACAACTGTATTATTTGTGTTTTATAACAATATCAACTTTTAAAAAAAAGAGTACAACATAAGCAAGACATTGGGAGTAAACCAAAACAACATATCCTTCAAAACAAAGAGGAAAAAGAACTAAGATTTTTTTTTTTCAAACCACTGTCTAGGTGGGCAGTTATAATCCTGGACAAGCATTTCCCTTGCAGCCTTGCTTGTCTCAGAAAAAAATGATCTACTTGCATTAGCAGCAAAAGAGGGCTTTGTTCAGATAGCAAGAGCTGTTATCTGCTTGAGTGTTAAGTACCTGGGCAGGCACAGTGTCACCAGGATGAATATGTGAATGCCCCTAATGAGTTATCAAGCTCTGCGGCATGGGCTAACTCAGGTAGAGACAAGGCATTTAGGGTGCATAGCCCTCAAATGCCACCACATCCCAGTGGTACTCATGCTGTATTGCTTGTTCTGGCTACTCCTACTGAATTATTTTTTTATATATTTTACAAATCACATATTTCTCAGATACTTCTTTCCCACATGCTCTCATTTGAAAGCATTCACACACATAAGACTGATTGGGTGGCTGAGTTGCAGTGAACACCAGTGGGGTTCTCATCTGAATCTGAGGATGACATTCTGGTGAGAGAAAATCTGCAGTGTCACAGAGCTAGCCAAAAAGGTCTAAACACAGCAAATCCCAATCGGAAAATTAAGCGACAAGGAAGGAATCTTTCTCTGCTAACTAAAGACATCTGTATTAACCAATCACAATCTTTTCTTGGGATTTCTTTCCTCTCCCGGGAGTCTTGGGGGGGTCTCATGAGAAGACCTTGAGATTATAAAAACAGAGAACTTTCTTAATATCTCAAACACCAAAATACATCAACTGTTGTTCTACTTTATGTGACACTTCTCATATATTACTTTCTTCAAAGCGACAAAAGTACACTGTTATAAACTTCATTTAAAATGTTCAATCTGGCTAGTGGATCACGAGAGCCAGACAAAAAGTACAGCTCCATTTTAGTCCATGCAGGGGATTGTGTGTTTGACTCTTGTGACCATCTCATGAGAGCCTTAAGTTTGTAAACGAAACAACTACTACAATATACATAGTGTACTGACTTTAACCCCTTCCATGCTGCCGTCGGCCATTGGCCGACGGCAGCACTACCTCGCTGGTGCTACCGTCGGCCAATGGGCGACGCGGCCGCGCCCGTTTTTTAAAATGGCCGCACTGTCGCGAAATCGCCGAAGCAGCCAACGGGTTAATATTAAAGATTAGCATTCAATAATGACTGACCATATGGGAAATATCTCTGTGCAATTGATTAGAATGAAATTTGTGACTCTATGATCTCGCAAGCCTCCGCAAGAGCAATCACACACCTTAAAAATGGATGTACATAGTGAAAACACCTAGTTTACCATATAGGAGAATTAGATCAGTGTGTTTTTAATATATAAATATGAAGTTTATGTAAACACACATAAAGAAGTATGAAAAATATACTGGGAAAAATGTTGTATATGTGAGTTACAAAAATGAAGAAGTTGGTCATTCTCAGTGCAAACATTGTTGGAGTAGTTAGTTTCTATGCAGTTTTACATATATTTTTATTTTTGAAAAAGTCTAGATATTTACTGAGAAAACCAAAGGTTAAAATAACATTACCATTAGGTGTACTAAAAATAGGTGTTTTCGATTAAAAAAACCTTAGAAGTTCACTGAAAAAAACAAGGGTTAAGGTAATGTTTTAGTTAGGTGAATTTCTCAGTGACGACGATATTGTTTTTAACAAAAAAAAATCAACATTCACTGTCTAAAGTTAGCAGCACTAACTATAACTTGTGCTCCCACCATGCACTACTTATGACCTCAAATATGAAACCACTCATGACATGTTTTATGACATAACTAGCAGCCCGCCCGACCTTGTCTGGGAGCAATCAGGCTTCCCTGCCCCCGTCCGCCCCGACATAGCAGCCCATCCCGAAATGAGTGTTCATGGCCCCCGTCCGCACCGGCCCCCGCCCGCCTCCCGCCATGAGTGTTCAGGGCCCCAAGCCCCCGCCCGCCCCGTCCCCACCTGCGCCGACCCCCGCCTGGCCCGACATTGCCCCCGGAGCCTTACCTCAGCCGCCGCTCCTCGCCGCTGGTCACCGCTCCTTCCCGCCTGTCCCCCGCTCCTCACCGCCTGTCCGCCGCTCCTCTCCGCTTGGTCCGCCGCTCCTCCCAGCGCCATGTCCGCCGCTCCTCCTCGCACTCCTGGACGCCGCTCCTCCCCGCGCTCCTGACTGTCAGCACGCAGGTTGCGGCCGGCGCTTCTTCCACGGGACTACTTTTTTTCCGCAAATTCTTTTTAATAACGTATATTTTTTAACTTTATATAGCCTCACCCTGACGATTACAACGATGTATCGGGTGTGTGGATTGGCGCTGTGGTTCCCGAGTTTACCCGCCTCAAAGGTTCAAAGTTATTCCTTTATAATAGTAGTATAGATTTTTTAAATAACGTATATATTTTAACTTTATATAGCCTATGTCCATCTGCACACCCTGACGATTACAACGATGTATCGGGTGTGTGGATTGGCGCTGTGGTTCCCGAGTTTACTCGCCTCAAAGGTTCAAAGTTCTTCCTTTATAATAGTAGTATAGATATAGTATAGATTTTTTAAATAACATATATTTTTTTACTTTATATAGCCTATGTCCATCTGCACACCCTGACGATTACAAAGATGTATCGGGTGTGTGGATTGGTGCTGTGGTTCCCGAGTTTACCCGCCTCAAAGGTTCAAAGTTCTTCCTTTATAATAGTAGTATAGATTTATTAAATTACTGATTATAGCTCAAATGACATCAATATCCGATCTTCTTTTTCACAAATATTGCTGTATACATTGCTATGTCTTTACACATAGCATAGCTCGCAGTAGCAATTAACCACACATATTCTGGAAACGCTCTTTGAATATGCTCTACAAACTGTATACAACTGTTCAGAGAAAGCCAAAATAGTGATTGCCAATTCCAAAACAAATGCCTTACTATGGACAGCTTTTATATGTATGAAACCCCTGACACGTGAATAAATGGGTGTGTGAGTAGCGATATGGGTGAGTGTGTGGCTGAGTGAGTGGCTGTATGAGTGAGTGAGTAGGGGCATGAGTGGCTCTGTGGATGAGTGAGTAGTTATGATTCAGTGAGCACTTGTGTGAGTCTGTAAATGGTAATGTGAGTTGCTGTGTGTGTGTGAGTTGGTGTATGAGAGATTGTATGGGTTGTTTGTGGGTGTGTGATTGCTTCTCTTGGTGATGTCATCAGTTATGTCATCAATGATGTAATTTAAGATGTCATCAGTGATGTCACTGACCATGAGTAGTGTAGAAATCACTGATGACATCTTAAATGACACTACTGATGACATCATCCAGTGAATGTAAGTGTTTTTAAGAGCTACTGATGTCATCGGTGATGTCATTTACGATGTCATGTTAAATCACAAGCAGTGCATTGAGGGGGCAAGAGTTATAGTTAGCTCAGCTAACTTTAACGGCTGAATTTCTCTCGTTTTGTATGAGAGACATGTCAGCCTAACTAAAACGTCCCTGTTACCTATGTTTTTTTCTGTGAATTTCTAAGGTTTTTTACATTCTAATATCTAACTATAACGTCCCTGAAACCTGTGTTTTTTCAGTGCATTTCTAAGGTTTTTTAAATGCTAATTTCTAATTATAAAGTATCTGATACCTGTGTTTTCGTCAGTGAATTTCTATGTTTTTTTAACTAGTAGTCATGACTGACTAGGTGTATGAGTAACTCCATGGATGAGTGACAGTCTGTGAGTGTCTGTTTACACTGAGTGTATCTAAGGTTATATTAGAGTCTGAAGAGGTTCATCGTATTATCACATGAATGATGTCATCAGTGATGTTGTCAGTGATGTCATTTGAGTTGTCATCAGTGATGTCATCAGTGATGTCACTGACCATGTCATGAATGATGTAATATGTGACATCATCAGCAGTGGATTGCGGGTGCGCGATATATAGTTAGTGCAACTAACTATATATGCGTATTTCAATGGTTTTGTGTGAGTAAAATAAGGTTTTAAAAATACTAATTCCTAACTATATATGGTCTATAACCTATGGTTTTTTCAGTGAATTTACAAGGTTTTGTAAATGCTAATTCCTAACTATATATGGTCTATAACCTATGGTTTTTTCAGTGAATTTCAATGCTTTTTTAATAGCAAATTTCAAAAGCTGTGAAATGTATTCTTCTTTTAACCCCTTCGCTGCTAGGCCTTTTCCCCCTCCTGTGCTAAGGCTTTTTTTGGTGTTTTGGGGTAGTGCGCGCTTAGGCCCTTGTAACTTTTTGACCACATAAGGGATCCGCGCCAAATTTGCGTCCTTTTCTTCCAACATCATGGGGATTCTAAAGGCGCCCAGGGTTTGTGGATTCCCTTGGAGGGGTCCCAGAAATTAACCAAAATATAGTGTTTTTTTTGTTTTTTTCAGAAAAATGGGAAAAACGGGCTGCAAATGAAAGCCTCTGGCTTTTTCCCTGAATATGGTATTAAAAAAGAGTTTGTGGGGCTGAATTCTCCATTTTCTCAGCTTTTAGGGAATGACAGTGTTTTGTCAGAGAACCGAAATTTTTCACTCAGTTTTGGCATTTTTCTGGGACATAGCCTATTTTTGCTATTTTTAGAGCTTTCCACCTCCTTCCAGTTAATGGTAGAAATGAGTTTGAAAGCAATAATGGATCCTGGAAAGCTTTACATTTCCGAAAAATAGACAAAATTCTGAATTCAGAAAGGGGTCATTTGTCTAAATCCATGAAGGTTTCTTTATAGAAACTAACAGTTAGATATTGGAATATTTGAAAATTTGTTGAAAACAACGGCCTTTTGTCTCAACGTTTTCACCTATAACTTTCTCTAATTTTGACAGCTCTTGGAAAGCAATATACCGTTACATCCGTTAGACCTTCCTGGTTGTGGGGATATATGGGACTTGTAGTTTCACCAAGAACCCGACGAACCCAGATCCAAAAACTGAGCAGCAACTTGCAATGGTATTTTTTCATTTACTGGGTATAGTGCACTTTGTCTTGGAAAATGTACACATGGAATAATCTGTATGAAAGACACCTATGTATGTATGAATTGGGTACAAATTATAGAGTTCAGAAACAGTATATAATTGCACATTTTCAAAGTTGGGAATACTCATACTAGCATGAGAATTATTGGTCATTTTTCATAAAGTTTTTTTTTCTACACAATATCTTTCATTCAAAGGGAGAAATGCAAGAAAGCTCAATTGGTAATAACAGTTGATTTACAAATATGAATTACCCCAAGTGTCCCGATAAAAACGGTACCTCACTTGTGTGGGTCGGCCTTGTGCCTGCGACAGGAAACGGCGCAAAATGCAACGTGGTCACACCTAAATTTTGCAGTTACAAATTGACCCTTTTTTGGCAAAGTGCCTACCTGTAGTTTTTGCACCCTAGTTCTTCCGGCACCTAGGGAAACCTAGCAAACCTATACATTTTTGAAAAGTAGACACCCAGGGGAATTCAGGATGGGATGACTCGACTGCCTACCACCAGGTTTTGTTACCCAGAATCCCTTGCAAAGCTCAGATTTTGACAAAAAAAACACATTTTCCTCACATTACTGTGGTGGAAAGTTCTGGAATCTGCGTGGATCAACAAATTTCCACCCACCCAGCGTGCCCCCAGGTCTCCCAAAAAAAATGGTACCTCACTTGTGTGGGTCGGCCTTGTGCCTACGACGGGAAACGGCACAAAATGCAACGTGGTCGCTCCTCAATTTCCCAGTGAAATCTTAAGCTCTTTGGACAAAGAGACTACCTTTTGTTTTTGAGCCGTAGCTCAACCAGCACCTAGGGAAACCTAGCAAACCTATACATTTTTAAAAACTAGACACCCAGGGCAATTCAGGATGGGGTGACTCGTCTGCCTACCCCCAGGTTTTGTTACCCAGAATCCCTTGCAAACATAAATATTTGACCAAAAAAAAACTTTTTCCTCACATTTCTGTGGTGGAAAGTTCTGGAATCTGCATGGATCAACAAATTTCCACCCACCCAGCGTGCCCCTAGGTCTCCCGAAAAAAATGGTACCTCACTTGCGTGGGTAGGCATAGTGGCTGCGACATGAAACCGCGCAAAACGCAGCATGGTCGCATCTCAATTTCCCAGTGAAATTTAGCACGATTCGGACAAAAAGACTACCTTTTGTTTTTGCGCCGTAGCTCTGCCAGCACCTAGGGAAACCTAGCAACCCTATACATTTTTGAAAACTAGACAACCAGGGCAATTCGGGATGGGGTGACTCGTCTGCCTACCCCCAGGTTTTGTTACACAGAATCCCTTTCAAACAAAAAAATTTGACCAAAAAAACACATTTTCCTCACATTTCTGTGGTGGAAAGTTCTGGAATCTGCGTGGATCAACAAATTTCCACCCACCCAGCGTGCCCCCAGGTCTCTCGAAAAAAATGGTACCTCACTTGCGTGGGTAGGCATAGTGGCTGCGACATGAAACAGCGCAAAACGCAGCATGGTCGCACCTCAATTTCCCAGTGAAATTTAGCACGATTCGGACAAAAAGACTACCTTTTGTTTTTACGCCGTAGCTCAGCCAGCACCTAGGGAAACCTAGCAAACATATACATTTCTGAAAACTAGACACCCAGGGCAATTCAGGATGGGGTGACTCGTCTGCCTACCCCCAGGTTTTGTTACCCAGAATCCCTTTCAAACAAAAAAATTTGACCAAAAAAACACATTTTCCTCACATTTCTGTGGTGGAAAGTTCTGGAATCTGCGTGGATCAACAAATTTCCATCCACCCAGTGTGCCCCCAGGTCTCCCAAAAAAAATGGTACCCCACTTGCGTGGGTAGGCATAGTGGCTGCGACATGAAACAGCGCAAAACGCAGCATGGTCGCACCTCAATTTCCCAGTGAAATTTTGCACGATTCGGACAAAAAGACTACCTTTTGTTTTTGCGCCGTAGCTCTGCCAGCACCTAGGGAAACCTAGCAAACCTATACATTTCTGAAAACTAGACACCCAGGGCGATTCAGGATGGGGTGACTCGTCTGCCTACCCCCAGGTTTTGTTACCCAGAATCCCTTTCAAACAAAAAAATTTGACCAAAAAAACACATTTTCCTCACATTTCTGTGGTGGAAAGTTCTGGAATCTGCGTGGATCAACACATTTCCATCCATCCAGTGTGCCCCCAGGTCTCCCGAAAAAAATGGTACCTCACTTGCGTGGGTAGGCATAGTGGCTTCGACATGAAACAGCGCAAAACGCAGCATGGTCGCACCTCAATTTCCCAGTGAAATTTAGCACGATTCGGACAAAAAGACTACCTTTTGTTTTTGCGCCGTAGCTCTGCCAGCACCTAGGGAAACCTAGCAAACCTATACATTTCTGAAAACTAGACACCCAGGGCAATTCAGGATGGGGTGACTCGTCTGCCTACCCCCAGGTTTTGTTACCCAGAATCCCTTTCAAACAAAAAAATTTAACCAAAAAAACACATTTTCCTCACATTTCTGTGGTGGAAAGTTCTGGAATCTGCGTGGATCAACAAATTTCCATCCACCCAGCGTGCCCCCAGGTCTCCCAAAAAAAATGGTACCTCACTTGCGTGGGTAGGCATAGTGGCTGCGACATGAAACAGCGCAAAACGCAGCATGGTCGCACCTCAATTTCCCAGTGAAATTTAGCACGATTCGGACAAAAAGACTACCTTTTGTTTTTGCGCCGTAGCTCTGCCAGCACCTAGGGAAACCTAGCAAACTATACATTTCTGAAAACTAGACACCCAGGGAAATTCAGGATGGGGTGACTCGTCTGCCTACCCCCAGGTTTTGTTACCCAGAATCCCTTACAAACATAAAAATTTGACCCAAAAAACACATTTTCCTCACATTTCTGTGGTGGAAAGTTCTGGAATCTGCATGGATCAACAAATTTCCACCCACCCAGCGTGCCCCCAGGTCTCCCGAAAAAAATGGTACCTCACTTGCGTGGGTAGGCATAGTAGGTGCGACATGAAACCGCGCAAAACGCAGCATGGTTGCACCTCAATTTCCCAGTGAAATTTAGCACGATTCGGACAAAAAGACTACCTTTTGTTTTTACGCCGTAGCTCTGCCAGCACCTAGGGAAAACTAGCAAACCTATACATTTCTGAAAACTAGACACCCAGGGCAATTCAGGATGGGGTGACTCGTCTGCCTACCCCCAGGTTTTGTTACCCAGAATCCCTTTCAAACAAAGAAATTTGACCAAAAAAACACATTTTCCTCACATTTCTGTGGTGGAAAGTTCTGGAATCTGCGTGGATCAACAAATTTCCATGCACCCAGTGTGCCCCTACGTCTCCCGAAAAAAATGGTACCTCACTTGCGTGGGTAGGCATAGTGGCTGCGACATGAAACAGCGCAAAACGCAGCATGGTCGCACCTCAATTTCCCAGTGAAATTTAGCACGATTCGGACAAAAAGACTACCTTTTGTTTTTACGCCGTAGCTCTGCCAGCACCTAGGGAAACCTAGCAAACCTATACATTTCTGAAAACTAGACACCCAGGGCAATTCAGGATGGGGTGACTCGTCTGCCTACCCCCAGGTTTTGTTACCCAGAATCCCTTACAAACATAAAAATTTGACCAAAAAAACACATTTTCCTCACATTTCTGTGGTGGAAAGTTCTGGAATCTGCGTGGATCAACAAATTTCCACCCACCCAGCGTGCCCCCAGGTCTCCCGAAAAAAATGGTACCTCACTTGCATGGGTAGGCATAGTGGCTGCGACATGAAACAGCGCAAAACGCAGCATGGTCGCACCTCAATTTCCCCGTGAAATTTAGCACGATTCGGACAAAAAGACTACCTTTTGTTTTTGCGCCGTAGCTCTGCCAGCACCTAGGGAAACCTAGCAAACCTATACATTTCTGAAAACTAGACACCCAGGGCAATTCAGGATGGGGTGACTCGTCTGCCTACCCCCAGGTTTTGTTACCCAGAATCCCTTACAAACATAAAAATTTGACCAAAAAAACACATTTTCCTTACATTTCTGTGGTGGAAAGTTCTGGAATCTGCGTGGATCAACAAATTTCCACCCACCCAGCGTGTCCCCAGGTCTCCCGAAAAAAATGGTACCTCACTTGCGTGGGTAGGCATAGTGGCTGCGACATGAAACAGCGCAAAACGCAGCATGGTCGCACCTCAATTTCCCAGCGAAATTTAGCACGATTCGGACAAAAAGACTACCTTTTGTTTTTGCGCCGTAGCTCAGCCAGCACCTAGGGAAACCTAGCAAACCTATACATTTCTGAAAACTAGACACCCAGGGCAATTCAGGATGGGGTGACTCGTCTGCCTACCCCCAGGTTTTGTTACCCAGAATCCCTTTCAAACAAAAAAATTTAACCAAAAAACCACATTTTCCTCACATTTCTGTGGTGGAAAGTTCTGGAATCTGCGTGGATCAACAAATTTCCATCCACCCAGCGTGCCCCCAGGTCTCCCAAAAAAAATGGTACCTCACTTGCGTGGGTAGGCATAGTGGCTGCGACATGAAACAGCGCAAAACGCAGCATGGTCGCACCTCAATTTCCCAGTGAAATTTAGCACGATTCGTACAAAAAGACTACCTTTTGTTTTTGCGCCGTAGCTCTGCCAGCACCTAGGGAAACCTAGAAAACCTATACATTTCTGAAAACTAGACACCCAGGGAAATTCAGGATGGGGTGACTCGTCTGCCTACCCCCAGGTTTTGTTACCCAGAATCCCTTACAAACATAAAAATTTGACCCAAAAAACACATTTTCCTCACATTTCTGTGGTGGAAAGTTCTGGAATCTGCGTGGATCAACAAATTTCCACCCACCCAGCGTGCCCCCAGGTCTCCCGAAAAAAATGGTACCTCACTTGCGTGGGTAGGCATAGTAGGTGCGACATGAAACCGCGCAAAACGCAGCATGGTTGCACCTCAATTTCCCAGTGAAATTTAGCACGATTCGGACAAAAAGACTACCTTTTGTTTTTACGCCGTAGCTCTGCCAGCACCTAGGGAAAACTAGCAAACCTATACATTTCTGAAAACTAGACACCCAGGGCAATTCAGGATGGGGTGACTCGTCTGCCTACCCCCAGGTTTTGTTACCCAGAATCCCTTTCAAACAAAAAAATTTGACCAAAAAAACACATTTTCCTCACATTTCTGTGGTGGAAAGTTCTGGAATCTGCGTGGATCAACAAATTTCCATGCACCCAGTGTGCCCCTACGTCTCCCGAAAAAAATGGTACCTCACTTGCGTGGGTAGGCATAGTGGCTGCGACATGAAACAGCGCAAAACGCAGCATGGTCGCACCTCAATTTCCCAGTGAAATTTAGCACGATTCGGACAAAAAGACTACCTTTTGTTTTTACGCCGTAGCTCTGCCAGCACCTAGGGAAACCTAGCAAACCTATACATTTCTGAAAACTAGACACCCAGGGCAATTCAGGATGGGGTGACTCGTCTGCCTACCCCCAGGTTTTGTTACCCAGAATCCCTTACAAACATAAAAATTTGACCAAAAAAACACATTTTCCTCACATTTCTGTGGTGGAAAGTTCTGGAATCTGCGTGGATCAACAAATTTCCACCCACCCAGCGTGCCCCCAGGTCTCCCGAAAAAAATGGTACCTCACTTGCATGGGTAGGCATAGTGGCTGCGACATGAAACAGCGCAAAACGCAGCATGGTCGCACCTCAATTTCCCCGTGAAATTTAGCACGATTCGGACAAAAAGACTACCTTTTGTTTTTGCGCCGTAGCTCTGCCAGCACCTAGGGAAACCTAGCAAACCTATACATTTCTGAAAACTAGACACCCAGGGCAATTCAGGATGGGGTGACTCGTCTGCCTACCCCCAGGTTTTGTTACCCAGAATCCCTTACAAACATAACAATTTGACCAAAAAAACACATTTTCCTTACATTTCTGTGGTGGAAAGTTCTGGAATCTGCGTGGATCAACAAATTTCCACCCACCCAGCGTGTCCCCAGGTCTCCCGAAAAAAATGGTACCTCACTTGCGTGGGTAGGCATAGTGGCTGCGACATGAAACAGCGCAAAACGCAGCATGGTCGCACCTCAATTTCCCAGTGAAATTTAGCACGATTCGGACAAAAAGACTACCTTTTGTTTTTGCGCCGTAGCTCAGCCAGCACCTAGGGAAACCTAGCAAACCTATACATTTCTGAAAACTAGACACCCAGGGCAATTCAGGATGGGGTGACTCGTCTGCCTACCCCCAGGTTTTGTTACCCAGAATCCCTTACAAACATACAAATTTGACCAAAAAAACACATTTTCCTTACATTTCTGTGGTGGAAAGTTCTGGAATCTGCGTGGATCAACAAATTTCCACCCACCCAGCGTGCCCCCAGGTCTTCCGAAAAAAATGGTACCTCACTTGCGTGGGTAGGCATAGTGGCTGCGACATGAAACAGCGCAAAACGCAGCATGGTCGCACCTCAATTTCCCAGTGAAATTTAGCACGATTCGGACAAAAAGACTACCTTTTGTTTTTGCGCCGTAGCTCAGCCAGCACCTAGGGAAACCTAGCAAACCTATACATTTCTGAAAACTAGACACCCAGTGCAATTCAGGATGGGGTGACTCGTCTGCCTACCCCCAGGTTTTGTTACCCAGAATCCCTTTCAAACAAAAACATTTGACCAAAAAAACACATTTTCCTCACATTTCTGTGGTGGAAAGTTCTGGAATCTGCGTAGATCAACAAATTTCCATCCACCCAGTGTGCCCCCAGGTCTCCCGAAAAAAATGGTACCCCACTTGCGTGGGTAGGCATAGTGGCTGCGACATGAAACAGCGCAAAACGCAGCATGGTCGCACCTCAATTTCCCAGTGAAATTTTGCACGATTCGGACAAAAAGACTACCTTTTGTTTTTGCGCCGTAGCTCTGCCAGCACCTAAGGAAACCTAGCAAACCTATACATTTTTGAAAACTAGACACCCAGGGGAATTCAGGATGGGGTGACTCGTCTGCCTACCCCCAGGTTTTGTTACCCAGAATCCCTTGAAAACATAAATATTTGATCAAAAAAACACATTTTCCTCACATTTCTGTGGTGGAAAGTTCTGGAATCTGCGTGGATCAACAAATTTCCACTCACCCAGCGTGCCCCCAGGTCTCCCGAAAAAAATGGTACCTCACTTGCGTGGGTAGGCATAGTGGCTGCGACATGAAACAGCGCAAAACGCAGCATGGTCGCACCTCAATTTCCCAGTGAAATTTTGCACGATTCGGACAAAAAGACTACCTTTTGTTTTTGCGCCGTAGCTCTGCCAGCACCTAGGGAAACCTAGCAAACCTATACATTTCTGAAAACTAGACACCCAGGGCAATTCAGGATGGGGTGACTCGTCTGCCTACCCCCAGGTTTTGTTACCCAGAATCCCTTACAAACATAAAAATTTGACCAAAAAAACACATTTTCCTCACATTTCTGTGGTGGAAAGTTCTGGAATCTGCGTGGATCAACAAATTTCCACTCACCCAGCGTGCCCCCAGGTCTCCCGAAAAAAACGGTACCTCACTTGCGTGGGTAGACATAGTGGCTGCAACAGGAAACGGTTCAAATCGTACGGTGGTGAATTTACATTACCTTATTGCAAAACTACCTTGATTTTGGGGGGGGGGATCTGAATTTGTGGCCCGGGGCTCGGTGGTATTCTTTGCAAAGTAGCAAACCCAAACAGTTCTGAAAACTAGACACCTGGGGGAGTCCAGGGAGGTATGGCATGCATGGGTCCCCCAATGTTTTCCTACCCAGAACTCTCTGCAAACCTTAAAATTAGGTAAAAATTGCCCTTTTCCAAACTTTTTGGCGTGGGATCGCCGTGCCGGCAAAAAAGTCGTACCACCCTGCGTTCCCCTTGTTCTCCCGAGTAAAAGGATACCTCACTTGTGTGGGTGCCCCAAAGCAGAACACCCCAAAAATGAATTTTGAAAAAAGTAGTTTTTACTCACATTTACGTTTTACAAATTAAGCACCCCAGCCTAAGTCACTTGCCTTTGGCCCACCCACACAAGTGAGGTATCATTTTACTCGGGAGAACAAGGGAAACGCTGGGTGGTAGGACATTTGTTCCGGCAGCGAGATCCCACCCAAAAAAGTATGGAAAAGTGGGTTTTGGACCAAAATTTCAGGTTTGCAGGGGTTTCTGGGTAGGAAAACATTGGGGGACCCACGCATGCCATACCACCCTAGACTCCCCCGGGTGTCTAGTTCTCAGAACTGTTTGGGTTTGGTAGTTTCCAAAGATGCCTGCCAAGCCCCGGGCCAAAAGCTCAGGTGACCCCCTCAAAAAATAAGATTATTTGGCTAAAGGTAATGTTTTCGTCTCCACAGTATGAATTGGGCCATTTCCTAAAGCAGCCGCTATGCCTAACCACGCAAGTGAGGTACCATTTTTATCGGGAGACCTTGGGGAACGCTGGGTGGGAGGTAATTTGTGTGAGCCCAGTGATGCCACGCTTGCCCACACTAAAACGTGTGAAAAAACTGATTTTTTCCAAGCAAAAAATGAGGTTTGCAAGGGATTCTGGGTAAAGGAACGTTGGAGGATCCACGCAAGCCATACCTCCTTGGAAGCCCCCGGGTGTCTACTTTTCAGAAATGTGTGGGTTTGGTAGGTTTCCCTAGATGGCTGTCTCGCACGGGGCCAAAAACCCGGGTAACCCCTCTTGCAAAAGCTGGTGGACATGAATTCTCCAGCTTTTGCAAGAGGGGTTACCTGGGTTTCTGGCCCCGTGCGAGACAGCCATCTAGGGAAACCTACCAAACCCACACATTTCTGAAAAGTAGACACCCGGGGGAGTCCAGGGAGGTATGGCATGCGTGGGTCCCCCAATGTTTTCCTACCCAGAACTCCTTGCAAACCTTAATTAGGTAAAAATAGCACTTTTCCAAACATTTTGCCGTGGGATCGCCGTGCCGGCAAAAATGTCCTACCACCCAGCGTTCCCCTTGTTCTCCCGAGTAAAAGGGTACCTCACCTTAACAGAGTTACTCAAAAGTCAAACATTCAAGCACGGCTATCTATTCCTCAAAGACACACACATACAGGTTGGATTTGGCACGAGGGCGAGTGATGGTTCAGTATATAAAATTTTATTAACAAGATATTTCAAAAAAATGAAATGCTCTGTCAATAAATAAATGCATAAAAACCGAACCAGTGACTCGCAACTCGTGAGCTGTAAAGCCACGACAAGGCACCAACCGTTTTACAGGCCATTCACGCACCTTTCATACCTGATACAAACAAGACCACTGACACCATCTGGAATAAAAGCAACACATTACAACAATCACAATAAGGGACAAGGTACACCCTAATGCAGAAAGAGAAAAAAAAACAATTATTACTGCACACCCATCTAATCCGCAAGCACACACACATACTGGTCGGATTTGGCACGAGGGTGAGTGATGATTCAGTACATACAATTGTATACGCAAGTAATTTCACAAAAATGAAATACACTGTGTATAATTGCAAGTATGATAAACTGAACCACTGACTCACAGCTCGTGAGCTGTAAAGCCACGTCAAGGCACCAACCTCTTTACAGGCCATTCATACACCTTTCGTACGTGTGACACATTCAAAACATTCACAACGCCAGCCGCGGACCCATCACATTTCAACACTCACACCAGCAAACAGCGCCATTCAAGGGCCCATCACTTTCACACGCCCACATTTCTGACACTGGAACTACACAAATTGATGGACTGCGTGGAGTGTCACTCAACAAGCAGTGTGTGCAGTGACCAACAGAAAGTAACTACTCACACACCGCCAGCCGAGCGCCAGTCCACCCACACCACCAGCCAAGCACCAGACCATGCACACCGCCAGCCAAACACTCAGCGCACACCACCAGCCAAGCGCCTCTCCACGCACACCGCCAGCCAAGCACCACTCCGTGCACAGACAGCTAAACACCGCTCCACGCACACCCTCCAGCCAAGTACCACTCCACAAACACCACCAGCCAAGCGCCACTCCACACACACTGCCAGCCAAGCAACATTCCACACACACTGCCAGCCAAGCACCACTCCACACACACCGCCAGCCAAGCAGCACTCCACACACACCGCCAGCCAAGCAGCACTCCACACACACCGCCAGCCAAGCACCACTCCACACACACCGCCAGCCAAGCACCACTCCACACACACCGCCAGCCAAGCACCACTCCACACACACCATCAGCCAAACACCACTCCATGCACAGACAGCCAAGTACCACTCCACGAACACCACCAGCCAAGCGCCACTCCACACACACCGCCAGCAAAGCACCACTCCGTGCACAGACAGCCAAGCACCACTCCACACACACCGCCAGCCAAGCACCACTCCACACACACCATCAGCCAAACACCACTCCGTGCACAGACAGCCAAGTACCACTCCACGAACACCACCAGCCAAGCGCCACTCCACACACACCGCCAGCAAAGCACCACTCCGTGCACAGACAGCCAAGCACCACTCCACACACACCGCCAGCCAAGCACCACTCCACACACACCATCAGCCAAACACCACTCCGTGCACAGACAGCCAAGTACCACTCCACGAACACCACCAGCCAAGCGCCACTCCACACACACCGCCAGCAAAGCACCACTCCGTGCACAGACAGCCAAGCGCAACTCCACACACACCGCCAGCCAAGCACCAGCCGGCACAAACCACAAACACATTTAGAATTCTTTTTTTGAAAATAACACTAAACAAATGGAAATACCTACAAATCAGGTAACACAAATTCTTAAAATAAAAACTTTGCACTAATGCCAATCCTTGAAACAAACTAAAAATGTTTTACAGAATGCAGACCAGGCAATTCACTTTACAGCTCATTCAAACTCCCAATAGTTCTTTTGCGTGTGGTACGATTTAAAACAAGCTGACATACACAATGCAGGCTTAGAAGGACAGTCAGGACAGTATATACGAGACTCCTTCCGCACGCCTCTTCGCCAACAGACTCTGCATCTTCTAGTCGGAAAGTCTCTAGCAGTAGTGGAAGGAATAGATTCAGGAAAGTGGCGATCTTGCAATCTAGCCACTTCCTCCACCACTCCAAATCTAGGAACACTTGCCTGCTGCACAAGTACAAGGCTGCCTATTATAGACTCCTGAAACTTAAGAAAAGTCATCTTCGTCCCAGGACAAGACTTCTGGTACACAACGAAAGCATTAAATGATGCCAAGTGGAACAGATGGATAGCCAACTTCTTGTACCAAACGTAAGCCTTTCGAAGAGCAGCATAAGGTTCCAACCTCTGATCTACTCTGTCAACACCACCCATGAACTTATTGTAAGCTAGAATGCACACAGGTTTGCGCACTTCAGCACCCTGACTCCAAACAGGCACAGGTACAGTACTTTCATCGTGGATAGTAGTCAGCATGTACACATCTCTCTTGTCTGAATACTTCACAGCTAAAAGCTCCCCACATCGCAATGCCGTAGACTGTCCCCGCACAAGCCTTTTGCAAACAAGTTCCTTTGGGAAACCTTTACGGTTACTGCGCATTGTGCCACAAGCAACAGTGCCCACTTTGGCCAACTCATTGAACAACTGCACACCAGTGTAGAAGTTATCTACATATAAATGATGGCCTTTGTTAAATAATCCTCTACCTAGTTCCCACACAATTTTCTCAGTTACTCCAAAAGTAGAAGGACAACCAGGAGGGTTAATGCGGGACTCCTTACCAGTGTACACCCTGAAATTGTAGACATATCCAGTCTCACTGTCACACAGCATATACAGTTTGATTCCATAGCGTGACCTCTTACTAGGAATGTATTGCCTAAAAACCAAGCGGCCCTTGAACAACACCAAAGACTCATCCACTGCAATTTCTTTACCAGGAACAAAAATCTCAGAAAAACGATCAACAAAGTGATCAAGGACAGGCCGAATTTTAAACAAACGGTCACAATCAGGGTGATCGCGTGACAACGCTAAACTATTATCAGCAAAATGCATCATCCGAAGAAGAAGCGTATACCGATCACGACTTATGACTGCTGGAAATATAGCTGTTACCATCAAGGGACTAGTGGACCAACATGAAGTAATTGATGACTTCCTTATCAAGCCCATCAAAAAAGTTAATCCCAGAAACGTCTTCATCTCTTCAACATTGGTGGGAGTCCACCGGATTGCTCTACAATAGGGCTTAAGGCTGGCACTGTTGGCCCTCAAATATTGTTCTGCATATAAATTGGTTTGCTCAACAATCTCTTGCAAAAACACATTGTCAAAAAACAACAGAAAAAAATTAAATGGCAGAAAATTCTCTGTATTCACTCTACACCCAGGAACACCAGTGAACTCTGGCAATGCCGGCTGCACCAAGCCAGGGGGAACCCAGAGGCCATCCCTATCAACGGGGGGAGCAGCCACCCCAGCCTGCAGCACCGAAACATCTTGCTGCTGTTCTCCAACGGGAAGCCTAACAGCCACAGATACTTCTGGCTGCACAACACCAACAGAAGACGTAGCATCCCCAGAGGGCTCTTCCTGCACTACACCAACGGGAAGCCCAGCAGCCTGAGATGCTTCTTGCTGCACTACACCACCGGGAAACCCAGCAGGCCCAGATGCCTCTTGCCGCTCTACACCAATGGGAAGCCTAACAGCCCCAGATGCCCCTTGCTGCACTACACCAGCAGGAAGACGAAAAGCACCAGATGCCCCTTTGCGCACCACAGCAATGTGAAGCCTTTTGGGTGCAGGCTCCAGCCCACATGCCTCTTGCCGACGTAAAAAGAAAGGAAACCTTGCGGCCCTAGGCAGCAGCACAGGTGCCTCTTGGCCCACTACCGGCAACACAATGTCCTCCTGTACCATAGGCCCTTCATCAGCACTAGAAGAAGAGTCATCATCCGATGATGATGATTCCATGCGAAGAGAAAACTCACTGCCTGAATCTTCTGCCGCTTCCTGGGAGTCCGAATCGGACTCAGACTCTGGACCATGGTCCGAGGAAGACTCAAAAAGCAAACCAAGAACCTGCTGAGCAGTAATCCTGCGACTAGCCATTATCCTTACAAAGCAAGAAGACTGCACACACAAGTGAACAACAACCTACACTGTGCAAAGTAAGAAGTAAACAAGGTAAGGCTTTCACTAAAAGATAAATACAATCCAAAACAATTTAACTCTTACAAAATATAGCTACACTCACCAGCACCTACTCTGTTGAGACACAGCGAAAAGAAATGAAATCCCACTAGAAAGAAAAAAAGAAATGACATTAGAAAACAAAGTGCACATCAAACACTAATGCTGAAAAAAAAACCACAGAGCCACACAAACTGCTAGAAGTACAACCTTTTTCAAAAAGACAAACATCAAGGAGAAGTAGTACAAAATACATTCACTTACCAAGCACAAGCAACTACACAAGCTGCAAACAGACACGCAACCTACAACAATCCAAACAGCAAAAGCCTGGAACAAGACAAAAATAGAGAAGAAAAAAAAATTACTACCACATTTCACAAACAATATAACAATTAAAAAAACAACACCCAAATTTGCCCCCCAAATTAAAATTCGGCCAGATGGGCCATCAATTAGGGCTTAGACCAAATGAGATTAGATGAGGTTTAACATCAAGACACTGGATAATTTTTTGAATTTTTTTAAAGTGCCTGACCACTTTGGTGCCAGTCAGTCTTTTGCTACTACCAGTACCCATATCACACAGGGGCAGTAAGGACATTCATACACCTTTTGTACGTGTGACACATACAAAACATTCACACCGCCAGCCGCCCATCACTTTCACACGCCCACATATCTGACATAGCAACTACAGAAAATGATGGACTGCGTAGAGTGTCACTCAACTAGCAGTGTGTGTAGTGACCAACAGAAAGTAACTACTCACACACCGCCAGCAGAGTTCCAGTCCACCCACACCACCATCCAAGCACCAGACCATGCACACCGCCAGCCAAACCCCACTCAGCGCACACCGACAGCCAAGTACCACTCCACGCACACCATCCAGCCAAGTACCACTCCCCACACACCGCCAGCCAAACACCACTCCCCACACACCGCCAGCCAAACACCACTCCACACACACCGCCAGCCAAGCAGCACTCCGTGCACAGACAGCAAAGTAGCACTCCAGCACACCACCAGCCAAGCGCCACTCCACACACACCGCCAGCCAAGCAGCACTCCGTGCACAGACAGCAAAGTAGCACTCCACGCACACCACCAGCCAAGCGCCACTCCACACACACCGCCAGCCAAGCAGCACTCCGTGCACAGACAGCAAAGTAGCACTCCACGCACACCACCAGCCAAGCGCCACTCCACACACACCACCAGCCAAGCAGCACTCCGTGCACAGACAGCAAAGTAGCACTCCACGCACACCACCAGCCAAGCGCCACTCCACACACACCGCCAGCCAAGCAGCACTCCGTGCACAGACAGCAAAGTAGCACTCCACGCACACCACCAGCCAAGCGCCACTCCACACACACCGCCAGCCAAGCAGCACTCCGTGCACAGACAGCAAAGTAGCACTCCACGCACACCACCAGCCAAGCGCCACTCCACACACACCGCCAGCCAAGCAGCACTCCACACACACCGCCAGCCAAGCAGCACTCCGTGCAGACAGCAAAGTAGCACTCCACGCACACCACCAGCCAAGCGCCACTCCACACACACCGCCAGCCAAGCAGCACTCCGTGCAGACAGCAAAGTAGCACTCCACGCACACCACCAGCCAAGCGCCACTCCACACACACCGCCAGCCAAGCAGCACTCCGTGCACAGACAGCAAAGTAGCACTCCACGCACACCACCAGCCAAGCGCCACTCCACACACACCGCCAGCCAAGCAGCACTCCGTGCACAGACAGCAAAGTAGCACTCCACGCACACCACCAGCCAAGCGCCACTCCACACACACCGCCAGCCAAGCAGCACTCCGTGCACAGACAGCAAAGTAGCACTCCACGCACACCACCAGCCAAGCGCCACTCCACACACACCGCCAGCCAAGCAGCACTCCGTGCACAGACAGCAAAGTTGCACTCCACGCACACCACCAGCCAAGCGCCACTCCACACACACCGCCAGCCAAGCAGCACTCCACACACACCGCCAGCCAAGCAGCACTCCGTGCAGACAGCAAAGTAGCACTCCACGCACACCACCAGCCAAGCGCCACTCCACACACACCGCCAGCCAAGCAGCACTCCGTGCACAGACAGCAAAGTAGCACTCCACGCACACCACCAGCCAAGCGCCACTCCACACACACCGCCAGCCAAGCAGCACTCCGTGCACAGACAGCAAAGTAGCACTCCACGCACACCACCAGCCAAGCGCCACTCCACACACACCGCCAGCCAAGCAGCACTCCGTGCACAGACAGCAAAGTAGCACTCCACGCACACCACCAGCCAAGCGCCACTCCACACACACCGCCAGCCAAGCAGCACTCCGTGCACAGACAGCAAAGTAGCACTCCACGCACACCACCAGCCAAGCGCCACTCCACACACACCGCCAGCCAAGCAGCACTCCGTGCACAGACAGCAAAGTAGCACTCCACGCACACTAACAGCCAAGCGCCACTCCACACACACCGCCAGCCAAGCAGCACTCCGTGCACAGACAGCAAAGTAGCACTCCACGCACACCACCAGCCAAGCGCCACTCCACACACACCGCCAGCCAAGCAGCACTCCGTGCACAGACAGCAAAGTAGCACTCCACGCACACCACCAGCCAAGCGCCACTCCACACACACCGCCAGCCAAGCAGCACTCCGTGCACAGACAGCAAAGTAGCACTCCACGCACACCACCAGCCAAGCGCCACTCCACACACACCGCCAGCCAAGCAGCACTCCGTGCACAGACAGCAAAGTAGCACTCCACGCACACCACCAGCCAAGCGCCACTCCACACACACCGCCAGCCAAGCAGCACTCCGTGCACAGACAGCAAAGTAGCACTCCACGCACACCACCAGCCAAGCGCCACTCCACACACACCACCAGCCAAGCAGCACTCCGTGCACAGACAGCAAAGTAGCACTCCACGCACACCACCAGCCAAGCGCCACTCCACACACACCGCCAGCCAAGCACCACTCCGTGCACAGACAGCTAAGTACCACTCTACACACACCACCAGCCAAGCGCCACTCCACACACACCGCCAGCCAAGCACCACTCCGTGCATAGATAGCCAAGTACCCCTCCACGCACACCGCCAGCCAAACACCACTCAGCGCACACCGACAGCCAAGTACCACTCCACACACACCGCCAGCCAAGCACCGCTCCACGCACACCATCCAGCCAAGTACCACTCCCCACACACACCACCAGCAAACATGCCCAAGGGGTCGCTTCCTAAAAACTTTGTGTTAGTGGGCATTTTCCGCCCCCCCCTGGGGGCAAAACGGCAAAAAAAACAGGCCGATTTGCCCCCAGGGTGGACAGAAAAACAAAAACACAATCATGTCCACCTGGAAGCGACCCTTACCCAAGGGGTCGCTTCCCAAAACAAACACATTGCCCCAACAAAAATCCCTGGTTCTAGTGGGTAATTTCTGCCCCCCCTGGGGGCAAAACGGCCGAAAAACGGGCCGATTTCCCCCCAGGGGGGGCAGGAAAACGAAAACATACTCAGACCCCGCCTGGAAGCGACCCTTGCCCAAGGGGTCGTTTCCTAAAAACTAAAATTACATCCCTGGTGTCTAGTGGGCATTTTCTGTCCCCCCTGGGGGCAAAACGGCAAAAAAAAACGGGCCGATTTGCCCCCAGGGGGGACAGAAAAACGTAAACAAAATCAATGGCCGCCATCTTGGCTAAAATCAATATCCCTGGTGCTAGTGGGGAATTTCTGCCCCCCCTGGGGGCAAAACGGCCGAAAAAACGGGCCGATTTCCCCCCAGGGGGGGCAGAAAAACGAAAACATATTGCCAGCCCGCCTGGAAGCGACCCTTGCCCAAGGGGTCACTTCCTAAAAACTAAAAGTATATCCCTGGTGTCTAGTGGGGGCATTTCCGCCGCACAATCGCGACGCTGTGCGCGATCGTGAGGCAGAAATGCCCTGCAAAGAGACATCAGGGGAAAGGAAAATCTCTTTCCTCTCCCCTGATGCCTCTTCGCTGCCCCCAAACCCCCGCCAGCCTCGAGAAACCTACCTTCTTCCAGCGCGGTCAGGAAGCAAATGGCTTCCTGAGCGCTGGGAATCCCTGATGATGTCAGCGCGCGCTGTGCGCGCTGACGTCATCAGGGATTACCATGGGGGGGGGCGGGGCGGCAGCGGAAGCTCTTCCGCTGCCGCCCCCATTGCAAAACCGAAGATCAGAGAGCCTCGGGGGGAGCGCCAGCGCTTCCCCCGAGGGTGGGGCTGATGACGAGCTGGCCTTGTCATCCGCGCAGGACAGGTAAGCGCGATGACGAGCCCAGCTCGTCATTAGCCCCGAAGGGGTTAAAGGAAAAATATATTTTATATGTATTTAATATAATTTTTGTAATGCATTGCCAAACCCTGACCTCTTAATAGTGCACTGTGGTGGAAATGATTTGGGCACTATGACTGGGGTTGGTCTGGAAATGCTTTTAAAGGACACCTTTCATCAATTGATGACACTTTTTCCCCAAACTGCCTTGGTATATTCCAATATATGCCAAAGACAGAAATTGAACTGGTCCAACCAATTTTGTCCACTATTTGAGAAAGCACGGAAACATATGAATAAATCTGTTTCTGCTTACATGAGAGACTTTAGAATGGGGTCAATATACCACAACAACTTGCGTTAGAACATGCAAGACATCTACAGAGGAGATGGTGTGCACTTCTCAGATGAGGAGAATAGAATATTCCTCCTGAATTTAAGACTGTGCATTGGAACCTACTTGTAGGTACCTAAATCAGCAAAAGAACACAAAAGCTACCCTACCACTGATCATTCAAAACGTTTATCTTTTTCTAACTTTTCTCACTTTTTTTCACCAAAGTACGCTCCCCGGTACGCTTACCGGTGCGCGTACCGGGCGCTCCCCACGTTTCTTTTTTTTTTGTGCCTATATGAGCGTCCTAAGCCCCCCTCAGAAAACCTAGAGGGTCAGGAAGTGTCTACCATGCCCCCTTCTACCCATTCCGAACATTGTTTGCCCTCCATCTTCTGTCTCAATTCTACCGAAACACAAAATGGAGGACTCCCGTAACACTGCCGGTACGCGTACCGGGGCGCGCACCGGTAAGCGCTCGCTAAAAAAAGGTGGGAAAGTAATTTACAGAAAAACCACTGGAGACACTTTAATCAAATATAGAATAGGCCCTACTACATAGCAGTCCCTACCATTTACCCAAATTTGGTGGTATTCCATTGAGCCATTTGGGCTGTAGCCCTGTCTAAATATCCTGAGGTAAATTACATGACAAAACAAATATGAAACTGTTTGAATTTTCAACCAATTAAAATGTTACTTACATTTTGTACTTTTATGTGCTGACATTTGATTGGTTAAGTACATGAATATATATAAAAAAAATGAGAGGGAAACACAGCCATTTTGACTAACACTACCTAAGGTACATTAGGCAAAGAATTTGACAGAAAACTTCAACTACTTTGAAGAAGGTAAGTTGTTAATTTGAAAGGAGATCTATGTTATGCACTTTCAGTTAATTTTGTAAAACGTTTTCAAATAGTTATATACTGTCCCTCTATAAGAGTTAGACATTGAGAAAGGCTTATTTATTTAAATTATTGATTGAGTTAGGCTTCTGTGGTATAATTATGAATTTACTTAGGCTTCATCACAGGCACTTATTACTAGTTCTACTTCCTGCCTGAAACCATACACTGCCCAAAGATAACTTCACTGTTAAAAACTCACAAGTACCTGTCTGAACTTAAACCCAACAGTGCCCTATCTCTACTGATATATTTATTTTTTATGCAATTTACAGCAAGAAAATGGAAGCACAACAAAATGTAAATAATATTTCATTTCAAATTAATATTTAAAACAATCCTAAGGAAGACAAAGAAGAAATAGACTTTTTGGATGACACTGTAGACCAAGACTTAATTAAATCTCTTAATGAAATTGAATCATGGACTGAAAAGGAGGACATACCAGATGAATTAATGTTGCAAATTCTTTTAGATTTTGAAAAATCACAACAATAAATGTAAATTTTAAAACTTCAAATTGTTTGAGACATTATTCTTTTTTATTTCAAAATTATGAAATAGTACCCAAAAAGATGTAATATAAAGTGAGACTTAAAATATACTGTGCAACTTTTTTGTGTTACATAGTAAGTTTGCTCATAGTTACTTCCTTTCTCCAACTATATTATCTCCCATGTTTATTTAACATCTCTTTATCATCTCCTGCCTCCATATTGTTTCAGCTTTCCTGACAGACTATGGTATGAATTCAATATACCACAATAACTTCTGAAACAACATGCAAGATATCTACAAAGGAGACGGTGTATATTAAATTTTAGACTCTGCATTTGTACCTACATGTTGCTACTTAAATAAAAATAAAATAAAAAAAACAACAAAAAGAACAATCAATAAACATACAATATTTGAAAAGTCTATCATTCTTTTTTCCCCATACTACGCTCCCCGGACCGCTTTCCGGTGCGCGTACCGGCCGCTCCCCCCCCGCAAAAAAAACGAATTATTTTTTTTGCCCCGCAGGGCCCTTTAATAGCCCCCACATCAATCCTAGGGGGTCAGGAGGGGTCTACCTTGCCCCCTTTTATTAATTTCCCCCTTCGTTTATTCCCCTCTCTTGTCTCTCGATCCTACCGAGAGACAAGATGCCGGCCGCACCGAACTGTTTAGAATGTTCACAGTCACCGGGGAGCCAATCCG
The DNA here is from genome assembly GCF_964261635.1 of Lissotriton helveticus. Taxonomy (NCBI): domain Eukaryota; kingdom Metazoa; phylum Chordata; class Amphibia; order Caudata; family Salamandridae; genus Lissotriton; species Lissotriton helveticus. The sequence continues at coordinate 1,888,034,963 of NC_136059.1, read as the reverse complement.
CTTCTCCTCGCGAAGTTCCGTTACGCGTCTGGTACGCGAACCGGGGCGCTAACCGGGACGCTGTCACATATATATATATTTTTTGGAACGTTAATTTCTCAAAATCCACTGGAGCACATATCTTGAGACCTAGCAAAGGCACATCGGGCAAACAGTCTCTACAATTTTGCCAAGTTTCATAGAAATCCATTCAGCCCTTCGAGCTAAAAGTGAGTCCAACCGCCCTATGGAAATCTCAATGTTAAAAACACGTTTTGGGACCCCCCTTTTTTCTCGGCCCCTGCTTGACGAAACCCCCCCCAAACTTTCAGGGGACGCTCAAAAACAATATGTGCCATTTTCATGAAAATTTCAGCCAATTCCGTCCATCAACGCCAAAGTTATTCAACATAGAATTTTCAGAAATCCCTATTCAAAAAAATCCTAACTATATATACCTACTGGCGACCGCCAGTAGGTAATATATATATATATATATATATATATATATATATATAAATGTATATATATATATGAAGTATGTAAAGCTCCCAAGGTCCGCAAGTACAGCAGGTAAAGCCACACGAACAAACATATATATATATAAATAAATATACATGCACATATATCTCGTGGACCATCCTGTAAACAATATAGACACTCAAATTGAAACAGAGGCAGTCAGGGGACACTAACAATCCCCGATTATGATGGAGGGTGCGAGCCGGTATCAAGTTAAAATAATAAATAAATAAATAATAAGTTAATATTCTCATAAACAACACCATCTAATTGTATTGTATGTATTCAGGCTCAACACACTCGCTATAGGGAAAATAAACCTGCTGTCTAAAAGTGACCTAGTGTAAACAGGTATAGAGATCTTCCGTAACGTTCAGCCCCCAGGCTGCTTAGTGTTTAGCTGTAAGATGTACCTGGTTTCCAGTTTGCGCAGTTTTGCCTCTCTGTTGCCTCCTCATCTGCTGGCCAGGACTGTGTCAATGACATAAAACCTGAGTTCCCTGTTGTTGCTCTGGTGATGTTGTTTAAAATGACATGCAACAGGGTATTTGTTGTCTTAGGCAGTGATTGCCCTGAGGTGCTGCAATATACGTTTATGCACGGGCAGCTTCGTGCTGCCCACATACCTCAATGCACAGGGGCATTCCAGTATGTAGATTGCAAATTCAGTTTTGCAAGTAAGGGTCTTACTGATAAGATGTTCCTGATCACAGAAACAATCTTTGTAACTACTCTTATTAATGCCATGCGTTCAAGCTTTGCATGATATGCACTTGTCGATACCTCCCTTACTGTGTAGCCAAGATGTTTTAGCAAGCACCTCTGGGCCAGTATTCACTAGCCTATCCCTCATGTTAGGGGCATTACTATAAGTTAGAGAAGCCTTCCTGGGTAGCAGGTGCCCAATTACCGGGTCTTTCAGCAAAATAGGCCAATGTCTGTTCACTATTTTTCGAATGTCTTTGTGCTGAGAACAATACCCTGCAATAAACCTGAAAGTATCGATGGTTTCTGCAGTGCCAGATTCCACCTTCTCCATGGCCTCAATTGTTTCTATCGAGCTATCATATTCGGCCGGAAGGGTTTCTCGGCTAAATCCAAGGGATTTATGTATGGCTTTCTCTATAGTTTTACGCGAATATCCCCTTTCCAAGAATCTTTCAGTACTGGTAGCCTGTGCCTCACTTAGTTCCTGTTCATTGCTGCAGAGTCTCCTTAGGCGTAGCATTTCCCCGAATGGGATGCTCATTATCAAATGTGCGGGATGTGTACTACCCGCATGTAATGTCATGTTGCCAGCAGTGCTTTTGCGGAATAGTCTGGTCTCCAACCTGTTGTTGTTTATGTAAACCTCAGTGTCGAGAAAAGGGACCTGTTGTTGGTTATGGTGACAGTAAAATGTATATTATATTGGTTGTCATTCAGCCGTTCAACAAACTTGATTGCATCCTCTTTACTCCCCCTCCAAATCACAAACAGGTCATCGATGAATCGGTACCATGTAATTAATGGTGTTTCCGAAACACGTCTGGCAAGGTCAAGCACTTTTGAATGGACTTCACTGACCTGTGTCTGCTTAAGCTGCCTTCAATAGATTTCGATTATCTCCACGTACCTGCTGGCCTCTCACTTTGGGGTATATATATATCTCTTAAAGCTGTGCCTCACAGGTTGGTGCGACACAAAGAGGAATGCACTCAGCGTATTACTTTCAAGATTTATTCTTGGGAACGTGTTTCAACCTCAACAGGTCATCATCACGGCCTCATTTACATATTGTGCCTCATCCACCACAGAAATAGCATTCAAGTGAAAGACATAAAGAAAATACTACTTAAAATTTCACAGAGAGCAGTGGGATGCAAGAAAGAATGGATTGCATGAATAAAACACTATAGCTAATCACTCTTAGTTTATATAAACAGTCTATACTAGAATTGCTATAAAAGTAAAATAAAGATTACCAATTAGTGGGTATCAAAGACAGCTGTGAAAAAAATAAGCAACTATATTGGGCAAGTGGCCTAATCAGAGCAAACATGTAAAATATGAAAAGCACTTAGAAAGATACATCTGCATGTGAAAAACAAGTGGCCAACTGTTATAACACATACTGCATGACACTCAATAATTACATGCCTCTGTTGTATTTAGTAGACACACCTATGATCACAGCAAAGCTCATTTACATCACATTGTCTCCAACTAAGGTGTATAGTGAACATTCTGTTATCCACAGTACACATGTATGACAATAACGCACATAGAGGCGAAGTGAGCATTATTTAACAATCAAAATGAAAAATATTTTGCAAATTGATTTAACTCATGTCATTGCATATGTATACACTGGCAGGTGCTAGTAGGTAGTTATAGTTAGGATTTAGTTTCCATAAGAATAGGGTTATTATGTTTTAAAAAACATATACTTTAGTCAGTTCAGCAGCTGTGTTGAAAGTTTAGGGGTGATCTGAGGGCCAGGAAAAATCTGGGGTTCAAAAACTTGTTTTAATCATGTTAAGTCTCATAGGGATTTTGAATATGACTACAGCCCAAACTGCTGGATGGAATTACACCAAACCCTGAAAGAAAGTTAGCTCTTGGTCCAGAAAGTACGCTTTTTGTGATTTGGTGTAAATCCGTTCAGTAGTTTTAGAGATATTAAAGGGCAGATAATATAGATATCTAGGGATGCTGATCCTACCGCAGGAATCTTTAAATCTGCGCTCCAAAGTAAATCCCCATTGGCTGGCTGAACCTTCACAGAAAAGTTGGGCCCGCCATTTTCCTTTATTGGGAAATGGTCCCCAGGGCTCAAATTTAGGCTGCAATGTTTATGAAGGGTTCAAGATAGAATCTCCAGGACCCCATAAGAGTGAAAGTGTAAATTGTAATGTTAAAATGCATCTAAATATTTTTTGTGATGTTTTCTGAAAATCCACTGATCCACCCATCTGGGTCAGCTCAGCACCTATCGCCTCTGGAATCTCAAATACTGATGCACATCATTAGAGATCCAGACTCCTTTGTCCAGCACTCTGCCAACCTGGTGCACTACTGGTAAACCTCCTGTTACCACCAGCAAGTCCCACACAGCGGAATTGCTGAGAGCTGGTTGGAGGCCCTGCCCCCTTTCTGCACCACTCTACAAATGTGCCGCCTAGTGCACTACTCATTGGGAGATGAAGAACCCTTGAATGCTTTGGGTCTTTGGGGGCCAAGAATCCCTCCTGTTGTCACTAGTAAATCCTACACAATGGGATTGCTGTGAGATTGTTAGTGGTCCACCCTAATCATCTAGCACTCTTCAAATACTCCTGGTGCACTAATGGTTAGGGGATGAATTCCTCTTGGATGTTGAGTATCGTTGGGGCCAAGAACACCTCCTGTTACCACCAGTAAGTCTCACACAGCGGGATTGCTGTGAGCTCATCAGAGGCTAGCCCGTTTTATTCACCCACATACAGCTGCTCACAGCCCCGCTCACAGTATCATATAGCTACTCACACACCCACTCATAAACCCATATTGACCCTCAAAAAAGTCACTTACACACCCAGCCACACAGCCACTCACACACCTTCTCGGACACCCACATAACCACTCACATATCCAGTCACAGACCCATGCAGCCACTAACACACCCACTTACTGACGTATACAGGCACTCACACACCCACTCTGAAAGGTTAGAAGTTACAACTATGAAATCAAATTTAAAAACCTTCGAATTCACAAAAGAACACAAAGGTAACAGGGAAATTATAGTTAGGAAATAAAATTTAAAACACCTTAGAAATTCACTGAAATAAACAAAGGTTACAGGGACGTCATAGTTAGGTTCTGATTTCACTCCTACAAAACCACTGAAATTTAGCAGTTAATATTACCTGAGCTAACTATAACTTACGCTTCCACAATGCACTGTGCATGACATATTACAGCACTGACATTGATGACTTACAACTGGGACCACCACCTCCCCAGGACTAAAGCTAAAACTAATGTGGGGGCCTGCACAGCCTCCCTGCTGCCCCGGAGAGTGATACTTTCCCAGGGCTACACATAAAATTAATGCAGGAGTGCCCGTGCAGCCCCACCCCACCGGGCCACTCAAAATCATGCATGCAGCTGGCCCTGCTGAGACTGTTTGTGCCCCGGGGACTGTCACCTTTGTGGGGCTAAAGATACATGTTGTGTGGGCTAGTGCAGCTTCCCCCACAGCCCAGGAACCACCATCTCACCGGTGGACTTAAATCATGTGTATAGGTGGGCTCACTGGGCCCGCCCACACCACAGGGCCCGCCACCTCCATGGGGCTAAAGATAAAATTAATGTAGGGTGTTCCCATATGGCCCCACCCGCTACCCCAGGGACCACAACCTCCCTTTGGGCTAAAGATAAAACGATTTCAGGGGGGCCTTACGGCCTCCCTGTTTGCCCTATCGATCGCTAATTCCCCAGGGCAAAATATACAACTAATGCAGGTGGGCCCTACAGCCTTCACCGCAGTCTGGGGACTGTCATCTCCCTGGGGAAAACATAAAATTATTGTGTTGGGCCCATGCAGCCCACCCACAACCCCAGGAACCAGCATCTCCCTGGGGCAATTCATTCAAATTAGAGGGGGCCGTGTAGACCCCCTGGAGCCCCAGGGACCACAACCTCCCCAGGGCTAACTACTTCAATGAGGACAACCATGCACTCCTCTCTGCTAGCCAAGGATGGGCCTGGGGACCACCACTACCCAGGGTTGGCTCCTGCTACCTCCCAATGTGAGATAGCTGTTTGATTTCGCTTTGTGGGAGCTGACATCTCCCACCAAGCAAAAGCAAACATAACACCATATTTTCAAGCCAGAGATGTCAAACAGCTCCGGCTTGAAGAAAGTGAAGTTTTCATCTGTTTCCCTGCCCTAAAAAATTAATGCAGGGAAACATATGAAAACATTGTTCTGACAAACAGGAAGTTGACTTTCAGCAGCTCCCCGTCTATCAGAGCAATGCCTGCTCCCACAGGAGGTGATGAGCTGGTTGAGACCACAGAGACCTTGAGGCTTCCCCGTGGTCCCATTATTACACACTGGAAATCCCGGGGCCAGGCCCAGGGAGATGGGGTCCCCAGGGCCTAAATAGACCCACCCCCCCTCCTCATTGTAAAAAAGGCATATACTTCTGTACATCCATGTGTGTATACTCAGCAGTTCCACCTTATAAAGTTATCTGGTGAAGATGCTCAGTTGAACAATCATATTGGCAAAGTTGCAGGAACCCAAGGTCGCTGGAGACATTTCCTTGGTGTCCTTTAAGCAGTTGTAGTTTAGGAGATGCATTATACATTTACTCAACGAGGTAGCACTTGCTAATTGGCCAGTAGATAGTACTCCAGTTGGGTAGAGGTATTGCACAAAATGGTAGCGTCTTCTTGGATAAATATAGAGGGCAGGAATCATTCTGACACTATGATCATTTAACAGAAATGAAATGATATCCCAAGCACTTACAGATATAAACCAAGCAGGTGCCCATGTTAAAGATCCACTCTGTAAAGTACTAATCATCCTAACCTTGCATGCATGGCCAAGGCAAAGCAAGTGTTTTTTCTCTGCATTTCCACCTAAAAGTTACCTGCAATCCGTGATGGTGGTGTTTGAGTCCCTGCATTTCTCATGTGCAACATCTCACCTACTGTCTTTGATGAGGGTTTTTTTTCTTGTCATCTGCTGCTGAAACCAGAAATCATGTTCTAAACATTTAAAAACTAGAAGCATGTAAACTTACCTAGAAGCCCGGGCCATTTGCTCCTGCCTCATATACATTAGCGGTATGCAACATCTGCCCTTTACCCAGGATAATGGACAGCTTCCTAAAAGGCCCCCGAAGCGCACGTCTCACCAACTTTGGAGCTGGGGACTTGATGCCTTGGAATACCATCGCATTTCTACCAAACAAACGAACACTTTCTTCTATAAAGTACACATCATCCAAGTGTGTTTTCTCTGCAGTTTCACCTGGTAAGGTTATCTGTTGAAGACGATCGAGCAACAATCACATTGGCAATGTTGCAGACACAAAAGGTCACTGGAGACATTTCCTCAGCATTCTTTAGACAGCTGTATGTCATGTTATGTTAGAATTTTATAAAGCGCAACAGCTGCCCCAGCTAAGAGGTATCCCAGCTCTAAGCAGCAAGAAAATAGCACGCACAGAAAGCACAGGAGGCCTACAAAGAAGGAAGTGTAGTGTAGGAGATGCACTATACATTTCCCCAACATGGTAGCACTTACTAATTAGTCAGTGGAAAGTAGTCTAGTTGGGTAGAGGTGTTGCACAAAACGGTGGCCTCTTCTTGGATAAATAGGTAAGGCAGAATTCACTCTGGAATGATGCATAGTTCACAGAAATGAAACCTCAACAATTTACAATTAGGAAATACAATTTAAAAAAAATAAAAATTCACTGAAAAATCAAAGATTACAATGATATTATAGTTAGGAATAGAATTTAAAAAACGAAGAAATTACCTGACGAAAACAAAGGTTAGAGGGACATTATAGTTAGGAAATATACATTTTTTTTTACTTAGAAATTCACTAGAAAAAAAAGGTTAGAGTGATGTTATAGTTAGGCTCAGATTTCACTAGCACAAAACCAGAGAAATTCAGAAGTTATAGTTACCTGAACTAACTACACATATAACATCACTTATGACATGGTCATAACTGTGTGACATCTAAATTGACTTCAGTTGCTTACTAAGGGAAAATTGCCGCTCAAAAGAGAAGTCTTTTAAAGCTTAAAATGCATATATCACATTTAAATGAATTACACTAAATTGCAAACATCACTTCATCACTTCATAATAAAAGAATAATAATATTTGATTCACCAATGTATTGCTATACAAAAGTTATTAGCATTAGCTATGGTCTACTGCCACAGATTTTCAACATCCATACATGTAAATGATTCCGAAAGAACAATTTCACAAAACTTGTTTCCTAATTTTTAAAATCATTAGGGAGTCTAATATCCCATATGTAAGTTTCGGGAAACAACCTTTACAACGCAACTTTTACAACGCACTACCATTACAACAAAACTTTTACAACGCAAAAACTTTTACAACGCATACCATTACAACGCATGTTTTTACAACGCAAGTACTTTTACAACGCATGCCATTACAACGTAAGTATTGGTAAGTATATAATTATATTTAATATTTTATATGTTTTTTTTTTTTAAGTTTTCAGTTTTTGGGTAAAGGGGTATTTTTAGGGTTCAGGGTCAGTTTTCAGTTTTTGGGTAAAGGGGTATTTTTAGGGTTCAGGGTCAGTTTTCAGTTTTTGGGTAAAGGGCTATTTTTAGGGTTCAGGGTCAGTTTTCAGTTTTTGGGTAAAGGGGTATTTTTAAGGTTCAGGGTCAGTTTTCAGTTTTTGGGTAAAGGGGTATTTTTAGGGTTCAGGGTCAGTTTTCAGTTTTTGGGTAAAGGGGTATTTTTAGGGTTCAGGGTCAGTTTTCAGTTTTTGGGTAAAGAGGTATTTTTAGGGTTCAGGGTCAGTTTTCAGTTTTTGGGTAAAGGGGTATTTTTAGGGTTCATGGTTAGTTTTCAGTTTTTGGGTAAAGGGGTATTTTTAGGGTTCAGGGTCAGTTTTGGGTTTTTGGGGTACATGGGTATTTTTAGGGTTCAGGGACAGTTTTGGGTTTTTGGGGTACAGGGGTATTTTTAGGGTTCTGGGTTAATTTGGGTTTTTTGGGGTACAGGGGTACAGGGTAAAAAAAATTAAATTAAATTAAATTAAATTATATTAATTACAATTAATTTAAAAAAATATATATATTATATACTTACCAATACTTACGTTGTAATGGCATGCGTTGTAAAAGTACTTGCGTTGTAAAAACATGCGTTGTAATGGTATGCGTTGTAAAAGTTTTTGCGTTGTAAAAAATTCGTTGTAACGGTATGCGTTGTAAAAGTATGCGTTGTAACGTCATACATCCGCAAGTTTCAACTTCTTAGCTGATGTCATTGCATAATTGCACCAGAATCTATTTCTAATACATTTGCAATGAAAGGCAATAGAACTGTTAGGCACCATTATTAGATTCATTAGTTTTCATCAGTACATGAATCGTAAAACATAATTTCATGAGGAATCTTGTTATGAAAATCTATTAATAAGCATTATAACTATTTAGTAATTTATTTACTCCTTTTCTAACTCTTTAAAACATGCTTTTGCAGTGTTGTTCCTTCACTTGTCTTTCTTGTTGTATCATTTTGCTTATTTTGTGCAATGTGCACATTTCTGTTTTTGTGTCTAAATCAGTAACGTGTCATGTAATATGGTTTTGAAATATTTTGCTTGATCATTGGCACTGCATAACATCATTGTAGTTAAGCAGGATTGCTTAACGGTACCTACAGCAGATCCTGGTGGGCAGTTTATGAGATTAGGCAGAGAGGAGCTTTCCAAAGAGAAAAAACTATGTCCAGCCTTCAACACACCATGGCTTACAGGAATCTACATGTACCAGGTGAATATTATCTCTACAGGGATCCTCCCTTCTTTAACTCTAGCCAAGGTAAATTGCATGACTTCTCTCCGGAACAGCAAAGGGGCAGAAAAGAAATGTATCCTGAGAGAGAGAAAAAAGTATTAAAGAACCACTTGGATTCTATTTATGAGTGGCCCAGTATACCTGATCATAGCAGCAAGGGAGAAACTTGCCAGATCAAAAAATTCAAGTAATGTGAGATAGCAACATCCAGTATTCCTTGACGAGCGAAGCATATGCGGATGTGTGACCAGTAGATTTGTGTGTGATTGAAGGCTAATTACACCACCTTTCTTTTTAAAAGGCTAAAATATCTAAATTCAGCTGAGCAGCGCTTTAAAAACAATTGCAGTTCTTAAACGCGAAAACATTTCACTTTTTATCTCACCGCGTCGATTGATTTTAAAAATTGCACTGTGTGTTTGAAATGTAATGTACCTGCTGAACAATCCTCTCTTGTTACCCCTGTAGCCCCGTTCCACCGCAAGCGCTAGGCTTGTTTGAGTGGAGGGCGCAGGGCGGTACCTTCTTCCGGATTCCAGACCGGGGCAGGCACTGATTGGGCAAGCGAGGGAGTAGAGGCGGAGCTGAAGACTAGCCCGTCCTCTACAAAAGCCCATTACTATTCTGTGGTCTCCCTGATGATATTGACGAGCGAAGCATATGCGGATGCGTGACCAGTAGATTTGTGTGTGATTGAAGGCTAATTACACCACCTTTCTTTTTAAAAGGCTAAAATATCTAAATTCAGCCGAGCAGCGCTTTAAAAACAATTGCAGTTCTTAAACGCGAAAACATTTCACTTTTTATCTCACCGCGTCGATTGATTTTAAAAATTGCACTGTGTGTTTGAAATGTAATTTACCTGCTGAACAATCCCCTCTTGTTACCCCTGTAGCCCCGTTCCACCGCAAGCGCTAGGCTTGTTTGAGTGGAGGGCGCAGGGCGGTACCTTCTTCCGGATTCCAGACCGGGGCAGGCACTGATTGGGCAAGCGAGGGAGTAGAGGCGGAGCTGAAGACTAGCCCGTCCTCTACAAAAATCGGAAACTCCCTATGACGCGCAGCGAAGACGCGCTGCGACCGCGCCAATGCCGCGCCAAAGACAAGCCTAAGACCTGCCCGTCTGGGCCCGTCCGGGCCAGGCGGGGACTAGGGACAAGGACCCATACTTTACAAAATCACACCATCTCAGGTATGAGTTCTGATCAAATAAAATCGCTACGGCCGGCAAAACATAGCAAGTGTACCGTGCTAAATCCATCAGTTAGCACACACTGTACGTTTTGCAATTTCGCACTTTCCAATATACAACCCTACCCTGACCCTGACCCCAGCTTTGTACCGCCATTCCGATCCCCAAAGCATGCCCTCTGCGAATATTCTTTTTACAGTGTAAACTGCAGGTCCTTACCACAACACAAACTTGACATCTTCACCCTTTTGCAAGACGAGGCACCCAGTGTCCTGTTTCTGACAGAAACATGGTTACACGAGAGTTCTGGCCCGGATATTGCGACCGCCCTTCCTTCTAACTACGCCATCGTTAGAAGGGACAGACAGGGCCAAACAGGTGGGGGTATTGCGATCATTTTCCTGAAAAAATTTATCTGTAACCTAGATCCAGTCAACATTCCAGACTGTGAGGCCGCACTTTTCAAAATCACCTTAAACCCTAATTTTACGCTTTCCGGACTTCTAATATATAGGCCCCCTGGGAATGCCCATTCATGGGCTACTAACCTAGCAAATCATATCACTCCCTATTATCTTGATTTTAAAAACTTCACACTCCTTGGAGATCTAAATTTACACCTTGAAGATGAAACAAATGTAACATGTTGTAATTTAATTGACGACCTAGCTGCACTCAACATGACACTACTTAATTCCGGACCCACGCATGGGGCTGGTCACCTATTAGACCCCATTTTTTCAAATATTCCTGATTTAAAATGGGTTCAAACCAGTCCCATATGTTGGTCGGACCACCATCTTCTTCACTTCTGCCTCACATTACCCAACGCCCCCCTTACAAATATGGCTTGGCCAGCTACTTCCATGAGAAACTGGAAGCTTCTCGATGTCAATGAACTGAACCACACCCTTGCAAATAGACCGCCCACCCTTGCCCGGGATATGGAAAGTATAGCCGAAGCAACTAATTCATGGCTGGAAAATGCAGTTGAGAAATGTTTGCCCCAAACGCGGACCAAGAGGAATATCCATCGTCCTCCGGCCCCTTGGTTTAATGAACTCCTGAAAAAAGAGAAATCAAGATGCAAAGCCCTGGAAAGGCAGTGGCGAAAGGATTACACTGAAGAAAAAAAGGTGATATACAACAAAGTACACCTGGGGGTCACAAAAATAAGGTCAAACCAGAGTGGATCAAAACACCAATGCTACACAAAAGACACCATTGAAGACATTATCCGTGTGAGTGAAATGCAGGCCACGTTGAGGCTCAAGAGCATCTGGAGAAATGATTTCCATCAGAAGCCACACTGTACCGCCCTCTTTCTCATCATTTGGATTCTCCTCACCCAGGAGACAAAACGGCCGGTCAGATGTTACCGTGACCGAAGTGTGTGAGGTAAGGGGTGTTATATATGGTACATAAAAGTAAATTAAACGTGGCTGCTGTAAAGGCAGTGTTATAGTGGTAAAGAGGTGATAAGTGAAGGAAAATGTAAAATTAGGTGATTAGGTGGACAAACAACATTTATTAGTGTCCCCCAATCCCTAAGAATTAAAAAGCAAGTGTGAGTGCGGGTTTTAAATAATCACCGCGCTCAATATTGGTCGACATGTTTCTGCATTATACTGAACCTAGTTTCAAAATGCATTCTTCAGGACCGAAAGATAAAAACACTGCTGCTAGGATTAAAGAAAATAAAACTATATCACCTGACCTTCAGGTATATACTCAACCGTATACTGTTGCATCACACGGTATTCGATCCACACGATAAGACAGACAAAGTAGAAAAAGAGAACATGAAAATGTCATATTCCTATGAATATATACTGTGATGAATGCACATTTCACATGTATAAAACACATATTGCTAGCTGGCAAACTCACCCAAATGTGATGGTTGAGAGGCTTCACCCCACCTGGCTACAGCGCAGGTATGAGGAGCACCGCTCTATAAAGAATTCACAAGTAATATCTTTAGAGCGCGAAGATCAAAAGGTACATGAGTTCACAATATGGCATATTGCTATGAGCGTCCCACGCGGTCCGCATTATTAAAAATGTGGACCAACCCACTAGTACTCAACTCCACTCGTCCGATATTGACAGACCCGGTCTAAGTTAAAAAATGGCTAAGTTATCAAGAGCTAGAAATTGAGCGTGTCAGCTTGTAAATACACTGCTCAAATGAAAAACACCGTCTGATCGTTTCTAAACACCGCGCTAGTGGTGTAAATATTCAGCGCGATCTAAATCAGGCAGCAAAAGCGCACCAGAGTTACAATGCGCCGATCCTGATGGTCGCGTGATCGGTATCTTTCTGCGCGTTCTCAAGCAAACACACAGCGCGCACAGAACAGGCTGGCGCTCCCTCACCTGTCCGTCGATGTCTCCTGGCAGTCTACTGTACTGCTTGGGGGGGCACCGATGCGTCTCCCAAATGGACTAATATGCACTTCCTCATTGTGCAAGCGAGGAGGCAATCACGTGATGTGACCACGTGATCCCAGGCATGCTGGGATATGTAGTCCCTCGCACAAAAAATGCAAAAAGTGCATAATTTAGACTACCAGACAGATCGGGCTGTGCGCCAATCATGAATACGGGCCAAAAATATTAGTGATAACCCCTCACCAAGATAGATTGTTAAGCAAGTAGGGTTAAATTATAGAGGTACAGAAAAAATGGCGAAAACCCATAAAAATCACTATTCCAGAGTTCAAGTTCAGGCCTCACAAGGACATCCAGGGAATGGGTTCGTTGAGTCCCTCCTTGTCACTATTAAGGCGGTACACCCACTTCTGTTCAATTTTGAAGAGAAACCTGCTGATGTCAGTACAGGATAGGGGTATTTGAGGTTGTTCTAGGACCGTCCAACAGAAATCTTCAGGACCGTGTCCCTTCTCCAAGAAGTGTGCGGTGAGACGGGTGGCTTGTTTCTTACACCGCACTGTGCTTTTATGTTCTTGTAACCTTGTCCTGATTTTCCGGGTGGTCATACCGACGTATCGCAAAAGGCATGGACAAGTTATTAAATATATCAAATTGCTGCTGTTGCAGTTAGTGAACCTTTTCTGTGTCCACGGGCGATTAGTCCCGATATCGACCTCGGTGAGTGATAAAAACAATAAAGACTTTAAAGAATCAATTGTTTTTACAAAGTTAGAAAAGTTTAAAAAGGACTTAGCCAAATTTTCTATGGAGCGTGTATATCCATACACTAGTGACACATATACAGCACCAACATTTAACCGAGGTGGAAAGAAGGGTGGCTCTACGTATGGCACCTCTAGTTCGGATGGAGCATCTAGTGATTCAGACACCTCACAACATGGATCCGCTGACCAAACCCCTAGAGGCCGAGGCAACAGGAGAAACTGGAGAAGTGGCAATCATCCCCAGAATTTCAACAATTTCCAACCTTGGTGGCCGGCTAATCCCTGGATGTTTGGACCTCAATGTCCACCTCAAATGGGTCCTTTTGGCCCCCCTCCGATGCAACAGGGTCCAGGATCGTTTCCTTTTTTAGGATTCGGCCCGAGACGAGGCAGGGGCAGGAGGAGACAAGGAACCACGACACCACAAGTGCATTGGAACACGGAAGCTCCTCAACAATCGAAAACTCTCCGCAGCGGAAAGAAAGTCCCGCAGGAAACTGCAGGGACCAGCAACCAACAAGCCTCGTAATGAACCTTAGTTCACATACACTCTCCACTACTGAAGAGCGACTCCTAAACAAAGGCTTGGGTTTTGTGGCTACCCAGAAGGGGGATCCTTTCGTAGCACAAATCGAACTTGCAAAGTTTTTTCGCAAAATAAGATTGCATTATTTCTTTTCTAACTCAAAACAAATAAGTACTGTCCCCGAAGACAATAACACTGGATTAAGGAAACCCTCCAATTTCAATCCACCTACCGCTGCTCTACCACCGAAAGTGATGACATTTGAAGCGGCAGTGGAGAGTGATATTAATCGCATCTACAAAACAGAGACTAGACCTTTTATGAACCTCCCAAAGGACGAACAGCTTGCTCTACGTCTGTTAACATCTAATGACAAGATTACTATTAAGCCTGCTGATAAGGGTGGAGCGACAGTCATCTTAGATACTGAGACATACCGGAATGAGTGCATCCGGCAACTGAGTGATCAGAAGTCATATCTCCCATTGAGAGAGGATCCGACAGAGAAATTGCAAACCAAAATTAACAACTTGGTAGAGGAAGCAACAGGGGAGGGGTGGATAACGCCCCAAGAAGGACAATACCTAATCACTAAATACCCTGTAATTCCTTACTTCTACTGCCTTCCAAAGGTGCACAAACCTCAGCGGCCGCCACCTGGCAGGCCGATAATTTCTGGAATTGGGTCTGTCTTGGAACCGCTTTCAACTTTTGTTGATCATTTTTTGAACCCTATGGTCAAAGCGATGCCCACTTTCCTGCAGGATACAAAGGATGTCCTCAGACTATTACCTACAATACAATACAACACTGAAACTGATATCTTGGTATCGTTTGACGTAGAGTCTCTATATACGTCCATTCCCCAAACTGAGACCCTAGAAGTGGTCGGTGCGTTACTAGAACAGAGTGATCATCAATCCATCACGCCCACGAGCTTCATCATGCATCTAGCTGAAATTGCCATGAAAGAAAATTATTTTCGCTTTGAGGATACCATCTACCTGCAAACGTCAGGGACCAGCATGGGCAGCGTTTTTGCGCCGAGCCTGGCGAACCTCTATGTCCATAACTTCGAACAGCAAGAGGTTTTGAAGGCCACCAACCCATATCTTTCGTCATTATATATATGGAAAAGATATATTGACGATATTTTGGTGGTGTGGCGGGGCACTGAAGCAGATCTATTATTGTTCCATGACTGGTTGAATGGAAAGAATGCCTACCTGAAGTTCACTATTGAACATAGTAGAACATCTCTGGCCTTTTTGGATCTAAGGTTACATGCCACTACTAATGGCATTCAATCGGAACTCTACCGGAAGCCGATGGCTAGAAATGCACTACTAAGGTATGATAGCTGTCATCCTCGGGCCTTAAGGGATAACTTGCCCTTCGGGCAATTTCTTAGGGTACAAAGGAACTGTTCTAGCAAAGAAGCCTTTGATATCCACTCAAAAAATTTGGAAACCCAACTGAGTGAAAAGAACTACCCGAGAAAGATCATCAGGCAATCAAAGAAGAGGGCGTCCAATAATAATAGAGAGTCTCTACTAGAAATACAGCCACCAAAAGACAAGACCAATCGCATCGCCTTTGTAAATACATTTAATACCCGCTCGAATCAGGTGCAGAAAATCATAAAAAAGCATTGGTCTATCTTGAAGACTGGAAACGATGATATCGCTTTACCCATTTTCGCCTTCAAAAGAGGACAAAACCTAAAAGATCAATTGGTCCACACGCGCCCGCGTAATAAAGAACCCAGGCAAGTGGGGACGCTGTGGGACCTACCTCCAGTTTCTGGACACCATCCATGCGGGGCGTGCAGTGTTTGTCCCCAAACCAGGAAATCGACCGAGGTCGATATCGGGACTAATCGCCCGTGGACACAGAAAAGGTTCACTAACTGCAACAGCAGCAATTTGATATATTTAATAACTTGTCCATGCCTTTTGCGATACGTCGGTATGACCACCCGGAAAATCAGGACAAGGTTACAAGAACATAAAAGCACAGTGCGGTGTAAGAAACAAGCCACCCGTCTCACCGCACACTTCTTGGAGAAGGGACACGGTCCTGAAGATTTCTGTTGGACACCGTGGCGCATTCCATCTTGCTACGGTGTCTGAACGAAGCTGGGGTCGTTGGTTCTGCGCTGGGCTGGTTGCAATCTTTCCTTACGGAGAGATGTTTCCAAGTTCAGCAGGGGACTTGCCGCTCAGGGGAGTTGTCATTAGACCAAGGAGTGCCTCAGGGCTCTGCTTTGAGCCCCACTCTTTTTAATTTGTACATGGCCTCTCTGGCGAAAGTTGTACACTCCTTTGGGGTGGAATTAGTGTCGTATGCTGACGACACTCAGCTGCTGATCTCCCTATCACAGAATACCTCCAACACCCCAAAAAATTTTAAATCATGTATGCAGGCATTAGCAGAGTGGATGGATGCCCATTGTTTAAAACTTAATGGCTCTAAAACAGAGGTACTAGTGGTAGGGGGAAAGAGCGAAAAATGGTCGGATGAGTGGTGGCCTTCATGTCTGGGCCCTACCCCCATACCATGTCAGGAGGCCAAGAATCTGGGAATTTGGATGAACCCCTCGCTCTCATATGAAGGCCACATTAGGCGCCTTGTGGGAAAATGTTTTGGAGTCCTAAAGACCCTAAACAAAACCTTAGACCTCCTCCCTTTATCGGCCAGAAGAACACTAACGCAGGCACTAGTGACCTCGCGGTTAGATTATGGCAACATTCTGTTTCTTGGGGCAACCGAGGGCAGCATAGGACGCCTACAAGTTATTCAGAACTCCGCTGCTAGACTGGTGCTAAGAAGACCCAGGAGAGCTAGCTCGAAACAGGCGCTGGATGCGCTTCATTGGCTGCCAGTGAAGAAGCGAGTGCTATTTAAGTGCCTCCTTTTCTGCCACCGTATTGTCTGGGATAAGTCACCGACATATCTGAAGGAGCTAGTCAGCCGATATGTTCCTACCAGGACCCTCCGTTCAGAGGGTACCGGTCTGCTGACAGTTCCCAGGATCAGGAAGGCGAGAATAGGTGGACGGTCCTTCGCGCTACTGGCAGCTCAAAATTGGAACAAACTACCTCCGGGGTTGAGACTGGAGGGCAATGAACTGCGGTTCAGGGCTCTGCTCAAAACACACCTATATACTGCATAGAGTCTGGGTTTTCTATGTTGGTTTCACTGGTAGCTTAGCGCGGGGACACGCCGCGATGGCGTTACTGAGCGCTCTATAAGCTCTTTATTATTATTATTATTATTATTACGGTCCTAGAACAACCTCAAATACCCCTATCCTGTACTGACATCAGCAGGTTTCTCTTCAAAATTGAACAGAAGTGGGTGTACCGCCTTAATAGTGACAAGGAGGGACTCAACGAACCCATTCCCTGGATGTCCTTGTGAGGCCTGAACTTGAACTCTGGAATAGTGATTTTTATGGGTTTTCGCCATTTTTTCTGTACCTCTATAATTTAACCCTACTTGCTTAACAATCTATCTTGGTGAGGGGTTATCACTAATATTTTTGGCCCGTATTCATGATTGGCGCACAGCCCGATCTGTCTGGTAGTCTAATTTATGCACTTTTTGCATTTTTTGTGCGAGGGACTACATATCCCAGCATGCCTGGGATCACGTGGTTACATCACGTGATTGCCTCCTCGCTTGCACAATGAGGAAGTGCATATTAGTCCATTTGGGAGACGCATCGGTGCCCCCCCAAGCAGTACAGTAGACTGCCAGGAGACATCGACGGACAGGTGAGGGAGCGCCAGCCTGTTCTGTGCGCGCTGTGTGTTTGCTTGAGAACGCGCAGAAAGATACCGATCACGCGACCATCAGGATCGGCGCATTGTAACTCTGGTGCGCTTTTGCTGCCTGATTTAGATCGCGCTGAATATTTACACCACTAGCGCGGTGTTTAGAAACGATCAGACGGTGTTTTTCATTTGAGCAGTGTATTTACAAGCTGACACGCTCAATTTCTAGCTCTTGATAACTTAGCCATTTTTTAACTTAGACCGGGTCTGTCAATATCGGACGAGTGGAGTTGAGTACTAGTGGGTTGGTCCACATTTTTAATAATGCGGACCGCGTGGGACGCTCATAGCAATATGCCATATTGTGAACTCATGTACCTTTTGATCTTCGCGCTCTAAAGATATTACTTGGGAATTCTTTATAGAGCGGTGCTCCTCATACCTGCGCTGTAGCCAGGTGGGGTGAAGCCTCTCAACCATCACATTTGGGTGAGTTTGCCAGCTAGCAATATGTGTTTTATACATGTGAAATGTGCATTCATCACAGTATATATTCATAGGAATATGACATTTTCATGTTCTCTTTTTCTACTTTGTCTGTCTTATCGTGTGGATCGAATACCGTGTGATGCAACAGTATACGGTTGAGTATATACCTGAAGGTCAGGTGATATAGTTTTATTTTCTTTAATCCTAGCAGCAGTGTTTTTATCTTTCGGTCCTGAAGAATGCATTTTGAAACTAGGTTCAGTATAATGCAGAAACATGTCGACCAATATTGAGCGCGGTGATTATTTAAAACCCGCACTCACACTTGCTTTTTAATTCTTAGGGATTGGGGGACACTAATAAATGTTGTTTGTCCACCTAATCACCTAATTTTACATTTTCCTTCACTTATCACCTCTTTACCACTATAACACTGCCTTTACAGCAGCCACGTTTAATTTACTTTTATGTACCATATATAACACCCCTTACCTCACACACTTCGGTCACGGTAACATCTGACCGGCCGTTTTGTCTCCTGGGTGAGGAGAATCCAAATGATGAGAAAGAGGGCGGTACAGTGTGGCTTCTGATGGAAATCATTTCTCCAGATGCTCTTGAGCCTCAACGTGGCCTGCATTTCACTCACACGGATAATGTCTTCAATGGTGTCTTTTGTGTAGCATTGGTGTTTTGATCCACTCTGGTTTGACCTTATTTTTGTGACCCCCAGGTGTACTTTGTTGTGTTGATACTGTATTTCGGGGCATGCACCTGGCTGGTCGGTAAACTCGCCCTCAGACCCTAATTTCATTGTTTGTTGTGTGCGATATACAACAAAGCCAGGAATGTATTCCACTCTTCGTGTATCAAGGCCCGAGCCTTGCATGTCGCTAACACTATAAATAATGCCACAAATAAAGCCAAGACATTATTTAATACGGTAAAGGACCTTGCTGGCGCCCAAACCTCTGCGATGACCCGTCCTTTAAATAAAAAACAATGTCAGGATCTTGCATCCTTTTTCAATGATAAAATTGAAAAAATTATTCTCAACATCAATTCCACTTCTGATGATACTGGCCAACAGGAAGCCACCCCTCCGAAATCAGAAAATACGAAAATCCTAGAACAGTGGCCCCCTATTACCGTGGACTCATTAAAATCCTCCCTCAACACTATCTCATCAGGCTCCCCTCAGGACCCAGTGCCTGTCAGCGTTCTGAAACAGATCGACACCGTATCTCTGACCATTATAGCAAATACCTTAAACTCTTCCCTCCAACTTTCCACAGTTCCATCTCTCTGGAAACATGCGATGGTAAATCCACTCTTGAAGAAACCATCAGCAGACCCCACAATACTGACCAATTATCGGCCTATATCTCTGCTCCCGGCCTTTTCGAAACTCTTGGAAAAGCACATACACTCTGCCCTTACTCTCTTCACAGAAGAAAATGATCTTCTCCATCCGACACAATCTGGCTTCAGAGCCGGTTTCTCCACGGAGACCGCCCTGCTGGGTGTGACCGAAAATATCAGGAGACTCTTGGATAAAGGTCAAACTGTCGCACTCATCCTATTAGACCTGAGTGCGGCCTTCGATACCATCTCCCATGGCAAACTCTTGGCCACACTCGAGAGGAATGGTATCTGTGGCGAGGCATTGAAGTGGATCAAGTCATTTCTTACAGACAGGACCTTCCAGATAAAATCTACCCTCGCCTGCTCTGACACTTTCAAAGCCCCACATGGAGTACCTCAGGGCTCCATTTTGAGCCCGTTGTTCTTTAACCTTTATCTCAGAGACTTAGCGGATCTAGCCGACAGCGTAGGACTCCCCACATGGAGTACCTCAGGGCTCCATTTTGAGCCCGTTGTTCTTTAACCTTTATCTCAGAGACTTAGCGGATCTAGCCGACAGCGTAGGACTCACCCTTATGACCTACGCTGATGATTCCCAAATTATTTTTTCATTGTCCGACTCAAACCCCTCAGTCCCCTCTCTTCTTAAACACGGTCTTCATAAAATCTTCAGCTGGATGTCGACCAACCAGCTAAAACTGAACGGTGACAAAACCGAAATTCTCTTATTAGGAAAGAACAAAGAGCTCTGGAACTCCTCTCACTGGCCCCCCGAATTAGGAAACCTTCCCATTCCGGCAACCCAAGTAAGAAACTTGGGGGTTATCATTGATGATGCACTATCAATGAAACAGCAGGCAAATAGAGTAGCAGGTCTCTGCTTTACCATCTTAAAGTGGCTGCATAAAATTATTTGGATGCTGCCCCCTGCCACCCAAAAGACCGTAGTCAACGCACTGATTACTTCGCGTATTGACTACGGCAATATTCTCTACCTGAGCGCAAACCAGGCAGTCATCAAACGGCTACAGATAGTTCAAAACTCAGCCGCTAGACTCCTGTGCAAAATACCAAAAACCGCCAGGGTGTCAAAACATCTAAATGATCTGCACTGGCTCAGGGTGGAGAATCGTATCAGTTTCAAGGCCCTGAGCTATATGTTCAGGATAAAATCAAAAACTGCACCAAAATACTTGCAATCTCTAGCCACTCCCTATTTACCAGCAAGAAATCTGCGCTCGCAAACAGCAGCAAAATTCACAGTCCCTAGGTTCAGGCTGACAAGAATGGGAGGAAGATCCTTCGCTGTCAAAGGACCCATTCTGTGGAACTCACTCCCTCCACACATACGAAAAGAAGAAATCTACGGCAGGTTTAGAAAGAGCATAAAAACCTGGCTCTTCCAGAAACAGCTATGCTAAACCAGATCGCCATATGGCTTTGCTCCCTCACATGTCATAGGCGCCGGGAAACCCTTTTTGGGTAGCTGAGCGCCATATAAGTGTAAAAAATAAAATAAATAAATAATAAATAAATGGTGTGGTAATCCGACATTTTACTGGGGACAAATGCTCCTAGTCACAACTGAAGAACTTTCTTTCTGTTAAATTCCTAGAAGAATGGGTTTCCATTCAGAAATCAGTAGAGAAACATTGTTTCCTACTTGTTGATTCCCTTTCGATTGAGGAGTCTGGCAAATAAAGATGTAATCCCGTGGAAATACATGAAACCACTATTACAAATACTCCTCTTATTGGTGTCATTGGGGGCATTGTTACTACTGTATTACTACCAATCGGTAATATAGAGGGCACAAACTGGAATTTCCCAACAGATGTTCAAGTAGGCAAATGGTTTCATTCCTGCTTCAGTAAGAAACCTGAAAGACTCAATTGATTTGTGATATGATACCTATCTGGTGTAAAAACCTACAAAAAGCAGTCACTGGTGGAGACCATGACGTTTTGTTAAAGTAATGTCTTACATTGAGGTAAGATTAACAGTACTACTGCTGCTACTATTACTACTGCTATTACTACTGATATTAAAGCATATTGGGCCAGATGTACAACCAGCTTTTGCATGCGAAAACAGACAGGTTAAAGAGAGGAGCAACTCAGATACAATACAAGCTAAATGGTGCCAGGTATCTTGCCGTAAGTATTTAATCGTAGGATAGTTAGACAGCGCAGAGACCGAGTTTGGGGGATTGGTGTCTACCAGTACTGAAGGGCAAATAGTTGCTTGTTCAGAGCAGTGACCAACATGAGGTGGTGAGCATCAACAAATAGAATGAGCTACTCACACATTAGGTCTTCAAAGGGGTTTGGTGGAGGCAAAGTAGTTGTCTGTGGCTGTCCAGACAGAGGTTTTACGGACTATCCATGGAGAGCCTTGGAGGGAGGTTTTTTCCCCGCCTCTCAGGAAAGAGAACCAGTTTAACCAGAATCAGAAAGAGGTGGCTGCTGTGTTTTCCAGTTAGTCAATCAAGAGGCTACATGAATCGATTTTTGGGTCAAAGAATCCTTGGACAAGGGATAGGAAGTTATTTTCTAGCTGGACCCCGCTGAGTGAGAGTCTCAGCGTGGTCCCATTTTTTCTGGGGGCTCAAGATCAGGTTACTAGATTTCGGTTTTAAGAGTTGATAGAACTTGGAGACTTGGTGCCCAGACTCATTAAATGCAAGTATGTATTCAGGAAGAGAGGGCTCACAGGGAAGGAGATTAAGTTTGGACAGGCCGACTTTAATTTTGAGGAAGTCAAATAGATCCAAGTCCCGTAGTTCGAAGCGAGTTTGTAATTCTCAAAAAGATAGGGGGGACTGTGGAGATCAGAGCTCTTTCAAGAAAATAATGCTCCTAGAGGCCATTGTGGCCAAGAGACTGGAACACTTGGATTCTAATTTTAGGGTTATTCCAGAGGGAGATCATGTGAGATTTAGTGATCTCAAGGAGCTTGTTGATATTCAGAAGGGCTCTTTTGGTGGTGTTAAAAATGAATTTTCCAGAGGCAGTGGGTTTTGGGGCACTGGTTATAAGGGATATAGGGTGGAGCTCACCCAGTAGCTCCCTCTCTATTGATAGCCAAGAGGGGGTATAGTCTAGTGACTGGGAGAACCAGAGTGAGCTCTGTCTTGCGAGGAAAGCAGCTTGATAGTTTCTGAACTCAGCCAGGGTAATGCCCCCCAAGATGAACAGGTAGTTGGAGTTTTTTCTAGAGATTCTAACGTGTTTGTGTTGCCACATAAATTTGTTTAATAGTCTATCGATTTTTTAAAAAAATCATCCAATAGGGCTAACGGAAACATATTCACAGGGTAATTGATTATAGGAGTGATCATCATTTTGATGATCTCTATACAGCCCCACCAGGTAAGACATTTGGGATTCCAGCTCTCCAGGAGAGATTCTATTTTCCTCAGCATTAGGGTCTTGTTATGGGGTAAGGGAATCTAATATGTCTTAGTTGAACTCCAGAACCAAGTATTTAATAAGCTTTAGTTGCCAGGCTAGGCCTGTATTTGCAAACAGAGCCCTAGAGCAGAGGTTATTCAGAGCAAGAATTTCAGATTTTTCTTTATTTAGTTTATTATTTGAAACTCTGGGATGCTCTCCTATGATCTGTAGTAGGGCAGGCATAGACTGTGAAGCCCCTTTGGTGATCATTAAAATATCATCGGCGTAGGCCGCAAGCATCACTATGGACATATTAAAGGAGACACCTTGAATGTGTGTGTTAGATCTATTCTTGTGAAGTAGGAGTACAAGACTTACGATGGAAAGGGTTGGGGAAAGGGGCAGTCCAGTCTCATCTCTATGTTGAACGCTGTGGAGAGTAGGCCCCAGGATCTCACTTTTGCTGATGGGCCACCATATAGAGCCATGACCATTTTAGTGAAAAAGTCTCCAAGGTTAAATTTCAATAAGTAGGCAAGGAGAAAAGTCTAGGAGACCCTATTAAAAGCTTTTTCAGCATTGAGGGTAACCGCTACTGTTTTGGTAGGGGTCCTTTTGGCTCTTTCATTTGACAGCCTATTCTTCATGAAACCCACCAGTGAGCGATCATTAAGTCGGAGTAGGAGAGGTTTGAGTCTCTAACATAGGATCTTTGTGTATATCTTTGCATACAGATTAATTAGGGAAATTGGTCTATAATTCTTTACCTGCGTTGGGTCTTTTCCGTCTTTTGGTATTACAACTATAGTGGCTTGGCTAGTAGTGAAATACAAATTACTTCAGAGTCAGCAAAGTGCTGATAGAGGGATAACGGAGTAGGTATGAGAAAATGAGCGAAAGTTTTGAAAAAGTTAGCCGAGTAGTCATCTGGGACTGGGGCTTTAACCCCTTGAATGCGCGTGCAATTCCCCCACAGTGCGGGCGAATTCCACGTGATTCGGACAGCCCCTGGCCTTCCGATGCACCCACCCAACGTGACATTGGACGGCCGAGGGCAGTCCGATCCATGGAAAGGGTTAAGAGTTTTCAAAGAACGTATTGCTGAGGCAAGTTCTGTAATTGAGATTGGGGAGCTAATGGTCAGCTTCTCTTGATCAGAGATGACCGGGAGGGGAATGTCACTGACGTAGGCTGAACAGGAGGTTGCAAAGATGTCTACATCATCTTTGTAGAGTAATTGGTAAAAATCTTTAAGAATCTCCAAATCCTTTAGTGGTCTGTTGTGGGTTACATGTGATTTTTCTGTGAGAAACAATTCCCGTGTGGTTCTGTTTGTGTTTTAGATAGGAGGCTAGGATTTTGTCTGCTTTATTTGTGTCGCAGAGTTTTAGGCTATTATTTTTGTTGACCCATACTCCCACTATTTCACTCAAAATTCTGTTGTATTCATATTTTTTGTTGGTGAGGGTGGAGAGGGTTTGAAGTTCGAGTCTGAGATGTGGGAAGACTCCAGAGTTTTAATATCTTTTTCTATTTCCAACTGGTCTTTATTGTGATCCTTATTAATTTTGGCTTGGATCTTTATAAAGGCACCCCTGACAGTTGCCTTCAGTACAACTCAGTGAGTGGAAGGGGAAGCTTCAGCAGTTGGGTTGTTTTCCAAGTAGTTTATTACGGTTTTCTCAATCACCTCTCTGGAGGCAGTGTTTTTTATTTGATTTATTTTTGAACATCCAAATCTTGCTAGGGTTATACACATTAGCAACAGTAGGGAGAGCAAGACCCCTTGGGTTTTTGCTTTCCCAGTGCACAGCTCCGGCACAGCGCACCCAGGCAGTCCCACTGCCTTTCACCGCCACAGACCGCGGTTCGAGGCTCTGTGCCTTGCCCTCGGACTGCTGCTGTTCCTGCCAATTACTCTTACCTGCCATTTTTTCCTATTTTATTTCCTGCTTTATTTCTTAATTAATTCTTTCTTAATTTCTTTATCTCTTATTTATTTTCTTTCTTTTCTAATTTTTTCCTCCCATTTTTGCTTTCCTTCACCCCCCGCTCCCAGCCCCTTCTGCCGTTTTCCTGCCGCTGCAGCCCCAGAGCCCCTCTCACTCCCGCCTCCCAGCTGTCCCACCCCCTCTGACCCCTACTTAATGGCATGCCAAAGGTGCACCAAAGACAAGCCCATCTGCGCCCGTCTGTGACCCACCTGCGACCAGCCCCAGGAACCCTGGTCCTCAGAACCGCCAACACTATAGCTCCTCAGCTCTCTACGCACTCAATGTCAGCAAGAACAATACTGCAAACTACCTTCACCTCTCAACACCCACGGATCTTCCACCTGCAGATGCTACCACCACTCCTTCATCTTCACCTAGACCCAGGACCCACCTCCACCATCCAGCAACAACTCCACAGCACCCCATACCCTGCAATACATCCTCCTCAATGTCTGCTACCTCCACAGACATGCTGTGGAAATCTGGAACCTGCTCGACAGTGCCACCCCTGACGTCACTTTGCTTGCCGAAACCTATATGATTGCTTGTAAGGACTGCCCCGGAGGAGACATTGCCATTGCTCACAAGACCGACCTCCATCTAAGCACCTACACTGACGAACCCACACACCTGATGGAACACCTCCACTTTAAGATACAGACCAACCCATCCACCACCCCCTGAAGCACCCTCATCTACAGATACCCGGACACCGCACACCTTTCTCGGACTCCGTCACCAACATCATCACCCTCAACTTCGACAACCTCCAAGACCCCAACTCCACCTCCCTCCTTGACAACCTCCACAACATTAGACTCAAACGGATCGTACCAGAATCAAAGCACTCATCAGGACACACACTCAATCTATCTTCACAGCAGGAAACTCCATCACCTTTAGCCACACCTCTAAGCTCCCATGGATGGACTGCCACTGTGTTCACTTCACCTTCAAAACAAACATCCCCTGCAGACGACCACACCTGCTCCAGTGCAGGAATTATAACAAGGTCTCCGATGACCAGCTCGTCGCCTCCCTCAGCAACAGACAATGACCCTACCACCGCCTCTTGTACCCTACACAACTGGATCGCCGACTGCGCCAACACCATCGCTCCCTCAGGAAAATATCCAACCCACACACCAAGAAAGCCAGTTCGTTCTCCACCTAACTCAGAGAATTAAGACAAACCTGCAGCTGACTTGAAAAGCTATGGAGGAACTCCAAAACTCTAGCAGACCTTGACAACTTCAGAGTAGCCATCCCCGCACACCACAAAGTCATCAGATAGTAAAGGAAAAAAGTTCTCCAGGACAGAATCTCCACCCATGCACACAACAGCAAGGAACTCTTCGGCATCATCAGAGTTCACCCAACCCAACAGTGAGACTACCAACATCCCACCCTCCCAGGACCTCTGCCACAGACTCATCAACTTCTTCCATTACAAAATCAAAACCTTCTATGACAACCTCGACGACAACAACCTTCATGAAGAACCCACACCCACCATCCCGCACACCACATAGCCGACACTGAATAGCTGGACCGCCTTCAGCATCAAAGACACCCTAAAAATTATGAATACAACCCACTCTGGGGCCCCCACGGACCACTCCCCCCCACCACATATACCACAAAGCAGCAGACTTCCTCGCCCCAAGCTTCGACAAATCATCAACCACTCCATCAAGATCACCTCCTTCTCAGATGATTGCAAAACATGCCAATATCAACCCTCTCCTGAAAAAGCCCTCAGCAGACCCTACTGACCTCAAGAACTTCAGACGGATCTCCTTACTCCCGTATCTGGGGAACGTCATGGAAAAAGCAGTCAACAGTCAACTTGCCTCGTTCATAGAAGAAAAAAAGATCCTCAATCCCTCCCAATCAGGTTTCAAGAAGAATCACAGCACATAAAATGCCCTTCTCACCGTAACAGACGACATCCGGTCCCTCCGAGACAGAGGAGAGACTGTGGCCCTCATGCTCCTGGACCTCTCCGCCGCCCTTGACACAGTCATACATTGCACCCTAGCCCGCAGACCCCACAACACAGGGATCCAGATCAAGGCCCTCAACTGGATCCGCTCATTCCTCTCCGGCAGAACGCATTGGGTCAGACTCCCACCCTTGCTCTCGGATCCCACACCAACCACCTGCGGAGTTCCCCAAGGATCCTCCATCAGCCCCACCCTGTTCAACGTCTACATGGCCCTGCACACCCCCATTGTCAGATCCCATAAACTCAACATTGTATCCTACGCAGATGACACCCAACTCATCCTCTCCCTTTCCAACGAACCCAACGTGTCCAAACAAAACTTTCAAGAAAGAATGGAAACAGTCCCCAAGTGGATGAAGAACAGCTGCCTACAACTCAACATGGACAAAACCAAAGTACTCACCATAGGTCCACATTCCGACACCTGGTGAACCTCCAACGCTGTCACCTCTTCCTGCTTCCACACCCTCCACCTATTCTGAAAGACCTTCACTGGATTCACCTGAACACAAGAGAACATCACCCATGCCCTCATCAGCAGCAGACTAGACTACTGTAATGCACTCTACACCGGGATCAACAAGAACCTTACTCACAAACTACAGAACGTACAGAACACCACCGCCAGACTTGTCCTAAACCTACCACGCCACTGCCACAAAAGCCATCGACTAAGTACACTACACTGGCTGCCTGTCGCATGAGCATCACCTTCAAGCTTCTCACCCACACCCAGAAGGCCCTCTGCACACCGGACCCGCCTACATGAACCACTGCCTCTCGTTCCACTCACCCCACAGATCCCTCCACTCAGCCCAGCTCTTTCTTGAGATTGTACCACTCATCAAGAAGGGGGACACCCCTTCTCCCTCCTCACAGCTAAGGCATGGATGCCCTCCTCTCCACTTCTGACAGACACCAACACTCTCCAAATCCTTGAAGGACCTCAAGACCTGTCTCTTTGAAGAATCACAGTGAACATCCAAGAGGTATGCATCCACCCTAGCACCTTAAGACCCTTTCAGGTGAGTAGCTGCGCTTCACAAAACCTGATTGATTGATTGATAGAAGATAATGGGAGAGTGGTCAGAGATTAGCCTCCTCAGAATGTCTGTCTGGTCTATCAGATAAATATGGGGTTTGGAAATTAGTAAATAGTCTATTCTGGAATAAGAATTGTGAGGGATGGCAATAAAAGGTGTAGTCTCTATTGTCTGGGTATTTGAGTCTCCAAGAGTCAAGCAGTCCGAGTCTAGTACATAGTTTGTGTGATGACCTGTGTGACCTAGAAGGTTGAAGGGTGACCTGAACTGTCTGTCGATGGTTACATCTAAGGGAAGATTGAAGTCAACGCCCAAGATTACAAGATCGTCACTTAGAATTTCGCTCAGGCGGAGGGTCAAAGAGTCCCAGATATCCGGGTCATCACTATCCGGACCATGTACATTGAGAACGTGAAAGTGGCAGGAATTTTTAGTACATTTTTTAAAGAACCCATCATCCACTCTCATACGTCAAGTGTGATATAGTGGATAGGCCTGAATTCTTGGAAATTAAGGTGGCCACCCCACCTTTCTTGCGTCCCATAGAGGAGATGGGGATGTCTGCAATCCATTTCCTCCCAAAGCCAGCAAGTCCCCCATGGTTAGTTTTTGTCTCTTTTAGTAGAATAACATCAGGTTACAATTGAAATATGTTGTTTTTGATTTTTTTGTGTTCGGTCGGGTGGTTAAGCCCTTTGACGTTTAAAGAGACAAATTTTAAGTTACTATCCAGTGGGGAATTATTCATGGTTTTTAGGTCAGACCATTGCAATGCAAATAAGGGGGAAAGTCTTTAGCGTGAGCTGACCTAGTTTTTGAATGTCAAGTTACCAAAGGACTGAGTACTTTCCTGCAATCCCGTCACATGTATTATAAGGAGAATAATAGACTTGCATACACTTAGTTAGTTTGGGAATAAAACATTGTACATGAAAGGATATTGACATTGGGAGTACTGGTGGATTATGTAAATGTTTTTAAGGCTTATAAACATGTAATTGTTCTACAATGAAAGTACTCATTTTTTAATATGTAATTGATAAAAAAGATATTGAGTATCATACTGTCAACAGTGTAGAGAAGTGTGTACTTCAACTTGTAAGAGCTGGTTATACCAAAAGTTAAAAAACACAGAGCTTAATGATAAATTACGAAAGGCTAAAAAAGTTATTATAAGTTAAATTTCAGAAATATACGGTGTATGAAAACACGTTTTTGAAACTACTAATTGTGTTATGTACATTTCCATTGTGCCCAAATAAAATTACATATACATCAAATATTTGTATTATTAAATTACAAGAACAATGGAATAACCATTCATTTGCTTACAGAATAACTTGTGAAGCAAGGAAACAAGGATATACTATAAAGACAGTAAATGAGACAACAGACACCACTTTCAAAATATAAGCACACATTTATTACCACGTACATATTATACTTACAATATTTCAAGCTGTTTTAAGCTACCTCCTATGCAGTGTTTTCAATATAGGGCACAGCAAATTGGTTAAGAAGATTTCCCCAGCATGTCCTGTGCCATGAGATGTTGCTTCCGGCACTCCTTCCCATGGTGGGTGTGGAGCACTAGGATGGAAAATGGGCTCTTGTGATGAAAAGATGGAACAAAATGGCTCACAGATTACTCAAATTCTTGGCCCTGCATGACGGTTCCTGTTCGCAGCTGTAGGCGAAGCTGTACTCTGTGAATGGAAAAAAAAAACTTCTGCCCTGCACATGGAGGTTCTCTGCCCAGATTTTAGGTGTCAATAAATATAGGAGAGGGGTGTATATGATGAATTGGGTTTCCTTTCTTCCAGGGGAACATGTGATGGCTAAAACAAGTACTCAAGTAAGCAAATGTTTCTAATATTGAAATAAAGTAAATGTGTTAAAAGGAGCTGTAAAGTGAAGTGTAAGTGTATTACTAAATTGAGCACATGATGTGTGATTGTGCCATTATGATAGTGATATTGTGTTGTCTCAAGATGGTATATGTGGAATGTGTTGTAGTCCACCATTCATCATTAGCAGAACACTGTCCAACAACAATGATGCAGCAACCAAAGTCAATAATGAGGCCACTAGTTGATAACACACCTGCACAACCTGATATCTCTTCAAAACCCCATACTGTGAAGCTGCATGTGGCCATAGGTCAAGATTGTTGTCTATATGTCAGTCCAATAGCTTATCCATGTTGTAAAACACCCAAACACAAACAGCTACTACTTTCTTCGTTACAATTTCTGAGGCTTGCAGATATACCCTCCTTGTATGATCAAGACATCTGAAGGTCTACTTAAGGATTCCAAAAGTGCATTGAATGATGGCTCTTTCATATGTATGTGCCTTTTCGTACTTCTGTTGAGGCTGTGATGTTGTCAGAAAGATATGAGGAGATGGGGATCAAGGGTATAACTGGTATCACCTTTAACAAAGATATTGGTTAAGTTGTGCAACTATTCTAAATGCATATACACAGTTATTGTTATGGAGATTTTGTCTATTATGATTAGGGCTCCCGGTTTTAGGGTATTTATTTTTTTGCCATTTCCGTCTGTATTTATCCATATTTATTTTGTAGGCGTTTTTTCTGTATTTATCTACATTTATTTTGCTACAAGCAAAAGCCAACGTATTTTTCCACATTTATTTAAATTTACAAAGGAAGGTGTGTGAGGCTTCCAAATTTAAAGTCTATATTTTTTTGTATGCATCAATATGTTATATGGAGAGCACTCTTCAATCACAGAGATCAGTTGTAGAATGGGGTGGTAAGGCTGAAGTTCCTGATTTCATTGGTGTGTTTCAGTCGGGCTGAAGCAGCTTCCAGGGGACACACAGCCGCACCTCAGTACTTCACTGGTCTTTAAAAGACCATCTGCCTGTTAATGAGGCTTTGTTGTTTTTTCACCACTTCTTAGAGTCCCTGCTCTCCATGCTACCTACTGCTTGAAGAATTAACCCCCCACCACCAAAAACAATTTGGTTCTAGTTGCGCCACTATGCTGTTATTGTCCTAATTTGATGTATACCGAACAGCTTAGAAATCAATGAAGAAGTTTGCTTTTGCTGGAACTGAACACCCCTCATGTATAAAAGATGTGCTTCCACTTTTTCAGTCGTTATGCCTCCTTTCTTTGCCAGGTTTAAGTGTCCAATCCATGGTAATCGAAACGTAATGCCCTTCAGCTTGTGAAAGTTACTACTGCGGTTACTGCGGTTGCACAAACATTCATGGCATGTAAATAATCTAATTTAATGTGCTGTTGGTGGATGAATAATTATACGCTGCAACTACACACAACTGTTACCTTGTGCAACATCCCTGGCTTGTGCACACAAGCTGGGTAACAACACCCTTCCAACAAACATGCCCCCAAAACACATGTGCAATTGCACAAACTCCGCCAGTGTTTTTACACGGAGCTGTAAAGTTGTACATCAAGGGACCTGTAAAGAGCCGAGGGAGCAACGAAACTGGCAACTTAAAACACACCAATCTCGAAGTGAAAAGAGAGCCGCCGCCGCCCCCCCTTCGCCCCCTCCCACACACACACACATGAGCAAGGAGGACAGAGGATCGGATTTCGGACTCTGGTGCTGCCAATTCTAACCGGAGGGGGAGGAGCCCAAGGCTGCAGCGGGACAGACTGTGTGAGGAGTCGCTTTCTCGGGTTAGTGTCCAGGCTTCTAGCTCTCTGCTGTTTCTAGGGACACTGTGAAGTCACCATTCATCTGTCCTCTGAGGGCACATACACAGGGGAAATACAGGTATCTTTCTACTTGAAATGGCCGAGGGCTGGCAGGGAGCTTAGTTAAGAGGCAGAGCCCTGGAGATGGTTAATTCCGAAGGGCCGGGGCAGCAACAAATGCTGACTGTGGCAACACGGTGGCACGGTGCTGGTCGTAGTGCAGGCAAAAGGAGGAAGTAGCGGGGCAAATGTTCTGAGAGAAGGGCCGGAGGTGTTCACATGCTCACTCAGTGAGCTTAAATCTGACCAGGATTGGTTCAGTACGTCACCTAAAGACTCTGATTGGAAGGATTAGAAAGAATCTCCCCTACATCAGAAAGAGAGACGTGGCGAGAACTGATTTCGAGCACAGCAGCGCTGCAACATTTACTAGGATTTTGCAGTTTTTACATATACATACAGACAAAGGAAAAATTGTTTTCCGTCTGTATTTATATGTAAAAATACATTTAAACGGAAAACCGGGAGCCCTAATTACGATATATTCAGGCAATGAGTGACAGTGTTTGGGACGCCATTCGCCAGATGCACATGTTGCACACCCAGGAGAGTTATTTTAACTTACCAATTAGCCACATGGCAGCGAAACCTCCAGTAACAGTAGTGACTTTTGGGAAGATGCAGCTGTTGTGTGTGCTCCCAGAAAAGGCAGAATATACATATCAGTGAAGCAGCACCGGGGACCACATACATTTTGCAAGCTGATGTAGTATCAGGGGTGTCTGTTGGGAGGGTGCACAGACATAATATCGAGCTGTTAATTTCGAACAACAGAAATATTGAGTTCTAAATATCGAAGGGATAGAATATCGACATCAAGAATATCGGTGAGCAGAATATCGACATGCAGTTAAGAAATATTGTTTTAGTTAATATCGAAGTCAGTAATATCGTTTGCAAAAAATATCCATGTTAATAATATCGATGTTTATATTAGTGTTATGTATTTTAGTATGTATTTTATATGTATGTGTTCTATATTTTTTGGTATGTATTGTATTTTTTTTAAATATATGTATTACATTTTTATAAGTTAGGATTTTTTTTTGTAATTAAATTTTGCGTTTTAGTACCATAGCGGGTTGTGGGTTTATGGGGAATAGGGTGCAAAGTAATTTAATTATAGTAAATTAAATAATAATTTTTAGAAATTATTTATTATTTTTGATAAAGTTTTGCATTTTAGTTCTGTAGCTGGTTGTGGGTTTATAGGGAAATAAGGTGGGAAGTAATTTATTATAATTAAGTAACTATTCATTGTTATTTATTGGTATTGAATTTTGTTTATTGTTAATTAATTAATAATTGGTAATACATGTGTATTAATTGATTAATCATTTAATATATTCATTGTGTTAATTTATTTTAGGAGCGGGTGGTGGGTTTATAGGGAAATAGGATGAGAAGTAATTCAGTTTTCTTAAAGTAATTATTAATTTTAATTTATTGGTATTCATAATTAATTTAAAGTTAATTAATTAATAACTGGTTATTTAGTTAAAAAAAATATTGAATTGATAAGCATGTTAATTTTAACCTTCTGTTATCCAGCACTTTCCCTACTGTTGCACTCACTGGAGTGGGAATAGTAATTTTTACCACTACGCTATCCAACACTTTCCCTACTGTTGCACTCTCTGGAGTGAGAATAGTAATTTTTACCCCTACACTATCCAACACTTTCCCTACTGTTGCACTCACTAGAATGGGAATAGTGATTTTTACGCCTACGCTATCCAACACTTTTCCTAATGTTGCACTCACTGGAGTGGGAATAGTAATTTTAACTCCTACGCTATGTATTATTTAATTTATTTTACATTCTTTTTTAACATTAAAAAAACGATATTTTTAACAACTGTATTTTTGACAACGATATTTTGATCCCAATATTTTTGTACTTAATGTAGATGGGACTTTGATTATCTGGACATCGATATTCTTGCGTCGATATTTTTGTAGCTCGATATTCTGACTGTCGATATTCTATCAGTGATCCTGTTGGGAGATGGTGTTCTCTGTGTGAGATAGCTGAAGTGCCATATGGGTGCAATCAGGGGTGCTAAATACCCAAGGGAAGTTGTCAATTCCCTTGTCACTCCTTGTCTTTCTGCTAATGACAATGGCATGGTGATAAACAGGTACATCTGGCTAGTGGTGCATATGTTATGTATATATTTAAAGAGCATTATTACCAGTAAGGTTATCCTGGTACTGAGCAGGTGTGTGTATGTAGTCCTGTCCATGCTACGTTTTCAGCTTCTAGCAGAATTCAAGCAGCGAGGAGGAAGCTCTGATGTGGATTTGGAGGTCATTTGATTCTTTAGGAGCATTGTAAGAGAAAGCCCACCCTCATCTGTTTCTGTGTATGCGGGGGATGTGTGCAAGTAGGAATCCTGTGGTGCAAAGTTGTCTGGGTGGTTGATGGAAGGAGATGTGACTGTTCAGGTAGATGCTGCCTAAATTGTGCAGGGCCTTGAATGCGTGTATGAGGAGTTTGAGATGAGCGCGGTTTTCTATATGTGGCTAGTGAAGCTCCCTGAAGTGTGGTGTGATGTGAATTCTGTGTGGGAGATTGAGGATGAATCTGGTTGCCCACATTCTGGAATGTTTGTAGTCTTTTAGTGTGTTGCTTGGTGTTCCCAGCATAAAGGACATTCCCATAGTCCAATTTGCTGGTGAGTAGGATGTGCATGAAAGTTTTTGAAGTGTTGCTTTGAAGCCATGTGAAGATCTTCCTCTGCATCTTTAAGGTGAAGAAGCAGGATGTAGTGAAAATGTTGACTTGTGGGGTCATGTCTAGTTTGCTGTTAATGAATATTCAGAGGTTCCTAGCATGGGTGTGAGGTGGGTCTGAGTTCAGCTGGCCCCTGGTTGGAGTTCCATGGTGAGATGTCCTTGCCGAAGATCACTACTTCTGTCTTGTCGGTATTGAGCTTGAGAGAGTTGGCTTTCATCCAGTTTGCGACTATAGTCATGCGGTCGGTGAACCTTTTCTTGTGTTGAGGGCCCCTATGAGGAGGGAGTGAATGAGTTGCATGTCTTCTGATTAGGAGAGGATATTGATGTTGTCTACATGGATGACACTGGACAAGGAATCATATATGCATTGAAGTGGGTGGGGCTGAGTGATGAACCTTGGGGCAGAGTTTGCAGGATTCTGAAGAGTATGGTGCCAGGCTGCCCGCTTGTGTTCTTTCTGCTAAGAAGGATCAGATTTAACTTCAGTCGGAGATCTCCGTTCTGCCCACGGAGTGTGCAGAGATTTGCCTACTCTGCATTCTGCGGAGAACACAGAGAAGGCAATTCTCTGCACACTCCACAGCGGAGCGCAATTGGCCAGCCCCACCTCCATCCCCCCTATTATCAAGTAATTCAACATTATTTCAAAATAAATTTAAACCCACATACCTCTGAACTGCGGTGACCTCGGGCTACCCTTCTCCTCTTCCTTGCCATCTCAGTAATCCTTGAGAAAACTGCACATTTCCTGCGAGTGGGTGATATCGCTGCAGGCAGCAGGAGGCATAGTAAAATCTAGGATGATGTCAAACATTTCTTTGTTGATTTTATTGTCGGCATTGAGGTGATCTGCAAGAGCTGTGCACTTGGTGTTCTGTATCTGTGGTGATAGGGTCTTTACCTGTGTGCCCACAACAAAAAGCAAGATTGGCTTGCCTTGGAGATGCCCATAGTGTCTCAGTGATGATCTGAAAAGACCCAATAGCCAGAGAATGAAGTGCTGCAGTAGTTGAACATGGGTAGGTGTGGGTTGGGAGCAGGCTGTAGTTGACTCAAGCTCCTACTCCAGTCTGCACTAGTGTCAAGGATTAATTAATGTAAGAAGTGGTATCTGGCAATGACTATTTCCATTCACATGACAAAGACGTCGATGATTTGCTGGTAAACCTTCTCTATCAACCTCAAATAATTGCTCCTAAAAATGAGGGATGAAGGTAGCCATGTGATTTTGTGAATTGCAAGGCTTACAAACGCAAAATGGTTTCATATATATCATTTGTAATGTTAACTGTTATAAATGGGAGTTTCTAGTTGGCAGAGGTAGGTGCCTTTGTCCAGATAGGGACCCTTGCTTCTAGTCAGGGTAAGAGGGATACACA
Source organism: Lissotriton helveticus (assembly GCF_964261635.1). Lineage (NCBI taxonomy): Eukaryota > Metazoa > Chordata > Amphibia > Caudata > Salamandridae > Lissotriton > Lissotriton helveticus. Next base: position 1,887,999,062 of record NC_136059.1, on the reverse strand, counting down.
CTTTAGATAACCCCTGCTTAACCCCTTGGTAGCTTGGCACGAGCAGACAGGCTTATCCCAAAGGCAAGGTGTAAAGTATTTGTACCAACACTCACAGTAACACAGTGATAACACCACAAATGGACACACCACTGGTTTAGAAAAATAAAGTATCTTTATCTAAACTTTAAAAATTACAAAAATCCAACATACAAGTATTAAGAAAAATGACTTTTAAAACGTTTTTGCAACTGAGTCCATAGAAAACTATGGATGTGTGATTTCTTGCAAAGTACCTGTAGTTGCCACAAAATTCACCAAGCTAAACAACTGCAGCGATGGGAAGTGTCGAAAAACAAAGAGATGCAGCGATTCCTGAGACCTTCGTGGATGGGATGCGACAGTTCCGCTGGACACAGGGTAGCGGTGTGCGTCAGGTCTGGTCTGTGAGGGGAAGGAATGCGTCAATTCTGAGACGAATCTGATCTGCAAGTGATGCATCGGGGAAATCTTGCTTCACAGGGACGATGCGTGGAAATCTGGGATACGTTGGCGAAGGATGCGGCAACGTTGAGCAGCGCTGCATCAATTTCTTCAGCCGCGATCCTTTGATGTGTAGATTCTTGCAGCGGCGACTGGCGCTGCGTCGGTTTCAACAGCTGCAGTTCGGGGAGATTATTCTCGCACCATGGCGCTGCATCGGAAAAACTGTCTCAAGAAGAGGGATGCAACTATTTTCTTGTTGTTGCGTTGCTTTTCAGCTCCCAGTAGCAGAAACCACCTTGAGATGCCATACACAGCCACAGGCACTCCTGCCAGGTCAGAACACCCAGCAAGGAAGATCAGGGGACCTGGGGTGAAGTCTTTGTGTTCCTGGGACTTCAGAAAAGGAGGCAACCTCTACTCAAGCCCTTGGAGACTTTTCTCTAGGAAGAAGTAGTCTAAAGTTCAGGGGGTTGTTTTAGGTCTAATACTTATACCCCAAAATGTTTTTTTTCTCTTTGTGCAAGGGTAAGAGAGCCCAGTCCAAACCAGTTCTGTCCTCTCTAGTGCAGCTGCCCGGCAGGAGGTGGAGACAGAATTGTGTAAGGCAGACAGGCACTATTCAGGAGCAAGGAAAATCTCCCCCAACCACTCTAAATGCAGACCGGGCCTATTGAGGTGCTAGTGCGAACTCCTCACTCCTACTCTGAATGTATCCCAGGTCTATTCAGCCCTGCCCTGACTCATTCAGGAAAGGCAGGACACACATCAACCCCCGAGTGGCTGTCTGAGAGAATGCACCTTCCCAGCCCGTCACTCCAAAACCAGACAATCAATACACAAACAGGCAGAAACAAACAGAATGGTTAAACAAGAAAATGCCTAATTTCTGAAAGTGGCATTTTCAAACACATAGTTTAAAAAACATCATTTGTAAAAGATGTGTTATTAAATTCTGAGTTCAGAGAGCCTAAACTTTCGTTTTCTATCTTATCCCTATGGGAAGATACGCTTGTAAAATGTTGCAAAGCATTCTCCATTCTGTCTTGAAGGGCAAAATAGCCTTTCAATAGTGAAAAACAAAATTGACAGTATTTAACTATCAGGACATGTTACATGACCTACCTTTCACATACACTGCACCCTGCCCAGGGGGGTAACTTGGGTCTACCATTGGGTGTCCTATATGTAAAAAAAGGGAAGGTAAGGGCCTGGCAAGTGAGTGCACTTGCCAAATCGACATGGCAGTTAGCAAACTGCGCATAAGCACTGCTGTGTCAGGCCTGAGACATCTTTCCAGGGCTACTCATGTGGGTGGCACAGTCAGTGCTGCAGGCCCACTAGTAGTATTTGATTTACCAGTGCACTTTACTAGGGACCGACCAGTAAATCAAAATATGCCAATCAGGGAGAACCAATGGTAATAACAATTTACACAGGGAGCACTTGCACTTTGACACTGATCAGCAGTGGCAAAGTCCCCAAAGCATCTAAGCCATCAAAAACGAAATCCAGCACAGCATCAAAAACACAGAAGGTAGAGGCAAAAAGTTAGGTGAAACCACGCCAAAGATGCCGTCTAACAATAACACATTTATTAAAGCATCACAAGCAATTCAATTTGAGGTGTGTGAAATGTGTTATTTTTCTCCAACAAAATGTGAAAAATATAAGCTCTAAAAATAAATTAGCTGACATACCCTGCAAACATACGTTCTAAGTGGGCTTTCAATGATTATGCGCTGTGTTACATTTGTTATACATTATTGAGATCAATGCTCATCTGTATATGTTACTTTTAAGGAACAAACACATTGCTAAATCTGATCTTTCCAATCACTCCACATCACACTTCTATTAATAGTAAACATTCCTTGCAAATATATTATAGCAAATATGTGCTTTGTGGGGCAAAAACTGCTGAAAGTAGCATCTATCTATATGCATATTGAGCTCATTATAAAAATTGCTTCTAATTTCTTAGTTCACAGACTCACACCTTCGCTCTGTCTAAAGTCAGGTCATTTCTAAGCAATTCGTTTTTGCACTTCCTTAAATTGATTGTAATAATGAAAGTGACAATTTATTGATTTCAATGGCTTACCAAAAACCCAAGGATAACAACTTTCTCTCATGAGTATATATTCATTATTTTGCGTTGACCTAGCTGGTATTAACATGTGTTAGTATTTTAGCAGCAAGTCGTGAAGAACATGTAGGTATTCCGCCGTAAAATGACTTGAGGAAGTAATACTTATTTTCTAAAGATCACTTCAATTAAAGCTATAGAACATAACATTCTGAAACGATAACAGATATGTATCTTTAAAAACTATTGCAAGGCTCAGATCCAGGGTTTTGCACTCACATTGATGCCACAAAAATCTAACATCTGGAGAATGAGTAGTACGTTTGAGGGATTTCTTGCTCAACGTTCTCTAATGACTAGTGAAACGTCTCAGAATGTTACAGTCCAAGTGTGTGATTTTGTCAACAGCAACAGAGTAATCATTTATAGAAAGAGAATGGAGCTGACTTAGTGACTTGTCTTTGAGCCAGAAGCCTTTTGCTACCTATAAGTTGTAGTTGTGGCACTTGTATGGAACCTCATTCCTATATGTCAAGTATTGTGTGAAGATGTTCAACCCAAGCACAGTAAGAATCAATGAGTACATTATTTTAGGGCACTTAGTCAGAGTAAGTATGCCTTAGGTTGTGTATTCCAAATGACTCTTCATTTGTTTTCGTTTTTGAAAATTAACCTGTGTAATATATCGGTCAAGATCTTATCACTGCTTTCAGTCAATCCCCTTTCAGAGGGCCTCATATTTTCAATTAACAATCAAAGGAAAACATACTTTATCAGGTCTCATGGTCTGGTTTCACCAGTTTTCAAATTTAGATCTCATAAGCATGTTTGTTCTATCCTACCCCTTCCCTGTAACATCAGGACTGATCGCATCACCCTCCATCTAAAGGTTGGTCTTGTATGTTATCGAAGACATCCAGTCCTTCAAGGTGGTGTGTTTTGTCGCCCAACTCTAACAATATGGAGTCCCCTACACTGCTCTCCATTCTGCCTTTCCCATTTCCCTTCAGTGATGTCAGATCAGCTTTCTCAGCATTAGGCCATTTCCTCAGGTGACCCTGTCATAATCGTGAGTTGCTGATCAGCCTTCCAGTACTTTGAGATCCTTTTGTTCACTAATATCACTGCAATGTCGATTATTCTGTTCATCACACTGTGTTTCCTAGCCCCAGGCATCAGTCCAAAGAGGCTTTAAGGCCCTCAGATCCAGACGATCTGTCTTTCACCTCTGAAACCAGGTGTACTACCTCTTTCAAATAATTCCTGATTATGGGGCTGTCCCAAACCATACAGAAAGAGTCTGCAAGCTACCTGACATCAAGGGCACAAGTGCTGCTCCACTATACATCCTATCACTCTGCTTGGAGAGCAGATAGGCCTGGGGCAGGTAATTAAACTGAATTAATGTGAGCATTATGTTTTTTGATAGTCTTAATGTATGCTCTTTGTATGCTTCACCCATTCCATGTAGACTGGTCCCTGACCAGGCTCACCTCCCACTGCTCCCCCAGTATGGTCATATCTGCATAGAAGGTGTGCTGTAAGGTGCCATACACTAGAGATACAGTGCTCCTCTCCACCTCACGTGTTATTAAGAACTGCAGAGAAGCATATTTTGGAGGTTCACTCATCTCTCCTCACCAAAATGCCCAAATTGTCTTATACAGTGTTGACGTTATGAATAACTACCTGTTCTTATAAGCTAACCACAGTCCCACTTCCAGTGGCAGCCCATGCAGCACATTTTGCTTCCGAGCCACTTCTTTAAACCTCAATAGGCATCATGTCGGTAATTCTGGGATGTGCACTCCTACTTCAGAAACCTCCTCCAACAGTGTTTTTTCTGTAACATAGAGGTTCGGGTAGGCTGTGGCCAATCAACTTTCAACTAGAATAGCTTCATACATCAAGTACACCAAATTGAGGTGGTATGATGTGCAAAATAACAACGGACTGGAATGCCACCTTGGGCAATTGCCAGTGCCTGGGATTAATTCAAGTATTCCACCTATCCTTCTTTTTGTATACTTTAGTATAACACACTAAGTGCAAAAAGTTTGTCCAGGCATGGGTCCCCTGCTCTGTGGCGCACTGGAACTAAGCTACACCAGACTGGAGTGCTCCAATCAGGGCAAAACTGGTTTTATGGTTTTAGTTGCTTGTGTCCTGGTTCAGGGAGGACCTGGCCTGGCAGTATGGACTGGACTGTTCCTATTGGAGAAGGGTGATGACTGATAGGCACATAGTTGGGTCCAAACAGAGGACGCATGGTGTGCAAAATAACAATGGCCTGGAATGCAGCCTCAAGCAATTACCAGTGGCTGAGATTAAGTCAAGCACTGCACCTATCACTTTGTTGTATACTTCAGTGCAATACCCTACGGGTCCAGGGCTCACTGTTTATTTATTTATTTATATATTTACTTATAAAGCGCCTGAATCGACTCCCGGAGGAGTATCTCCGTGCTGGGAAATGCATTATCAGAGGGAATTATTGCTCAGGCGCTGAAAAGAAAAGTTTTTAATTGTTTCCTAAAGGCAGAATGCTCAGCACTTAAGCGGAGCTGAGCGGGTAGCTTATTCCAATTACTGGGGCCAAGCACAGAAAGGGCTTTAGCACCCTGTCTGGTCCGTTTTATTCTTGGTACATTGAGTAAGTGTTTGGCTACCAAACGCAAAGACCGTGTGGGGACAAATATATATGAAATTTATCTTTCATATATTGTGGGCCTTGGTTCAACAATGCCTTGTGAATGATGCAATGGATTTTAAACTGCACCGTTTCCGAATGGGCAGCCAATGTAATTGCTGGAGCAATGGCTTGGAGGCTGATCTTACCGGGTCATTCAGAATCAGCCTGGCCGCCGTGTTCTGCACGACCTGAAGTCTGTCTAAGGCTGATTCATTGGCTGCTAGTAATAAACCAATGCACTAATCCAGTCGACTCAATACTGTGCCACTGGAACCAAGCTACATCAGACTGAATAATCTCAATCAGGTCTAAACCGGTATTGGATAGCTTCTTTTCCAGTTCAGGTGGATCACTGACAAAATATCGACCTACAAAATATCGACCTACAGGAATATCGATTCAAAAATATCGAAGGCAAGAATATCGACATCCTATCTACAACATGGTAAGTACAAAAATATCGAAAATAAAATATAGATGTTAAAAATATCGATGTAAAAATAACCTTTTTTTTCTGTAAAAATATAAATGTAAAATAAAGTAAATAACACTAATAAATAAATAAAATCAACATAGTTAAAAATATCTAATAATGTTTAAAATTAATAAATAATACATATATAATAAAAATACATTAATTAAACATATACAGAAAATATATAATATATATGTACTTAACAATAAGTTGTAATAATTATTTTAATAATTTATAAAATAATACAAAATATTATAAATTACAAATACATTTACAAACATAAAATAAAAACATAAACAAAAAGTAAAGAATTATGTTTAATAAATGTAAAAAAAGTAAATATACTTTTAATATTTTTTAAATTAGTTATATAAAACGTTGGATAGCATAGGGGTAAAAATAACTATTACAACTCCAAAAAGTGCAACAGTAGGAAAAGCGCTGGATAGCGTAGGGGTAAAAATTACTATTCCAACTCCAGGGAGTGCAACAGTAGGGAAAACGTTGGATAGCGTAGAGATACAAATTACTACTCCCACTCCAGAGAGTACAACAGTAGGGAAAGCGTACTGGTAAAAATTACTATTCCAACTCCAGAGAGTGCAACAGTAGGGAAAACGTTGGATAGCGTAGGGGTAAAAATTACTATTCCAACTCCAAACAGTGCAACAGTAGGGAAAGCGTTGGATAGCGTAGGGGTAAAAATACTATTCCAACTCCAGAGTGTGCAACAGTAGGGAAAACGTTGGATAGCGTAGGGGTAAAAATTACTATTCCAACTCCAAACAGTGCAACAGTAGGGAAAGCGTTGGATAGCGTAGGGGTAAAAATTACTATTCAAACTCCAGAGAGTGCAACAGTAGGGAAAGCGTTAGATAGCGTACGGGTAAAAATTGCTATTCCCACTCCAGAGAATGCAACAGTAAGGAAAACGTTGGATAGCGTAGGGGTCAAAATTACTATTCCCACTCCAGAGAGTGCAACAGTAAGGAAAGCGTTGGATACCGTAGGGGTAAAAATGACTATTCCCACTCCAGAGAGTGCAACAGTAGGGAAAGCGTTGGATAGCGTAGGGGTAAACATTACTATTCCCACTCCAGAGAATGCAACAGTAAGGAAAGCGTTGGATAGCGTGGGGGTAAAAATTACTATTCCCACTCCAGAGAGTGCAACAGTAGGGAAAGCGTTGGATAGCGTAGGGGTAAAAATTACTATTCCAACTCCAGCGAGTGCAACAGTAGGGAAAGCGTTGGATAGCGTAGGGGTAAAAATTACTATTCCCACTCCAGAGAGTGCAACAGTAGGGAAAGCGTTGGATAGCGTAGGAGTAAAAATTACTATTCCCACTCTAGAGAGTGCAACAGTAGGGAAAACATTGGATAGCGTAGGGGTAAAAATTACTATTCCCACTCCAGAGAGTGCGATAGTAGGGAAAACGTTGGATAGTGTCGAAGTTAAATATAACATACTCCTGTTTATCGTCTTCCCTGGAGGGTGTGTACCTGAATCTCTCTTTGCCACAATCAGCCTGAGCGGGGACACTTTCTGCAAGACACGCTTCGCGGGTCCCGCTTCATCTGGGCCCAAGCTGCGTGTTGTGTGTGCGAGGCGTGCAGGGCTGCCAGCGTGACGCGGGGGACTCCAGCTACCAGGAGTTCCCGCGAGGCCAATTAACATCACCTGGCCCGCTCTCCCGGCAAGGCACGCCCACAGCACACTGGACCTGTGAAAACCAGCCTTTTCCTCGGATAGGGTGAGACTCCAGTTTATCGTCTTCCCTGGAGGGTGTGTACCTGAATCTCTCTTTGCCACAATCAGCCGGAGCGGGCACACTATCTGCCGGACCCGCTTCGCGGGTCCCGCTTCATCTGGGCCCAAGCTGCGTGTTGTGTGTGCGATGCGTGCAGGGCTGCGAGCGTGACGCGGGGGACTCCAGCTACCAGGAGTCCCCGCGAGGCCAATTAACATCACCTGGCCCGCTCTCCCTGCAAGGCTCGTCCACAGCACACTGGACCTGTGAAAACCAGCCTTTTCCTCGGATCGGGTGAGACTCCTGTTTATCGTCTTCCCTGGAGGGTGTGTACCTGAATCTCTCTTTGCCACAATCAGCCTGAGCGGGGACACTTTCTGCCGGACCCGCTTCGCGGGTCCCGCTTCATCTGGGCCCAAGCTGCGTGTTGTGTGTGCGAGGCGTGCAGGGCTGCCAGCGTGACGCGGGGGACTCCAGCTACCAGGAGTCCCCGCGAGGCCAATTAACATCACCTGGCCCGCTCTCCCTGCAAGGCACGCCCACAGCACACTGGACCTGTGAAAACCAGCCTTTTCCTCGGATCGGGTGAGACTCCTGTTTATCGTCTTCCCTGGAGGGTGTGTACCTGAATCTCTCTTTGCCACAATCAGCCTGAGCGGGGACACTTTCTGCCGGACCCGCTTTGCGGGTCCAGCTTCATCTGGGCCCAAGCTGCGTGTTGTGTGCGCGAGGCGTGCAGGGCTGCAAGCGTGACGCGGGGGACTCCAGCTACCAGGAGTCCCCGCAAGGCCAATTAACATCACCTGGCCCGCTCTCCCTGCAAGGCACGCCCACAGCACACTGGACCTGTGAAAACCAGCCTTTTCCTCGCAGCGGGTGAGACTGTTTATCGTCTTCCCTGGAGGGTGTGTACCTGAATCTCTCTTTGCCACAATCAGCCTGAGCGGGGACACTTTCTGCCGGACCCGCTTCGCGGGTCCCGCTTCATCTGGGCCCAAGCTGCATGTTGTGTGTGCGAGGCGTGCAGGGCTGCGAGCGTGACGCGGGGGACTCCAGCTACCAGGAGTCCCCGCGAGGCCAATTAACATCACCTGGCCCGCTCTCCCTGCAAGGCACGCCCACAGCACACCTGTAAATAAACGAAGCGTTCATCCGCGCACGCGGGACGCGCGCGGGACTCAGCCCGGGGCTAAGACCGGGCAAAGAGCGGGCCGTTTGAGGCTGTTCGAGGACTTGAGAGACTGGACTGGGCCATACCATTTTCTTCACTCTTCCTTCATTGGAATATTTTGTTTATCACTTGTCACTACAACTCTTTCCCAATTAATTTTCATTCTGAACCATGTGCACACGGGCAAGCCGTAGCAAGACTGCAAAGGGTGGTAAGATGCTTAATGGGACCCTAGATGATTTCATAACTAGAACGAACACTGCTATAGATATTGAAATCACTAAAATGCAGGAACGAGTTTCCTTAGACCTAGAGGAAGCAAGAAGACTGTCACAAAAATTTGCTATGTCCAAAAAATCTTCCTTAGGCCATATAGCAACTGCAAAAACCCCTGAGCAACCACTGAATTTACGACTTACTTCTACGCAGGCCGATGTGTGTTATACCTCACTACCACCATCTGTGGCATTTTCTACTACAGCCCCTATCCTACCACTTCCTAGTCAAAACCTTCCTTTAATTGCCACCGACCCGGATTCGGGTACGCTTATTGAAACTACTTCACCCACTATTGAGGAATACGTCAATCCCTCGAGTCCTAATAGTAAGGGTCTATTGCAGAAAAGAAAACGCAAATTTAGTTCTGCATATCTACGGAAGCGGGCCAAAATTGTTGATAGAAATTTTCCCTCAGAAAGTAAAATAGACAGGACCATAGCCCCAGAGCAGGAGTTTTCTAGTGCAGACGACATGTGCATATCTTGTGACATCACGAACATAGATACCATAGAAGAGACTAATGGGTCACAACCATGTGAGGTAGAGGGAAGAGACGAGGAATTCCTAAATATTGTATGGACAACCCTAAAAAAGCTTCTAACTCCTCTGTACCTTAGACTCGCACGTATTGAAAACCATCTTCTAGAGGTACAAAAAAGTATTATAACATTAGCAAGTCTTAGTCTCCAAGCCAATAAAGTTAGTACCCCACCAGAAGCTGAATTAATTACCCCAACACCCATCATTATTACACCAGTACCGCCCCCCATTAAGCCAATACCTAAACCGCGCACGAAGGGTTGTGAACACAAAACTCCACAATTATCACAAAAGTTAGCAAAACCTTTCCTGCAACATTCGATTATAACACACAAAGAAGGCTATGTCCCAAGGTCGAATGCTAGGAAGGCCCAGCGCACCTTCACACAGGGCCCGCAAAACAATGCCAACTTTCGTGGGGGATATATAGACCTCCCCCCAGATGCAAAGCCCTATGTGGCGGTGATAACTGGAGTTCCTGAAATAGGGAGCCACTCTCAGGAAAATTATCAGTCCCTCAGAAATAAGGTCACCCACTGGCTGAACACTAACAGGCAGATCCTCAACCATATGAGAAGCAAAATACTCATGGTGCGCAGAGTCCCTTGGATAGGACCTTCACCTAAATCCATCTCAGGTGACTGCATCGTGGTCTCATTTGAGGATCCACAAACGGCCCAACATATATGCTCGTGGAATATTGGGGGAGAGAACTCTTCTATTGTAGTGAGACCTCTAACATTTTTTTACCCCCCCCACCCCAATTTAAACCATGAGGGGGATTGGTTATCAGTTCAACACTCGGCTCGGGGAGGGTTGAGAGCAGGATGGAAAGACCGAAATACCAGGTGGCACAGGGCACCCACCTTTAATAGGTTTGGATGCCTAGAAGATGTAGATTGACTCCCCTTGCCTCAGGGAGTCCCACCTGATGCTAAGGTTAAAATACATCCACCGGTAAATGAGAATAGGATCCTAGATAATAATCTTAGTGGGGGCAGTTTATTAAGGGGAACACTAATGGAACCTGAAAGACCAATACCTAGCGCCATAGATCTTTCCCCTGCCGTAATACACTCTGTAGGCCATTTAGATTTGGATATTGCAGTTGATTTGGGGATGCCGAACAACTTAAGGAACATCATGACCTGTGCAATTTGTCCAAGACCGCTCTACCATCACTGTCAAAGGCGCCTGCAAATAGTCCCAGACCTAATGCTGTCAGCAATTCCGAACCCCCTGTAACTAAAATTGCAGGGGTGGAGGGATTACAAACCCTAGTGGGGGAAGCTGAAGCGGACCTGCTGCGGGCGCATGCGCGAAAGGGGCTCGCCCTTGTTGGTGATCTCCCTGTGCCTGCCTCCTCAGTGGGCCCGCGGATTGATGGGAGTCCAACGCTAAGAGTCCTTAGTTGGAATGTAGCAGGCCTTGTACGCTACATGGACATTCCGGATTGGAATTCCTTTATTGAATCCTTTGGGATCTGCCTTTTGCAGGAAACTTGGTGTCTAGAACCCCGACACAGGGTGGGTTACAATACCTACTTCGTGCCTGCACTACAATTACCCGGCAGCAAAGGCCGCCCATCGGGCGGCCTCCTAATCTGGGTTAGTATTGCATTGGGTCTTTCTGTTAGACAAATGCCCACCAAATCACCTGACCTGCAGCGATTATCACTTAAAGGCTCAGGTAGGAAAAAGTTGGAGGTGTTTAATATTTACTTAAGGGGGGCAATGGGTGGTGCCTCTATGCTGCCATGTACTAGCATTGAGGAGGAACTTGGATCTTGCAATGCGGATTCTCTAGTTTTACTAGCTGGGGATCTGAATTGTTCGTTTGAACCACTTGCTAGTGATGACATCTTAGATATTTGGGAAGAAGATGTTAGGAGAGGTATTCCCCTTCTCACTCTTGACCCGATTAAAAAAATTGACCCAGAGTGCTATAGGTCTTAATGCCCTTTGTATGGAATTTGGCTTAAGGGCTACCAATGGGAGATCTAGGTCTGACTCCAAAGGGGCACATACATATAACAGGGTAGGCCACACCTACCGGATTGATTACATGCTCCTGAACTACAGGCTCTGGGCCCACCTGTAAGATATGGAGGTTTTGCCGACTACTGATAGCGACCATAACGCATTAGTGTTGACCTTGTCTCCTTCTTGGTTGGGCATGACTCCAAGCTCACCCGTACACATTTGGAAATCAACGCATGAGGTTTACCCCTCGAACTGCGGTAGACGGCTCAAATGGAAAAAAGTTGTTGTGGATGAAGGAAAGATGTCTCTAATAAAATCCACAATGGTCAATATGAAAACACGGTTGGACTCCTTGGGCCCTAGTAAAACGGTTGTCCCTGTTCTCTTTATAGAGACAGTCAATGCTCTAGGAGAACTGTTCAGATCTCACCCAGCAGGCACTAGAGAGAAGAAAAGAAGGGCCCCTAAGGGAGGAGCGAGCTGATTTTCCCCTGCTTGTCATTCTGCTAAACGCGAGCTCATTAGAGCAGTGAAATCTGGCCTTAGTAGACACATTAGTCTCGTGAGGAAAAGCTATAAAAAGGCATTAGCGCTGGCCAGGGCTGAGCATGAAACCCAATTCTGGTCTGATTTAATTGTGGCCAGCTCTAGGAAAGACTCGAAGGGCTTCTGGGACCTGTTGAGAGCAAGGCATAAACCCGAAGACTCTCTACTGACATGCAATATATCTGGAGAGGTGTGGTTTACCCATTTTTCTCAACTTTATTCCCTAACGGGGGGCTCTCCAGTCACAACGATGCACCTCCCGCACATTGATGGCTCGGATCATAATGAGGCCAATTCTTTCCATACCAAAGAAGTAGAGGGGGCAATTAAGTCCCTTGTTCCGAATAAGGCTGCGGGACCTGATGGTATTCCAGGCGACCTACTTAGGGTCAATATTGAAGAGTGGAGTAGTCTTATTGCCTCACTTCTGAATGCTGTATTGATGGGTGGGTGTCTGCCGGATTCATGGAAGGGGGCGGAGGTTGTCCCGATTTTCAAAAAAGGGAATCGGGACGACCCCGCTAACTACCGCCCGATTAGCCTGCTAGACTCTTCCCAGAAGGTAGCGGGTAAGGTAGTGCTAGGAAGACTCTTACAGTGGGTTGAGGAAGAACATATACTCTCAGATTATCAGGCTGGGTTTAGAACTGGCACGGGGACCATCGAACAGACATTCCGGTTATTAATGCTTTACTGGAAAGTGGTTGTACTGGGCAAGGGCAGTCTGTATCTTGCATTCATTGATTTACGGACTGCCTTTGACCTGGTCCCACGAGACCAATTGTGGTGTGTCCTCGATACAATGGGTATCCCCGCATATCTACTTAATATGCTAATAAAGCTGCATAAGGATAACTTTGCGCAGATCAGGTGGGGTAATCATGGCCAAAAAACAGCACGCATTCCTGTGAATAGGGGTGTCCGCCAGGGTTGTGTGCTAGCCCCCACTCTGTTCTCATTAGATGTTAACGGAGTGGTGGAGCACTTACTCAATCAACCAGCTGATGCACCCTCCCTGGCGGGCAGGAAAATCCCTACCCTCCTATTCGCAGACGATACCCTGCTGATCTCAAAAACCCCTGCAGGCTTGCAATGTCTACTTTCCAGTTTTAAGAACTTCAGTGATACTAGGGGCCTTGCTATTAATGTAGGTAAAACCAAGTTCCTGGTCCTGAACCCGCCGAGGAAAACTGTTATTCCACCGTTCCTGGATTCCGTCCCACTTGAGAGAGTAAAAGAGTTTGACTATCTGGGCATTCGTTTATGCGATTCTATGAGCTGGAAACCACATCATCAAAAGGCATTGTTGGCTCATAAGAGGGTGGTTGGGGCGCTCCTAAAAGAACAACGGGCTTCCCCACTTAAACCCATTGGCCCTGTATTAGACATCTATAGGGCAAGGGGGTTAGCGCAGCCCTGTATGGGTCTGAACTATGGGGTGTCCAGAAAGTGGACTCTCTAACTAGTTCTGAAAACAAATTCCATAAAGATCTTATGGGCTTACCATATAGTACACCTGTTTTACCACTCCTCTTAGATATGGGAACTCGCCCAATAAGTGATCAAGCGAGGTTGCGTCCCCTCCTTTTATGGGCACGAATCTGGAGGGTCCCAGAACTGTCTAGCTATGCTGAAGCCCTAAGAGAACTGCTTTTGACACCCTGCTGGTATAAAGTCCGTTGGTTAAAGGAAGTTAAGTGTCTTCTTTTTAATTTGGGGCTTGAGTTAGCATGGGCTACTAGAACCGCCCCGCCTAAGCAGACTCTTAAGAAGCTATATTGGTCATGGGTGACGTCTGGTAGAAACTGTAACTCTAAGCTGTGTAAAACTTCTGTTGAGTTTTTGATGGTTAAGGATGTCCACTTTTGTGAGCCATATTTGGATATGATTTCCAAATCTTGGGAGAGGGCTCTATATTTTAAATTTAGGGTGGGTCTATTGCCAGTGGGGACACTGACTGCTAGCTGGAAGGTACCGGTGCAAACGACCCCTTATTGCCCCTTCTGTGTAAACAGGCCTGAGACAGTTCCTCACTTTTTGTTCGCTTGTCCAGCTTATGTAGTCCCGCGCCGCATTTGGTTGAAGCCATTATGCAGGAGCCTTGGTACAAGATCTTACCACGAAGCCTTACGAATTCTAAGATCTGACCCTTGTCCCTTTTTTGCATGTTCCCTTGCTAAATTCTTGGGTTGGGCTTGGCGGACTCGATCTTCGAGGCTAATGATCTTGTCATAAATTCCTTTGCCATGTGTCAATGCACAAACTGTATGTTTTAAATAAGGAATGAAATGCTTGTATTAATGTAAAGAGTACTTTTTAAAAAACCATTTTTTGTACTGTAATGCTTTTTAAGATATGTGTATATATCGAAATAAAGCTTTCTACTACTACTACTACTATAAATAATTGTTGTAAATAAAATAATGAAAATTTTTATTTTAGAATAACTACATCATTTGCAAATCCCCATTGATAATTACTAAAAACATAATTACAATTACATAATTAATTAACAATAAATTAACAATAAATACCAATAAATATTAATTAATTAATATAAATAACCAAATAATATTGAACACTAAAATATTTTTCAAAACAAAAAACATATTATTAATAAAAAATGGATTAACAATTAAAAAATGGTAAACAGTAAATATATTTTTGAATAAAAAGTATTTTTATAAGAAATTATTTACCAATTAATAAAATAAATTTCCAATTAATAAAAATTAATTAACAATAAAATATATTATTTACCAGTTCCCAAAAATTAATTACCAAGTAAAAAAATATATTGCCAATTAAAGATTGTAATTACCAATTACAAACCTTAATTACCAATTAAAAAAATTAATTGCCAATTATAAAAAGTAATTACCAAATACAAACCTTAATTACCAATTAATAAAATGTATTACCAATTAAAATAATTAATTGCCAATTAATAATTAATTAGAAATAAAATAACTATCAATACCAATCTAAAATAAATAATGACTTAATTACAATTAAATTACTTCCCACCCAATTCCCCTATAAACTCACAACCCGCTACAGAACTTAAATGCAAAAATTAATTCAAATTAATTTACAATTAGTAAAAATGTATAATTATTTAATATAATTAAATTACTTCCCACCCTATTCCCCTATAAACCCACAACCCGCTCCAGTACTAAAACATAAAATTAAATAAAAATAACATTTTTAATATATAATAAATAGTACACATAAAATTTAAAACAAATAAAATACTTAACAAAAACATAACACATACACATAAAATACATAACAACCAACAAATATCGATATTAGTAACATCGAAATTAGTGACATCGATATAATTGATATCGATATTACTAACTTCGATATTACTTACATCGATATAAAAAAAATCGATATTACCTACCTTAGAGTCGATATAATTGATATCGATATTACTAACTTCGATATTACTTACATCGATATAAAAAAAAATCGATATTACCTACCTTAGAGTCGATATTCTGTCCAACGATATTCTTGACCTCGATATTCTTCACCTTCGATATTTACAACTCGATATTACTGTAGGTCGATATTAGGGAATCGATATTTTGACTGTGCACCGGCTGGGCCCATACTGAGATGGCATGGTGTGCAAATTAAACAATGAGCTGGGATGTGTACCCGGGTAGTTACCAGTGGCTTAGATTAATTCAAGCTTTCCATCCATCACTATTTTGTACACTTGAGTATTCAATTAGGGTGTCCATACCATCTTGAATATCCCTCTTCCTGCCATGCACGTATACTAATGCAGCATCCGCATATAAGGAGATTATGTGATACCTATTATCCGCAGTATCACCTAGCTTGGGCTACTGGTCCTAAAATTTCGTCATGGCACGCACAATTAGAAGCACAACACAAGGCATGCCTGTCTGGTACCCCTACATACTGACTGCTGCTAGGAGATCAACTGTCCTTTGTGCACTCTCGCACCTGAGTTAGAGTTCAAGAGGCATATCCATTTCCGGAAACCCATTCCAAAGCTCATTTTTAGAAGGAATTTGAATAGGTAAGGCCAAAGGTGGAGTGTTAAAGGATTGTTCTACATTCAGTGATGCCACCACTGGGATATGGCCTATTTTTAAGCAACACATTCATAAGAGGGCATAGTTGCCTCTTCTACAAAATGTATTCTGACCTGGAATTATTCCGTTTTGGATATGATGCTTCAGCTCTGGACGTAACAGTAGCAATCTATTGGATAGTACTTTTCCTAATATCTCATAATATAGGTTGCATGTTGACTTGAGGTTGGTTTAAGTACTACAATTATGATCCCCTCCGTCGCTGACTGTGTAAAAATACTTTTTTGTACTTTTGCCATGTACATGGACAAGAGGTAGGGAGTAAGCTGTGTGTTTTTAGTGGAACATTTGATGGGGACCCTCTCTGAATCAGGCATTTACCACATTGCCAGATGGTCAACGGCAAGCTTGATCCCTCCTGATGTTGGATCTCTTCAACAGTGTTGTAGTGGCAGGATGCTAATAAGGAATTGCAACAGAGAACAGGTACTTCAACTCTCTGTTTAGTTCTCAGAGATGCTGGGCAGAGTAGAGTAGTTTATAATAGTCTAATTGTGAGCTGAGAACCTCAATATCATCTCTACATATGGAATAGATGGATGATGAGGACTTTTCAGTGTAAAGTATTGACGCCAATGGTCTTCCCACCTTGTCTTCTTCGGCATATAACTTGGGTATATATTCTTTATAGTCCAGGCATTGACTTGGTGATTAGACAGAATATCAGAACCAAAGATATTGTGGGATTAAATATTATGTCAAGAATATCGAGGACAAACATATCGTGAGGGTAAGTTACTTTAGGTAAGCTAAGTTTTTCTATGTATAACTCCACATATATGTACCTTGACAATATCTTCAAGGCACGTAGATGTTGAGTTAAGAATAGTACATCTATACTTACCAATTTGCACTTACCTTCTTAATATTTTGGTCCTCGATATTTTTGATACGATATCCTATCCACACAATATATTTGGTTCCAATGTTCTGCCAGTGATCCATATGACTCTCTCCATTAGGGTTGCAGATATCCGTTTGGACAAGAGGGGACACGGGGACACTATTATGTTGTTCTTCATCTCACCCTTTATGGGGAAAATCATCTTCTCAAGGGACAGAGTCTCCTGCTGAAGTATCCTCCCTAGTTCTATGAGCGATCTTAATACATATCATTCTGAGCGCTGCCTAAAAGGCATCACATTCAATTTTGGTGTCCTGGGTGAACTCCTCATTTTCTCTAAAGTAATTATCTATACTTTCCCTCTCCATTTGGCAATATAATCGGTCCTGAAGAGTAATTGCCTATAGACACCATAAGTTTATAACCAGTATGCCTATACCTCACTCTATTGTCAGTAGCAGGGGTTTATGTTTAAATTCCATGTGGCCTGGGTATTTTGAGTGCAGCACATGACACCCCATAATTCGCGTATTCAGGAACAATTTGGTGATGTAAAGCTATCTCTGCAGATCTGTACCATATGATTTTTTCATGCCCATATACTCATCAATTTTTCCTGACGGTATGGTCTTAAATAATACTATTTTTCATACATACATTCCATTTTAATTTTCAACTGTTTTTCTTGGAAGTCTTTTCCGATGTTCCGCATAACAGCAGTCATATAACTCTTACAATATATTTATTAATTGCAGTTGCCTTTCAACAGATTGAAAGCAATCCTCGCAAAATTATTTTCGAGCCTGTTGGTACAGTGTGCGTTATATTCACCAATTAGATAAAGCATATGTTACTCCAGTTTCACTTGCTATTAGGAGGGATAGAATTTGGTTACCTGTTACTATCTTTTTAGACACCTCTGCTCAAACTTTTGCTAGTCACCATCCTCTCTTGGAAGAGGTCCCCAAACCTCCGTGAATCGTACTATTGTATTTTTTGTTTATATTTCCTTTTATGAATCTATATTTACAATATGTTACTAGTGACTTTATACATATACACTTCTTTTTCACTCCTCTTTTTCTTTTCAATAGATATTAACATTTCTCATATGCTGCTCTCTTTCTCTCTCTTTCTTTGTTCTTATTATTATGCAAGAATTTATTTATGTGCAACGTATTCAATTTTGATAAGGTGTTGCACCTATTTATAGAACATAATGTTCATTTTAAATCTGCAATTTTCATGTAACTATGTAAGCTTGGTGCAAATGTCTTTTAAAAAACTTCTTTCAAAACTTAATATTTGTTGAAGTTAAGTTTTTATTCCAGAAGTATTGCAAAATTGACTTACCTGTGTATTCTTAAAGTACATTGCACCCTGATTATCAGAGGCACGTGGTCAAAACGTTCTCAATAAGGTACGCATATTAAGCGAAGTTGAAAATAAATGTATTATGCCCAATTTGGGCTTCATTTTCCACCCTGTTCTGTTCCAAAAACAAATAGGGAAAAACACAGAATCAAGAAGGCAATGGGAACTCTGCCATCATTCTTGGTGGGGCATGCCGACGAAGAAAGAACAGTCAAGCAGAAACTACCTTTTCTCATTACACTAAACAAATAATAATTGTTTGTTTGCTCTGTCAGAGATTTGCTATGAGTCATGCCTCTGATCTTCCCTAAATACATGCAATGTTTACAAATTCCTGAGTGTAGCAAGGCTACGTTTCACAAATGCAGGCCAACTAAATCACGAAATGGTTTCCCTGCCGGCAGGAATGCATTATGCTCATTATGGCAGCATATTCCATGACTTGTCAGCGGAATGTTTGTGACACTTTCGCTTGAGCTCGAAAGGTGGATGGCAGGAGGGGTTACCTTGTCGGTTTCCCCTCGCAGGGGGTTTGAGAGAGAACCCGGCCAGCTCCCGGACTGTAGGTGAAGTTTCTTCTTTCATGTGAAGCGCTACAACTTTGACATCAATAGCTCATGCACACGGCGGATTTAGCAAAACAGGTTTATCTTTGTAGTAGTTCAGTTCGATTTCTCGACTGAACGCCCCAGTATCTGGTGTCTGGGAAATAGGAGACATGTTCAAAGCCACCTTAATTGTAGGAATCTATGGGAAAAGGTTGTGAAAAATAACTTATTGACTCGAATTTACCTTTAAAAGTGATTTAATAATTCATAAAACAGTATTTTACTTTACAAACGTATCTACTCGGTCGGTGTAGAGATTTTAATTTCATATATTTAAGAAAATAACATGCCGCAAACAAATAAATGAAATATTGTAAAAGTTTGAATGTTGGGCCTAACCAAAACATTGGTTGTAAAGTTAAAATGACAGAGGCACCTGAAAGCTTTTCCAGGACGCAGAGAGTACTGGGAAATCTAGGAAGCCCTCAAATGTCTGCTCTTGGATGCAAGCAGACATCCTCACACCCTTTGATGCACTCTGGACGTCACAACTACCTTATTGCCACAGGGGTGCGAACGGCAGGTTGAGTAAACGAAGATATGGTCTCAAATGCAGGGCAGCGCAGAGTGATTGATGACAGGGGAACAGAGTGATGACTAGAGTTGAGAAGGCCTGTAAGGCTGTGGCCATGGCATCCTCACACCTTATAGATGGGAAAGAGAAAAATGCTGGGGCGTAGCTTAGCTAATGAGATCCAGGGAGTGTGAATCTCAAACTTCCCAACTAAAAAAGCAGTGGGCTCCACGATGGAGGGGGAGATGACCAATAATCTGGGTGGACTGTTTCCATAGGGGACAGGGTGAGTCCTGCTTTGCATTAGGCGGACATATTGTTGAACAGTGGATGAAAAATGATGTGGAAGGCTACTCCATTCATTCGATCACTTTTTGGGTGTTTGACTGTCAGTAGTATGCCTGGAAACATGAGACTAGAACAGCTTGCCAAGGCTACTACTGCCAATGTTTCTGAATTCCAAACAGTAGTACATTTGCACCCATTAAAGGAGCACATCTGTGAGAGCAGATTTACTACTTTTTTGGTAAACCATTCACTATATATATTAAGTATCCCTGATCCAACAAATGAACAAGGTAAAATCTCTTAGTGAAACAAGAACAAACTATGCAGAAATAAGTTATCCGAATCAGGGACCCTAGACCAACTACTGAATCAGCAATGCATTTCAGAGGTGTTACACCCCAAACACCCCCACTGAAGCTACGCCCCTGCCCCTCCCACATGGGCCTGATAGTTGTCTCTAGGTACTTATTGTGAGAAGTTGGCCTGATATGTGATGTCCACTATTCTAGTGGGCACCCTTTATCAGTCCAAACAACCCTTATGGTGATGGTTGTAAAGTCAACCTTATAGACCTGCTATCCTAGTGGTAGCATGGACAAAAGCAGTCTTAGGCTAAACTCAAGAGGGCATGTAAAGCCAGCTGTTTTACCATATGCAATCACTTTAATACCAAATGAAAGGACACCACACCGGTTATATATTCAAAATATATGTATTTATTTCTAAATCAATCTTCTGAACTTTTTATGAGGGCAGAGGCACAAGTGCATAACAAGTAACTCAATATAACATACAATAAGTTGCACAAATATGGATTGGCCCTGGTGGCCCACTAAACCATATACTAAAATAGTGGTATAAGAACCACGTCACGAACAGTTGAAAGGCCTAGGGCCTAGGGAATCGCTGGGGCTACACTGGACTAACAGTAGTTAGGAAGCAGAAGGCCCACGGGATGCGGGTGCAGAGTCTAAATGCACACGCGTGCACACATAGAAGTCAATAGGTGTGTAAAGTTAGAAAGTTAAAGATTTAGGAGTCTTCCGACTGGGCTAGAAGCTAACCACTTGAAACTAGGACACTAGGAGAGTTAATCTTCACAGGAGCACAGCAGTACTCACTTTACCTCACCCACAGGAAGCGGGTGCATAGGTCCCAAAGTGTGTTGGGTTTCGTCGTGGAGTTCTATGGAGCCTTGGAGAAAGATGCTGCAGGCGACCAGGAGAGAAGATGCCAGTTGGATCCACGGGTGGACCGATGATGAGGAGTACCTGAAAGCAGAGGGGACAGAGTCTGGGTCACTAGCCAGTGACCAGGATGGAACCAGGAAGGAACCAGGCGATGTTGGGAAGCAATCAGGTGATGTTGTGAAGCTTGTCTCTGCTGCCACATGGACCAGGAGGTGTCGACGACAGCCAGGAGCTGGGCACGGACTGTCCAACAAAGGCTCTTGCTGTCGGCAGTATCGGCTTCCGGATTGGAGTCAACAAGCCTTGGCAAAGGCAACCCATGCAGGATTCAAAGAAGGCTTCTCACTCAGGCCAGCAAGGACTGAGGGGCTTCTCCTTCGCGGGGAAGCAAGGGCCAGTCTGGAGCAACCAGACAAGCAGTGTAGAATTTGGATTTCGTCATCACAGAGGCCACTAGCCAACGGGCAAGTGACCAGACAGACTCGTCGAGCAGGAAAATGCAAAAGGGCCCCACGCAGCACTCGATACAGCTGATGCTTGGGGCTGCGGCTTCTCAATCTCCAATGCACAATTTCGAGGGAGCCTCAGAAGTTGCATGAAAAGCAATTCACTGGCTTTGCAAGTTGGCCGGTCCCACGTCTCTCGTTGCCTCCACGGGGCTCAGCTTTGCTGTGGCTGTGGATCGGGCTGTTGGATGTCTGGAAGTGTGGGTCTTGTCAGGCTCTGTGTTCGGGCTCTGGCAGGAGCAATGACAAAGCAAACCATTGAGCGCTTGATGGTGCCTGCTTGTACAGGGTGGTCACTCCTTGACCAA
Organism: Lissotriton helveticus; assembly: GCF_964261635.1. Taxonomy (NCBI): domain Eukaryota; kingdom Metazoa; phylum Chordata; class Amphibia; order Caudata; family Salamandridae; genus Lissotriton; species Lissotriton helveticus. Next base: position 1,887,977,305 of record NC_136059.1, on the reverse strand, counting down.
AAGGGAGATTCTTCAGTCTTCTACGTCGAGTAGGATGTCGAAGGTCCAGAGTTTCGTATCAGAGTTTCAGTCAGGATAAATATAAAGTCTTGGGACTCAGCTCCTACCTATATACCAAATCTAGGGGCTGGATTACCTGCTAGGTCCCTCCTGTGGGTGGGACCCAGGAAGGGGGTGGTTACACCCCTTTCCCTTTGTCCAGTTTCACGCCAGAGCTGGGGCTGGGGTGCCCCAGCACCGGTTTGAACTGGACTATACATGGGACACCTTGTGTGCCCCAGGCAGTGTCTCATTTCATTCAGCCCTCCCTGCCCCAATACACTATAGCCTGTCTGGGGTGGTGCTAGCACCTCCCTGTGACAGGAAACCTATTGTCCAAGCCTCCCTCGCTGGAAGGACTCCCAGCATCAGGAGGTCAGACTTGTGTCTGTGGCAGCAGCATCAATTTTGTGATGCTGAGGCTCTGGTTAACTTTAACCGGGATTAATGGAAGTAACATGTCTTCTCCCTCTAGAAGGGTGGAATGCTACCCCCGTCACCTGGACTGGCGAGGGGGTAGTATTCCAAAGCATATGACACCTTACACGACATGTTTTGATAAAGCCAAACCAAAGATAGCATCTCATCGCGAGGTACATATTGCACTTAAGAGTATATGGTATGGCAATATCCTAGAACAGCTATAAGGACATGGTTCCGAAAGCTGCAGACAGGCTCAGCTCATGCTAGAGCACCATCTCACATAAAACCAAACACTCTGCCTTCAGGATTGTTAAGGCCTGCCATAGGAGTGACTTATAGGTGTATATGTGTCTAGATATAGGTTTAGACATAGGTATACTATATCTAAGCAAGGGGTGATTACACGACCTTGCCCCAGCTGAGTGATCAGCCAGTTGTGTCAGTTTGGATGGCCAGCCAGGGGTGGCAAAAGATATGCTGCAGCCCCTGGTAGGCCTTGGGTGCACCTATGCCCTGGGTACCTATAGTACACTATACAGGGGCTCATAAGGTGACCCAATATCCAATTAGTTATGTACCTAGGGTACATGGAGTCCATTTTACAGAGAGAGCAGATAACCTGGGGCCCTGATTAGCAGGATCCCAGGCCAACTAAGTCGAAAACCAGCTAAACACAAGGCAAAAAATCTGGGGTAACCATAGTCAGGTGTCCACCTTCCTACACAACCCCCCCTCCAAACGAAAGGAGATAAGGCTATCCTTGACCAGGTAAGCCTATATTGCCTAAGTGGCCATATAAGGAAGTACCTGCACTAGCATGGTTACCCCCTGTCTCATGGTCCACTAAGTAATCCCTCACCCTAGGGTTCCTCACCCTCACTCCACCATAGGGAATCTCTACCTGTGGTGTGTTTTGGCAAAGTAAAAGGCTGTTGTTGAGATGGAGTACTGAAGTGAGGCTCCACTAATGTAGGGCTCAGCTTCCTCCAATCACTATCCACCATGTGTGCCTTTCTTTCCATGACTGAGTTGCACTGTGCTCTCAGGGTCAACCTCTGGCTGCCTACAGCTGGAGGCTGGGTCCCTTCTGTTGGCTTACTGGAGGGACAGGTCAGTTTTGGGGCCTTTGGGTCCCATGTTTGGCTGTGCCCAACAGTGTCCATCTGGGGGAGGTTCCTAAATAGGTGTAAGGGAGATCCCTCAGGAGTTTCTGAAATGTTCACCTTGCTAGGGCTGCTAGCTTTGGTTCCCCCTAATCTGCTGATGGGGTGTTCTTGTGGACAGGGGGCCCTTTGGGGTCCACTGGCCTCCCTGACCTCTACAGCCCTGGGCTGACTGAGGCAGGGTAGAGAGGGGCAGGTTACCTGCTCCAGACTGGGTCCCACCTTGGAAGGGTCCACTGACATCAGAGGCTCTGTCAGGCCAGGCCTGGCTACCTCTGGGGCAGTTTCTTCACAAGGGGTAGGGTCAGTTCCCTGAGGAGGCTGACTCTCACCTAATGCATGGTGGGAGGGAGATTTTTCTTCCTCCCCAATACTCTCTGTCTGGGTAGTCAGACAAAATATCGAAATTAAAATATCGATATACAATAATATCGATGTTTTAATATCGATGGTATAGTATATCGATGTGCCATAATATCGACAGACTGAATATCGAGATTAAGGTATGTATGTTAGTAATATCGAAATTTTGTTGTTTAGTGTTATGTATTTTATTTTGTTATTTATATGCTTGCTAAATATGTTTAGAAATGTATGTTTGAAAATTAGTAATTTTGTTAACATTTTGCGTTTTAGTATTAGAGCGGGTTGTGGGTTTATAGGGGAATAGGGTGGGAAGTAATTTAATAATAATTCATTAATTAATATATGTTAGTAAATATTTTTAATTAATAATTAATTGGTAATTGATTAATATTAATTAGTTAATTAATTAATATATGTTTGTAAATATTTTTAATTAACAATTAATTGGTAATTGATTAATATTAATTAGTTAATTAATTAATATAAGTGTGTACATATTTTTAATTAATAATTAATTGGTACTTAATTAATATTAATTAGTAAATTACATTAATTAGAGTAATTTTTTAATATGATTCTCACAAAGCCCACTTGGGAGAGCCCACGCAGATAGCAAATATTCGTTTATTTGGGAAGTTACAGCACAGTGAATGCAAGTCTGTTCCAATGAAATAAACAGCCTGACGCGTTTCATGCTTCACAGCATTTCTTCAGAGGCTGGCGTCCTTGTGAAGTGAAGCACTCGGCATTACAAAAATAGTCTTCCCAGCTGCCCCAGTGGGCGTTGGCTCTCGCTTAGTCTGCTGGTTGTTGTAGTGCCGACAATCAAACCCCAGTGGGTTGCTATCACTTCGACAAACTTTGGACAAAATAAAAACCAAGTGGCTCTGGAAAAGAGTCCTGCTCTCACCATGTTGTGTCTTGTTGCCATGTTGAAACGCGTCAGGCTGTTTATTTCATTGGAACAGACTTGCATTCACTGTGCTGTAACTTCCCAAATAAACGAATATTTGCTATCTGCGTGGGCTCTCCCAAGTGGGCTTTGTGAGAATCAATTAATGACGGCCGGTCCCGGTCGTGGGAGAGACCTGCCATGGATGTTTGGACTGCGCTGCTTTTCACTCGAAGCAGCATTGCAGGCAGAATAGCCGTTTGGGAGGCAACAAGACACAACATGGTGTGAGCAGGACTCTTTTCCAGAGCCACTTGGTTTTTATTTTGTCCAAAGTTTGTCGAAGTGATAGCAACCCACTGGGGTTTGATTGTCGGCACTACAACAACCAGCAGACTAAGCGAGAGCCAACGCCCACTGGGGCAGCTGGGAAGACTATTTTTGTAATGCCGAGTGCTTCACTTCACAAGGACGCCAGCCTCTGAAGAAATGCTGTGAAGCATGAAACGCGTCAGGCTGTTTATTTCATTGGAACAGACTTGCATTCACTGTGCTGTAACTTCCCAAATAAACGAATATTTGCTATCTGCGTGGGCTCTCCCAAGTGGGCTTTGTGAGAATCAATTAATGACGGCCGGTCCCGGTCGTGGGAGAGACCTGCCATGGATGTTTGGACTGCGCTGCTTTTCACTCGAAGCAGCATTGCAGGCAGAATAGCCGTTTGGGAGGCAACAAGACACAACATGGTGTGAGCAGGACTCTTTTCCAGAGCCACTTGGTTTTTATTTTGTCCAAAGTTTGTCGAAGTGATAGCAACCCACTGGGGTTTGATTGTCGGCACTACAACAACCAGCAGACTAAGCGAGAGCCAACGCCCACTGGGGCAGCTGGGAAGACTATTTTTGTAATGCCGAGTGCTTCACTTCACAAGGACGCCAGCCTCTGAAGAAATGCTGTGAAGCATGAAACGCGTCAGGCTGTTTATTTCATTGGAACAGACTTGCATTCACTGTGCTGTAACTTCCCAAATAAACGAATATTTGCTATCTGCGTGGGCTCTCCCAAGTGGGCTTTGTGAGAATCAATTAATGACGGCCGGTCCCGGTCGTGGGAGAGACCTGCCATGGATGTTTGGACTGCGCTGCTTTTCACTCGAAGCAGCATTGCAGGCAGAATAGCCGTTTGGGAGGCAACAAGACACAACATGGTGTGAGCAGGACTCTTTTCCAGAGCCACTTGGTTTTTATTTTGTCCAAAGTTTGTCGAAGTGATAGCAACCCACTGGGGTTTGATTGTCGGCACTACAACAACCAGCAGACTAAGCGAGAGCCAACGCCCACTGGGGCAGCTGGGAAGACTATTTTTGTAATGCCGAATGCTTCACTTCACAAGGACGCCAGCCTCTGAAGAAATGCTGTGAAGCATGAAACGCGTCAGGCTGTTTATTTCATTGGAACAGACTTGCATTCACTGTGCTGTAACTTCCCAAATAAACGAATATTTGCTATCTGCGTGGGCTCTCCCAAGTGGGCTTTGTGAGAATCAATTAATGACGGCCGGTCCCGGTCGTGGGAGAGACCTGCCATGGATGTTTGGACTGCGCTGCTTTTCACTCGAAGCAGCATTGCAGGCAGAATAGCCGTTTGGGAGGCAACAAGACACAACATGGTGTGAGCAGGACTCTTTTCCAGAGCCACTTGGTTTTTATTTTGTCCAAAGTTTGTCGAAGTGATAGCAACCCACTGGGGTTTGATTGTCGGCACTACAACAACCAGCAGACTAAGCGAGAGCCAACGCCCACTGGGGCAGCTGGGAAGACTATTTTTGTAATGCCGAGTGCTTCACTTCACAAGGACGCCAGCCTCTGAAGAAATGCTGTGAAGCATGAAACGCGTCAGGCCGTTTATTTCATTGGAACAGACTTGCATTCACTGTGCTGTAACTTCCCAAATAAACGAATATTTGCTATCTGCGTGGGCTCTCCCAAGTGGGCTTTGTGAGAATCAATTAATGACGGCCGGTCCCGGTCGTGGGAGAGACCTGCCATGGATGTTTGGACTGCGCTGCTTTTCACTCGAAGCAGCATTGCAGGCAGAATAGCCGTTTGGGAGGCAACAAGACACAACATGGTGTGAGCAGGACTCTTTTCCAGAGCCACTTGGTTTTTATTTTGTCCAAAGTTTGTCGAAGTGATAGCAACCCACTGGGGTTTGATTGTCGGCACTACAACAACCAGCAGACTAAGCGAGAGCCAACGCCCACTGGGGCAGCTGGGAAGACTATTTTTGTAATGCCGAGTGCTTCACTTCACAAGGACGCCAGCCTCTGAAGAAATGCTGTGAAGCATGAAACGCGTCAGGCTGTTTATTTCATTGGAACAGACTTGCATTCACTGTGCTGTAACTTCCCAAATAAACGAATATTTGCTATCTGCGTGGGCTCTCCCAAGTGGGCTTTGTGAGAATCAATTAATGACGGCCGGTCCCGGTCGTGGGAGAGACCTGCCATGGATGTTTGGACTGCGCTGCTTTTCACTCGAAGCAGCATTGCAGGCAGAATAGCCGTTTGGGAGGCAACAAGACACAACATGGTGTGAGCAGGACTCTTTTCCAGAGCCACTTGGTTTTTATTTTGTCCAAAGTTTGTCGAAGTGATAGCAACCCACTGGGGTTTGATTGTCGGCACTACAACAACCAGCAGACTAAGCGAGAGCCAACGCCCACTGGGGCAGCTGGGAAGACTATTTTTGTAATGCCGAGTGCTTCACTTCACAAGGACGCCAGCCTCTGAAGAAATGCTGTGAAGCATGAAACGCGTCAGGCTGTTTATTTCATTGGAACAGACTTGCATTCACTGTGCTGTAACTTCCCAAATAAACGAATATTTGCTATCTGCGTGGGCTCTCCCAAGTGGGCTTTGTGAGAATCAATTAATGACGGCCGGTCCCGGTCGTGGGAGAGACCTGCCATGGATGTTTGGACTGCGCTGCTTTTCACTCGAAGCAGCATTGCAGGCAGAATAGCCGTTTGGGAGGCAACAAGACACAACATGGTGTGAGCAGGACTCTTTTCCAGAGCCACTTGGTTTTTATTTTGTCCAAAGTTTGTCGAAGTGATAGCAACCCACTGGGGTTTGATTGTCGGCACTACAACAACCAGCAGACTAAGCGAGAGCCAACGCCCACTGGGGCAGCTGGGAAGACTATTTTTGTAATGCCGAGTGCTTCACTTCACAAGGACGCCAGCCTCTGAAGAAATGCTGTGAAGCATGAAACGCGTCAGGCTGTTTATTTCATTGGAACAGACTTGCATTCACTGTGCTGTAACTTCCCAAATAAACGAATATTTGCTATCTGCGTGGGCTCTCCCAAGTGGGCTTTGTGAGAATCAATTAATGACGGCCGGTCCCGGTCGTGGGGAGACCTGCCATGGATGTTTGGACTGCGCTGCTTTTCACTCGAAGCAGCATTGCAGGCAGAATAGCCGTTTGGGAGGCAACAAGACACAACATGGTGTGAGCAGGACTCTTTTCCAGAGCCACTTGGTTTTTATTTTGTCCAAAGTGTGTCGAAGTGATAGCAACCCACTGGGGTTTGATTGTCGGCACTACAACAACCAGCAGACTAAGCGAGAGCCAACGCCCACTGGGGCAGCTGGGAAGACTATTTTTGTAATGCCGAGTGCTTCACTTCACAAGGACGCCAGCCTCTGAAGAAATGCTGTGAAGCATGAAACGCGTCAGGCTGTTTATTTCATTGGAACAGACTTGCATTCACTGTGCTGTAACTTCCCAAATAAACGAATATTTGCTATCTGCGTGGGCTCTCCCAAGTGGGCTTTGTGAGAATCAATTAATGACGGCCGGTCCCGGTCGTGGGAGAGACCTGCCATGGATGTTTGGACTGCGCTGCTTTTCACTCGAAGCAGCATTGCAGGCAGAATAGCCGTTTGGGAGGCAACAAGACACAACATGGTGTGAGCAGGACTCTTTTCCAGAGCCACTTGGTTTTTATTTTGTCCAAAGTTTGTCGAAGTGATAGCAACCCACTGGGGTTTGATTGTCGGCACTACAACAACCAGCAGACTAAGCGAGAGCCAACGCCCACTGGGGCAGCTGGGAAGACTATTTTTGTAATGCCGAGTGCTTCACTTCACAAGGACGCCAGCCTCTGAAGAAATGCTGTGAAGCATGAAACGCGTCAGGCTGTTTATTTCATTGGAACAGACTTGCATTCACTGTGCTGTAACTTCCCAAATAAACGAATATTTGCTATCTGCGTGGGCTCTCCCAAGTGGGCTTTGTGAGAATTAATTTTTTAATATATATAATTTTTTGTTATTGTTAATTAATTATTTGGGAAAAATTTATATTAATTAGTAAATTAAATTATTTATAGCTAATGTGCTAATATATTTACTTTATTGTTATTGTTAATTAATAATTAATTGGTAATTAAATAATGTTAATTAATTTTGGGTAAAGGAGTATTTTTAGGGTTCAGGGTCAGTTTTCAGTTCTTGGTTAAAGGGGTATTTTTTGTGTTCAGGGTCAGTTTTCAGTTTTTGGGTAAAGGGGTATTTTTAGGGTTCTGGGTCAGTTTTCAGTTTTTGGGTAAAGGGGTATTTTTAGGGTTCAGGGTCAGTTTTCAGTTTTTGGGTAAAGGGGTATTTTTAGGGTTCAGGGTCAGTTTTCAGTTTTTGGGTAAAGGGGTATTTTTAGGGTTCAGGGTCAGTTTTCAGTTCTTGGGTAAAGGGGTATTTTTAGGGTTCAGGGTCAGTTTTCAGTTTTTGGGTAAAGGGGTATTTTTAGGGTTCAGGGTCAGTTTGAGGTTTTTGGGGTACAGGGGTATTTTTAGGGTTCAGGGTCAGTTTTGGGTTTTTGGGGTACAGGCGTACAGGGTAAAAATTAAAATAAATTTAAATTTAATTTAAATCAATTAAATGAAATAAAAAAAAATAATTACATTGTTATTAAGTTTTTTATTTATTTTAAATGTATATGTATTAGTTTTAATTTTTTAATTATGTTTTAATGTTTTTATTTAATATTTGTAAAATTATATGTATTTTAAAATAATTTTTACATTATTATTAATACATTTAAAAAAACGATATTTTTTAATTTCGATATTTTTGTACTACGATATAAATTTTTCGATATTTTTGTACTTACCTTTATGAAGATATGACTCCGATATTTTTGATTTCGATATTTTTGTGTCGATATTTTTGTATGTAGATATTCTGTCTGTCGATATTATGTCATACATTCCTCTGTCTGAGTGGAGTGATCCATAGTTTCAGGCTTCTCAACACAAAAATCTGTTTGAGTTTGGGCTGTGACCATCACAACCCTACCAACCTTTTCAGGAAGGAACTCTGTTTGTGTGTGGGCTGTGACCATCACATCCCTGCCAACCTTTTCAGGGAAGTCTGTCTGAGCTTGGGCTGTGACCATCACCGCCTTTCCAACCTCTTTAGGAAGGAATTCTGCTTGAGCTGGGGCTGTAGCAATCACAGCCCCACTAACCTTTTAGGGAAGGCCTACCATTTTGGAATTGGTTTCTTGTTCTACCCCAGCCCAGGCTGAGATCTCTAGATCATTTCCCAGTAGACAATCTACAGCCAAGTTTGTAGACACTGCCACTCTATTTGGGCCAGTGACACCTCCCCAGCTGAAATTTACTACTGCCATGGGATGATCTTTCTGCACTCCATCAATGTTGGAGACCTGATCGGTGAACCCAGGTAAAAGTTGTCCTGAGGGGACTAGACTGTCAGTCACCATAGTGATGCTAGCCCCTGTGTCTCTGTAGGCTTCAACTTTCTGGCCATTGATGTGGGGCTCCTGTCTGTACTTGGCCAAAGTGTTGGGACAAGCAGTGAATTTGCCAAACCCCATGCCATCTTCACAGACAAGAGTAGCTGCTGTAGGGGACCTGGTTAGGCCAGAGTCCATATGAGTTCCCAAGGTAAACCTACCCAAATTCTTGGGGGCACTCCCACCCCCTGAGGGGTTACTACTAACAGTAACAGGAGGTCTGGGAGTATTACTTGGGGGAATGTTTTCCTTATTGTTGGCCCATGGGCAACTGCTGTCAGTTTTCCAGTGGCCCGGCTGTTTACAGACATGGCAATAATGTTTCTTTTGGTTAGAGGAACTGTTTTGAGACCCACCCCCACCATTGGAGTTTTGGGGCCCTGTGGAGGACTTGTCTTTTGATTTATCCCCACCTTTCTCTTGAGGCTTGGTAGAATCTTTCTTCTGGTCTCCACCCTGATTTTTAGGCCTAATCCTGGTTCTGACCTATTTGTCTGCCCTCTTACCCAATTCTTGTGGTGAGGTCAGATCTGAGTTCACCAGGTGCTGGTGTAGAAGCTGGTTTTGACCATTACTAAGGATCTGCTCCCTCATAATCAAATTATACAATCCTGTAAAGTTCTGTACTTTGCTGCCCAATAACCAGCCCTCCAGAGCCTTAGTAGCACAATCTACAAAATCAGTCCAGTCCTGAGTCTGTGTCTTCTGGGTATCCCTGAACATCAACCTGTAGGTACTACACATTTTAAATTGGAACATTGCTAGGAATCTAACATTTGCAAAGATAAAATAATGGCAGAACAAACATGGTGAAAATAAAAATTGTGATTTAATCACTTTGAGATAAGTCTCTCAAATAGTTTGTAGCAAGGCAAATGCCAGTCAAATGGTGTCCTTTGTACAGGTGTGCCTCTGTAGTGTATCTCCTATTTTCCCAATAGGCTCTGCGCATTGGAATAGTACCTACAGCAGTAAAGGCCTAGACCAGACGTTAACTAGGTCTACTACTGTCGATACTAGACTTAATTTTTGGGTTTGCCAGCTAAGCTCAGAGTTCGCTAGAAACTTTCTCGAATGTTCAGGAAAGAATTACCTCCCCTGATTAGACAAGAAGGGATTTAGTTTCTGACAACCATAGAACATGACAACTTTGCTCTCCCCTAATCAAGAGTCAATCTCAAGAGTCGTGTGAGCACAAGGCAATTATTTTACTCAGTCAGTACGTGCATTCTTAGTCTCATCAGAATGTAGAGAAAAGGAAGAGACGGGCGTGTTCAATAAAAAGGTGTTATTTATTGATCAGTCTCTTTTCTCATACATGAGAAATGGATCGATATTATTGCAATACTTATAGTTAAGTAAAGTGCATACATTAGAAGCAATAGTATAAAATAATACTGTAAAAACATTGATATGGTTTCTGAGCCATATGATGTTTAAAATGGTTAAAATATATTTACATACACATATACATTTGACTAAACGTGCTCAACTGGTGTTTCTAAATACGCCTACCCCGTGTACCTGACCTAAGTCTAATGCGTGGGCGGGAATAGAAAGTTACAGTTTAAGTTAAGTTTTTTTTGCCAAGTGAATAACTAAAGAATTCTCTGTGAGGGGTTATTCAGTTCTGTACCTGGAAGTTAGGATGAATGAGGAATGGTATCTCGTTCTCTGCTCTCGATATTCCAGGCTGCCTGCGAGGGCTGCCCGAAAGCGCCGGTGCTGGGTCTCTCGGCTTGAGATAGCAGCGCGTCTCTCAGCGCGTCAGGAAGGCGGGGCTGCTGCCAGCGGGGTCTGCTTCTGCTCTCGGCTTCGGCAAGTATGGCTGCTCCGTCTTGTCACCACGCGTGTGTTTGCATAGGGCAAGGTCGGCAATATTTATACCTTAAAGGTGCCGGGATTGACGTAAGGATGGACATAGGTACGTCAATAAAGATGTCATACGACTTGCTCGTTAGCACATTCTTTACTAAAGTTCTCTGTGAAATCAAAACAATGGCCGCACGGATTATCCAGGTTGTCATAGGTTTGATTTGTTATGAGAACGTCGTATGCCTTATCAGGGGCTGGAGGAATGTCGCTTGTCTAATTAGATCTCAAGCGTTATGACCTAATCAGATAACACGTTCCTGTGCCGTAGTGTGACTGCGTCAGATAACGGTATCTGCATCATGGGGGATTTCTTGCCTCATGGGCTGACTGTTAGTTAACTTGATAGTTAGTTTAACCAGAATAGGGTCAGGAATAGGGGGACTGATTCAGAACCTATAGAAATACACGACACCCACTCCACGCTAACTATGGTCATATCTACTAATCTATGCATAGTATAACATAGTACAACATACTATAGAGTATAGTGTATACCTTACCACCCCAAAATACATAAATGCATTTTGAAATTTTCAAATATACTGAAAAATTGCAGTCATATATATTGTATGCACTTAAGCTATGAATTAAATGCAAAAGTAAACACGCATTGTTATGCATTATTGCTTTTTGGTATATGAGAAATACACATGAAATGGCTCTTAATATGGCTATACAGAAAGGAAGTTCGAGACCATTTCATCACATAATAAAATACTTGTGAACATACCAGCGGGCAGCTAAAGTCTATATAAAGTATCTAAAAATAGAAATCTTAGTTCTCTAGGAATAGTTTCTTACTTTAAGCAGAAGATTAGTGTCCCGGAAAAAAATATATAGAAAAATATTTTAGGGGCTTGCTGAAAAAATCGCTGTCCGTGAACTGGATTGTAATTGTTCATGTGACTTTATTTTTAAAGTTGAAGGCCGAATTCAGGGAACGCCGTTTGCGAGTTTACTCAAAAGTCTCTATTTCTGTTCTGGAGAGAACATCATATCATTCAGGCTTTCGAAAAAACTGTCAACAGCTTCATGGGAAAGTTCCACTAAGTCGGAAATAGGGGTAACCATGCATTCGTGCGCATGATTGTCTCCATTGACATTCTGATTTGCATTGCTGACAGAAGGTCGTACCTGTTCGATGTTGCTTTCATCTTCAACTTCACTACTCTTCAATCGTAGTGGTGAAGATTCCAGGAATGCCGTCATCAGGATTGGCAGCCTTTGAGGGCAGCACAAAGCGTGAACCTTGGTAGGAACCAACAGTGTATCTGCATCCACCGGCGCATCCGATTGTAGCGTCAGACAGGTGTCTAACACGCATTCTTCTCCGCATAGCAGACACCTTAGTACAGGTAAAACACACCTTTGCCACATTGGTCGAAATTATAGAAACCAAGTCATGTTCAGGTCTCTAAGCCGGGAGAGTCCCAGGATTTTTGATATCCGGTCCCGGTATCCAATGGCTAGGATCGTATCTTCCATTGTCGCGAGAGTTTGATCTGTGACATGGGTTGCCATAACGAAAAATAAGGACTAGGAATAGGATTCCTGCAATTAGTCCCAGGATCAGGGGAAGTCCGCCAAAAATCGAATGGACGAAATCTGGAAAAATACCCAGTATGGCTTTGAATGGTGTTAATGCCATCGAAAATACTGTCTTAAATACTTTTGAGACCCCAGTGGTATCAGAAATATTTAAGATTTCGCTTAGGATTTCCGCGAAATGTACGGGGGAATTGGTTGATAATAATGTATGTATCTCTGCAGTCGTCCTTGCGACTTGTAGATCATACGTTTCTTTTGATGACGTGAGCCTTGTAGGCGTCTGAAGAAGCACTGTTTTCATTCTGCTTAAAGTATCTATTCGAATAGAAGTAATTTTCAAACTGGGCCATGCCCTCGCCTCCCTGTCTGGAAAGGAGCTGGGGAACAAAGAACGTCCACAGCACTTGACCTTCGCCGTTGTAGTTACTAGATAAGGAGTCCCGGGCATAAGACTGCAACATCTGCGGTCTACAATAAGAATGTAACTCCCATTATAGAGTCTTTGAAAGAATGGTTCTATTTCAGTTGCAGGTGCGCCTTGCTGGTGACATGAAAGGTTGTATGAATTCCCTTCACAGGCTCCGTGCAAACTAATACCGTTACACAGAAGCGTGCCGCTTAGTGACATAGCACAATTGTTGCCACTAAGAAACACTTTCTGTCCTTTATTACTGACACATGCATGTGAATAGGGCAGGTTCCAAGTTGTTTTAAGGTACCCCTTTCCCAATTTCTCGTACATGCCAGCCTGTATATATTTTTGGCAGTATTGAAACCTGAAGGTTGAGATTGGAATATTTATGATTCCGTGTATTATCCATTCACTGACAGGTCGTTCTGACATTGTCATTGGTAATCTTTCTAGTTTTTCAATGCTCAAGATTGTATAATCAGCACCCTTTTGCGCCATACCGATTTGTCTATCAGTAAGGTTAAAGATTTGGAATAGTGACGTTGTGTTGATTAAACGCCAAGGCACATAGCCTGAACGCAGATTTTGTAACGTCCAGCCAAGCTGTACAATAGAACGCAATTGTGACTGACCATGTTGTAATAACAGTAAGTCTTGCGATAATATATCGATTGCTGAAGACACAATGCTGTCCAATGAAAATATTCTGGAGGACAGAGTCATTAACCCATTGTCCACTACAGAAAGTGATTTTTCCAAATTGATACGGTCAATTTCCCGTATTCTTTCTGCTGTTTCAATTTGAGTAACCTTCCAGGCCTCATTGTATGCTGCATATACAGAGGCTGCTATGAAACGCTTTTGACGCTGTTTGCGTGGTCCCATTATGAAATCACGCAAGTCAGCACCATCAGTAAGTAAAGTTAGGTGTTGCTTAATTTCAGGCAGTGTGGAAGTTTGTAGCCATTGAAGGCATAATTTGCCCACACTGTAGGTTGTTATTATCCCTGGGTGATGTCTTTGGGGATATCTAGGGTCTGGCCTGGTCATTTTGAAACCCTGTGTTTTATTCAGGAATCTATCTTGACAGTTATTTGTATCTGTGGGCCAGATCAACCATTGTTTCCAATCAGGATGTGTTCTGTTTTGGTTAAGTATATGGTTTATGTCTATTTCTTCATCTGTATCAGATTTATTGCTAAACATTGTTGGCTTTGGAATAGACAGGTTATTTAAATCTTTGATTTTGGCTAAGCCAAGACAGGTGGTTTGTTGAACAGTGTCATTTAAAAATATCATTTGTTCTGGGATCATGCAGGCTCTAAACAAAGCTTCTAAACCCTGTACTTGCCATTCTTTTGTACCCCAAACACTTTTCAAATCAACATTTTTGTCCCAATAATCAAATCCAAAAGTATTCATTTTTTCAAAGAAAGAATCTGAATATATCAATTTTGTGTTGGTTATCATGGTTTTCATCCCTGTCTTGTTTGACAATTTGTAATAAAATGTTTCAGCATTACTTGTGTTAAAACCTTGAATCTATGAATATTTGTCATAAACGGTTCTTGAACTCCCTTTTGGAGGTGTTGCACAATGTTCCCATTGATTATAATTTAAAACATTTCTAGGTTGTGCAGATTTATGCAAGAAATGGTTACCATAATGGTTATAGCAATACATACTATCATAATTTGTAGAACCTTGCAAATAATCATGTTTTGTAAATTTAGCAGACATTACTAAGTCAGACATCATATTGTTAATACTTTCAAAGTCCCAATCATCAGCAAATGAGTTTGGTTTTGCAAAGTCACTCAAAGAGATCTTGATTTGGTATGGATATTTCAGGATCTCGACCGGACCATAAATTTCATAGTCAGTGTTGTCCCAGGCTACCCCACCAGGTATCGGATTGGCTGTGAAGTTGGCTGAAGAAAGTTCTGGAGAAAGTTCTCTTTTCTCGACGTGTGAAGATGTGTGTGGTTTGAGGACCAAGTTGATGTTCTGACTTGCTGTGTCCATTTTAGCATATTTTCCCTCAATGAAGCGTCCCAAAGTAAATACCATGATGAGCCAAAGTATGAGGATAAATGCACCAAAACCCACCCAAAATTCAATCCATGGAGAAACCAGATATGTTTCTTTCAGTTGTTTCAAAAGTTCCTTCGCTTTGTCTTTAAAGGATTTTGATGATGGCTGTGTCTTTGATTCACTGAAACCTTCAGAGGAATCATCGAAGTTGATGAAGTACCCGGATGCAGTTCTGTCAATTGTTCCAATTGCTTCAGGATTTTTGTTTCTTGCATTGTCACTTGGTACTTCATTGTAGATTGGTGTGTCTCTGCTAAATGTTTTTATTTGGGTTTTCAGAGGTCTTAGTTCTATTGCATTGTTGCATAGTCCTTCTTGTTCTTCTCTAGGCGTTTCGAATGTGATGAGCCTCTTTGTTAGGACCTCTGTACTGGTAGCAAACCTTGGTGTTCTGCTACTTATTGGGAGTCCACTTGGCCTACCGTTTGTTATCGGCCACATGTTGTGGTTTTACCAGGTCGATGGATACAACTCGGTTCTCCTTTTTTCCAGCAAGTGGCGGTAGTACAACTGATCTTGTCCCGTTGACAGACAAGACAGGAACTGCTTTTCTGTAAGAAGGCCCAAATTCCTTCTTTACCGCGATCTTCTCCCTGACTAAATCCCCGACTTTTGGAATCCAGACAGGTCTTGCTGGGACAGGTGGTGATTCTTCAGTGGTTGTTGGCTGTTGTTTCAACTGTATGTTGCTCAGGTCTTTTCTTGTTTTGTTTAAGTCCTGCAAAATAGCCAAACGGTCTTTGACATCAAAGGGTTTTTCTATTACCACTGAAGTCTGACTATCAAGGTCAGAGATCAACATCCTAGTTCCGAATAATAATTCTTACGGACTGAATCCATACAGAGAATTTCTTGGCAAGTTATTTAGACTACGTTGGACACTTATTAGATGTTTGACCCACCCAGCTCCCGAACCTAATATCCTTTCTATTATAGATTGCTTTCTGCCTTGGTTTTTTCTTTACACCATCCAGTACCCTCAGGAAGGAAGTGAGAAGATTCCCGCTGGGCTGTGCTCATTTGGCCATGTTTCCCCCCCAGGCTGGATTGCCTGAGTGAAAACAATGGTCGAACGTAGCATGCTCTTAGCGTATATGCCATTTAGACTCGCAAATCTTGTATAATAGTCCGGACGTCAGCCGAGTGCTGGTGATCTACATTATAAGTGGAAACTAGCCTGTATATGTTAATCGCAAGCCATTCTTTGTACTGGTGATGTTATCTGCAGTCAGATTCCACCGTATTTTATTTTTTCTCTCCCCACTGCGATTTCTGTTGCAGTTTGGGCAGTTTTTTACAAACATGGTATGATGTAGGCTCATGCCTGGCCACCAGTACCGTGATTGTAAATCTTCCAGAGAATCTTTTAGTTTGAGGTGTCCAAGACCCTCACCCATATGTGCGTCTGCAACTAACAAGTGTCTCCTGTCCATGTTTGGAAACACTCTATCCCCCACTCCAGGGATTCGAGCAAAAGGGACGGAGTTTGCATCGATTATGTATGTATAATTGAGTGGATAGTTGATCGGTAACGCTGAGCAGTCGCCTTTTAATGACGTTTTTACCGCCAGCAATGTTTCACCGTCAATGTATTTTAATGTACGCTTTTTTCGAACTACTGGAGCCGATTTAGTGGCTGCCGCTGCGGCTGTTTCAGCCAATGAATTCCCTACAACGTGAACGCCATCACGTTGATGACTCAGTGAGTGAGTCACGTGAGTCTTTGGTAGTTCTTTTTGTGAAAGAGCTATTTGTTCCCAGAGCAGTCTCTGCTTTATTGGTGCATCTGTGTCATCTTTGTAACCGTTCTGAATCCATGTCTGCAAATCGCTGTTATATGATTTCACGCAGTAATATGAATCTGACACTATAAGTGTCGGGAATTCGCGATCCGCATTATCTAGCGCCATTTTCAATGCGATTATTTCAGTTTGTTGTTCTGAATTAGTTTCTACTGAGTGTGATTTTGTTAATAGAGGTTTTAATATACCTCCGCGCCACACTTCTTTTGTAATCTCACATGTGGGGTTGTATGCTTGTTCTCCCCAAACGGAGGGTTGAGCATGTCCGTCTGTATAGATTACACAGGCGTAATGTCGTAGAGGCAGAATGTCGATTGGCAGAGGATACGTCTTTTCATATTTTAGATTTTTCAATTCTTCTAGTTCTGGATCAAAGTAGTAGTCTACTTTGTCCGTTGTGATTGAATTCACCCATTGTATCCATTCCGGATTCAATGTTGTTGTTGGTAAATTACACGGTGTTGTTAGTGCCTCAAAGGCTGATTCCGCTGTTCTGACTGTGATATGTCTACCGTCAGCTATGTCTTTCTCTCTAGCTATTGCGGTTTGAACTGCACGAATGATTTTTTCTGTATTACTGAATTTCTGTTCAGCTTCTGTGTACATGTGTGATTTGAATGCAATGGGTACCTTATCTCCCTCATTAGAGGTTAGGTATGTGAATCCGCATCTCCCTGGGATGACTCGGATCACAAGGTTGCGTGTATTATCACGTGTTTCTAACTTTGTTTTAATTAGCATGTCTGTTTGTAAGGATCTCAAAATTTCTGTGTGTGTTTGAGTCCAACTGGATCTTTTAAAGTCTGGTTTAATTAGATCGTAAAGGGGTTTGACCCTTTCTGCGTAATTTGCAATGTATGTTCTTCCGAAATTTAGGAAGCCTAGAATTGACTGTAAGTTTTTTAGTGTTTTAGGAGCTTGGATTACGGCACATTTCTCTAGGAAATTGTCTGCCAGGCTTTTGCCTTCACTTGATAACTCATATCCTAAGAATAGGACTGTCAGATGGGCAATTCTGGATTTTTTGAAGTTGAATTTGTAACCCTCTGCAGCGAAACCAAGTATTATGGTGTTCACTCTTTTCAAGTGAGTCTCCAAGTCATCATCTGTTAAGTAAATGTCATCGACATAAGGTAATGCTTCATCATCATATAGTTGTAGTAATTCTATTACTCTCGCTGAGAATACCCCCGGGCTGTTCTTGTACCCCTGGGCTAACCGACAGAATTGTTTTTGAGTGCCATTTACTGAGAATGCAGTTAAATATCTGCTCTCTGGTGCTATATTTTGACAAAAGAATCCATTGGAGAAGTCCAAGGTTGTTTTGTATTTTTTGCGCACTATGTTATTCATTAGTGCAGCACTGTGTGAGTTTTGCACTGCAAAAGTTTTGCAACATGTGTTAAGGTGTCGGTAATCCAAAACTAGACGGTATGAAATGTCTGGTTTGGAGACCGGAAACAAAGGATTGTTCATTTGTGAGGTGCAAGTTTCAATCACCCCCTGGTATTCTAGCTGATCTAGTATTTCATTTACTTGTTTTTTAGCTTCTTGCTTAATTGGGTACTGCCTTTGTGCAGTTGGTTGTGATTTTAACTGGATTTTGTGAGGAGGAGAATCCTCATCCCATCCTACGTGATTTTTATATAAAGCAGGTGCTAAGGCCACTGCCCACTTTCTAGCAAGTGTATATTTTTTATGAATCGGGATATGATTCGAGAAGGCAGGCATAATTACTTCTTCGCCATGAGGGCACTCCCTGACAAACTCTGGTGGCCAGTCTTTTTCAGCTAGAAGGATGTCATAGCCTTTGGAGAGGTTATCCCAAAATAGTCCCCTAATTTTCCTAGTCTTATCTCCCTCTATACGTAATGTTATCTCGTATATCTTGTGGGGCTTGCTAACTCTGGTGTCTGCAGTTTCCACTTGAAGGTATTCATTCGTGTCCACTGTCTCCAGATGATTCATAAGGACTTTGCGAGCTATGCTCACCTCTGCTGCGCTGTCTAGCATTGTCTGAGCCCACTCTCCGTTTTTCAGTTGTGTCCTCAGTATTCTCGGCATTGTTAACTACCTTGATACTGGCTACCTTCTTTTTTGGAAATTGTAATTTCTTTTTCAGTTGAGCAGGTTCCTTGTCTTTGGACTTGGCGTGCTCTTCTGATCGTCCTCTTCTTTCCGATTTCTGCGAGGAATTCTGAAAAGATTGAGAGGGACGTGTATCAATGTCTTGATATCTATCAGGTTTTTTAATATTATCCCTATTTCTAAGGTTATATCTATTCCCAGAGGGGTCACTCTGCGGTGACCTCTGTCTTAGGTTTGGAGATTTCTCTCTTCGCCTCGGAGACCTTCCTCTGGACTGGAATTTCTTTTCTTTAGGATTGGATTGTTTATTTCCATCCCAGTTCTTTTTTGTTGAATTATTATTATTAAAAAATATTTTTTCTGGACTTGTAGTCAGTTGCGGTTTTACTGGTATTCCACCTAGACTATCTCTGCCTAGTTCTTCATAGGATTTTTCTATGATTCTGGCAATTTCAGCTGGTTGGTCTGCTATATCTGTCTCTTTTAACCTCTGGCGGATCGCCACGTTTGCTGCTTCACCTTTTATGTTGGCTAGTAATATAGCCGAGACCTGCTTGAAGTCTTTCAGTAATTTCATACCAAGAGTTAAAGCAGGTTCTGGACCGTATTCATCTTGAATTTGTTTTAGCACATCTGGTATTACCGAAATGGATGGAACACCGTGCGTTTTTGTGTAGATGGAAGCAAAGACTGTACCCCAAGTGTCACAGTCCTCAATGTGTGGTGCGATTCCCATTGGGAGACATATAGTCAGAATCCTGTGTTTTTCCAGCGGGGTGGTGTCAGGAAACACCGCCTCTATTTGGGTGATTTTCTGTGCCAACCAGAATGGTATTTGTTCCCGTTTAGCTGGAACTTTACCTAGGCAGGATTGGATGTTCTGTGGTGTAATTTTATTTGTGTTCCCCTGGTGAGGGGTCAGCTGTGGAAGTTTAATCGCTGGCTGAATTGTTGAAGTCCGCATTACATACTGAACTAATTGTCTATGAATTTTTAGTAGTTGTTTTAGCTGTATTAACAGCTCTGCTGCAGGCATTCTATCGATGTCTGGATGTGGTGTGTATCCGGCTAAGACCGGCCACGTTGCTCCTGGTCTTCCTAAAGGACCGAGCCTTGTAATGTGATTGTTATGTATTAGGGCGCCATCAAATAAGAGCAAATGCTCTTGGAATTTGAGTGGTACTTCCACCTCCTCGAAAGGAGTGTATGTTTCTGGTGGAACCTCTATTTTGTAATAGTGGAAGTACTTTGTTACAGCATTTGCTGCTGGAAAATGTATCCATGTATAGTATACCTCTGTCTGCCGATATTCGTGTGCCTCAATTACGAATATGACTGTTCCACCTCTAGGTGTCAGTCTATTTTCTATAAGTTTTAGAGTTATAGATCTTCTTTTGGCGACCGGGATGAGTATTATATCCCCGTCTGCCTCTAGAGCAGCATTATCAGCTGCTGCTATTTCAGCTGCTAATCTAACTGCCTCTCTTTCTCCATCACTGTCTCCCATTTTACTGACAGGATGGTATTATTTTTATTTGCAGATCAGGTTTCTTTATGGAAACAGAGATTAGATGCACAATATTGTGGAACTGTTTATCCTTCAACGTTGACTTGACCAAAAACCATACATAGGAGTTCCCTCCTGCGAGGTTTTGGAGGATATTACCTTTCACCCACTCCAGACGTCTTTGGAGTATTTGGGAAAAAGGGTCTGAGTGAGAAAGCACGACTGAGTTACTCTAAATGTCTTACGTTAGTTTTATCGCCCTTTCCAAACGCGTTGGGCGCCATGTAGTGTAGCTCCTATTTTCCCAATAGGCTCTGCGCATTGGAATAGTACCTACAGCAGTAAAGGCCTAGACCAGACGTTAACTAGGTCTACTACTGTCGATACTAGACTTAATTTTTGGGTTTGCCAGCTAAGCTCAGAGTTCGCTAGAAACTTTCTCGAATGTTCAGGAAAGAATTACCTCCCCTGATTAGACAAGAAGGGATTTAGTTTCTGACAACCATAGAACATGACAACTTTGCTCTCCCCTAATCAAGAGTCAATCTCAAGAGTCGTGTGAGCACAAGGCAATTATTTTACTCAGTCAGTACGTGCATTCTTAGTCTCATCAGAATGTAGAGAAAAGGAAGAGACGGGCGTGTTCAATAAAAAGGTGTTATTTATTGATCAGTCTCTTTTCTCATACATGAGAAATGGATCGATATTATTGCAATACTTATAGTTAAGTAAAGTGCATACATTAGAAGCAATAGTATAAAATAATACTGTAAAAACATTGATATGGTTTCTGAGCCATATGATGTTTAAAATGGTTAAAATATATTTACATACACATATACATTTGACTAAACGTGCTCAACTGGTGTTTCTAAATACGCCTACCCCGTGTACCTGACCTAAGTCTAATGCGTGGGCGGGAATAGAAAGTTACAGTTTAAGTTAAGTTTGTTTTTGCCAAGTGAATAACTAAAGAATTCTCTGTGAGGGGTTATTCAGTTCTGTACCTGGAAGTTAGGATGAATGCGGAATGGTATCTCGTTCTCTGCTCTCGATATTCCAGGCTGCCTGCGAGGGCTGCCCGAAAGCGCCGGTGCTGGGTCTCTCGGCTTGAGATAGCAGCGCGTCTCTCAGCGCGTCAGGAAGGCGGGGCTGCTGCCAGCGGGGTCTGCTTCTGCTCTCGGCTTCGGCAAGTATGGCTGCTCCGTCTTGTCACCACGCGTGTGTTTGCATAGGGCAAGGTCGGCAATATTTATACCTTAAAGGTGCCGGGATTGACGTAAGGATGGACATAGGTACGTCAATAAAGATGTCCTACGACTTGCTCGTTAGCACATTCTTTACTAAAGTTCTCTGTGAAATCAAAACAATGGCCGCACGGATTATCCAGGTTGTCATAGGTTTGATTTGTTATGAGAACGTCGTATGCCTTATCAGGGGCTGGAGGAATGTCGCTTGTCTAATTAGATCTCAAGCGTTATGACCTAATCAGATAACACGTTCCTGTGCCGTAGTGTGACTGCGTCAGATAACGGTATCTGCATCATGGGGGATTTCTTGCCTCATGGGCTGACTGTTAGTTAACTTGATAGTTAGTTTAACCAGAATAGGGTCAGGAATAGGGGGACTGATTCAGAACCTATAGAAATACACGACACCTCAACTTGCCTTGAATTGCACTGCGTGGGGAACCTCCCCAGGAAGGGGCACCTAGTGGGAAGAGCAAGACCTCAAAGATGTTACTTGGGATGGAGTTGGTTGGGTTTGAGAGGGATGTCCTTGGGTTTGGGAGGTGGGTGGTTTTGGGAGGGTTCGTCTTGTGTTTGGGAGGGGGTGTGGTTTTAGCAGGGGTGGTTTTGCTTTTGAGATGCTGAACTTTTTCATTTTTAGGGGGACCTTGGGGGGAGTAGGGGTTGGTATGGTCTTTAGAGGGGTGGTTTGGGATGTGGAATGGATGGGTTGGCTGTAGAAGGGGTAGGTGTGGGTTTGGGATTGGTGGGTGTGGCAGGAGTCGGGGCAAAGGGAAACATAAGATTTTCATGGGGACAATGGGTGGCATGGTCGGGAGGAAGTTGGGATTGGGAGGATAGAGGGAGTGTAAATGGCTGTTGTACCTGTGTCTGTTGATGGTGCAGGTGTCTGTGAGTCTTGTATATGTCATGAATGTTTGGTTGTGTCTTGCTTTGTTGGTGTGTGTTATATGGGTGAGATTGGGCTTTTCTGTTTTTTGGGTGTGTGTGCTTTGGACGTGTTAGGTGTAGTCATGATCAATGTGGCTTCTGTGGTGGGTGTGGTGTATGTGGGAGTGATGGTTATGCAGGATGTGTCTGTGGTGGGTGTAATGTAAGTGGGGGTCTTGGGGTGGTAGATGTGTCTGTTGTGGGTGCAGTGTATGTGATTGTGCTTGGGTTGTGGATGTGTCTGTGGGTGAGAGTGCAGTGTATGTGGGCATGTTGGGGATGGTGAATGTGTCTGTACTGGTGGGGGCAGTGTCTCTGGTTGTGGTAGGGTCTGGGGAAGTGTCTGTGTGTTTGGATGCATGCCTCTTTTTGTGTTGTTTGTGTTTGTGTGTGGGTGTGATGCTTGTGTCTGAGTGGGTGTGTGCAAAGGTGTGAGTGTGCTTTAGACAGGTCTGGGAATAGGGGATTTGGATGAGGATGGGGTGGGAGGTGTGTCACAAGGTTGGGAGGCTGCTGCCAGTAAGGAGGCTTGACTTGAAAAGACCTCTGTAGCCCAGACATAGCAATGTGAATGCCTTCCAGGTAGGCTACCATTTGTCCCATGTGGCTGCCAAGCCCCTGGATGCATTCAGTAGTGCAATCTGGTCTACAGAGATATTCCTGGCGAGGTCAACTGCCTCCTCACTCAACGCAGTCTAGAGGACAGGGGCAGGAGGTGAGGTGCCTGTTGCAAAGGAGATCCCAAACCTTTTAGCTTGCCAACTGCTGAGGAAGGAAAAGGGAGGGTGGAGATGGTATGCTAGGTTGCAGACAATGATGCAGGTAGAACTGGAGCAGTAGGGCCCACCACCACTAGGGAGTGCTTGCTGGAAAAGGCCTCAAAGATATTGTAGAGTCATCGGTGGCCTTCGTTGCACTCCACTCACCCTCCGGACCACTGTGTCTCTTGGTGTTGGTACCAAAACCACGGTGGCCAGATGCTTCCCTACATATGTTGATTCAGAAAAGGGGGTGGTGATGAACAGAGTGCCTGAATTAAGCAGACCACTCTTACCCAGTCCAAAGATCAGGGCTTGATCCATCACCGTTTTTTAGCTCACTGCACCATCCCAGCTCAGAACTTGGCTATATGCAAATTAGTCTGTTCCTATCCCAGTGCATGATGGGAACAGGGCAAACCAAACTACCAAGCCAATTCTTGTACTGGGAAGGAAACAAGCTTCCGGGGACCGGTTTCTGCCATTTCAGGCGTCTTCGGCCCGGCTTGCTTGAATCCTGATGGTGCAATGAGCAAGGGACTCACATCTGAGTATCCCCTTCCACGCTTATGGTGGACAAAATGATTCAGAAAAGGGGGTGGTGATGAACAGAGTGCCTGAATTAAGCAGACCACTCTTACCCAGTCCAAAGATCAGGGCTTGATCCATCACCGTTTTTTAGCTCACGGCACCATCCCAGCTCAGAACTTGGCTATATGCAAATTAGTCTGTTCCTATCCCAGTGCATGATGGGAACAGGGCAAACCAAACTACCAAGCCAATTCTTGTACTGGGAAGGAAACAAGCTTCCGGGGACCGGTTTCTGCCATTTCAGGCGTCTTCGGCCCGGCTTGCTTGAATCCTGATGGTGCAATGAGCAAGGGACTCACATCTGAGTATCCCCTTCCACGCTTATGGTGGACAAAATGATTCAGAAAAGGGGGTGGTGATGAACAGAGTGCCTGAATTAAGCAGACCACTCTTACCCAGTCCAAAGATCAGGGCTTGATCCATCACCGTTTTTTAGCTCACTGCACCATCCCAGCTCAGAACTTGGCTATATGCAAATTAGTCTGTTCCTATCCCAGTGCATGATGGGAACAGGGCAAACCAAACTACCAAGCCAATTCTTGTACTGGGAAGGAAACAAGCTTCCGGGGACCGGTTTCTGCCATTTCAGGCGTCTTCGGCCCGGCTTGCTTGAATCCTGATGGTGCAATGAGCAAGGGACTCACATCTGAGTATCCCCTTCCACGCTTATGGTGGACAAAATGATTCAGAAAAGGGGGTGGTGATGAACAGAGTGCCTGAATTAAGCAGACCACTCTTACCCAGTCCAAAGATCAGGGCTTGATCCATCACCGTTTTTTAGCTCACTGCACCATCCCAGCTCAGAACTTGGCTATATGCAAATTAGTCTGTTCCTATCCCAGTGCATGATGGGAACAGGGCAAACCAAACTACCAAGCCAATTCTTGTACTGGGAAGGAAACAAGCTTCCGGGGACCGGTTTCTGCCATTTCAGGCGTCTTCGGCCCGGCTTGCTTGAATCCTGATGGTGCAATGAGCAAGGGACTCACATCTGAGTATCCCCTTCCACGCTTATGGTGGACAAAATGATTCAGAAAAGGGGGTGGTGATGAACAGAGTGCCTGAATTAAGCAGACCACTCTTACCCAGTCCAAAGATCAGGGCTTGATCCATCACCGTTTTTTAGCTCACTGCACCATCCCAGCTCAGAACTTGGCTATATGCAAATTAGTCTGTTCCTATCCCAGTGCATGATGGGAACAGGGCAAACCAAACTACCAAGCCAATTCTTGTACTGGGAAGGAAACAAGCTTCCGGGGACCGGTTTCTGCCATTTCAGGCGTCTTCGGCCCGGCTTGCTTGAATCCTGATGGTGCAATGAGCAAGGGACTCACATCTGAGTATCCCCTTCCACGCTTATGGTGGACAAAATGATTCAGAAAAGGGGGTGGTGATGAACAGAGTGCCTGAATTAAGCAGACCACTCTTACCCAGTCCAAAGATCAGGGCTTGATCCATCACCGTTTTTTAGCTCACTGCACCATCCCAGCTCAGAACTTGGCTATATGCAAATTAGTCTGTTCCTATCCCAGTGCATGATGGGAACAGGGCAAACCAAACTACCAAGCCAATTCTTGTACTGGGAAGGAAACAAGCTTCCGGGGACCGGTTTCTGCCATTTCAGGCGTCTTCGGCCCGGCTTGCTTGAATCCTGATGGTGCAATGAGCAAGGGACTCACATCTGAGTATCCCCTTCCACGCTTATGGTGGACAAAATGATTCAGAAAAGGGGGTGGTGATGAACAGAGTGCCTGAATTAAGCAGACCACTCTTACCCAGTCCAAAGATCAGGGCTTGATCCATCACCGTTTTTTAGCTCACTGCACCATCCCAGCTCAGAACTTGGCTATATGCAAATTAGTCTGTTCCTATCCCAGTGCATGATGGGAACAGGGCAAACCAAACTACCAAGCCAATTCTTGTACTGGGAAGGAAACAAGCTTCCGGGGACCGGTTTCTGCCATTTCAGGCGTCTTCGGCCCGGCTTGCTTGAATCCTGATGGTGCAATGAGCAAGGGACTCACATCTGAGTATCCCCTTCCACGCTTATGGTGGACAAAATGATTCAGAAAAGGGGGTGGTGATGAACAGAGTGCCTGAATTAAGCAGACCACTCTTACCCAGTCCAAAGATCAGGGCTTGATCCATCACCGTTTTTTAGCTCACTGCACCATCCCAGCTCAGAACTTGGCTATATGCAAATTAGTCTGTTCCTATCCCAGTGCATGATGGGAACAGGGCAAACCAAACTACCAAGCCAATTCTTGTACTGGGAAGGAAACAAGCTTCCGGGGACCGGTTTCTGCCATTTCAGGCGTCTTCGGCCCGGCTTGCTTGAATCCTGATGGTGCAATGAGCAAGGGACTCACATCTGAGTATCCCCTTCCACGCTTATGGTGGACAAAATGATTCAGAAAAGGGGGTGGTGATGAACAGAGTGCCTGAATTAAGCAGACCACTCTTACCCAGTCCAAAGATCAGGGCTTGATCCATCACCGTTTTTTAGCTCACTGCACCATCCCAGCTCAGAACTTGGCTATATGCAAATTAGTCTGTTCCTATCCCAGTGCATGATGGGAACAGGGCAAACCAAACTACCAAGCCAATTCTTGTACTGGGAAGGAAACAAGCTTCCGGGGACCGGTTTCTGCCATTTCAGGCGTCTTCGGCCCGGCTTGCTTGAATCCTGATGGTGCAATGAGCAAGGGACTCACATCTGAGTATCCCCTTCCACGCTGATGGTGGACAAAATGATTCAGAAAAGGGGGTGGTGATGAACAGAGTGCCTGAATTAAGCAGACCACTCTTACCCAGTCCAAAGATCAGGGCTTGATCCATCACCGTTTTTTAGCTCACTGCACCATCCCAGCTCAGAACTTGGCTATATGCAAATTAGTCTGTTCCTATCCCAGTGCATGATGGGAACAGGGCAAACCAAACTACCAAGCCAATTCTTGTACTGGGAAGGAAACAAGCTTCCGGGGACCGGTTTCTGCCATTTCAGGCGTCTTCGGCCCGGCTTGCTTGAATCCTGATGGTGCAATGAGCAAGGGACTCACATCTGAGTATCCCCTTCCACGCTTATGGTGGACAAATACTACATATGTTGGCAAATTCTCCTTCACTGCCCCCAGATGATGCTGAAATGTCATATACAATAGTGTTATTAGATCCGTGTGAACAGATCATGAACTTTGATCACAAAACAGGTACCAAGTTTTCTGATTTCACCTGCTTCAAGCCTCGAAACTTTTTTTCTACATTAGCATAGGGACATGCATGTAGGCAACATTTTCAGAAGACACTTGGTCACAGTTATGTCATTCCTCGAGATAGCTCCTATATCATGTATGACGTTGTCTCTTATCCATTATTATGTCTCTTGAGGAACTAATTCACATCTCAGAATGGATGGCCTTCGTTGTACAGAATAGTGAACCGGAGGGTACACACCAACAGTACCTTTGTACTGTGTGTTCATTAGGCCATTAAATATGCATACTTATCGTTCTCAAGGTATTTGAACCTTGTTGTATCTTTGTGAAATGGTTTCACTACATATATGCTGCTTTTCACTTTAGTCAAAATGTTGTATAACATCACACTAATCATTACATACAATGATTCATATATGAAATTTACTTCAAAGATTGAAATGTGAATTACTATATGCAACATAGTATACCTCTATGCATTTCAACATTTGGCTAATGAGTTACGGGTTTGGCCTGAATCTGAGTTTCCCTGTCGGGATACTCATACATATATGTTATGGAACATTGAATCTTCCAAAATACCTTCAGGTTTCCCATTTCACTCCATCATTGTTTGTTCATATGGACATGACAAATGGCATTGAGGAATAGTGTAGGGCGTTTCGTACTCTGTCACCATTGTGTGCACATTCTGGTCTGTGTTTCATCAGAAACTGTATGACTGTTTCAATTATTTGGCCAAAAGCTGCCTTATAAGCACATTTGTGCAGCAGTAAGATATCATGCAAATCTGTCACTGTTTCACTGTTTACCATATATGAAATAGTATTTGATGCAGAATACATTTTGTACATATCTTGCTACCAATATATAGCAATCAATTCTGCAGTCACTGGTCATGTTGGATCACATGCTCACTCTGGTTTGTGTAGAATCCCAACTTACCAATGTGACAGTTCGTACATCCACAATCTCATAAGTGCCTAGTATGCTATATGACTATTAATAGGGCTAACACGACGTCATCCACATCAGTGAAGGAGCATCACACCTGACACAATGAAGACCAATTGCCTGTTTGTTACAACTGTCCCTCATTACATCAAACAACATGATGTATGTTTGGAGTTTAGGCAGCCATGTGTCTACTCAGAACAGTCCTTTCATTGTGGACAGGAATCAGGTGGGATCATTATCCATAAACAATAGCCAACGCACATCATCATACACCTTGCACAAAACTTACACCTTCAAGAACTCTTCTTGAGCGTTGGACATGAGTCACCCTGAATGCTGATGGCAAACATCCTGGCAGTAACAAAGAATGAATCATGAAACATGTGTCACTTTACCCCCTTGTTGCTGCTGTTGAGCCCTTAAGCTGCCCATCAAGCTCCGGATAGGCCACTGTAAGAATGTTGGGAGAACTTCCTGAGCTGGACTTCTGCGGTCTTATGGGTCGAGGGCTGTAAATCCTCCCACCTTTTGTGACACAAGGTCCGTACCTCCCTGAGGATGGCCTTCCATATGTTGCACTTCTGATGGATATTAGGATACATGAAAGGAAAGAACAAACAATGGTATTGTGACTATTTGTTTGCCTGTATTGCTGTCCCAAAAATTGCCTACAGCTATCAGTAGCATAAATCATAAGTTACCATACAACATGTGTATTGTCACATGCTGACCTAAACCAATATCCTCATATACACTTTAATAGTGCCATGTTGCCCATCCTCAGCCCATCTCATGATAGAAACCCAAAAATTCAAACCTGTGACATCATTTAGCCGGGGGGGCCCTATAAAATCTGTGATGTGACCTACTTTTGATCAGTTCTAAGGATTGTGAACTACTGAAGGCTAAACATTAATGAGTATGGCACAGTGAACAGTGGCCACTGTGATTAAGGGGACTGAAGTTTGGAGATGACTTTCTTTGAAATGTGATTCAATTGATAGGAAGTGTTAGCTCAAGAAGTCAGTGAACTCTCCCTTTCAACTGTTGTCCATGTAAACGCATTCAGGGACATATTTTAAACACACCTCAAATGTTGACCCGCAAAGAATTTATTATCTTGACAGCCGTACCTCAGTGCATCAGTTGTATGACACTGTGACTCAGGCTCAGCCTAACCCAAAATGCTGAATGAGCAGTGCTCCATAGCATGTCTTGCTATCTGCAGCTTGATGATCATGATGTCACATGAACACCACCTTTCCTCAACATTTACATTTCAAGGGTCACCTTGTTCCCATCCAATCAGTGACGTCAAGGCTGTGTGCTACTCTGAGAGTTATTGGAAGCTCCCAAACATTATTTTTGAGAGCCCTGATCTAGGCTGAGTGGTTTTTGGGAATATACACAAAGCTAACATAATTTTCAATTGTTTTTTACACAGTATATCCATATTTCCAGGTGTAAAGTAGGCTTGGGCAGAGTTCTGCTATGCGGAACTCCGTGAAGTAACCAACAAACTCTGCCGAGCTACGTGGAGTACCCCAAGCGGCGGAGTGCGTTAGGTCACCCTGTTAGTGCTGATTTTTAGAGCTGGTTGTTTGTTCGTCGCTGGAAAATCAGCACAAATGGCACCATGCAAAGTGCAAGAGGGCGCTGCTTCTTTCTGCCGCTCGAGTAGTATTAGAAGTTCTTCTCCAGTGGCAGCTTCCTCAGAGTAAACGGATGCTTTCACAACAAGAGCGGTTGTGACCATCCACGAATGACTGTGTTTAGAAATCTCGCTGGGAGGTGGTAAACTTAACATTGGCGATCACGAGCTAGGAAAAAAATCAGCTCTGCAAACGTGCTCCGTGGAGTGCAGAAAACTCTGCAATTGAAGCAGCGTTCACCGCCCAGGCCAAATGTAAAGAGTATAAGATGTGTTTGCCATTTACCATGATGGTATTTGGGAAATTATCACATGCACATCAAACATATCCATGCATGGATCTCTACATACACAGCAATTTGAATCTAGGGATTTTCGGCCACATGCATCATTGTTGCCGTTTGTGATTTCTTAATTGTGAAATATAAGGAATCGCAATTAAGAAATCGCAAACGGCTATGCATTAAGAAATCGGAATTTTTTTGTTGCGTTTTCTTAAAATTCCTTAATTGTGATTCACAATTTGCGAATCGCAATTAAGGAATCCCTTCCCATAGGCCCATAGGAATGAATGGGAAGTCATTCTCAATTTGCGATTAGCAATTTGCGAATCGCAAATTGAGAATGCAATTTCAAGGGTGCAGGGGGGGTCCATAGGACCCCCCCTGCACCCCTGAAATATAAATTTCAGTGCATTTTTCACACACACATGCCCCAAGGGCATGTGTGTGTGTAAAATGAAACTTTCAAAAAAGCACTTTTGTGCATTTTTGAAAGTTTTCGCAAATTACCACGAAGGTCAACTTCATGTTAATTTACCTCTCCCTATTAGCGAATTGGCAAATTTAAAATGTTCATGCATTGCATTTCGGAAATCACAAATTGCGATTTCTTAAATGCAATCGCAATTTTAGAAATCGCAACATGATTGCGATTTCTAAAATTGCGAAAAACATGATGCATCCCAATTTTGTCAATTGCATTCGCAAACAGCCGAAAATTGCGATTCGCACCGTTTGCGAATGCAATTGACAATGATGCATGTGCCCGTTAATCTCATAACACATATTGATGGTAAATTAACTTTGGAGAGTGCATACAAATCCCTAATGAATATACTTACGTCTCATGATACAACATAATGTGTAGTATTGGGGATGATATGTTTGTCAATTTACTGTATTTGTACATTTGCACTTATTTTCACGCAGGCATCATTGTTCAACATTGACGATTTAGAATGCCTTAGAAATAATATATATGTATCTTTCCACGTGATTGACATGTACTAACGAGATGAACATGAATGTACTTAACGATGCACCATTCAGAGCACATGATTCTATAATGTTGTTTAGAATGTTGTAAAAACGAAAAATTTACACAATCCCGCTTATAGTTGGCGAATTATATTTTAACATAATTACAACTTATGTTTCCCCGAGCACTTCCATTAATATGAACAATGCCATAGGTACATTCGGAATCACAGTAAGCACGTCCCAAACTCCTAAGCCTCATGAAAAACGCCCTATTCCACAAA
This sequence comes from Lissotriton helveticus, assembly GCF_964261635.1. Classification (NCBI taxonomy): domain Eukaryota; kingdom Metazoa; phylum Chordata; class Amphibia; order Caudata; family Salamandridae; genus Lissotriton; species Lissotriton helveticus. The sequence goes on along the minus strand of NC_136059.1, from coordinate 1,887,946,381 downwards.
ACGCTATGACGTCATGTCATCAGACGCCTGTCTTGATACGTGGTGTCTAATCTCCTAGCAACCGGGCTGCGTCCTCGAGGCATATTAGCTGGTATATACCGGCTCTTGAATTGTCCGGCGCTGCATTGCTGCCAGATACCTCGGTGGACGGTGACCGCGAGCGGGCTCCCGAGCGATCAGAGAAACTGCAAGAAAAGGTGAGTGCGGGGTGTTTTTAATGCTTCCGAGACAAGCGATTTGATCCTCGGATGCGGGTGACAATTGGAGGCACATTTACGGACGGCAGCCTGCATTTTATCTTTATTTCAGATCGCCGAGTCCAATGCGGCAGATCTATGATTAGTAATGATCTACACGCCAATAGACACCGAGAAGGATTCGGTAAGTCTATATGGAACAAAGAAAGTCCAATTTTAAAGATATCAGCCCATTATACGCCTGCACTAAGAAATGTTAAAACATTATAGTAACGGTTACCCATCTTATTTGCAGATGGCCAAATAATCAAGCAACCGGCTCCCTCTCAGTAATTCCAAAGTGACTAATTGCATGTTGAATCGCGCAAAGTAAAGCAAGCCTGATTCCTTGGAAACATACTAGCAGGGTGAGTGTGTGACAAGTGAAGCTAAAGTCCACTTACTGAACCTTGAATGTTAGGTAAAAGACTCGTCCTGTAATCTATATTATAACCCACAGATTAATTTCCTGATGTGATGACAACTTGACAGAGACGTCCATAGCATTAATCAACCAATGGATTAATAGGTGAGTCGCTTATCACCTTTTCGCATCCTGCGATTTTAAATGTACATATTTTTAACAAATACCAATTACAAATCCAAACCCTGACGGTCTTTCCGTCCTATCAACAGGCTCTCACATCCTCCCCACGCTCCTGTCCTGAGGAAGACCCACACAGACCCACAAATCAGGCGTCAATAGGGTCGAAACGTCGATGATACTAGACTATAGGACCAGTGGACTGAATCCAGGATACAAAAGCTAAATAATTTTGCATACTGGACTACAATATCACTGAACTTCGAAAGAAGTGGCCTATTAAATTAAATTGCCTTCCTTCTCCCCCTACTCTTCACTCACTTGTATATAAATCACTTCTTTTTGTACCACTTATGCACAAATTGTCACAATTCACTCACTTTCTTATGTTGCGCCGTTTATTGTAAAGTAACATGTGAAGATTGATTTCTTTTTATGCATTCATATTGGGTCTTGACTGAAAAAATGACTTCTGACTAAATGATTAAAACCTTTATGACCCTATCCTGCTGGTTTGGATTTGTATGTACTGGTTGACTTTATGTAAATAATCTCATTTGAAGCAGAATATGATGATGTACAGGTTGTAAGATACTTTGGATTCACACATGATTTAAGGCAACTAGGTTCATACCCGACAGAACCATTGTTTATATTGAAAATACACTGCCCAGGTTCTGAGGGATACTGGGTTACCCCATAAGAGATTTATATACAAATCCCTAACATCATTGCTCTATGTAAGGACCACATAATGTGACACTTAACATCAATCACTGCACTTCACTTTGAAACTCCAAGGGACATTGTAGCATGTGTAAATGTAAAAGAGCCAGTTAAACAGATTCACATATGTATGCCAGACATGTATCTGTTCCTCTGGTGAGCCATAGAGCTGGCCATACAGGGCAATTACCTCCTTTGACATCAACCCTGGCCCCTCTGGCACGAGGGCAGGGGTCTTCTCAATTGTTGGACCTGTCATAGTTGCTCCCAGTGGTGAAAAATAGCAGCAAAAGTGGTAGAGGTCTGGATAGCAGCAGTGTTAGGAGGCAAGTGAGCTTTTTTCCAACCGCTGCATACCTGTATGAAAAGCACACAATTGTCAACGGATACGAACACAGCCATTGACCTTCTACCATTATGGTCTCCAAAGTTTGCCTATGGATGTGCCCATCATGGAGTTTATCGCCTACTGCGCGGTCGACTTCCACCACCGCCATCTAATTCCTAGTGGCCTATCAGCAATTACAGGCACCTGCCATTTTAGAACCTCAAACAAGTGTGTTAGTCACTGTTGAGATTTGAGCAGTGGGTGATGCTCCTCCGCGTTAGCGGAGGAGCCGCCACCTGTGCAAGGGTACCTGGCTTACACGCATTATTTTTGGTGCAAGAAAGGACACCTTCCTGTACAAAAACAATCCGTAGAGGCATTTTCCTTTCTTCTATGTGTTCATGCAGAATGCAGCACATTTCGAAAGATGAAATAACAAGGAGAAATAAAGATATTTCTCCTTGTACCGCCTCACTGGGAAAGACATAGCATTTTGACGCATTCTCAGTTTTACTAGCTTTAGCAAATCTAGGAGTGCACAAAAATCCATGGGTGGATGCAGGGGAATACCTTGTTCCACCCATGGATCCCACTCCCAATGCAAGGTATTGCAAGGCAGTGCTATGCGCTGTTTGCGTTACTTTGTATTTACTAAACCAAGCAAAGCCATGCACAGAGGGTTTGCATGCCTTAGAAAATACCAAAAAGTATTTTTATAGTACCCGCTTATGCGACTTATATTGTTAGACCTTCATTTTGTATATTACGTGTGCTTTATTGGTTTATTAAAGAATCTTTTCAAACAATTCACTCTTACGAGTGTATGTAGTTCACCCATATCTTTCCCGTGTGTTTTAACTAACTTATCGTCATACTCTCCATGTCCTCTTAAACCATACTTTTAATTAAAATGTATGCACTATTTTAGTTTTCACCTTTTTCCTGTTCCCTTTGAGGCAGACTTTAACCTCCACGCATGAGGCAGCTCAATTCAGGGAGAGTTAGGAGATGAAAGTAAAACCAGGCCTTTTCATCATTTGTCTACCTTAATTGCTGGGGATATGTGCTCGTTAGCTTCTTCGTGACCTGCAGAGCACCACTATGGCCTCGCTGACATCATTTTCAGTCATCTGTCTCTCATCCAATCACTGATGTCATCGAAGCCGCTATACAGGGCTGGTGAAGTCTGGTATCAAGGACTCTGTTCATTAATATTTTGGTTCTTTTCCTACATCGAAATGCTGAGAATACTTCTATAACAGATTCACTGAAGGAGAGGCTTCATGTGTGCACGTCACATACACATACATACGAAATAACCGGAAGAGGGTGTAGACTTTTGAAGCCCATATTTGATGTATATCCTAAAGCTGAACAAGAAAAGGTCACATTAAATGCTGAAAAGCACGGAATAATAGGCACTGTATGGGGCCCTGCACATGTTGCCCAACCTGTCCCTCTCTGTTATTCTCTACTTTTTACAAGGCAATGTAGAAAAAAATGTGGGCAGTTTAAGCGATCAAAACAATTCATCCATGCCTGATTGGGCGGCTTCCCGCCTATTTACAAGAAAAAAACGTTTCTGCTAAGGTTCAGATAAATTACCTCACTTAAACTCTACGAATAAAAATTGGTTTGGGCTGTGCATTGGCTCATTAGAACCAGATGTTATACTATCAGCTGTCTGTAGTAGTTTTTGCTAATAACCCCTGATTCAAGGCTTTCCTTGTGCAGCATAGCAGTAAAAGATGTTTTACCTCTTGAGTGAATATTTAGCTCCCTCCCTAAACCCTGTTCCCTCTGAGGAAGCCCATCAGATGCTGCCTGGTACTGGAGAAAAGTGTAGATGATGTGTGGACATTCTGATGTGTTGCATACCCAGAATGCAATATTCATTCCCACCACTCAGGCTTAGCGTTGATGGGATACTGAAAATAGCATCCAATCCGATAACCTAAAGTAATCATGGCCATGCATCAATCGTATATACCTCCCAAGACCTCGCAACCCGTGGCGGTCCTAAAATTACAGGGACATTTTTTTTCAACGTTTATGTATGGCTTCAAAAGTAACTCACAAGACGAGCCCTCGGGGTACTTTTCAATATTAGTAGGGTCATATTAAGTAGAGAAAGGTTAGTGCAGACTAATTCATCACAGACTGCATTACATATGCTTTGCCTTGATTCAAATATGGCAACAAACCGTGTTTGGGTTTTAACGATAGCCACCTGCGGGCTATCAACTCGACTTGCATCCAAATCTAAACTAATAATTTCTTTGTCAAGTCCTTCAGCAGCCGGTTGAGTCTCCGGGTTGTTAGGGGCCTTTTGTTCTTTCTTCGTGGTCGTGGGTGGTGTTTATTTTTCCACCATTTTGTTGTGCTTTAACTACGGGCATTCCTGACTGAGAGCAGCTTGTTATTTTTGGAGCTTTGGAAGTCCCTGCTCTAGCCAGTTTGGCACCAGTAGTTATTGTAGTGCTTAGTAGACACCAGCATGGATACCGAGGGATTGGCCTGGGACAAACCCCTTTCCTCATTTCAGGCCTCATTGGACATGGTTCATGTCCCTTTTTCAAACAATTTTTAAAAAGTTTATTAAATGCATCTTAACTAAAGATTTACCTATGTGGAAAACTGCATTAATACCGTGCAAGACTGTAGATGTTGCATACATTTTTTCTGTGGCAAGTCAATCATAAGTTATAAATAGAAAAACCGGAAAAAAGGAATTACATTGGTTGCATCTTGCCACAATATATTTTCAAAATTACAATACTGACTTGAACAATATTATGCATGTTATTAATAATGTAAATAAATATTGTTCCTAAATCAATAAGGTGTCTAACTAATGTACTAATTACTCACTGGTTAACGGTGCAATCCTCCAGCAGCCCAATTATCTATATTATCAATGGTGCACACAATTTTACTCTGACAATTAGACCAAGAGGTCTGTGCAAAATGGCCATTTACACTGGTTGGTGCCGAAACACTAGTCATATTCATTTCTGCACCAGAGATCAGTGGACATGGAGGTTTAGGCGCCGTCAATGTGATTTTCAGTGAAAGGGTCTTCAGTGATGCAAATGTTTAGTAATCATGTTTACTTTCGGTCAGGGTCTTTATCACAACTTTAACCCATATGAGGTGAGTGTTTGAATGTTTGAAGTTAAGACACAAACCTCCTTCTACAAACATTGTTCCCTTTCTAGGAACCCATCAGCTGGAGAGAAGTGTGGATGGTGTGTTGCACTAACTAGCTCTAACTAAACCCAAGCACAACAGGTTTAAAGGTTTAAAGGTTTAAATTTATTGCACAGTTAATAAAAACTCACAATTATTAAAACAAGCATTTTATAAGACAATCACTAATTAAAAAATGTTTTCATTAAAATAACGGGTGAGTTCTCCTTGTTAGTTAATAAAACACATTTTAGTTTGTTGCTGTCCGTTGGGTCACCTGGGACACAACAGTTATGACACAGTATGACAAATAATCCTTTTTTTTATACTTTTAGATTTTACATTGCTTTTGCCATACAGGGCCTGATTCACTAGGGTAAACTTAAACTTTTGTGTATGTTTGTAAGTTTACCCTAGTGAATCAGGCCCTGTATGGCAAAAGCAATGTAAAATCTAAAAGTATAATAAAAAGATTATTTGTCACACTGTGTAATTAATATCTGTTGTGCTTGCGTTTGGTTAGAGCTAGTTAGGGCAACCCACCAAGTGACAGATGATTATAATGAAAAAACCCTTGTAGAATCCAAAGAAGGGAATAAGATAATGTGATTTCAAAATGTGACCAAGTGAGGTACATAGAAGAAACGTGAAAAATTACGGATAGATTGGTCTGTGACAACCCTCACCAAAATGGAAGATCTTCATTTAGTGTGATTCCAGTGGTTACAGCGGTATTCATTTACTATTAAAATATAGTATTTATTTAGTATGCATGAAGACTAAGTAGTATGCCCACAAGCCGAAATATGCAAATGAGGGAATACTAGTTCTACTCAACTACCCTTCAAATACATAATGAACACTTCAATTGATTGCTAAAAGAAGACTAATAGTATTCTAGAAGAATAGTATTTGAAGCTTAGTAGTATTCTATTAGGGTTTATTTGCAGCTCTCGTGCTATTTCAAGAGCAAAATGAAGGCTAGTCTCATTGATTGCGACCACTATTTGAAGACTAGTGGTATTCTTTGTGAGCAGTATCTGCATACTAACTGCAATGATTGTGAAGGGGGTGCGGAGGTTTTTTTTTGGCAGGGGGGGGTTTGCGCCGAGGGAGGGGTTCGTGCCGCGGGGGCTCGTGGAGCTGGCGGTTGCTGGGGGGGGTCGAGCGCGGGGGATGTCATGGCGGGTGTGAGGGTGTCACTGCAGGTGGTCACGTGGTGGGATCACGTGGTGGGGTCACACGGGGGGTCATGCGGGGGGGTCACGCAGGGTGGGGTCACACGGGGGGGTCACATGGGGGGGTCACACGGGGGGTCACACGGGGGGTCACACATGGGGAGTCAAGCGAGGGGGTCACGCGGGGGTCACGCAGGGGGTCAAGCAGGGGAGGTCACGCAGGGGGGTCAAGCATTGAAAAGTGCCTTCAACTGTTTGGCAACACGTGTTGCTACACTTTTAGTAATTTTTTAACCGCTTGAGCTGGAAACAATTTTTTTATTTTGTTCAAATCTGCATATTATGTAGCAAATGTAGCAAATCTATAATTATGCAAAAAACGCAGCTGATACACAAACGCATAATTCCAGTAGCCCTTATTCTATGTGAAGCAGCGCATGAAGGGCACTTAATGGCCTGTGGAACAGAAAAGGGGTGCAGGCTGCGAAGAGTACTTAAAACACAGTATTTTGTAAAATAACCATGTTTTAAGACCTTCAAAACAGAGGTTAGTCGTGTATGTGTGTTTCTTTTGTATGACTGAGTATTTCAAAATCCCGGGTGAAATTGGACAGACACGTTACCATACTCACCGAAAGTTGTACCCAGCTATTTATTAAATAATACATTTACTGGGGGTGGGGGGGTAGGAGTAACACCCCAAACACCTCCCTGAAGCTCTGCCCCTGTCAAAGGAGAGAAAATGGCATCACTGCCGCGGTATCCGGGAGGGCTGAGCTTGTGGGCGGCGCTCTAGTCTGTTGAATGTACCTTGGAGCATGTCCACAGTCTGGCAAGTACACTCACCTGGCACTGCTGGGGAGGCGGGGTGTTTGGGTAATAATGTATTCTAAGAATGTCGAGCTGACTCACAGATACCAGAGAAACATTCTACTGGCTAGGTATCTGCCGATCAACACCCACTGTGCACACACGTCTGCCCACCAGCAGCACAGGGTTGCAGGCCACTCTAGACCCAGTTCGCCTCCATCCTGTAGTTGCTACCCCACGCTCTGCTGCCTGATTCGGTCCCCCGGCGAGGTTAACACTTTTCAGGGGGTCACAACCTATTCATCTATCGGGATGCGAGGGGGGACGCACCCCCGCCTTCCTTTCAAAGTGCCGCCAGCCTGCCCCTCGTCTCAGCACTCCTCCTGCAAGACCTTCAAATCACAGGTCCTAGTTCCCCCACCTTAGATCTCTCCTTACCAGGCAGCAGAAGGGGGGAAACAGGAACTGCCACTGTCTGATTCTCTTTCTCCACAGCGCGCACCCAGGGACCGCCGACCTCAGCTGGGTGCCGCCTCCGCTGCAGGCTTCTCCGCTGCTTAGACGTGGCTACAGCCCCCGTCACTGCTCAGCCGCACCGTGATGATCCAGTCTGCCGGGCCGTCTGTCAGCGCCTCTCGGGTTGCAGAGTCATCGCTCCTGGGTCACTCCTCCAATTTTGCTCCCAAGAGTCTCGGCCCCCATCTGGTCAGCTTTTAATCCGCTGCAGATTAACTGCTCCACCCCTCTGCGGCCACCATCTTGCCTCCTATAGGGCTGCTCGCTGGCCGATCACAGTCGGGCAGTTTCCTTCCACAATACAGCCTACCGAGTTGCAGCTATGAGATCGGCACACTCCCGGGAGCGTCCGCCATCCGGAGAAGGGAAATAGAAATGTGGCCGTGCTCTGAGGGGAGATTGCTGCTGTGGGAGGGTAGATGAGAGATGGGCACACTGGGCGGCGCTGCAGCTTTCACCGTCGGCCGCGCTGCCTCTTCACCCGGGCCCCCTCCTGGGAACCGGGACTTCGGGTTTGGCGCTCTTGGATGCGGGGTAGGCACCCGTCCTCCCTTCCGCCTTCACTTTCTTCTGCGCATCAGGGCTCACATCTGCTCACGGGAGCCCCGCACCTTCCCCAGTACTTCTTCTGGTCCTGCGCCGGCCCCGCCCAGAGGAAGGTGAACTTAGCCGGGCTTCCGGGTCGGCAGGCATTTTTCACTCGAGCCGCAGCGGTGCTCTCTTTTTCAGGGCGCAATGAGGGGTAGGCTCCCTCTTCATAAGAATACCGTAGGGTCGGCACCCTGTTCCACGTGGCCCCATAATGCAGGGTGGGCACCAGCAATTAAGACAGCAAGCATGGACACCCGGTGTTGCCTTCCTCACGGGCATATAGTTGCCAAGGTTTCACATATAGCTTCTAAGGTTTCAGATTGCTTATGTGCGACATGTTAATAATTTCAGTGTACATATGAGTGACATTCAGAGACTAAGAGTGACACTTTCTCACGCGCCAAAAATCAAGCAATCAAGATGGAGGAAACATATAGATATCAGAAATTACAACTAGGAACTCTAAGATCTTAAAACTGCTGCACCACCAGAAATGATTGCTCAAAAATTCAGCCCATACAGTAAATCTGTCACACCTACACTTCAGGGTCAGTACTGGGAGACAGCGTGGATAGTTTATTGCAGGAAAGGTGTGTGGTAGTATCAGAAAAATCAAGAGTAAAAGTGCAACAAACGCAACACACCCACAAACAAACCAAAACAATCAGCCTAAAAATGCCACTTCAGGGATTGCATTGAAGGCAGGCATGAAAAGAAAGCTACCGCCTCAATGTGGAGAAGTGTGGCTCACTGGTTAGAGGAGGCAGACCTGGAAGCAGAGGTCAGCCTGGGACCAGGGTTCAATTCCCGGCTCGGTGGGGTCTTGAGTCCTAAAATGTCCATGGACTCGACAATTCTCGCTCCGGTGTCTACTCGATTCACGGGTTCACACTCTGCGACTCTGGGCAATAGCTTGCTTAATCTCCACAATGGCCCCTCGCGGCGGGATGCCTGGCTTTCACCTTGCGGATACCTGCCGGGGTTATCTCACAGGGGAATACCAGGACGGGTTCCCTAAGCAAGCGCTTAGAAACCGCTCGGTGATTTGCGCTATATAAATTCCTGTACATTTACATTTACATGTCTCAACAAGGTACGTATGGGAGAGTGCGTGTTTAAGTTTGCTGCAGGCCAGTTTTTTTTTAATAATGTCAGGAAATCAACAGTAAAACCTAGCGCAAGAGATTTCCAGGCCAAAAAATGTAACTGGCCTGTTCAATACCTTGGCTTCTCCAAATTCATTGTTTTCCTTATTGCAGTTTTATGTAGCGCCGGCTCAGCCAAAAGGTATTGAATGGCTTTAAATGAGCACCAGTTACATTTTATGAACACAGCCCATGGGGAGTTATTTCCCCAAATCACAGGATGTTGAGCCTATGCCGGGAGTCAAACCTGTTTCTGTTCCTCAATTCCAAAGTCAGTAGCTGACTGATGGCACACCCTCTTTATAATGCTATTCCATTGCTTTTTCTCGGGTGCAAACCACTTACTTAAACCATATATTGTAAGCTCTGCTTGTGCCCTGAAGCACCCAGAGTCTTGGACTCACTCTCCGTGCCTGTGACTGGCTGCCCTGCGCCAGTTGGGACACCATTAGTGAGGAGGGAATAAACTGCTGTAAGCAGTGCTCAACTCACTCACGGCGCCAGAACTATTCTGACACACCCCAGGGGGGTGGAGCCAGCATTCACTAGGACATGCACCATCCTATTCAGAGTCAGGGGATTACCCCTCCCACTACTCTTAGCCCAGGTGTCCCATTCAGCCGCTGACTCACCCTGCCCTTCCTGGAGCTACCCACACCTCTCAGCCCCTGTCATTCACAAGCCATACATGCAATTCATATCAGGCAGGCAGACACATAGCATACAGAAATGCCAACTTCTAAAAGTGGCACTTCTCCACCAGTCATCATAAATCTGCACACACCATTGCGCAGCATTTATTCTCACGAGTTCATACATACTAAACTCGCCCCTGCTTTTCCTCTGATACCAGGAATTACCATGGACACACTTATCCCCCATGCATTCCTATGGGAGGGCAGGCCCATCTTCCCACACGTACTCAGAGAGCGCACGCACTTTACACTAGACCACAGTGCTAAAGTGCCTAGAGGCCTAAAACCAATACCACCATGTCAGAGCTTAAGGCAAAAAGCTTAGGGGTGAACCTGCCAAAAAGGGCCAAGTCCAGCAGCCCATATCCAGTTTATTTTAACAAACTTTATTGAACACATGAGAGTAGCAAGAAGACGGTAAAACTAATTTATTGAAACGTAGCGAAAATCTGAACTTATCATTTAAAAGAATAATAGAAGAATGTCGGCTCGGAGTCTGGAAACGAGAAGACCTGACTTTAGAAGGGTGCAAGGGTGTATTATAATGTTCAATGGTGCGAGCTGCTTACAATACTTATACAATAAGGAGGGATGTGGCGAAACGGCCAGATTCTAGGTTTCCTGTCTCGGATCAACATCCTTTGATTTTGGGCAAATTACCTCATCGCGCCGTGTATACAAAAATGGACGTGTTCATGAGTTACCGATGCTTTTGTAAATTCCTCAAATACATTCGGGTTGACTGCTATACAAAACTGAAAAAAAAATAATATTGATTTATACACAACTGTTCTGTTCTCTTTTTGAAGGTCAATTATTCCCCTCCCCCCATGTGTCTCATGTGCAGCAGTGGGCTCGGATGGGCAGTGTCTGGAGTCTTATGTCCGGCACACCCGAGTTTTTCACAAGTCTTTAAAGACCAATTGCATATTTGCATTATAAACTGATTACGAGGCTTCATTTGTACCCCCTTTAACCTCCTCTCTGCCAATACTTACATTTGTATTTTAGATTTACTGCCATAGTGTGAGACATTTCATCAAAAGGAATTTAAAGTAGGGTTGCCAGCACGACCCTCCCCAACCCCGAGTCCGGTCCCCATACTCAAACACTACCCTGCTCTACCCCCGAGCACTACCCTAAAACACTACCCTACACTACACAAAAACCATAATAGTATAAGGCATAAAAATAGTATAATAAATAAGGCACCAATCTACCATTCAGCCTGCAGCTTGAATAGAATGTTATTAGTAGTCTGTGTAAAGTCCAGCAGTATTAATATTGTTTGTATTCACTAAATGTTCTGCATTGTAAATGAAGACTATGTGATTACTAATAAGTATGTGCTTAGTATTCTGTGAGTATTCAAGAAGTACCACTCACATATCAGTAGTCTTCATGCACTAGCCTTCCCAAAAACAATAATACGGAATGCTAAAATTGGCATAAATTAGTCTTCGAATGCTATAAAAAGACAGGTTAACCACTAAATGTAGTATTCCACTTCGGTAAGGCAAATCCCAGTTTGGTCAGTGAGAGAAAATGTATTTCTATCAAGAGCGTGACGAAGATGCCAAGTCAGCATAGCACCATATATCAGAATATGGCCCCACCTTTATAGAATGTATGAAGGTATTCATTCCTTTGTCGACAGCATAGCCCAGCGGTAAATCGGCGAAAATATCAAAGTTGGTGCATAGAAAGTTTTCCCTTCGTGGGCAGGTAGTTCTAAAACTTGACTTGGCTAGAAAAGTAAGATAAATATAAGCAATCAGGGTGTGCATTGTAAAATGTGGTACAAAGTAATTCTAGAGTAGGTGGATGTCATAAAGAGATTCCAATCATTTAATCGCAATGAATATGGGAGGATGGCCATATGTTGACAGTGATCAGAACAAAAAGATAATTAACCCACTGGCTCAAAGTAGTGCACTTGATGGAGTACTGTACTATAAAGGGCAATTGGTTACCGCAGTATAGTGGTGATATTAATTGTCTATTGCACAGCTTCCATAAAGGAAGTGAGAAATTGACTATAGAAAAGTGAGAGTAGAAGACATGTTGGGAAGACTCTATCAGACACATGCATCAAGCTAAAAACCGGTCGCAAACGGGCAGATTCTCAGAATCTGCCCCTTTGCGACCGGTATTTTTGCATTTGGGATGCATCATCCCAAATGCAAAAATCGCAATTTAAGGAATCTCTAAATTGAGATTCCTTAAATTGCGATTGCATTTAAGGAATCCCAAATTGAGATTCCTTAAATGCAATGCATCAAAGTAAAAAAGTTAGCGATTTCGCTAATAGGAGTAGCAAATTACCATGAAGTTGAACTTCATGGTAATTTGCAAAAACTTTGAAAAATGCACTTTTGTGTTTTTTTCAAAGTTTCATGTTGCCCACACACATGCCCTTAGGGCATGTGTGTGCGCAACATATGTGCACAGATCAATTTCAGGGGTGCAACAGGGTGTCATTTTGACATCCTGGCACCCTTGAAATTGCATTCTCAATTTGCGATTCTCTAACTGAGATTCGCAAATTGAGAATGTCTTCCCATTCATTCCTATGGGCCTCAGGGCCCATAGGAATGAATGGGGAGGCATTCCTTAATTGCGATTTGCAAATTGCAAATCGCAATTAAGGAATGTTTAGAAATCGCTATTTTGTAAGCGATTTCTACATGCATAGGGTTTTACGATTCCTTAATTGCGATTCCTTAAAAATCGCAATTAAGGATTTGCAAAAGCCACCAATGATGCATGTGCCTGTAAGTTTCTGAGGAAAGGTGGTAATGAGATATACAGGGTCGGATCGCCACTGCCAACATATGCCCACCTTCAATATTCATTGTGAGTAAATGGTTAAAGTCTTTTTATGACATCCACCTACTCTAGAATTACTTTGTCCCATATTTTGCAATACACATCCTGATTGCTTATATGTATCTTACTTTTCTAGCCAGGTTTAGTTCTACAACTACCGGTCAACAAAAGGGAACCCTTTCTATGTACTGTCTTTGATCATTCGTCGATTTACCTCTGGACTATGCTGACGACAAAGGAGTGCATACCTACATACATTCTATAAAGGTGGGGCCATATTCTGATATATGGTGCTATACTGGTTTGGCATCTTCGTCACGTTCTTGATAGAAATACATTTTCACTCACTTACTAAATTGGGATTTGTTACAGAACAATCTATCAGGGATTTATCAAGTTTCTTCTAAGTACCTCACTTGGTCAAGTTTTGAAATCACATTATCTTATTCCCTTCTGTGGATTCTGCATGGGTTTTTCCTTATAATAATTTTTGTCACTTCTCCCAATGAAGTAAACCCCTTTCTTGGTATATACTTCATATAATATATATATGTATATATATATATATATATATATATATATATATATATATATATATATATATATATATATATATATATATATATATATATATTACCTACTGGCGGTCGCCAGTAGGTATATATAGTTAGGATTTTTTCTCTATGGGTTTTTTGAAAATTCTATGTCTAATAACTTTGGCGTTTGTGGACGGAATTGGCTGAAATTTTCAGGAAAATGGCACATTTTGTTTCTGAGCAGCCCTTGAAAATTTGGGGGGGTTCGTCCAGTGGGGGCCGAGAAAAAAGGGGGGTCCCAAAACGTGTTTTTAACATTGAGTTTTCCATAGGGCGGTTGGCCTCACTTTTAGCCCGAACGGCTGAATGGATTTGCACGAAACTTGGCAAAATTGTAGGGACTGGTAGCCCGATGTGCCTTTTGTAGGTCTCAATATATGTGCTCCAGTGGATTTTGAGAAATTAACGTTTAAAAAAAGATATATATCTGTAACAGAGGACCGGGCAGCGGCCCAGGACGCGTACTTTTCGCGCAACGGAGCTTTGTGAAGCGAAGCTGATTGGTTCTCTGGCGTCTGTCAACATTCCAAACAGTCCGTAGCGGCTGCCATCTTGTCTCTCGGTAGGATCGAGAGACAAGAGGAGGCCAAAGCGAAGGGGAAAATGACCATAAGGGGGAATAGTAGATCCTCGCTGACCCCCTAGGTTTGATGTGGAGGTTTTAAAAGGGCCCCGCGGGGCAAAAAAAAAAAATAATAATAATAATCGAAGGCTGAATGGATTTGCACGAAACTTGGCAAAATTGTAGGGACTGGTAGCCCGATGTGCCTTTGCTAGGTCTCAATATATGTGCTTCAGTGGATTTTGAGAAATTAACGTTCAAAAAAAGATATATATCTGTAACAGCGCACCGCTTCGCGTACTTTTCGCGTTACGGAGCTTTGCGAAGCGAAGCTGATTGGCTCTCCGGTGTCTGTAAACATTCCAAACAGTACGTAGCGGCCGCCATCTTGTCTCTCGGTAGGATCGAGAGACAAGAGGAGGCCAAAGCGAAGGGGCAAATGACCATAAGGGGGCATAGTAGATCCTCGCTGACCCCCTAGGTTTGATGTGGAGGTTTTAAAAGGGCCCCGCGGGGCAAAAAAAAAAATTTATAATAATAATCGAACGGCTGAATGGATTTGCACGAAACTTGGTAAAATATTAGGGACTGGTAGCCCGATGTGCCTTTGCTATGTCTCAATATATGTGCTTCAGTGCATTTTGAGAAATTAACGTTCAAAAACAAGATATATATCTGTAACAGCGCTCCGCTTCGCGGAGATAAAATTATATCTGTATTACCTAGCTGTTGCTAACACCAGTTAGCGACGGCTAGTAGGAGATAGCGACCATCTTGGGTCCCACTTTGCATGTGAGTGATATTTATCACTAATGACATGCAAAGTGGGCATGCCAAGATGTTAGCGACTGGAAACAGTCGCTAACATCGCTATCTCCTAGGGACTGGTAGCCCGATGTGCCTTTGCTATGTCTCAATATATGTGCTTCAGTGCATTTTGAGAAATTAACGTTCAAAAACAAGATATATATCTGTAACAGCGCTCCGCTTCGCGGAGATAAAATTATATCTGTATTACCTAGCTGTTGCTAACACCAGTTAGCGACGGCTAGTAGGAGATAGCGACCATCTTGGGTCCCACTTTGCATGTGAGTGATATTTATCACTAATGACATGCAAAGTGGGCATGCCAAGATGTTAGCGACTGGAAACAGTCGCTAACATCGCTATCTCCTATTATCAACTTTTGGAAATATTCGAGATAAGCGCGAATATCTCCAAAAAGTAACAGCTGCCCTGAGCAGTTCTTAGCCATGTTATCCAATGGGAGGTGGATAACATGGCTAAGAGCATTAGCTCGGTAATGCATGAATATCGCTGAGTTTTCAGCGATATTAATGCATTGCGGTCGTTTTTTATCGTATTCGCGATAAACCTTGATAATAGCAAGGTTTATCTGCGATAATTTCTGACGGTAAAAAAATCTTTGCAATGCATCGTTACGGATAAATATCGCTTAACTTTGGTAATATGCCCCAACGTCTGTTAACGTTCGATTCGAAGGAAATCAGGAATTGTTGAAAAACATTGTGTGCGCCATCTTGTCTTTTTTCAAATGCCACACTTTTGTCGTGCACGGCAGCCATTTTAGATGCCTTGACCAGACCCACTCTGTGCACGCTGTCGATCCTTAGCATGGCTCCCCACCCTCGCAAGCATCTCACCCAGGCAGTGGTCACCCCCGCTCTCTGTCTTATGCATGGGTAATAAACCTCCCCCCATCTGCGCTGCTCTTCCCTGAGAATCACACCCTGTGCCCGCCCGACACCTCCCTTTCGCCCTATTCACTACCGCACCCTCTGACACTCCTTTTCCTCTGTGTCCGATTGTCCAGGCCGGTCCTAGGCTATCAGCTAGCCCTGCAGATGTAGTTTATGGCCACAGCTGTAAAGAATCACCCCTCTTCAAAGGAGTTATAGTAGATCAAGGCCCACACTCGATGAGATCCGTCACAGCAGAAGCGTTGCTATTATCTGAAAACCATCCTGTATTGTGATTGGGGAGGGGACCGAGCGTGAAGCGGAAGATTCCAGGGATGACTCTTTGTACATCAAAGTTTTTACAATTATGTGTCACATTAAAAATATATAGCACTCCAACAAAGTAGTAGGAATATAAAACTTTAATAACATATAAATATATACAAGAAAACAAAAACAGTAAAAACATTTAAACAACGAAGAGACCGTGGCAATTTCTTTTGAATTATCCAATAGATTTATTGAAATTGACAGCACCAATAATGAAATATTCTTGTCAGTAGCGGTCTGTTGTGCGAATAGTTCCAAGGCAGCAGAACGATGGCACCAAGGTGATGTCCAGTAAGTTGCCGCACTGGTTTTGGTATCCTACAATGCTGCTCCGAATAACGGCGTGGGGCGCCCCGGGGGAGGCGGCGTGAACGGGCCTCTCCAGGTGGAGTCTCATCTGTTTTAGTGGGGCGCCCCTTTACCGTTTCAGTTGCCATTCCGTCCGCTTTTGGTCCACTGTGTCAAAATCCGCCATTCAGCTGAGTTGCGCCCACTCTTGCGGTGCAGCGATAGGCGGCTGCCACAGGACTCTCAAAATGGCGGCAGGCTCTTTCCTTTTTGGGCGTGGTCCACTGAAATGGCCCTGGGACACCTTGGAAATCGGACGCTTGTCTGCTAGGTCTTGGACCCCATTCTCGAAAGCGTCCCCTCCGCCTTGAGAATTCATCAAAAGTTTTGGGGGCCCCGACTCCTGCAGGCTTCTGGTGGGGAGCGGCTGCCATGATTGCTCGCGGAATGACCACGACGGAGCTACGAGATGGTGGTGCTCTCATGCTGACGCCAGTTTAGTCTGAAACATCCAGAAACAAGGTGGGGCTTTCATCGTTTGGGGGAAAAAAAAAGTTTTCATCCAATGAAAAGTGTTGTTTTTAGGTCATATGATCAAGCCTTCCATCATTAGGAAACCAAAAGTAAAATGAACCAATGAAAAGTTTTATAAACAAGTCACATGACCTGTTATGCGGCATAGGGTATAAAATGCGGAGAAAATACGTTGGCACGTGAGGCGGCGTCAGTAGCGGACCGATGTGCGAATAGGCCGAAGGCAATACAACGCGCCAAGATCCGGATGGCACCGAGGTGGTGTCCAGCAAGTTGCAGCACTGGTGTGGCCATCCTACAATGCTGAAACTCGGCGTGGGTCGCCCCATTAGCCTGTGAGATGGCGTCAGTAGCGGACCGATGTGCGAATAGGCCGAAGGCAGCACAACGCGCCAAGATCCGGATGTCACCGTGGTGGTTTCATAGTTGAGAGGCACTTCATCTGCAGTGGGGCGCCGAGATCCGGATGGCACCGAGGTGATGTCTAGCAAGTTGCTGTACTGGTGTGGTTATTCTACAATGCTGAAACTCGGCGTGGGGCGCCCCATTAGCCTGTGAGATGGCGTCAGTAGCGGACCGATGTGCGAATGGGGCCAAAGGCAGCGCAACAATATTTTCTGAAGAGAAGACACCAAAAGGTGCTGACATTCCAAGATCCGGATGGCACCGAGGTGGTGTCTAGCAAGCTATGCAGTTGAGTTGTGTGCGCACTTGCGGCGAATAGGTCGAAGGCAGCATAACAATGTTTTCTGAATAGGAGACACCACAAGGCGTTGAGATTCGGTTACCACCGAGGTGATGTCTAGCAAGTTGCCGCACTGGTGTGGCCATCCTACAATACTGCTCCGAATAAAGGCGTGGGGTGCCCGAAGGGGGGGGGGAGCCGGCGTGAATGGGCCTTCCTAGGTGGAGGCTCGTCTGCTGTAGTGGGGCGCCCCTTTACCGTTTCAGTTGCCATTCAGCTGAGTTTTGGCTGCTCTTGATGCTACAGCGACAGGCGGCTGCAAGAGGACTCTCAAAATGGCGGCCTGTTCTTTGGATTTGGGCCTGGTCCACTAAAATGGCCCTGGGACACCTTAGAACTCGGACGCTCGATTTTTTTTTCCTTTCCTGTACATGCAAAAAAAGGTAAATGCCCGGTACGTTACACGCTTCATCTGCCACGATGAACTCTCCAGAGGAACCGAAAAAAAATATAGTTGTGGTAACTATACCATGCATCGTCATATGGAGAGGTGGCACCAATTAATTATAGTGCTGCATAAAAGAGAGATTTGGAGGAGAACCCCTGACCTGCTAGTACATTCATCAAAGAAGTGGCACTGAGAGCTTCAGAGGCAAGGGAAACGGTCCCAAATATTTAGAAGAACTTTGGAAAGATTAAAATGACATGTTTAGATTGTGGCAAATTAATTTCATGTGGACAGATGAGTGTTACTCTAATAAATACAGCATATGAACATCATCATAGTCGATGGTTGGTAGAGACATTTTGACTATATCCTGGACCTGCCCGTCCTCGCCCAAAATGGCGCCGGAATAAATGGGACTCGTAACTCCTTGTTGTGTACTGGTTGCAGAACCTTGAAATCACGAGATACGTATGCAGTTTTGAAGCACATGGCGGGCGGGGACGAGAATTGATTGAATATTTCGACATCCCTATTGATATTAAGTTCTGATGTGTTATTGATTACTGTACTGTTGAAAGTTCGAATTAACGTCACCCATGGTACTTGCCCGCAAATGTATATCTAGATAATTTTATTGTAACTGGCCCTGTCGTATTTTAATTATAAAATGTACGTCCACCGATTCCGTAACTGTTAGACACCTTAGTTCTTGCAACCTAATGGCCCGCCCGTTACGTTCCTCTACAGTGTAAATGTCTATTCATCATATACGATTACAGTTTGCTCTGTGGCAGGCCCACGTGGTTATAGGCTCGTATTTGTATAATGAAATTTTCACAATAAAGGTTTTTAAAAGAAAACATGGTAGTAGTATATACATTGGTAAAGTTTTTAATAATAGTGACTGTTTTAGAATCATTAAAAGGCAAGTGAAATAAAGCAGACCAATTACATGAAGGGGAAAAGGTATAATACGAAGGAACGCAGTAAAGATAAATGGTCAAGGGCTGTTGTGTTTTCTATTCCTGCAACATAAAGTGATCGATAAGAATCTCATATTCAGGCGTATCGGCGACTAAGACAGCAGGTCGACCCTCTTTTGCTCAACGGCTCCGTCATGGGACGAAGAAACGCTCTTTTTCTCGAAAAAAGAATATATTTTACTTGCAGGACAGTTGTAAAATTTCCGGGAAAGTACATTAGCCTGGAACATTATAACATATATTTAAGAAAAAATAATGTTCGGAAGTAATGAAAAGCGTAATTTTTAGGTCATATGACCAAGCCTTTCATCATTACAATAAGAAAAGTAAAATGAACCAATGAAAAGTTTTATTAACAAGTCACATGACTTGTTATGCTTACGTTACGCGCTGCGCGCCCCGGATGACTTCCGGATGCGCTAACGCGGCGCGTCATATGACGCATTACGCGACAACGCAGGTACAGAATATAGTCAAAATGTCTCCACCAACCAGCGGTCGGAACACAACCCCTTTCAGCAGGCTAAATAGTTCTGTTAAATGACAACAGAAGGGACAGGCAACAAGAACCATCAGTCAAAGAGGGGAGGGCTAGTTCTTCTCTACCGGGTTACATTGGGGCGCTACCGGAACTGATCGAATTGGTAGTCTACAGTGTTTCTGGATGTTTCAGACTGAAGCTGGGGTTAGCATGAGAGCAGCACCATTTCGTAGCTCCGTCGTGGTCATTCCGCAACCAATCATGGCAGCCGTTCTTTATCGTTATTTTGGGCGGGGTGGGTGGCGGAGCCGAGCTGTTTTGCAGCCATCATTGTGTGGAGTTCAGTTCATCTCACTAGTTTTGTATTTGTCATGAGGGGTTGTTCCTAATGTTTCTATTTTAGCGAGGTCAAAAAGAGATCCCATTAGTGGCCTACTGATTTTGCTCGATTCCTTTTCTTTTTTTTACACGATTTTTCGTTATCTGCAAAGACTAAACAGAGTATTGCGACTCTGTATTTGTTTGTAAATAGAGAATGAACCAAAGAGAACTAATTCTAAAACAGTAAATACTTGGATAACAATCAATCAAATGGAGAGAGAAGCAGGCACGACGGATTACAATGGGGGCAAAGGCCTGCGTTAACTACCTTTCACTATCTGCAAAGAGAGAGTACTCCTAATAGAAATGAGGTGGGGGGGCACCATTCAAAGCAGATCAGTGTGCATAAACACGAAAATGTTTTCACTTACCACGTACTTGACATTCGACAGCTTATGATATTTGCTATTAAAAAACCATTGAAATTCACTGAAAAAACCATAGGTTATAGACCATATATAGTTAGGAATTAGCATTTACAAAACCTTGAAAATTCACTGAAAAAACCATAGGTTATAGACCATATATAGTTAGGAATTAGCATTTAAAAAACCTTATTTTACTCACACAAAACCATTGAAATTCCATATATAGTTAGTTGCACTAACTATATATCGCGCACCCGCAATCCACTGCTGATCATGTCACATATTACATCATTCATGACATGGTCAGTGACATCACTGATGACATCACTGATGACATCTCAAATGACATCACTGATGACATCACTGATGACATCTCATTTGACATCATTCTTGTGCTAATACGATAAACCTCTTCAGACTCTAATATAACCTTAGATACACTCAGTGTATACAGACACTCACACACTGCCACTCATCCATGGAGTTACTCACACACCCAGTCAGTCATGCAAAGAAACAATCTCACCTCCATTTCTTCAACTATACAGTTAAACACACCTTACTTATTGAAACATATACTAACACATATTTACTCTCTTATACAATCCCTGATACAAGTTCACAATGATCGATACAACTACTCACTCATTCAGTGGCTCTCATGCACAGTTATTTATATATGCCAACTCTCACATGTACTGTGTTTTACATATGTACTTACTATGACATGTAGCATTGAGATATCCATTCACTCATCAATACACTCATGCACACAGTCAACTGCCCATGTAGCTGTTTCCACATGCACTCTTGAACTCATACACCTAGCGAATAAACTGCTCACACATCTATGCATAGAGTCACACACCTTCCAGCCACCCCTACACAAACTCAATCTCCCATAGAAATACTTGGGCAACCAATTAATAACACATATAGCCTCTCGTATAGCTAATGATCAACACATGCAGCAGTTTACAGAACAACAGACATAATGATGCACAAATTAAGACAGTTTAGTCACTAACCCATGCATTCAGTGAGACACATTTAATCACTCACTCATACAGTCAGTCACGCACCTACTAAATCCTTCATCCAGACACTTATACATCCACTCATTCTTCAATATGTAAAACATATTTAAACTTTACAAAAACACACAGACACTAGATGATGTCATCAGTGATGTCATTTGAGATGTCATCAGTGATGTCATTTGAGATGTCATCAGTGATGTCATCAGTGATGTCACTGACCATGTCATGAATGATGTAATATGTGACATGATCAGCAGTGGATTGCGGGTGCGCGATATATAGTTAGTGCAACTAACTATATATGGAATTTCAATGGTTTTGTGTGAGTAAAATAAGGTTTTTTAAATGCTAATTCCTAACTATATATGGTCTATAACCTATGGTTTTTTCAGTGAATTTTCAAGGTTTTGTAAATGCTAATTCCTAACTATATATGGTCTATAACCTATGGTTTTTTCAGTGAATATATATATATATATATATATATATATATATATATATATATATATATATATATATATATATATATATATATATATATATTCACTGAAAAAACCATAGGTTATAGACCATATATAGTTAGGAATTAGCATTTACAAAACCTTATTTTACTCACACAAAACCATTGAAATTCCATATATAGTTAGTTGCACTAACTATATATCGCGCACGCGCAATCCACTGCTGATGATGTCACATATTACATCATTCAGGACATGGTCAGTGACATCACTGATGACATCACTGATGACATCTCAAATGACATCACTGATGACATCACTGATGACATCTCATTTGACATTACTGATCACATCACTGATGACATCATTCATGTGATGATACGATGAACCTCTTCAGACTCTAATATAACCTTAGATACACTCAGTGTAAACAGACACTCACAGACTGTCACTCATCCATGGAGTTACTCACACACCTAGTCAGTCTTGCAAAGAATCAATCACACCTCCATTTCCTCAACTATATAGTTATACACACCTTACTTATTGGAACATATAATAACACATATTTACTCTGTTATACAATCCCTGATACAAGTTCACAATAATCCATACAGCCACTCACACATTCACTGGCTCTTATGCACAGTTATTTATATATGTCAACTATCACATGTACTGTGTTTTACATATGTACTTACTTTGACATGTAGCACTGAGATATCCATTCACTCACCAATACACTCATGCACACAGTCAACCGCCCATACAGCTGTTTCCACATGCACTTTTGAACCCATACATCTAGTGAATCAACTGCTCACACATCTATGCACAGAGTCATACACCTCCCAGACACCCACACACACATTCAGTCTCCCATACAAATACTTGGGCAACTAATCAATAACCCATATAGTTAGTCATATAGCTAATGATCAACACATGCATCAGATTACAAAACAACAGACACAATGATGCACAATTTAAAACAGTTTAGTCACTAACCCATGCACTCAGTGAGACACATTTAATCAGTCACTTATACAGTCAGTCATGCACCTACTAAATCCTTCATCCAGACACTTATACATCCACTCATTCTTCAATATGTAAGACATATTTTAACTTTACAGAAACATACAGTCACTGGATGTTGTCATCAGTGATGTCATCAGTGATGTCATTTGAGATGTCATCAGTGATGTCATCAGTGATGTCACTGACCATGTCATGAATGATGTAATATGTGACATCATCAGCAGTGGATTGCGGGTGCGCGATATATAGTTAGTGCAACTAACTATATATGGAATTTCAATGGTTTTGTGTGAGTAAAATAAGGTTTTGTAAATGCTAATTCCTAACTATATATGGTCTATAACCTATGGTTTTTTCAGTGAATTTTCAAGGTTTTGTAAATGCTAATTCCTAACTATATATGGTCTATAACCTATGGTTTTTTCAGTGAATTTCATAGGTTTTTTAATAGCAAATCTTTATAGTTTTAAAAAATAATACATTTTAAATCGAATTTTATATTGTATAATTATGTCATTTTTTTTTTTATTCTTTTTGGTGCGCTCCCGGGGCGCGGACCGGTGAACGCACGGGTAAGCGCAATCTTGCGGCGCGCCCCGGGGCGCGTACTGATGAGCGTCCCGATAGCGCTATTGCCGCGAACGAAAACAACATCGTGACGTATTGCGTTGCCGCCACGCCTTGCGTCATAAGACACGTATCGCGTAGCTGCGAGATGCGTCTTACGACGCACCGCGTAAGCGCACCCGGAAGCGCATACGATCGCGCAACGTAAACGCCCTGATGCGCTTACGAAACACGCCCCGGGACGCGCCCCGGGGCGCGTAGCGTAAGCGCGTCAAACCATGTGACTTTAAAATAACACTTTTCATTGGTTCAGAACTTTTTTTTTTTCAAATTGTGTGAAACCCACCCATTTCTCTCACTATTGCTTTGTACTTGGAGAGAGCAAGAGCTGTTCTGTGTACTTTGTTCATCTCCTACTTTTCTGATCTACAGCAATGGCTGCAAGAGAGTCATCCAGCAGTGATTCAGACGGATTTTTAGATGAGGACCCTCCTCAGCAGAAGAAAAAAACCCATTTCATCTGGAAATTTTATGACATCCCTGAAGGACAAAAAAAAGTCAACGCTCCAAAAGTAACCTGCAAAATATGTGGTAGTAGTTTATCCAGAGGCAATCCTCTGAAAAAATATAGTTTTGGAAATGCTAATTTAATCAGGCATGTGAAAAGAAGACACCCTAACAACTTTGCCAGGGAGAGTGTCAGAGAGCTGGCACGGAATTTACCCACAGATGGCGGCAGCACCTCCACTGGTGGAGCAACACCTTCGGGACCACCCCGTGGAAGAATGGTCCCTAACATTCAGCCGGTGTTTGCAGGCATCAAATTTCTGTGCACGGAGTGTGACGAACTGCTCTGCTATGGGGAGCAGAGTGTTGAACTCATTGCCATAAAGAAACAGCAACACCGCTGCCCTGCCAGTCCCTACATTTTCACATTTTTTTGCTCCTGTTGAGCAGTTTTGGAATCCCTGTTTTTGTTTTTCCCCTGACAAAAATCCAAAAAAAATATAAAATCGTTTTAAAAAGTCTAAAAAAATATAAAACAACAAAAACAAAAAAAAAGTTCTTTTCAGAACTACCTCCAATTTATAAAAAAATGCTATTTTTTTTTTAAAAAGTGTCATTTTTTATCTCCATGGTACGCTCCCCCGTACGCTCCCCGGTGCGCGTACCTGGCGCTCCCCCTGCGAAAATCGAATTTTTTTTAATTTTTTTTTTTTTACCCGCGGGACCCTTTTATGGCCCCCACATCAAAACTAGGGGGTCAGGGTGGTGTACCCTGCCCCCTTTTGCTCATTTCCCCCTTTGATTTTTGCCACCTCTTGTGTCTCAATCCTACCGAGACACAAGATGGCGGCCGCTGCGGACTGTTTCGAATGTTTACAGACACCCGAGAACCAATCAGCTTGCCGTGCGCAAGTCGCGTGGCACGCCCGGAGCGCTCCCCGGTACGCGCACCGGGGCGCGGCTCTAGATATATATCTTTTTTTAAACCTAATTTACTCAAAATTCACAGGAGCATATATCTTGAGACCTAGCAAAGGCACATCGGGCAAACAATATCTACAATTTTGCCAAGTTTCGTGGAAATCCATTCAGCCGTTCGGGCTAAAAGTGAGGCCAACCGCCCTATGGAAATTAACATGGGAAAAACACGTTTTGGGACCCCCCTTTTTTCTCAGCCCCCCCCTTGACAAACCCCCCCCCAAATTTTCAGTTGCTGCTCTGAAACAAAATGTTCAATTTTCCTGAAAATTTCAGCCAATTCCGTCCACAAACGCCAAAGTTATTAGACATAGAATTTTCAAAAATCCCATAGAGAAAATATCCTAACTATATATACCTACTGGCGACCGCCAGTAGGTAATATATATATATATATATATATATATATATATATATATATATATATATATATATATGAAGGAACTTGTCGCACAGAACCGCAAACAGCAAGCAGATCAAGCAGTTCGAATACTCAGCAACAAAGAGCCGACCCAAATGGTGCTGGTGAACGGTGTCTTTATTCCATAAAAGCCAGCGCTGCCGCCATGACGCGTTTCGCCTCCAGGGAGGCTTGATCACATGACAAACTGCGTACATCAAACCCGGCCATTTAAAGTGACAATGCAATACCTCGTGTCATGGAAATGGAAAAAATATTCCAAACAGTGCATAACTTTTGCGGCAAATATACACAGCGGAAAAAGGAGAATGAAGCTCAAGTGAGCTAACTTGATTCAAGATAAAGCAATAAACATATTTACAATCAATTAAGTATCTCAATTTACAAAAATACACGATAGAAATATGTAAAAAAATGCAAAACTTGATCAATATACAATACACACTAGAATTATTAAGTACATGATAAATTAATTCATCTATGTACAATAGTGAAGTATAAACATTCAAAAAGTTATTTCCGCCATGAATAAAGAAATAAAGTATTTACAAATAATGCAAATAGTACAAATTCAAGTAGCAGCAAAAGTAATGACACGCACAACATGTGTTTTAGAATTAAACCCCAGTGGGCAAGTCACTATAATAGTCGCAGGCATTAAAGTGCATATATAAAGTGCAAAAAGTGCAAAGAAATAATCAATAGTGATTCCAAGATTAAAATCCAACAGTTATATACTGGGTTAAAAAAGAGAAAATTTCATCATATGTACATCATGTAACAGGTTGGAACTAAATGGCAGGGAGCAATTTGAAACATACTCAATAAATGCTCAAAAAGTAAGAACCAAAATTAGCTCAAATATCCGGACAGGCATAGACAGGCAAAAGAAAAATTGATTGAAAAATTGAAAGGGGACTAAAGACAAGTATAAAGGTCTTCCCTGTCGTTGAGGCCATTGGGAATCTTGGTGTTTAATTCCAGGATATATCTAGTCTCAAGGAGACGGAGCTTAGCCTCACGGTCCCCACCTCTCCTCGACGCCTCAACACAATCAATTAAAAAATATATAAGTGAATCTGGTACCCCTGAATGTTTGTCCTGAAAATGCCTGGCAACCGGATAATTTTGATCGTGACCAGAAATCGCACGTATGTGTTGGAGTATTCTCTTGTGGGCGGGCAGCTTAGTGCTGCCCACATATTGTAGCCCACAAGGGCACTCCAACACATAAACGGCGTATTCCGTTTTGCATGTGAGCCACTTTGAAACGGCAGTAGGATGCTCAAAAAAAGGACTTTTGTAGTATGTCCTATTGCTGCCAAAACGACAGGCCTTGCACTGGGGGCAGATCTTAAAGCCCTTCTTCAGAGCTGACCAGGTAGCTGAAACTTTAGGTTCTAAGGTGTTACTTACCAAGGCTTTGGACATTGAAGGGGATCTTCTGAAAGTCAGAGTTGGTTTAGGCTCCACCAAGTGCCCAATCACAGGGTCACTGAGAACCAAATTCCAATTTCTATTGATAATTTTTCGAAGAGCCCCATGTTGTCTATTGTACGTTAGAATAGCCCTGGGAGAACACCTTTGAACATCCATAGTCACATCATTGGTCAATTGAGCACTCTTGGTTCTTGGTATTAATGCTTCCTGCCTACTCATAGAATTGGAACGTAAGATTGCTTTGGCCAAAATCTCAGCAGAATAGCCCCTAGCCAGGAAGCGTAATCTGCAAGCTTCTTGCGCAGCCGCGCATTCGGCATCCGTACTGCAGATTCTCTTAATTCGCAGCATTTCCCCGAAGGGAATACTGCGAATTAGATGTGCTGGATGTTGGCTATGGGAGTGTAGGATGGTGTTACCTGCACTCGGCTTCCTGTAAAGTCTTGTATTTAATTTGGTGCCATCTACCACAACCTCAACGTCTAAAAAACAGATGGATTCAGTGCTGAAGTTTGCTGTGAAATTAAGATTAATGGTATTCAGGTTAATCAAATCAACAAACTTTCTGGCCTCATTCGCATCACGTATATATATATATATTTTGTACTGGATTCCTGTATAGCTGTACCGTTTCATCATATTGTCTCTTGTCTCGCTTCTCTATCAAAAATGGCTATTTAATGTCTATTTCATGTTCCTTTTTTAATATTTCTAAATCTAGAAAAAGTCATGCAGTGATGAAAAACGTCGAATGTTCATCCACGAAGCACAATAAGTTGTATATCATCTGTATCAGAAGAATATCTGTTTGTTCATACCTTATAATAAACAGCAACAGTGCTACCTACAAGTCCTTACTGTTTGGACCGTATAGATACCATACCATTTTGAGTGCTTTGGTTTGTTACATGATTCGACTTACTGGACCTTTTCCAGTCTGTCATTGGCCACCTTTGTTGTAGGGTGCGTAAAACCAATATAGCACCACCAGACAATTGTTTTGCTCTGTGTTCATAACACTTCACTCACAATAAATGTATATAGGCTCAAACTATGTGAGAAAACTAAAACCACTACTACTGATTATTGCTCTGTTATAATTTTAATGTTAGTTGACACATTGAAAGATTATACAAAGGTTTAGACAATTCAAAAACAATATTAACAAAGGAAATATTTATAAATCCACATACAACTTAATGGCCACAAACGACAATCACATCCGCAGAACAAAATATAAGAGCATGTTTTTCATTTGATGTTTTGTAAAGTCTAAATTCTAAAAATGTGGTCACTGTAATGTATGCAGCTGAAAAAAATGTCACTGTAATGTACTAGATTTTAGTTTCCCGAGAATATTGGTCTATCAAAAATACTTTGAAGTCCAGTCATTGCAACCCATTACTTTCTCCATCACCTGTTAGTTGTACAATTCAGAGGTTAGAACACCAGTCAGTCCTCTCTTTTTAACTTAGTGAAACAATAAACAAAGTCTAAGCACACAATGGCCCAGATCAGCAATAGGGCTGCATGGGCAATGCACAATGAAAAATGATGGTTCATGGCACAAGCTGTAGAATCAATTAACTTTTCAGTTGTTAGGGGTTAAAAGGTGACTCTCTGGCAGTGCCAAAACCACATTGGGACCCTCTATGTCTGGTCCGGAGCAGTATCCCTGGAGAGAGATGCTGCTCCAGGCCTTTGTTTGTTTGTTGATGTCTCTGAGCCCATACCAATCTGGCCCACGATCTTTGGATCCAATAATTCGCGTCAGAGCTGGAGACATCTGCAGAGTTGTAGGGGCTGCTGGCAACTGCCGAGCTGGGCCCCACCCAACTTCATGCTTTGGCATGGGGAAGCAGTGGCGGTTCTACCCCACTGAAGAGAAAATAAACTTGTCCTGCCAGCCTCGATTATCTTCTACCCCCGACGGGCAACCATTTCTGCACATTCATCACCTGCTATAAGCGAGTGGCAAATTGCAATTGTGATCGGAGTGGGTCCACATGCATGACAACGCACTAGTTATCTTTTTGCTACCTGGCTCAGGATGTCCTTTCCTATATTTTCCTCCCATGTGGAAACTATATTGGGTCTCTCCAATCAGGGCATTTCAAGCCTGCTCATCTCCAGTCAGTACACACATGGTGAACAATGGTGTAGTGATCAAGCTGCTGAGTAAACAAGAAGGTGGTGCTCGCTGAGCACCTCAGCTCTATTGCATGCATCCCCATAATCACCAGGCCACTCCAAGTCTTCCACCAATATGTGCTGCTTTTCTAATATGGACTCCCCCAATCAAGTACCACTTAGCTCACAGCTCGATCAGGGGCAGTAAAAAGCACAAAGCACCTCTGTGTCTGGGCCCCTCCACCTTTCTGCTCAATGCTGTGGTGCGCCTGACTGCTCCGGGCTTGAGGGGTCGCTGGCATACCCATTGGATTTGTTGCCAGGGAGCACACTAGGGTCCCTTCCGGACACCATCCCACAGCTCTGCTGTATTGCATCACTACAGTGAACACCAATTTTCATTATGAGTTACCACATGGCGACGGGGTTGCTTGTGTGGCCTGCTTTTCGATATTGATAGAGTGGAGAATTCGTATCCTTCATGGGGTACCTGTTAAGAGTGCAACGTAATCATCTGTAGAATGCACTCAAATATTATTTGATCTTATTAGAGAACTAGATGTTAGAAGAAAATGTGAATCAACTAATATGTTACAGGGAAAGTTAATGTCACCCAATGTAGGGCTTGGTACTTATTGCTTAAAGTGTGTACTTACCATGGTAATCAATGATACGAGGTTTAGGTCTCATTGGTATATGGGATTCAACAATGTGTTAATGATAAATTCTTCTTAGGATAATGACTTAATTTAAAGATGTGTACTAATGTAGTCGGCTGATGTATTTGCTAGCCTACATTGTATGGTGAATTTATTAACTTATCACTATCAAAGGAGAGCAAGAGGACTAGGTAGCTAGTCCGTATCCCCGGAGTTTTATATGTGAGATCAAAAAGGACTAGCCTATTTGGGAATTTACATAGACTTAAGACTGTAAGACAGGGTACAAACCCTTTTGTTTGTTCATGAAGCCCTCACCCACCAACCTGGTTGGTGGCATGCTTCATCATCGGGCCCACCCAGTGACTCAGAGTGTGTCCCGGGTGTGCTTCGATGCCTGAATACAGCGAAGCAGGTATGTTTCTGAGTGTGCAGTGTGGTGACGTGAAGGTGAAAGTTTAAAAGCTATACAGGGATCCCAGTACCCGAGGGTAAATTATATTTTAATAACTGGGTCACTGTTAGCATTAAAAAAGGCTGTTCGATGTTAGAGGAGTGTTAATTAGGGTCTCCTACATCCAGGTGTGGTCTACATGTTTCAGCCAGGCCTTTATGATTAAAACTGGCTTTCCTCAGGACCAAAGTGTGTAGGTGCAAATTATTTAATTTTAAGTGATTGTGTAATTTTGGGAAATGTGTAGCACTCGCTAAGGTGCTTTACATGTGTGAGGGGGATTCCCTCTTAGAGCATTACTGTACATACACACACACAGGGGAGATTCTTACTATGGTGACATATTCACCAAACAGTTTGATTGCCGATATCTATTGTGCTGTGTAGATGATAAATAAGCGGCAAATGGTGTAGCCACATTGGTGGTATGGCTAGGGTGAAAGATATCATATGTACACAAAGTTTTGTGATGGGCTAAGCATTGTAAGCGCATCAACACAAACAAAACGGTGGTAAGTGCATGAAAGGAAGATTATCCTCACGTTGGCTTGTTGCCAAAATTGCCCCATGGAGTAGTCCGGCAGAGGAATGGACCCTGGGAAGATAAAGGGGCCTCAAGGGGTTAGGGACCTGTGGAAAGAAAGCTTACCCGGCTCGTAGCTGAAGCGCTCGGTTTACTGACAAAACTTTTGGTCAGTGTCTGCGTTGAACCTCTAGTCGTATCTGCGGCCTCCGTAAGACTGTCATGGGCTGTGTTTGTGCCTTAAATGCAGACTGCATTATTCGGATCACCTGTGCGGGGAAGGACAGAAAAGAGAGATTGTGCGAGGACACGCTGAGTCATGGCTATGTTGCACATGGGCGGGAGAGTAGTGTATCCTGCTGTGAGCATGCCCATGTGCGGGAGAGTAGTGTATCCTGCTGCGAGCATGCCCATGTGCGGGAGAGTAGTGTATTCTGCTGTGAGCATGCGCCGTACCGAATGCCGGCGCCTGCACATTGGGTGTGGCTATGTAAGCTGTACCCAGTGTACACAGATTAGTGTACAGGTGTAGTAACATGAACGGTTAAGAAATCAAGAGCGCTAACTGGGAAAAGGGGATTTAAAAAGCCCTGTGGGGTTAAGTTGTGAGACCAGGTGTATAATAACTGGCTAATACAACAGAGGGACATTTAACATGGAGAGGAATCAAGAGTAGTGTTTCATGTGAGGAGAAAGAAATTCATGTTTTCAGTGAGCTCCAGGGTATGGAGTCATTCAAGCCCAAACCCAGTTGCTGGGTGGAGAGGCAATAGATCCATCTCTGTTCTTTTGTATGAAGGATGCGGGCATTGTCTGTTTTGTGAATGTCAAATTGTTCAATGACTGTCCAGGACATTTCATTGGGGGTGTGGTGTGCAGTGAGGTAGTGCTCTGTCAGTCTGCTGATGTTTTTTCCAAACCTGATCGTGCTTCTGTGTTCAACCACTCTAGTCCTGATTTTGCAGGTTGTCATGCCTACATGCCGGAGCCCGCAGGGGCATGTTATGAGGTACACAAGGTTGCTGGAGTTGCAGTTGGTGTGTCCAGATTTTGCCAGGTTCAAGGTTGAGAGTTTTCGTTGGTTTAGAGAGATGGCACACATTGCAGTTGTACAATACTTGTAAACAACAAGGGTTCCCTGTACGAACAATTAACAATCAACCCCTAGGTCAGGGAATAAATCAGTGGAGAAAACTACCTAGGCAGTAATTCTGAAATAATGACACAGTGGTGAAAGGACCAACGCTACGAGTGAACAGTTTCCAATTAGTTACACAATTTTATTGCAATCACATAAACAATAGCTAAAAATGTACAATTCATAAAAAATTCAATATACTTCAATCATAACATAAAAATTCTTGAACATAGAAGAGTAAGTTGTGTGTCGACGCGTTTCGGCGGCCAGCGCCTTTCTCAAGACCAATTACAACTTGCTGAAAATAAAACAATATATTGTTTAATTTTTTCATTCTCAATTATTATAATATTATCATCACAGAGATATATATAACTTAAAAGGTAACTAGTAAAAAATGTGTACTATTAAAACAAGGAAACACTGTTCAGGAAACTCAGGTCCATTTAATTAAAATATAACTGATAGTCCAAAGATGGGGAAACATAAATCGCATAACATGACCTCTATTGTAGCCTACTGCTATTTCATTTATTACTAAGGTCTCTTGATGGCATAATATCCTATAAATACAAAGTCTACTTCTGTCATTCCCTGATATTTGATCAACATTTTATCACAATGAATTATATCTGACACATGATAGTCTTAAACTGGATACTTCCGTTTACATGTCACAGAAAAGATTTCTAAATGCTTTCATCAGTCATGGGTGGTAAAGATAGAACTAAGAATTTAATTCAAAAGGACAGATATGAGGGTAGAATTTAGATGGAAAAAGCAAGTACAAGTCTGGTAGTTTCGTGCTCTGTACTTTATAACTATTCTATTCTCTACTCTTTGTGAGAGTCTTGGTTGATTAAAAAGCAAGGGATTCTCTGTTCTATCTATTTTATCTGAACAGCAGATATTTGTCATCTTTTGTAAATCTCTCTGTGGAGAGAAGCTGCTCATTTATGCTTTAATTTTGATCGCTAGCAGTTTTTGGCAAGTTATATAGAATGAGATTACGCATGTAGTTTTCACTTACCCCAAATAAAAATGGATTTAACCCATAAGTAAAGAATTCGACGCTAGAGAGGGTCCCTCTAATGTTTTGAACCGGAATTCACGTTATTGATTTTAGAAATGATTCTGAAATGTTGTTAATGAAAACAGAGAACATGCATTATTACAGGTTTACAAGACTAACATTGATTAATGCATTTCTATGAAGGTAACTTTAATGGAAGGAAGGATGACTAACCTATTCTAAGGAATCTTCAGTTCTTATGTTCTGATACGACTGTTTAAATATTTCAGTCTGTCTCTCCAAGATAGAAAAACCTGCCTGAATAATAATGTAGAATATACCGTTCAGGGCACACTATAATTTTAGCTATCTCGAGTAAATTAAGACTCTGAATGAGATGTGTAATTTTAGAAGCGCTTCTTACCCGTAATCGAGCTTTGAATTGCGTCGCCTCCACACTTTATTGATTTGATAATAACTTCTAGAAATCTAGAATACCAGCGTTATCTAGTAAATAGAAACGGCAAATAACGAAAATCAATACATTGTTTGTCTGAAAGCGACAGATATTCTATAGAGTGCCCTATTGAAGTCTTACCGGGCTGTTCTCCAAATAACTGACGTCGCTGATTAGAGCTCAATCACTGTCTCACACTTGACGTGCACTTGATGGCCATGCGCGTTACCAAGCTTGAATCCTTAAAATAAAGACTCTACTTATTATAATGTTTATAAAGGGGCTTATCATTAAGGCTATCCTATCTAGGGGTTTAGCTGTCGTTTTACACATAACGTACCTATGTTATCGGCTCGTTACTTCTCCGCAATATGGCGAGATAAAGTCCGAACGGGTGGTTTGAATTTATGCAGCTTGCCAAGTTCCTGCCGGATAACAAATAACACTGCGTTATAAATTTTAAAGACAAAACGCCCGACTGCAGAGTCAAAGCGTGTAATTTGTCATGCTCGGGGTCAGCGGGTAGCGTACCTTAAATCCTTAGATTGCAGCCGCGTGGAGGCGAACGTCTGACTCGGACGTGGTTCCGGGATAAAGTGAACATGGGGCCCGATTCGCGCGTATTTATGTTTGCACCGCTGCGAGTAATTAGATTGCTCCCGACGTATCTAGGGCTCATGAAACGCGAGGACAGACTATACTCTGGTGAGACATACGAGTAGTCACAAACTCTCACTCTCACTATTTAGAAGGCACACATAATTATTAATCATCAGTTTTGTGCTGCTATATTTAAACTTTACTCGCCATTGTGAGAATCTGAACTAAATGTAAAAAATTATAAAAATTGTCAATGCAGCAAAAGAGAAAATATATTTAAACAATATTGAGCTGACTAGAAAGGAGCACATTTTACTATGTTCCTCTCTTGCAATATTCTTCTAGAGCTGTATATTTAAAAAATTGCGTTTTCCCATGGGATTTCGCTGTTCAACCCCTCACGGAAAGTGTTGAGAGAAAAAATCCAGAAGACTTCGCATTTTTTGCGTATTGCCTCACCTCCTTTGTCATCGGCAGTGTTAATTTTTTCTAATATGCGCCAAGTAAAATCATTGGGACCATGGCCATGGTCTATGAAATGTTTCACAATTGGTGCAGTGATTTTTTTGGTTCTGACCGCTGAACGATGTTCGGTCAATCGTGTCTGTATTGCACGTGATGTTTCGCCCACATACCCTTGCGGGCATGGGCATTCCAAAAAATATATGACATTTTAAGTTCTGCAATTGAACATTTCCTTGGCAGAAGTAGTATATCCATTATGTGTGAAAGTGACTCCTTTGTGGATATTTGCACAAGATTTACAGCTCGAGCAAGGAAACGTGCCTTTTACAGGGTTGTCTCCAGTAAGGGATTTCTGTGCCAAGTACTGAGAATCTATGGGTCTTTTTATTCTGGAATGGACAATGTGATCTTTTATATTTTTGTTTCGCCTGTGGGCGAAGAGAGGTTTTTCTAATTTAATTGCTCCATTACTATTCAAAATATGCCATGAGGAGTTAATGACTTGTTGCACTTTCGCATTAACTGTTGAATGACGTGTGATGCAGACTAATTTGTTCGTTTCTGTCTTAGGTTTACTTCTCAACAAACAGTCTCTATCATAGTACCGGGCTCTTTTATACGAATCTCGCACTAATCTGTGCGGGTAGCCACGGTCTAAGAATTTCTGTTTCATCCCTGCTGCCTGTATATCGAAGTCTTGGAGGTTGGTGCAATTCCTCCTCACTCTCAGGAATTGAGAGAAAGGAATACTCTGTCTCTGATTCCTAGGATGGAAACTTCGAAAATGCAGGAGAGTATTCCTGGCCGTTGGTTTTATAAAAAGATCTACTTTCAGTTTGCCTTCTTCATGAAGGATCCAGATATCTAAAAATTCCAACCTCTCCGAACTAATATGGGAGGTGAATCTAAGATTAGGGTCGCATGCATTAAGCCATGCCAGAAAGTCATCCAATGCCGATCTCCCATCGGTCCAGATAAAGAAGATGTCATCTATATATCTGGACCAATGGGAGACGGACTCGTAGAATGGCGCTACTTCATTGTAAATATGGCGAGCCTCAAATTCAGCCATGTAAATATTTGCTACAGATGGTGCCACCGAAGCCCCCATG
The DNA here is from genome assembly GCF_964261635.1 of Lissotriton helveticus. Taxonomy (NCBI): domain Eukaryota; kingdom Metazoa; phylum Chordata; class Amphibia; order Caudata; family Salamandridae; genus Lissotriton; species Lissotriton helveticus. The sequence goes on along the minus strand of NC_136059.1, from coordinate 1,887,911,233 downwards.
CTGACTCCTTTTGTTTGTCGGTAGAGTTTTTGTCCAAATTCAAATATATTCTCCGTAAGCACCATACGGAGACATTGCAGCACAAAGGTCTTGGGGCAAGGTACAGAGTAGAGGTCAATGAACCATTCTACTGCTGTTAGAGCCTCTCTAATTGGGATGTTACTATAGAGAGACTCTATGTCAAGAGTAACGAGAAGGTCTTGTGACGAGTTAAAACTAATACTCTCCACTTTGTTAATCATAGCACTGGTATCTTTAATGTAAGATGGAACATTGGGTATACACGGACATAGGAAAGTGTCCACATATTTAGAAAGTGCCTCAGTGGGTGTACCTATCGTCGAGACGATGGGTCTATAGGGAGGATTTTTTTTCATCCTTATGAATCTTCGGTTGTCCATATATGCAAGCAGTCTTGCCAGCATTAGTATTTAAGTAGTCAAACTCTTTAGCATTTATTTCACCATTATCTAAGGCCCTGGTAGTTATCAACCAAATCTCTTTAGTTATTTTATTGATTGGATTATACCTTTCTGGCTGGTAGAAAGTTTGATCTTCCAGCATTTTTAACATGTTGAGCTCATAGACTTTAGAATCAAGTACTGCTATTCCCCCTCCCTTATCACAACTCTTGATTGTAATTGATGTGTCCGAGGCAAGTTCATGTAGAGCAGCATGTTCCAATTTATCCATGTTGTAAATTGGTTTAGGAATAAAGCGAATGGTTTTTTCCAATTTTTTGAGAACCACCAACTCGAATGCTGCTACCTCTGGTCCAATCTGATCAAGGGATGGACTAAATGTCGATGGGAGTCTGAGGGTGGCCGGTTCTACTGGTAACGAATCAGCTGATTCATTTTGGAAGAACTTTTGTAATCGGATTTTCCGAAAGAAAGATATTATATCGCTATATAACTCAAATAAGTTAGTGCTACAATGGGGAACAAACGACAATCCTTTCGATAGAACTCTAACGCTAGATTCATTTAGAGGGGTACTGGAAAGATTGAATATGGGAATTACATTCCCGCTTTCCAGTATTGTCTGTTTCTTGTCTCTCTGACAAACTGAGGTTCCTGCTGTTGATAGTGGTTCTGGGGATCTTGCTGGTAGTTGGGGTCCTGTTGGTAATGGTGTTGGGGTTTGTATCCCCCCCTGTTCTGTGTTTGGAACCTCACTCTGGATCGCCCGCGGCGACCCCCGCGGTTGCCTAAAAAAGGAGTCTGATTTTGATTTCGTTTGGCTTGAGCAGAATTATAGTTACTGTCTGACTCATAGAAGGCATCTTCTCCTTCTCCCCCTGATTCAGATGAGGCAGAAAAATTATTAACCCTCTGTTGTTGATTTCTATTTGTATCCATGTAATGATTTTGTTTGTAAAAGTCAGGTCTGAGATATGGATAAGCTAGTTCTATCGAATAAAATCTTTTCTCTTTTGTGAGTTTGTCATTTTTACGCTTTTCTAAGTAGCTTACAAACGATTCCACTTCTTTATTAAGATCTTCTAATTTTTTCATAGTCTCTTCTAGATTACCTAGTTGTTTAATGGCTTCTTCCAAAGTCTCTATTTCCTTTTTAATGTCTAATGCTAATTCTTTGGCAGTCTCTACTATGAGCATCATTAAGTCTCGCGAGCAACGACTCGCGATCATGCTCCATTTTTCTATAAAGCTACGGTGGTGGACGAATAAACCTGGGATATTTCTTACTCGAAATCCCATAGGGATTATGCCCGATTTAAGATAAGCTAGCATAAATTCCCCATGGGCTTCCATTCGTCTTAATTTCTTTTTGAGGTCAAATAGTTTGTTATAATCATCTTGTCCTCTCTGCATATTAGACGAGGAGTTTGTAGCATCTAAGGGGGTATTCGATGTACCTATTAATAATGCAAATTCTGCATCAGAGAAACCAAAGGTTTGAATCTGTGCCATCTCCTACTTTAATTCTGGTTTTAATGTTTGTTTACTCAAAGAATTAAGTGACAAGAGAAGGTTCTAAAAAGAGGCTACAGAAGAAGAAGATACAGAAGAAATGGCAAAGTGTATCTCTGAAAGGTACTTGACTAGGCTACCAATGTGAATAGAGGTTTGGATAACACTATAATCTGTAGAGAAAGGACGGCCAACCCTGCACAGACAAGCTGTGGGTACAATACTTGTAAACAACAAGGGTTCCCTGTACGAACAATTAACAATCAACCCCTAGGTCAGGGAATAAATCAGTGGAGAAAACTACCTAGGCAGTAATTCTGAAATAATGACACAGTGGTGAAAGGACCAACGCTACGAGTGAACAGTTTCCAATTAGTTACACAATTTTATTGCAATCACATAAACAATAGCTAAAAATGTACAATTCATAAAAAATTCAATATACTTCAATCATAACATAAAAATTCTTGAACATAGAAGAGTAAGTTGTGTGTCGACGCGTTTCGGCGACCAGCGCCTTTCTCAAGACCAATTACAACTTGCTGAAAATAAAACAATATATTGTTTAATTTTTTCATTCTCAATTATTATAATATTATCATCACAGAGATATATATAACTTAAAAGGTAACTAGTAAAAAATGTGTACTATTAAAACAAGGAAACACTGTTCAGGAAACTCAGGTCCATTTAATTAAAATATAACTGATAGTCCAAAGATGGGGAAACATAAATCGCATAACATGACCTCTATTGTAGCCTACTGCTATTTCATTTATTACTAAGGTCTCTTGATGGCATAATATCCTATAAATACAAAGTCTACTTCTGTCATTCCCTGATATTTGATCAACATTTTATCACAATGAATTATATCTGACACATGATAGTCTTAAACTGGATACTTCCGTTTACTGTCACAGAAAAGATTTCTAAATGCTTTCATCAGTCATGGGTGGTAAAGATAGAACTAAGAATTTAATTCAAAAGGACAGATATGAGGTAGAATTTAGATGGAAAAAGCAAGTACAAGTCTGGTAGTTTCGTGCTCTGTACTTTATAACTATTCTATTCTCTACTCTTTGTGAGAGTCTTGGTTGATTAAAAAGCAAGGGATTCTCTGTTCTATCTATTTTATCTGAACAGCAGATATTTGTCATCTTTTGTAAATCTCTCTGTGGAGAGAAGCTGCTCATTTATGCTTTAATTTTGATCGCTAGCAGTTTTTGGCAAGTTATATAGAATGAGATTACGCATGTAGTTTTCACTTACCCCAAATAAAAATGGATTTAACCCATAAGTAAAGAATTCGACGCTAGAGAGGGTCCCTCTAATGTTTTGAACCGGAATTCACGTTTCTGATTTTAGAAATGATTCTGAAATGTTGTTAATGAAAACAGAGAACATGCATTATTACAGGTTTACAAGACTAACATTGATTAATGCATTTCTATGAAGGTAACTTTAATGGAAGGAAGGATGACTAACCTATTCTAAGGAATCTTCAGTTCTTATGTTCTGATACGACTGTTTAAATATTTCAGTCTGTCTCTCCAAGATAGAAAAACCTGCCTGAATAATAATGTAGAATATACCGTTCAGGGCACACTATAATTTTAGCTATCTCGAGTAAATTAAGACTCTGAATGAGATGTGTAATTTTAGAAGCGCTTCTTACCCGTAATCGAGCTTTGAATTGCGTCGCCTCCACACTTTATTGATTTGATAATAACTTCTAGAAATCTAGAATACCAGCGTTATCTAGTAAATAGAAACGGCAAATAACGAAAATCAATACATTGTTTGTCTGAAAGCGACAGATATTCTATAGAGTGCCCTATTGAAGTCTTACCGGGCTGTTCTCCAAATAACTGACGTCGCTGATTAGAGCTCAATCACTGTCTCACACTTGACGTGCACTTGATGGCCATGCGCGTTACCAAGCTTGAATCCTTAAAATAAAGACTCTACTTATTATAATGTTTATAAAGGGGCTTATCATTAAGGCTATCCTATCTAGGGGTTTAGCTGTCGTTTTACACATAACGTACCTATGTTATCGGCTCGTTACTTCTCCGCAATATGGCGAGATAAAGTCCGAACGGGTGGTTTGAATTTATGCAGCTTGCCAAGTTCCTGCCGGATAACAAATAACACTGCGTTATAAATTTTAAAGACAAAACGCCCGACTGCAGAGTCAAAGCGTGTAATTTGTCATGCTCGGGGTCAGCGGGTAGCGTACCTTAAATCCTTAGATTGCAGCCGCGTGGAGGCGAACGTCTGACTCGGACGTGGTTCCGGGATAAAGTGAACATGGGGCCCGATTCGCGCGTATTTATGTTTGCACCGCTGCGAGTAATTAGATTGCTCCCGACGTATCTAGGGCTCATGAAACGCGAGGACAGACTATACTCTGGTGAGACATACGAGTAGTCACAAACTCTCACTCTCACTATTTAGAAGGCACACATAATTATTAATCATCAGTTTTGTGCTGCTATATTTAAACTTTACTCGCCATTGTGAGAATCTGAACTAAATGTAAAAAATTATAAAAATTGTCAATGCAGCAAAAGAGAAAATATATTTAAACAATATTGAGCTGACTAGAAAGGAGCACATTTTACTATGTTCCTCTCTTGCAATATTCTTCTAGAGCTGTATATTTAAAAAATTGCGTTTTCCCATGGGATTTCGCTGTTCAACCCCTCACGGAAAGTGTTGAGAGAAAAAATCCAGAAGACTTCGCGTTTTTTGCGTATTGCCTCACCTCCTTTGTCATCGGCAGTGTTCATTTTTTCTAATATGCGCCAAGTAAAATCATTGGGACCATGGCCATGGTCTATGAAATGTTTCACAATTGGTGCAGTGATTTTTTTGGTTCTGACCGCTGAACGATGTTCGGTCAATCGTGTCTGTATTGCACGTGATGTTTCGCCCACATACCCTTGCGGGCATGGGCATTCCAAAAAATATATGACATTTGAAGTTCTGCAATTGAACATTTCCTTGGCAGAAGTAGTATATCCATTATGTGTGAAAGTGACTCCTTTGTGGATATTTGCACAAGATTTACAGCTCGAGCAAGGAAACGTGCCTTTTACAGGGTTGTCTCCAGTAAGGGATTTCTGTGCCAAGTACTGAGAATCTATGGGTCTTTTTATTCTGGAATGGACAATGTGATCTTTTATATTTTTGTTTCGCCTGTGGGCGAAGAGAGGTTTTTCTAATTTAATTGCTCCATTACTATTCAAAATATGCCATGAGGAGTTAATGACTTGTTGCACTTTCGCATTAACTGTTGAATGACGTGTGATGCAGACTAATTTGTTCGTTTCTGTCTTAGGTTTACTTCTCAACAAACAGTCTCTATCATAGTACCGGGCTCTTTTATACGAATCTCGCACTAATCTGTGCGGGTAGCCACGGTCTAAGAATTTCTGTTTCATCCCTGCTGCCTGTATATCGAAGTCTTGGAGGTTGGTGCAATTCCTCCTCACTCTCAGGAATTGAGAGAAAGGAATACTCTGTCTCTGATTCCTAGGATGGAAACTTCGAAAATGCAGGAGAGTATTCCTGGCCGTTGGTTTTATAAAAAGATCTACTTTCAGTTTGCCTTCTTCATGAAGGATCCAGATATCTAAAAATTCCAACCTCTCCGAACTAATATGGGAGGTGAATCTAAGATTAGGGTCGCATGCATTAAGCCATGCCAGAAAGTCATCCAATGCCGATCTCCCATCGGTCCAGATAAAGAAGATGTCATCTATATATCTGGACCAATGGGAGACGGACTCGTAGAATGGCGCTACTTCATTGTAAATATGGCGAGCCTCAAATTCAGCCATGTAAATATTTGCTACAGATGGTGCCACCGAAGCCCCCATGCTGACTCCTTTTGTTTGTCGGTAGAGTTTTTGTCCAAATTCAAATATATTCTCCGTAAGCACCATACGGAGACATTGCAGCACAAAGGTCTTGGGGCAAGGTACAGAGTAGAGGTCAATGAACCATTCTACTGCTGTTAGAGCCTCTCTAATTGGGATGTTACTATAGAGAGACTCTATGTCAAGAGTAACGAGAAGGTCTCGTGACGAGTTAAAACTAATACTCTCCACTTTGTTAATCATAGCACTGGTATCTTTAATGTAAGATGGAACATTGGGTATACACGGACATAGGAAAGTGTCCACATATTTAGAAAGTGCCTCAGTGGGTGTACCTATCGACGAGACGATGGGTCTATAGGGAGGATTTTTTTCATCCTTATGAATCTTCGGTTGTCCATATATGCAAGCAGTCTTGCCAGCATTAGTATTTAAGTAGTCAAACTCTTTAGCATTTATTTCACCATTATCTAAGGCCCTGGTAGTTATCAACCGAATCTCTTTAGTTATTTTATTGATTGGATTATACCTTTCTGGCTGGTAGAAAGTTTGATCTTCCAGCATTTTTAACATGTTGAGCTCATAGACTTTAGAATCAAGTACTGCTATTCCCCCTCCCTTATCACAACTCTTGATTGTAATTGATGTGTCCGAGGCAAGTTCATGTAGAGCAGCATGTTCCAATTTATCCATGTTGTAAATTGGTTTAGGAATAAAGCGAATGGTTTTTTCCAATTTTTTGAGAACCACCAACTCGAATGCTGCTACCTCTGGTCCAATCTGATCAAGGGATGGACTAAATGTCGATGGGAGTCTGAGGGTGGCCGGTTCTACTGGTAACGAATCAGCTGATTCATTTTGGAAGATTTTTTGTAATCGGATTTTCCGAAAGAAAGATATTATATCGCTATATAACTCAAATAAGTTAGTGCTACAATGGGGAACAAACGACAATCCTTTCGATAGAACTCTAACGCTAGATTCATTTAGAGGGGTACTGGAAAGATTGAATATGGGAATTACATTCCCGCTTTCCAGTATTGTCTGTTTCTTGTCTCTCTGACAAACTGAGGTTCCTGCTGTTGATAGTGGTTCTGGGGATCTTGCTGGTAGTTGGGGTCCTGTTGGTAATGGTGTTGGGGTTTGTATCCCCCCCTGTTCTGTGTTTGGAACCTCACTCTGGATCGCCCGCGGCGACCCCCGCGGTTGCCTAAAAAAGGAGTCTGATTTTGATTTCGTTTGGCTTGAGCAGTAGGCTACAATAGAGGTCATGTTATGCGATTTATGTTTCCCCATCTTTGGACTATCAGTTATATTTTAATTAAATGGACCTGAGTTTCCTGAACAGTGTTTCCTTGTTTTAATAGTACACATTTTTTACTAGTTACCTTTTAAGTTATATATATCTCTGTGATGATAATATTATAATAATTGAGAATGAAAAAATTAAACAATATATTGTTTTATTTTCAGCAAGTTGTAATTGGTCTTGAGAAAGGCGCTGGTCGCCGAAACGCGTCGACACACAACTTACTCTTCTATGTTCAAGAATTTTTATGTTATGATTGAAGTATATTGAATTTTTTATGAATTGTACATTTTTAGCTATTGTTTATGTGATTGCAATAAAATTGTGTAACTAATTGGAAACTGTTCACTCGTAGCGTTGGTCCTTTCACCACTGTGTCATTATTTCAGAATTACTGCCTAGGTAGTTTTCTCCACTGACACATTGCAGTTGTTGCATGGATAATGGTCAGTGACTTTGGGGAGGCCCCAACAATTGAGGACTGTATTGTCCATAGATTTAGGACTGGAACGTGGTCTTGTTGACACTAGTTTGTCTTTAAGGTTGTTAGCACGTTTAAATGCAAAGCACAGGATCTCCCATTCTCTGGTGCCCGAATTGATTGTCTTTTGTAGTCCTCTAGGTGGCTGCAGTTTCTGCGGATCCACAGGAATTGCCCAAAGGGTAGGTTTTCTCTTAAGGGTCTGGGGTGGAAACTGTCAAATCGCAACAGCGAGTTCCTAGCTGTTGGTATGTAGTAGGTGGTAGTATTCGAATGTTAAGATCCAGGAAGGCCAGATCGGTGGCACTAAAGATGCACGTGAATCGTAGGTAAGGGTCACGCTCATTAAGCCAAGTGAGAAAAATGTTTAGTACAACCTGTGTTCCCTCCCAAATCATGAAGATGTCATCCATATACCTGTGCCAAGTCTTTATGTTTTGGGAGTATGGGTTGGTTAGTGGCATGACGTGTTCCTGCTCGAAATGGTGAACATACAGTCCTGCCACGCTAGGAGCAAAAACAATGCCCATAGAGGTTCCGTTAGTTTGCAGGTAGTAAGTGCCTTCTTACTCGAAGTAGTTTTCTCTTAAGTGCTAGGGCTGCACAGTCAAGGATGAATTGCCGTGGTGTATGGTACATCCAGGGGTTTTGCATCAGTACATCTTGTAGGACTTGCAGGGTGGCGTCTTGTGGGAGGCTGGTGTAAAGACTTTCTATGTCCAGTCTCACCAGTAGTTGGGTGGTTTGATCGAAGTTCATTTCAGTGATGATGTGCAGGAGGTGTTTGGTATCTTTGATGTAGGTAGGGGTTTCTTGTACCAGTGGGTTCAGGAAGTGATCACAGTACTTAGAAAGTGGTTCCAATAGCAAGTTGATCCCTGAGACTATAGGTCTTCCTGGGGGTGGTATGGTGTCCTTGTGTACTTTGGGTACAGAATAAAAGTAAGGTACTTTCGCATTCTTGGGGCACAGGTATTCCGTCTCTTGGGTTGAGATTTGTTCAGCGTCACTGGCTCTCTTTACCAGGGTGTGTATGGTGATTTGCAATTCCGCGATGGGGTCTTTATCCAAGCGTTTGTAATTACGTGTGTTGCTGAGTAGTCTGCGGCATTCTCTATCATAGTCGGTTTTATCCATAAGGATGATCCCTCCCCCCTTGTCAGCTGGTTTGATGACAATTGTGGGGTTATTTTGCAGGCGTTGTATGATGTCACAGTCTTTTTTCAATAGATTGTTGAAGGTTCCTTTGGGGTTCAGTTTCTCTATGTCAGTGTAAACTGCTAGTTCGAAGGTGAGATTTCTGTGGGTACACTGGTAGGAGGTGGCACGAAAGTGGATTTTAACCTAAGGCCTGTTTCATTGGGATTGGTATTGGTGGTGGTTTCTTCCGGTGTCACTTTTTCAAAGATGGCCTTAACTTTGAGCTTCCTGAAAAACTCAGGTAGTTCGACATGGAGCTTAAATTTGTCCAGTCGTGTGGTAGGGACGAACGAGAGGCCTTTACTGAGGACAGCTGTCTCGCTTTCTGTCACAGGTGTACTCGATAGATTAAACACCAGGGATGTGGGTGTGTCAGGGGTCACTGCTTGCTCGTTCCTGGTTGTTCCTGGGATTTGTTGCGGGTGTTGGCGCTGACTGGATCTTCTTCTTCCCATTGGACTTGCTGGTTGTTCCATCTCCTGCTGCGTGATCTGCGGCCCTGTCCTAAAAAAGGGGGTCTTTGGTTCCCTTGGTAGAAGGGCATTGGGCCGGGTGGGTATAGGGGTGGGTATCCATAGTATGCGTGTTGCATTTGTCCAAATGGCGGTGTGCCGAAAGTGTGAGTTTGTGGTGGTCCCTGCCAGTTTTGTGGCCAGCGTTGGCCTCGGCGTCCTCTGCCGCGTTGTTTGTTGGAGCCTGCGCTCGAGTCGCTTGATATGGATGTGTTGTCTCCTGAGCTGTCATAGATGCCATCTGTTTTGTTCGGGAGTACATAGTCATTCTCCGTGTATGTGTATGGGTATGTTTTGGAATAGCTGAATTTCTTAAGGTCTTTTTGAAATTTGTTAATTTTGCTTAGGATCAGATATTCTTTGTATTCAGCCATCTCTTTGTTCTGATCGTCAAGTTTCTTTCTGTATGATGTTAGTGTGGTTTTGAAGTGGCTCTCTGTGGTTTGGATATTAATAGTTATAGCGTCGGAGAGACATTTTGCTTTTTAATGATGAGCACTAACCAGTCCCTGGTGCAGTGCCAGGCTATCTGGGCCCAGTCTTTCCTAAAGGTGACGTCATCCAGGAATATTTTGGGGGCGTTGGTAACCAGGAGTCCCCTTGGTGCTGTATTAGTACGTAGATATTGTGTCAATATGACGCCATGTAAGATGGTTCTTATTCGATTCCGTTTTTTCTCCGTTAGTGTGTCCCAGTCTGTTGTTTGAGCTATGGTATTAGAGATGTTAAAGTCTGCCAGAAAAGATGGGTCAGCAAGGATCTCACTGATGTCGTCCTCAATGGAAGTTAGGCCGTGGTTTTCGGCCATAGTGGGTGCTCGTTACTTCTCGCAGCTGTGCGCTGCCTATATATATCACTATCAAAGGAGAGAGAGAGGACTAGGTAGCTAGTCCGTATCCCCGGGGTTTTATATATGAGATCAAAAAGGACTAGCCTATTCGTGAATGTACATAGACTCAAGACTGTAAGACAGGGTACAAACCCTTTTGTTTGTTCATGAAGCCCTCACCCACCAACCTGGTTGGTGGCATGCTTCATCATCGGGTCCACCCAGTGACTCCGAGTGTGTCCCGTGTGTGCTTCGACGCCTGAATACAGTGGATCAGGTATGTTTCTGAGTGTGCCGTGTGGTGACGTGAAGGTGAAAGTTTAAAAGCTATACATGGATCCCAGTACCCGAGGGTAAATTATATTTTAATAACTGGGTCACTGTTAGCATTAAAAAAGGCTGTTGGATGTTAGAGGAGTGTTAATTAGGGTCTCCTACATCTAGGTGTGGTCTACATGTTTCAGCCAGGCCTTTATGATTAAAACTGGCTTTCCTCAGGACCAAAGTGTGTAGGTGCAAATTACTTAATTTTAAGTGATTGTGTAATTTTGGGAAATGTGTAGCACTCGCTAAGGTGCTTTACATGTGTGAGGGGGATTCCCTTTTAGAGCATTACTGGACATACAACAAGTATGACAAAACACATATACAGGGGAGAATCTTAATATGGTGACATACTCACAAAACAGTTTGATTGCCGATATCTATTGTGCTGTATAGACGATAAATAAGCTGCAAATAGTGTAACAATGTGTTAATGATCAATTCTTTTTTAGGATAACGACTTAATATAAAGATGTGTATTAATGTAGTGGGCTGATGTATTTGCTAGACTACATTGTATGCTGAATTTATTACCTTACCATGATGCATAGCCCTCGATTTTTACTACATTTGGAGTGTCTTCATTTCTGAAAGTAATGTTCAAACTTTTATGTGAAATTTGCAGAATGTTTCTGTCTCATGTTACATTGCAGGTGGACAACATACTAGAGAAGAGTAGGGGCATTGTTTCATTAGGCAAGGTTATAGAATGAAGGATTTACTGTTAACTTGGTCACAGGAGATAGGGTGGAGGGAGGTGTTTTCACATGGGAGACAGAGAGAAGACCAAGGACGAGCTGTTACAGAGGGGCTTGCTCATGGAGAAGGCCATGAAGGGAGTCGACGTTAAGGAAAAGTTTGTGGCTGAGCCCATTGTGCAGCCTATGAGAAGAAAAGCATTATATGACATTTGATGTACACAACTTTATGTATATGATGCCTTGTAGAAAGGGACACTTGACTTCCTGACAGAGACCACCTGTGCATGATGGGCTTTCTTTCCTTTGCTTGTGGCTTCATGCCTTAGACTAAACCTATGTTTGATAATATGCCCCTACGCTGCCACCATGGACACGTCCCCCAGAAACTCTCTTTAAAAAAATATCTCATTTAGGATTATGAACTCATGAATAAAGGTGTGTTATCTAGAGCAGGCTAACATCTCTGTGTTCAAAGCCAATAACAGAAAATTGCAAATGTAAATCTTTCTAACTAATAGACAATATGCAGGTTGTAATGCAACCCTCTCTGAATGGATATATTTTGAGGCAACTTATTAGTACATAGGCTGCAGCATAGTGGGCAAAAACGTTGGTGTGTAATTTGCACCCGCTATTAGCAACCTGATCACATGTATGTGCATTGATCCCTAAATTATTTGTAGGGTCGAAAAGAAACTTCAAAACACTTCAGAATGCCCACAAACAAGCTAGTTTGTTGAAGTTCACCGCTGTTTACTTGAAATTATCACAAACCACCTGTATGAGAAGAGTGACATGTTCTCATTAATTTAAATGTGAGTAAGTGCACTTACAAATGCAAGTTAATGCCTGTGGATCATGGTCATGACTGTTCTCGTCTAAATAATACTATTTACACACCGAAGACTAGATATTCCAATATACTGCCAGCAAAAGACGGTTACAAAGTGGTCCCCTTTTTGGACCAGTATCTGATTTTGGGATGACCTATTTTCTATTAGGTCGATTCACTAAATCGCCATCTACAAGGAGTGGCAGAACGACCTGCCTAATGAGTAATCTTTAGGGGCATCTCAATTTGTGACCTCCGCGATTGGCTATAAACAAAGGGGCGGTGGAAGGGACTGCAGACCACCACTCATGTGTGTGCAGTTCCCAAACTGAAACACTTTTTTTTAAAAGCAGCAGTCCTTAAAGGAACTGGTGCTGCTTTAAAAAAAAGTTTTCCTTTTGGAAAACAAAACAGGAGCGAGCAGTGGTCCCATAGACCACAGTCTGTTCCTGCTGAAGCTGCTACAAAGTTAAGGGGTCCTAAGAGCATCCTTTTCTCTTTGTGGATCAACCACCTCCTTTGGGGCGACAGTAACTTTACAACAGTTTGTGACCAGCATTGTGGTCTCAAACCATTCCTACATTGCAGACCAAATACCAGGTTAGAAGGAAAGCCTGTGTTCTGCCCCTTTAAACCTGAGATTCACTCTAGGTCACAAAACCCATTTTAATAGTTTGGAAAACATTTCTAACTCGTAAAATGAATTTTATACATTACAAGAAGGAAATATGTGATTTCAAATCAATTGATGTTTGCGAATTAGAGGGTGTACGATTGTAAAAACCTTTAGCACATCTGGCTCCTAGACCAAACTGACGTGAGCAAAGTGTTTGAATCATACCCATGATTTAGAGATCATTCACTTGGAGAACCATATTATATAGTTATTAAGACCATCTGTATCGGGGTAGTGAAAGGCAATTTTATTGATATTAATAGTTTTGTCCTTCACATATTCTGCATGTATTAAATAGAGGAAACATTCAATAATTAAAATTTGAACAGTGTTAATTAAAAAAAAGTCGGTTTTATCATTAAAAAAGGTATTTCTGTATGTTTGAAGTTCTTCAACACTGAAAAGTAAAACACGGAGGCTTTAAAATGTTAACTAAATAAAATAGGTGATAAACGTAGGAGAAATGTGCCTGCTGCAGAATGATTTCTCACTATTGCTGCTCCAGCCAGGAGGTGCTGTGTTCTGCACAGCTAAGGTTAAGAAGAGATGTTGCTACATCTTTGAACTTAGTAAGGATGCTCCTGTCCCTGATAAGGGTTATGTTCCCTTCTGTTTTACATTTCCATAGAACCTCACGTACTAATAGGGTAGTAATGTGCAAACAGAGCCTAAGATGTAAAGATTGGGATAAGAACAATTTGTTTTATATACGAGTGAAAGAATGTAGGGGCATATTATCAAGAACGGTGTTAACATTTTCGCCAGTTTAACGGCAGAAAACTGCCGCTAAAACGGTGATAATGGGCTTGATAATATGCCCTGGAGAATTCCAATAGAAGCCCATGTTCACACCAGAACATGGACTTCTATTGGAATTCTCAAGGGCATATTATCAAGCCCATTATCGCCTTTTTAGCTGCAGTTTTCTGCTGCTAAACCGGCGATCATTTTTAACGCCGTTCTTGATAATATGCCCCGAAATTATTCTTCGTATTTCCCCAGGCACGCTGTTGCAGAGGATAAGAGTATGGTAATCAATGCTTCTCCCTCTTCTTTCATTGCAGCTAAATGGCATCATGAGGTTTTCAATATAACACAGGATTCGATTCTCTTAAACTGATTCCTATATCCTGTATTAAAATAACTTGGATTGTCTCCTCACTGCACCCTCACCGCATTCTAGGGGCCTCATTTATGAAAAGTGACGCATCGCTGCGTGAAAACAGCGATGCGTCACTTTTCACTGCGCCCTCCTTGCGAGACCAATGATGCGTCATATTTACAGTATGACGCATCATGGCGCAAGGAGGTACAGATACGTCAGTATTTCTGACGTATCTGTATGGCGCAAAAGTGACGCATTGCTGGAGTGTGTCACAAAAGTGACGCAACTCCAGCAATGTGTCCTTTCACATGGGGCAAGCCCCATGTAAAAGGGCCTGCGTCAGTCTTACGCCTGCTGTGAGGCAGGCGTAAGAAATTGACGCATTTGTATCCTAGAAGTGGCGCAGTGAAATCTTATAGATTTCACTGCATCACTTGTATGACCCTGTCTTGCATCAGAACGCCCCTCCCTGCATACATTATACTTGGCGTAGGTATAATGTAGGGCAGGGGTTTACAAAGTGACACATCTACCTAGATGCGTCACTTTGTAAATATGGTGCAACAAGGCACATTTTTTACGCTGCTGGTGCGTCACAAAAAGTGACGCACCGGCGGCGTAAAAGTGACGCACGACCTCATAAATGAGGCCCTAGGTATCAGGAACAGAATCTTGAACTTATTGCAGGCTCTGGTTGAAACAAGGTGAAAGTTCTGAGACTAGGGGTCAGATGTACACAAATGGATTCACTAAATGCGTTTTTTGCTCACTGACTTTTAGAAAATTCAATGGCTTGTTGCAAGCAGACCTATGCATTAGTAGGTCAGTTCACAAAATATTGAATAAGAATAGGTCACTATTTGACCTACCTCATGAATATTAATGCAGTAGGTTGCAAATTGCAACCCTCTATGATAAACTGCCACCACAGGGATGATGGGGTCAGCAGATTACCATGTCTATGCTTGCTTTTAAATAAAGCAATCTTTTTTTAAATGCAGCTCGGGATGCGTTATCGAAAAAAGAGAAATGTTTGCAAAACAATTTCTTAAGAGAAGGCAGTGGTCAGATGGTAGACTGTCTACTCCTAAAAAATGGATTTTGGACTCCTTTGAGGTGTCTGTAAAATATTAAGGTGTTTGCAACATATTTTGGTCGCACAACATTAATATATACTATAAGGAATTGCTATTTCAGCTTTTCCAAATAGTGCTTCCTTATGATTTCCTAAGCCCATTTAGTGATTTGGCATTGTTAGAAAGAAATTAGGTTTCTGGTTGATTGAGGTATGTTTTCTGGAAAAAAGCACGAGGCCCCTGTAAATAAGGATAATACCCTAACAAGGAAAACAACTTATTTGAAAAAAGGTTGCTACTGGGCAAAAGTGCTACTAATACATCTGTGCTAACAACTATATCATAGATATGCAAACAAATAATTGATATAGACACACATAATATACAAAAATATATTCTATTTATTAGTCATATATTTGTTTCTCTTTTTTTCCTTTGTTTATAATTATTATCAAAAAATCTTAAATGACATTACATAAAATTGGTCAATGACAAAAAGTTTTTTTCCCATTTGATATATCAGTTGCTATAATGAGGTTTGACCACACAAAAAACAATCAAAAAAAGAAGAAAAGACTATTTGTTGACAATAACAATAATGTATCAGTAGATCCTGGGATGTAAAGTTGGAAATAGATGTTAATATCCAAAATTAATTTGGAAACACTGGTTGAAAGACATAGATGTCACCAACGCGTTTCAGTCTTGGACCTTCCTCAGGGTGAATCTACCAGTGGCATACTAACAATTCTGTATATTGAACACTATCATACAAAGAATCCTGAAGACAGTGTTTTTGATATCAACTTTCTCAGTTATGTTCACACTCCAGAATATAATACCTTCATGGTTGAGTTGAGGATCTACTGATACATTATTGTTATTGTCAACAAATAGTATTTTCTTCTTTTTTTGATTGTTTTTTGTGTGGTCAAACCTCATTATAACAACTGATATATCAAATGGGAAAAAACTTTTTGTCTTTGACCAATTTTATAGTCGCTCGATTGTATGTAATGTCATTTAAGATTTTTTGATAATAATTATAAACAAAGGAACAAAAGAGAAAAAAATATATAAGACTAATAAATAGAATATATATTTGTATATTATGTGTGTCTAGATCAATTATTTGTTTGTATATCTATGATATAGTTGTTAGCACAGATGTATTAGTAGCACTTTTGCCCAGTGCCAACCTTTAAAAAAAAGAAATGATTGAGGTATGTGCCCTGTCCAAGCAGGAACCACAATCCTAGTCAGGGTAAGTCAGATACACATCCTAAATTAACCTGTGCTCACCCTCTTGTAGCTTGGTGCATAGCAGTTAGGCTTAACTTAAGAGGCAATGTGTAAAGTATGTGTGCAACACTTAAAACAGCGAGAACAGCGCACAAAAATAATCCACACCAAGTTAGAAATAGAGAGAATAATGTAATTAACAAAACAAGACCAATACATCAAAAATCCAGTAAGTAGAACTTGAGATATCAGTTTTTAAAGAATAAACTGCAAAATAGAGCTTAGAAGCAATGCACGCTTATGTGGGTTATCTCGTCAAATGGGACCGGGGCAAAGTCAAGAATTCAGGCCGACCACATTGGAGGGTGGGCCAGATACAGAGACCCAGTATGGCCCACTGAACAAAAATACCTTAATCCTTGTTGCTAGGTGCAGCCAAGCGATGCATCGTCGTTCTAGAGGAGTGGCACTTTACACCCACAGCCATGATCCCAGGACTCGATTGTCATCACTCATCAGGGCAAGAATCACAGGGTGGTTGGAATTCTTTGATGTCCCTGAGACTCCACAAAAGGAGACACGCAGACTAGCCCTTTGAGTCACTTTGGTTCTGGCTTGGGGAGATGCAGGTCCAGTCCTTCTCACTCACAAGCAAGAGGTCAGCAAGCAGCAGTTCAGCACAGCAAAGCAGGAGTCCAGAAGAGTAGCAGTCCAGCAGAGTGACAGTCCTTATTACAGCACAGCAGTCTTTCTTCCTGGCAGAGTATCCAGAGGTCCAGAAGTGTACTGATGTGGTGGTGTCTGAGGCCCAGTATTCATACTTTGGTGACCTGTTTCTAGAAGGTGGGAGAAGCTTCCAGATTGTGGATTTGAAATGCAGAGAATCCCCTTCCTTTCCTGCCCTGGCCCCAAGCTGGATATAGTGACAATACAGAGTTATAGGCCTATTGTGTGGAGACAGGGCACAGCCTATAAAGGTGCAATTGGGGCAGTGCTTAGCTCTGCATTCCATCAGTCCAGTTAATGACCCATTATGGTCTATCAAGTCACACCTAAGCTCCCATTGTGTGTGGCTGTGTAGAGGGAATGCACAAGGCCCAGCTCTCACCCACCCAGATGTGTATTCAGAGACAGGCGGAAGGCGGAGAATGGTTCAAGTAAGTAAATGGCAACTTTCTAAAAGTCACATTTTTAAACTTCCAACTTAAAACCCAACGTTACAATAAGTTGTGATTTTAAATTGTGAATCCAGAGACACCAAACTCGAAATATCTATCTTTTCCCAATTGGAAATTAAACTTATAAAATGTAATAAGGTAATCCCATTGTTAACCTATGGGAGAGATTGGCCTTACAGTAGTGAAAAACTAATTTTCACTACCTGGACATGTAAAACTTAAAAGTACATGTCCAACTTTTTAAATACAATGCACTGTGCCCTTGGAACTGGCCAGGGCCTACCTTAAGGGGGACTTAGATGTATTAAAAATGAAGGTTTGGGCCTGGTAAGAGTGTTAACTTGCCAGATCGATGTGGCAGTTTAAAACTGCACACATATGCTCTCAAATGGTAGGTTTGAGGCATGCTTAAAGGGCTACTGAAGTTGGTAGCACAATCAGTGATACAGGCCTACTAGCAGCATTTAAGGTGCATGCCCTTGGTACTTGTAGTGAGCTTTACTAGGGACTTTTACATAAATTAAATATGTCAATTGTGGATAGGTCAGTGTTGAAATGTTTAAAGCAGAGAGCACATGCACTTTAGCAGTGGTTACCAGTGGTTAAGTGCCCAGAGTCCTAAAGCCGACAAAAACAAATTCAGCACAAAGGGAAGGAATAAGGCAAAACGTTTAGGAGTGGCCCTGCAGAAAGGGCCATTTCTAACAGGCAACATATTACTGAATTGCTAAATGTGTTTAGTACATTGAGAAAACATCATTTAAGTTGAGCCAGCTGGCTTTCATACAAGACTGGATCTTACTATATACTAGCTGTAAACCGGGCATGAAAACTAATGGGCAAATTGTAGGTAGGAATGCCAATTGCAAATTATCAACATAGATATGAAATCCCACGTATAGAGAACATAAAAGTTATTGCAAGGCAGGCAATAAATATTAAACCCCACAAGGCACCCATCCTCACTTGGAGGTGAAACAATCCCATGTGACATAGATTCATTATGAGATGTTTCAAACTACTACTACTACTACAACCAGCTATCAGTTGGACTGTCTAAAAGCACAGTGTGGTCCAAGATGTTAAATTTCACTGAATAATCCAATAACACCAGTAACAACTGTTCTTCTTGTTCAAGATCTCCAATAAGCTAGTTTGCACATCAATCAAGTCGGCCTTGGTAGCTCTGTGGGGCAAAACCCGGATAGTTAGTCACCAACAATGGAATTAGATTCCACAAAAGTATGAAACTACATTTACTACTGGTTTCACATTTATTTACAGAAATATTTTGTCAAAGGGTGATAATTACTGAAAGTGGAAGGACTAATAACATCCTTTTCAGCAAGTGGTGTCACCCAAGATTTTTTATGATACTAGAAACCAAAGCTGCTTGAATAGAGTTATTTAGTAGGTTATTCATGATAGATGAGTGCAAAATGATTGATTCCTTAAGGATGGGGCATTGGCTGGACAAACCACAAAAATCCTGTAGCTGATTTTATTTTTTGTCTCAGCACAGGACATTTTCATGAAGTTTAACTCATTCCTCCCCCACAGAAAGACATGTCTACCCACACGAATCTGACGATTGCCCAAGGTGCCATGTTACAATTAACACAAACTACTAGAAACAGGTACCTTAAATTGGGCTTAAAACAATTGCCCTCATATCGTACAAAGGTGAGGGACGACATTAGCTCGATTACCAAAACCTAATTTGTCTAAATCTAATCCCTAACTATGCACTAATGTCCAAATCAGCTTCAGAAACTGTTTGGAATCCTCAAACAAATCTAGAACACCTCTTCAGAAGAGTGACAATTACGGATTTCCAGTACTCTCCATGTACCTCAATGTACATTTACTTGTTAGAAAGATTTGCACATGCTAACACATTTTGTGTCTGTTTTGGACTCAGTTCCAATTTCTACTTTTGTAACTCAAAACCATTGCAGTACATTCTATGCAAACACTATTCTTCATTAGCAAATTAAAACAAATTTGGGTTGTCTCGGCCTCAAACATACAAAAATAAAAACTTCATTAGTCACAAGAACATCCTATAGACAGATAAGATCTTCTTACTGGACATTTAACCCCAAGACTAAAAAAGTGCATGTTAGTCAAGATGGTAGTCTGTTCTTCAACCTCTCTCACCTTGTATAAAGATTTAGGGGCAGATTTAGAAGCCCCTTCCGACATCTTTATCGACACCATTGCGTCACTTCTGTGACGCAGCGTCGTCGTAAACAATGCACCACTATGTAACATATTTAATACTTGATGCATCTAGTGAGACGCATCAAGTTGTAAAGCCCAGTTCTAATTATACCTGCGTCAGGTATAATGTATGCAGGGTGGGCGTTCCCATTGCAAGGAACATTCTACAACACCACCAACACTCTAAATCTGCTCACCGCAAATGTCTGTTTTTCTAGCAGAGCTTTTAGCCACAGGAATAGCACAGTGCCAACTATGCCAAGCTAGAAAGTTTCCAAGCTTTCTTCCATTTTTATAGCAAAGACTTTAAGCATAGGATCAGAGAGTGAGTGCCATCCATGCCGAGCTGAAAAATGTCTAAAAGTATCAAATGAACTTTGATATGTTTTAAGTATATGAAACTAAATATACTGAACCTACATAATTCCTGGCGTTCTTTGGCTGACACTGACTGTATGTTTTGAAATATGCTATCCTGGATAGCAAGGTATGTTGTTGCATTTAATTTGGTATTCAGTACCAGTGTTTGACTTATTAAGCTACACACATATGATAAATTATAATTATTTTCTGCTCTGAAGCAGTCACGGACCACCTGTTTCATTACCTTTTACCATCCAAAGCATAGTATTGCAGCTTTAGATCGGTAAAACACCATCCAAGCCAACCTGGAATGAATATACACAGCCCTTGACACATCTGTTGTACATTTATTAGAGCTCATCAGAAAGGAATAGCTTTGTCTAGACATAAGGGATCACCCAGTAAAAGTCAAAACAATGATCTTGAATGCTTAGGGTGGCGCATAAATTTTGCAAAAACGGAAGCATAGACCCTAAGGTCTCAAGTTTTAGATGGAGAGCAGCTCCTTTATTTTTAACACTCTACAACTCCACCAATACTCTAAAACTGCCCACCTCAAATGACTGGTTTTATAGTAGAGTTTTTTTAAGCGGCAGACATAATATCGATGTCTAAATATCGATATACCTTTATATTGATGTTTAATATCGATATAACTGAATATTGACCATTAAGAATATCGTCGACCAGAATATCGACATGCAGGTAAGAAATATTGTTTTAATTAATATCGTTGAAAGTAATATTGTTAGTAAAAATATCGTTATTAATATCGATTTTTTTTCAGTTATTTGTATGTTAGTATATGTGTTAAAAGTACAGCTTTATTTTGTAAGGAATGTTTGAATTTTTTACAAGTAATTCTTTTTATGTTAATTAATTTTTGCATATTTTAGTTCCGTAGCGGGTTGTGGGTTTATAGGGGAATAGGCTAGGAAGAAATGTAATTTAAATTAATTCATTAATAATTCTATTAACTAATATTTTTGTATTTATTAATTTATATTGTCAATTGTGTTAATTATTTTGTTCATTAATTATCAATTGGTTATTAATAATTAATAATTAATTGGTAAATATGTTAATTGTGTAGTTTTTTGAGGAGCGGGTTGTGGTTTTATAGGAGAGTAGGGTGGGAAGTAATTTCATTACAATTAATTAATCATCAATTAAACTTTATTTGGTTGTATCAAACAGCCATAAAAGCATAGTACACTGGCAAATATATAAAAACACAGTTTAAAAATGTGATCTTCAGGGTAAAGTGTCGAAAGGATAACAAGTTCACTGTGGCGTCATGCAATTTCGGCAATTCTCTTAATAACAAGCAAAAAGTCATTACAATAGTTTTTAGGTTGAGGCTCCGGAGAACAAGACTTTAGCACAACTGTATATACGGTGCACGGTGCTTAGGTGAAAAATGTATGTTAGTTTTAAGATCAGCAATTAAACAATTAAAAAAAACAGCAATCGTTTGCTGCTACATGTTAAATACTAGTAAAATCTAATAAAATCATATCAAACTTTAGCAATAAGAACAGGTCGTAATAAAAATAAGCATCCCATGTCAATCCTAACGACTAACCTCAGGAATTTTGCTATCGTATTAGCGAAACACTCTGCGTCCAACAGTTGCAGGGCAAGAACGGCGGGACGGCACTTTCGTAAGCCCATAATTTTTAAAATCGGTATAAGCCAGCGTCTTCTTGATTCATGGTATAATTTACAAAACAATATTGTATGAATCGTTGATTGAGGGGAGGTATCATCGCAGGCCTAGTTATTAGTTGTAGGGAAGCTGACCAAATGATGAAAAATATCTAGCCTGAACCTTGTTAATAAGAATCTTTGATAACCTGAGAAGTTGAAAGTTAGGTATGGCTGGACCGTCATGGTTGTTTGAATTAGTAGTGAGTGTTGAACTGTCACTTTAGTTACCTCACTAGACAGCCTCAGGGATTCTAGGTGAGCTAAACAAGCTTTTTTGAACAGTTTTCTCGGCAAAACAGCAATTGAAGCGGGGGAATGATAGTATTTTAGCATACCCATGTCTTTGAAGAATTTCCTAATATATGCGATCCATTCAATCTTATGGGCATTGTCTAAGGAGATGCAATCCTGTATGAACCTTTGACAAAAAGTAGTTTCATTACTAGACCAAATGCGGTGCCATAAAAGAAGGGGTTTACAATTAATTAATTAATAATTGTATTATTTTATATTTATCTAATTAATATGTGTTAAAACAGATTATTAATTGGATATTAATTATTAATAAATATTTAGTAAATATGTTAAGTGTTTAATTTTTTTTGGAGTTAGTTGTGGGTTGATAGGGGAGTAGGGTGTGAAGTAATTTAATTTTAATAGCTAATTTATATTTTATTGTTTTTAATTTGCTTGTTAATTGTCATTATTTAATTAATTAATTGTTACATAATTATGTTAATTGTGTAATATTTTATAATATTGGTGGTGACGTTTATAGGGGAATATAATGGGTTGTAAATTATTTTTGAAAACTTAATTATTTGTTCATTAATGTTAATTATTTTGCAGGCGTAGGAATATTAAATTATTCCCCTCCGCTATCCAACACTTTTCCTACTGTTACTCTTGTTGGAGTGGGAATATTACGTTATTCCCACCCGCTATTCAACACTTTCCCTACTGTTGTACTCGATGGAGTGGGAATAGTAATTTTTACCCACCCGCTATCCAACATTTTTTCCTACTGTTACACTCGCTGGAGTGGGAATAGTCATTTTTACCCATCCAATATCCAATACTTTCCCTACTGTTGCACTCGGAGGAAGGGAAATAGTAATTTGTATCTACCCGCTATTCAACACTTTCCCTACTGTTGCACTCGCATGAGTTGGTATAGTAATTTTTACTCACCCCCTATCTAAAAAAAATTCTACTGTTACACTCGTTGGAATGGGAATAGTAATTTTTACCCACCCGCTATCCAATACTTTCCCTACTGTTGCACTCAATGGAGTGGGAATAGTAAATTTAACCCACCGCTATCCAACACTTTCCCTACTGTTACTCTTGGTGGAGTGGTAATAGTAAATTATTCCCACTCGCTATCCAACACTTTCCCTACTGTTGCACTCGCTGGAGTGGGAATAGTAATTTTTACCTACCCGCTATCCAACATTTTCCCTACTGTTGCACTCACTGGAGTGGGAATAGTAATTTTTACCCACCCACTATCCAACCCTTTTCCCACTGTTGCACTCACTGAAGTGGAAATAGTAATATTTACATACCTACTATCCAACACTTTCCCTACTGTTGCACACGCTGAAGGGGAAATAGTAATTTTTATCTACCCGCTATCCAACACTTTCCTTACTGTTGCACTCACTGGAGTGGGAATAGTAAATTATTCCCCTCTGCTATCCAACACTTTCCCTACTGTTGAATTTGCTGTATTGGGTATAGTAAATTATTCTTCTCCGCTATCCAACATTTTCCCTACTGTTGCACTACTTTTTGTAGTGGGAATAGTAATGTTATCCCCTATGCTAGTGAATATTTCTCATCTTTTATAGTTAGTGTAGTGTAGCATATATTTTTTAACTAAATATTAATTGTAATATTTAATTTATTACATATATATTTATTTTTATATTTATGTTACAGGTTTATATATATAGGGACGCTAGAGGAGTATTCCAGCTCCTCGGGCGAACACTGGGACTGTTTCCTTTTAAAATTGCACTAGTGGGACACGGTATTGACAGCTCTTCGAAAAGCGCATTAATCTCACTTGAGGACAGTGATGCATAAAAAACTATACATGCACTACAGCACAAATTGACGAACGAGGCAAAAATGCTTTTTGAAGTGCATTATGGGCAATGAAGGAATCGCGAGCATCACGAACGTGCTTGCGCAGAAAGTATGCCCATCCAATGATTAAGGCTGAATGAGCAGCTGAAACGCGTCTGGAGAACACTTAAGCATGCTGCCCCTTTTTAACCAATAAAAGCATACATGCTCCCAGAGTTGGCTTTGGCATATTTTTTCCTTGGATGTTGTCACTGCAGGATGCTCTGAACCTGCGTTGCTGAAGCAGCCCTGCCAGGCCCCCCTATTCAGAGGATTTTGTTGTAATATATATTTATGTATATATATATAAATGTATTTATAACTTTTCTTATGTTTCTAACATTTTATAATTACATGAAATAATTATTTATTAATTACTAATTAAGTTAATATATTTTAGAAAATGTAAATATGTATTATTATTTTACATTTATCATCTTAAATCATTCTAACTATGTTTTCATTATTATATTTATTATTTAATTATTTTTATATTATTGTTAAGACATTTAAAAAACGATATTTTAAACAACGATATTGTAAACAACTATATTTAGGTTTCGATATTGTTGTACCATGGTAGAAATAGGCTGTCGGAATTTTGTCCATCGACATTGTAGACTCGATATTCCTGTAGCTTGATATTCTGCCCGTCCATATTCTGTCAGTGATCCATTTCTGAAAAGTAGATACCTGGTGGAATACTGCGTGATGTGCCCTGCATGGCTCCCATGATGGTTTCTTACCCATAATGCCCTGCAAACCTCAAACTTTGCCTAAGATCACACATTTAACTTTCATACCTATGCCATAAACTTCCTGAATCCACAGGGATACAGATAGTTCCGTCTACCCAGCACTCCCCACTTGACCCAATAACAGTGCTATATAACTTTTGGGGCTGGACCTAATGCACGCAACAGGAACAGAACAATGGGAGTCTACGAATCTGCCTCTCATGGGCCCTTGAAGTCTATCTTTTCCAAATTAGGGTTGGGTCAGCTGCTACACCCCTTTTTTAAACACAAAATAATTGGTATCTAGTGGACTGTCCAACCCACCAATCTGCATTCGGGGGGGGGGGCAAAAGACTGAATTGTCTCTTTGGGGTTGTGGGCATAGCCATAAAGTAGGGTCGCCACCCCCACTCCTTCGTTTTCTGGAAGAAAAAAAACTCCCTTGGGCTTTTTTCCATCTTTGGGAGGGGGGCAAAATGGTTACAAGCCACTGAATTTGCCTCCCAGTGTGGGGGTAGGAAGTCTGCAGTGTCCACTTTAGGGATGATAGTATCAAGAGATAATACTTTTCATTGGCTCTTATAATGTACATATGCACTAAACCTCCATTACCTAATGGCCCTTAATTTTATTCCCCAGATATACGCTGATTTATTTTGTACTATGTCGTAAATTTGTATGTCAGTATTTACTCTTGATGGATTCATTCCCCAATGTCCGAATATTTCCAAGGCTGTTTTTTCCTTACCAACTGCAGTAAAGCCCCATAACCTGTGAGTTTTGGCTCAATTAAGTGGAGGCTTTTATTGACAATTTATTGAGCACTAAAGTGCCTTTCCTGAATTACTTTGCTGTTCCATTCTGTATACAGTGTGCCCTTCATTCTTCTGTAAATGGAGCGACTTAGCCGTATTGCCTGTTTTCTCACTGTCGATCCGGCAGAACGATACTGAGGTGAGCCTTGTTGCCATATACTTGTAATTATATACCCTGAATCCTACTATCCTAGTCTTTCTGTACATTTATAGATAAAATCCACCTAATTTGTAGGTTGGTCTGTCAATTATCCTGATGAACACCCTACTGTAAGGAATGAATTACCTTCCGCCAATCTCAGGGGTTGAAACGTCGACTTTATCTAGTTGCTGACCTGTACCTATTCATCCAGCCCAGAAGTGGAGAACTCAACATTCATTCATGGCATCTCATTACTTGGGCTCTATAGTCTGTACTTAGAAACATTGATAGACAGGTTGTTCTCATCAGGAATAGGAGCACAGCGCCGCCACAGGGGGACCGGTGAAGATACGACCGCTTTAACTGTCCATGGCTGATGGGAAAAATACGACAACTGAGGAGACGGTAACGGTGAAGCGCTTTGCTATATCACTATTCATTTATTTATTTATTTATTTATTAACAGCTTTTATAAAGCGCGAACGAAGGCCCAAGGGCATCTCGGTGCTAAAAATATCTGCACTGTCTCACCAGAGAAGGGGAAGCTGGGTTTACAGATTAAAAAGCCAGGTCTTAAGTTGCTTGCGGAAGGACCAAAGTGAAGGCAAGTTTTAATCGATTGCGGTAATGTATTCCAAAGCTTGGGCGCTGATACAAGAAATCTTCTGTCTCCCCATAACACAGTTTTGGTACGGGGTACCACAAGTTCATGTGAACTAGAGGAGCGTAGAGTTCTGGAGGGACAGTAGGGGATAAGATTTTTGGTGAAAAAGACTGGTCCCATGTTGATCAGGGCCTTGTAGACTATGCAGAGTGTTTTGAATTTGATTCTATTTCTAATTGGGAGCCAGTGTAGATCTCTAATGGTTTTGGACGCGGATTTGTGTTCAGGAATTCTTCCTAGAAGCATGGCGGCTGCATTTTGGATAAGCTACATTTTGTTTAATACTCTTTCTTGAGCGTTTAAAAAGAGTGCGTTGCAGTAATCTAGTGTAGACAGTACCAAGGAACTAACCAAGGTTTTGCCAGCTGTCTCAGGGAGGAATGGCAGAATTTTTTTGATCAGTCGTAATTTATGAAAGGCAGAGGAAGTGATCTGATTGGCGTGAGGGAGAAAAGTAAGACGATCGTCGAACATGACTCCCAAATTCCTCACCTTACTGACTGGTTCAGGCGGGGGACCCCTTGATAACGGCCACCAAAGGGAGGACCATTCCGGGGTCAAGTGTCCGAAAATAACAACTTCCGACTTGTCGGAATTTAGTTTCAGGCAATTGGCAGCCATCCATTTCCCTATTGCCAGCATGCCCAGGTTGAAAGCATTTGCTATTTTATGGCCATCGTTCCTGACGGCGAGGACCAGCTGGGTGTCATCTGCATAGGAGGTCAGGCTCATCCCATGTGCCCGGATAACGTTGGCAAGGTCCGACACATAAATGTTAAATAGTGTCGGACTAAGGGATGAGCCTTGAGGAACTCCACATGGCAGTGACAAGGCGGATGATTGGAAAGGTCCAATAGTGACCACCTGGGTCCAGTCCGTCAGAAAAGATGCTAGGAGTTTTTTGGCATTATGTTTGATTCCCATGCCTTCGACACGGTCGATCACTAGGGGCTTTGCTTAGCTATGCAAGGTTTGCTCTGGTCATAAGGTGTTATTTGTTGATCACATGAACTACTGCTAAGGATACAGTTCTCATGGCCACTTCCTGTAAATCACTTTTCAAGGAAATAGAGCGACCATTTTGTGAGGCTAATTAGCTGCCTTGCTGGGTCTAAACTTTGGCCCTGATCGTAATGGAGGGGTAATTATGAGAAGTAGGTGTAATTATGAGAAGTGAACAGAGGACTACACCAGAGAGAAGAGGATACAAAAATAAACAGAGGACTTGAGAGATATAGAATTAAACAAAGGACTTAAATACTCAGAGACTCGGCCTCACTAACAGAGAAATAGGTCTGCACCTCAGGCTATAATACTGGTAGCCATCTTGGAAGGGGCAAATACTGCAAATAACTCGGTCCTTATCTCACTAGGAATTTGAAAGTTTGTCTTAATTCTGGTTACAGTTCACAGCTGTTTAAATGGAAATTTCTTTTAGGTGGCATAACCTACACATAGGATTTGATATAATACGTCTTTCTCATGCACGGCCTTCCGCCATTTATTTGTGAGAAAGGGCCACTATTGACAGCTACGTTGAGGATATCTAGCTCCGAACCCTCTCAGGCCTATAACTATGTCAGGACAACACCTAAAACAGGAAGGAACGAACAAATACACTATAACTTACCCACCCTCTATCTCTAAAAATGCCACCAAAGCCTTTAAACACAACCGGCTCAGATCGAATCCAGAAACACTTATACTTGACCCCTCTTTTAACTTAAAAAATGGCGCATTTATTAACGACTTTATCTTCTTTTCGCTGAAAACGGCCAAATGGAGAAGCGCAATAAATAACCTACTGTAAATCCAGGTAACTAAAAACATTCCCTATGGAACAAAGTTTATCACTACCCCTTCCACAAAATGTAAGGCCACATTAAATATCACGTGTTATAAAAATGGAATGTTTCTCATTCAAGCGGCCAATAAAGATCTGGAACGCTTTGACGAAATGTTTTCAACATTAAAAAACTACGTCCTCAGCAGCCCCTCTATAAAAAGAACCCAGCCTAACAGTAATCCCCAAGCTAACACAGTGCCACCGGGGAATATACTGACTATAGCTGAAACTGACAGAGAAACAGAATCTAATCGACCTACCCAAATTAGTGAGACTGACTGCAGCAACACTAGTGATTTAACTCATACTCTACATCGGGAAATCAGGAACTTACAGTCTAATGCTATTAGCAGCACCATCGCACTAAGCAGCAAAAACACCTATTCGGAACCTCAATTATTACATCAGGGTGGAAACCTGAGTAATAAGGTATGTGAATCAAAACAGATGGACCTTGATTTGGCGTCTAAAGTCATCTCATCCAATACAATACAACGCCCTCGTCATGACTCTAATAGAGAAGTAGACCAGGACATAAACACGCAACTAACAATTGTTCTACCGTCTCTCGGCCCTATCACCCATCCTACCCTTAACACCGTGATTGTCCCACTAGCAGGTACAGGTAGAAAGGGGGGATTTACTCCGACGGATCATGATCAAGTAAACCAGAATAGAGCTTTGGGAAACTTCAAAGGGAGACAAGGAACTACTCCTAAGCATAATGTAACATGCTCAGACCATAATGGGTTAACCAAAGAGTCTCACACTCAACAACCCTCTAGAATACCCGATAGTACAGTCTCGATTAGGTCCAGAACCCCTCTAATTAATAGTGATATCATAGACCTCAGATCACAATCGTGCAAAACATACAAAGCCATGCTCACCGCCATTAAAGACATGAAAAACTTGCTTTGCTTATCTGAAAAATGGCTGGCAAAAATGGAGGCTCTTCAATCTTACTACCCTGAAAAGCACGTTAAATACTGTTCCACCCCTATGGCTCATGCAAATAGAATTTACCATCCCAGAAAGCAACTCAACTATCTGTCTGACAACGAGATCTTATCCATTGTGGCCACTTATAAACCCTCACCTACCTCTCAAACTAAGCTAGAAGAAAACTATAAAATTCAAACGATCTTAACGAACGCCTGTAGAGTCTCACAGACAAACATAAGAAGGATCAATACCAACAATCTTAAGAAAGTTTCATTAACGCCCTTAGCACCTCTGCCATCCGTGAGCACTGAGCATAAACATATTCGCTGCGCTCTACTCAACTGTCGCTCAGCGAATAAACATGCGGCGGACATAGCTGGCCTCATACTCAGCCATGAAATTGACGTAATCATTCTAACAGAAACATGGCTCTCTGACTCTTCTTCGCCCTGCCTAGACCTCGTTGTCCCCCGAACTACCAGATTATAAGACAGGACAGAAATATCCGAAAAGGTGGAGGCATCGCTTGCATACATAGATCTGACATTTCCATCACAAAAATACAGGCTGATCCTCTAGAGTCCTGTGAATATCTAGGCATGTCTTTAAGGTCAGCAGATAACCAGTACTGCTAACTCCACGCACTATACCACCCCCAGGGGACTAAGACCAAATTCATCGAACAGTTGATTGATATCATTACTACTAACGCCAATAAGCAGACGAACGATATTTTTTTAGGAGACTTTAACATTCACTGGGAAGATCATGAGGACAATCAAATCACCCTGTTGAAAAATGTCCTGGATGACCAATCATTAATCCAAGAATGCCATCTCCCTACCCACAACAAAGTGTCCATATTAGATTGGATATTAGCTACAGAAAAATCTATTGAGAACATTGTAATCAACCCGTGTGATTGGTCGGACCACCACATAATTACCTTTGAAATTCCCATCAGTAAATATAAATCGTCCACACAAGCTATTAAACCCAAAAAGTGGACCAGGGACACTAGAGGAATTAATATGGAAAACTTAGCCGCACGTTGCGAAACTGATCTTCAGCCACCCAAAAGCATGGTTGACGTCAAGGACATCACGCTGCACTATACAAAACTATGTCTAGCATTATGGAGGACATAGCCCCACTAAAATTGAAAAGGTTCTCGGAGAAAGACAAAAATCCTTGGTTCAATGGTGCCCTAAATGAAGAAACAATGTCACTGAGACTAGCAGAACGGAAATGGCGACAACACCCTTCTTCACCACATCTAACCTTACTGAGACAATCCAGGAAAGCGTATAACAAAACGCATCATTAAACCTAAAAAAGAATTCTTTAGCAAAGAATTGGATAGCGCAATAAATAGACCTAGGAAACTCTTCGATCTTCTCAAAGAACAATCAAACAAGGCGGCCAAAATGGCTCCAGTCATCTTCAAAACTAACTTAAATAGCGAAGACTTCTCGGTCTTCTTTTCCGACAAAGCTAACTCATTGGAGAAGGAACTCAAAAAAGCAGCAGATGAAATTGAAATGAAAAAGGGCCTAGGAGATGTGGTACCGGAGTTACAGGAAACAGCCTAACCTAAAAACAATGCCAGATGGTCAGATTTTAGACAGGTCAGTGAACTAGACATTTCAAAGATCATGGCGTCCTCGAAACCAAATAATCACTATAATGATCCCCTACCGGCGAAATGCTGGTCCTCAATAAATCACCTGCTAATCCCAACAATGCCTCTCTGTCACAAGGTTAAATACCTGCCTGCCTAAAAACAGGCCAAGTAATCCCTCTCCTAAAAAAAACGACTGAGAACCCCTTTGATCTGAACAATTTCAGACCGGTAACTAACATTGCCATGTTGGCCAAAATTCTGGAAAAATGTGTCCAACAACAACTGAGCTTACACATCTCTGACTTCAACCTGCTAAACGACTGCCAATCCGGCTTCCGCCCAAACCACAGCACAGACACTGCGATGCTACACATAGTTGATGACGCCTTACTGGCTCTTGACCAGAATGAAACATGTCTCTTAATATTGCTGGACCTATCGTCTGCCTTCGACACGGTGAACCATGCCTATATACTTGATCGTCTGAAAAACAGGTTGGGTTTTGAAGATACGTTGCTAACCTGGTTTAGCTCCTTTCTGGAAAATAGATCACAAAAATTCATTGTCAACCAAAACCTTTCAAGCGCAACCAACAATAATATAGGAGTTCCGCAAGGCTGAACGCTATCTCCGGCTCTTTTCAATCTTTATGTAGAACCTCTCACAGAAATTCTACAAAAAGACAACATTGCTTTCCATATGTATGCTGATGACACTCAGCTGTACATCAAGGTCACTTCGTCGGAGGACATAAAGTCAATGAATCTAGCTTTAAAGAGAACTCTACTATGGTTAACCAAGAACCACCTAAAGCTAAACCCTCAAAAAACTGAATTCCTACTGATTACTCCACAGAAAAGTAAAATAATGATTGCAGACTGGTCCAACCTCATCACTGCTCTAAATTGCACTCCGAAGATTGTTGAGTCAACCAAATCCCTGGGCATCATTCTGGACAAAAATCTTAACATGTCAGCGCATATCAACACAATGGCAAAAAACGCTAGGTTCCACTTAAGCTACTTACGAAAGCTAAAACCTGTACTAAATAAAGCTGACCTTAAAACAGCAGTTCAGGCACTGGTCATCTCAAGGATTGAATATGGTTGCACTACCTTAGCAGGGCTCCCTAACATCTCAACAGCCCCATTGAAAGCATGCGTAAATGCAGCCACAAGACTGTTAGCGGGATCAAAAAAAGTCGACCATATCTCTCCGCATTTCAAAGCTCTTAACTGGCTTCCGTTCGAAACACTAATCCAGTTCAAACTAGCATGCATCACCCATAAAGCAGTACACAACAAATCCCCAGTCTATCTTGCCCAGAAACTCACTCTGTCAGGAGGGTCTCACTCCTCCAGGAGCAAAGAGGACATACTACTGAAACCAGCACGTTTCCGTAAGAAAAAAACCTATGACCGAGCATTCTCAGGGGGAGCACCGAGAATTTGGAACGCCCTCCCCCCAGACATAAGAAGAATTCCGTACATCACAACATTCAAAAAGGAAACAAAACTGTTGTACATGAAGAAATTTCTTCCCTAATACCTTACTGCTGAACTATGTATATGTCATGCTCCCTTGCTGTTCGAATGCTAACTCAAGCCCTCTTTGTAATTACGGGACCTGTATATTCATATTGTGTCTTATTACGCTAACTACAGGATCTGTATATTCATATTTTGTCTTATTATGTTGTTTAGTGCTAAAATAAGCTATCTGTTTGAATACTGTATATTTAACTATGCCTTTTGTAATTCTAATTGTTTCAAACCAGTAATGACTCGGAATATGTATGGGTTGGATTGTTGTAAGACCCTGTAAAGTGCTCTGATACCCTGTACAGGGTCATGTTTGCCCTATGGAAAACACCAAAAATAAAAATAAATAAATTGTAATTATTTTACTTTCACTGTCACATCCCCATCCCCATACGAGCACTACCTTGAGCACTGTACTCACCCTTGCACCTTTGAGCAACCGTTGATACTTTAAAGATTTTTTGATTAATTATTAATACAAACCTTTTGCATAACCAAGATATCCTGGTAATTGTCTATATCAATATTTGTTGGAGGTTTCATTAATGTTTGATTTTTCCATGAGAAGCTTACCGGTCAGTTGGACTACCTGTTGTACGTACTAACACTTTAGTATAGGAGCATGGGCCTGTGCAGGGTGGGTCGCACCCAAGTCTTTTTCTTGATAAAAATATTTAACATGGTGTCGACTGGGATTTCTAGCTCCCCCCACCTAAAAGCAGTTTAGGGTAAATCCTCTATTATGCCTCCCAGGGGGATGAAAGACTGTACTGTCCACCTTGTGGTGGGAGCATGGCCCTGTGCTAGGGTGGACTGCCTCACCCCATTTTTAAAAAATATTTTCCATGGTTACTAGTGACTTTCCATTTTTGCGAACTCTCCAATCCTCCTCCCAGGGGGCAGTAAGAATGAATTCTAATACACCAAGGTGGGTCAACCCCTCCCCTTTCAAATTTGTTTACGAAAAGAAACTCCCTGGTGTCTATTGGCCTTTCTCTTTTTGCAAACTCCCCAATCTTCCTCCCAGGGGGACAGAAAGACTGAAGTTCTACTACAACTACATCAGGGTAGATCAGCCCCACCCTTTCATATGTATAGAAAATAAACTCTCTGGAGCCTCAGGGGCTTTCTATCCCCTCCCCCATGGCAACATTGGAGGTTAAGACCACTTATTTGCCACCATAGGGATGGGGGAAAGACCGTTTTGCTCTGGGGAAGGGGAAAGCGCTAATCCATTGTCATGAGGGCCACGCCCCCCTCAAAAACGGATCCCTGGTGTCCACTAGGCAAATCCCTTTCGGAGACTGCACTACTGCTGCAATACCCAAGCAGGGGTCCACTAGGGGTGAATACTCTTGGAAAGGGGAGGTACTCCCATTTCAAACAATACCTCCCTCAACTAAATCAGTGCTCAGAGGGCTAAGTTATACCCAGAAAACTGATGTGTTGAAAGTAAAGTGAGCAGATTGGCTCGTTTTCCTTTCACTTTTTCACTTTTTGTAGTAATGAGATCAGCAACCCATGCATGCTGATGGCCATTAGCAAAAAAGAAATGATTCATGCTTTTTGGGGAGTTCTTCCCCAGCAGCCCAACCAGAAAAAAAGAAGCCCTCTGATTCCAACGCCTGGGGGATTCCCTGCTCTTGGCCCATGGACATAACCTCCACATCCACAGTGCACCGTTGTGAGCTCTATGGACTTGAGGGTCACATCTAGTGCTCAATGAGTTAAACAAAACACCTCAATCATCTGTTAATATGAATACTGAGCACAGTAATCAATCCTGATCTTTTTTCCAAAATGTTTGCCAAGGTACCACCCTGATCTGTTCTCCCTCTTGCTCCTATATTGCCTTAAGAAAGAATGAAATCATTGTTGACAAAATTGAGCTGAGTGAATTTTCCGAAGCTATATAGCGAAGTTTGGACATGCTGTTCTAAGTCCTCACAATCTCCATCTGCCTTACCATCAGTCCAACATTTTTAGTTGATTTTGTGCTTTCTTTTGGATGAGCACTTTCCAGTCAGATGTTTTGGAAATATATCAGCTGTAAATTGGGTAATTGTCTAAATACAGGTGTGTTCTTCTAATTAAATCGATGACAGTTTTCCCCATGTTGAAGATGCCATAACTTGATCCAGATAGTCACAATAATTCCCTAGCCATTTCCAGCTCTTTCCCGGTAAATTGTCGAAATAGCTGATGGGGGCTATGTCTAAAATTAGGTGCTGCCTTCCAAGTAAAACTGCTGAGTCTTCATGGGTACTGATGTATTAAAAGATTAATGCAAAGTTAATGTTTTGTTATGACAAAGTTGCTTCCACCTCTATGGAGGAATAAGTGTTGGCGCAAAACGCATTGATCACAAATCCCCACTCCTTGGTGGTATTGTTGACCTGTCTGCAAATGTTTTTTTCCATTACCAATTCCACAAGTAAGGAAGGGTTTTTGTCCCTGATTACCTGCAAGTTCACCCATTACATATGGAACATTTCAGGTCATACGATGCATGGTGGTCCCCCAATGGACATAGTGTCAGTGAACTTGGCATTGAATTTATGCAGTCTGTAGATTTCTTTCCTGGCAGCAGGGTGAACACCAACATGTCCGACCACTTAACGACATGGTACGTGCACAGAATGGGTAGCCAGGATAGGCGGCTATAGTGTGACACTAATAAGGCCATACTTCTATACATTCATTTTTTTATCTATTGTTTCTATAAAGTGTTGACACTGCAAGAGCTCTGAGAAGGATGCATTTGAAACATGGATCACTAACTTTATCAGGAATGTCCAGTAATGGGATCAAGGATCAAAAACGCTCTGCTCTTCATAGCCCTTGTCATAGTGTTCAAGTCCATGGAACAACAATGGTAATGTTTTGGGAAAGAACATGGAAAAGCAGTGTGTGTGGGCGCGCACACACGTGTGTGTACACAAACACTTTCCTTAACAAATAAACCACGTCAAAGGAAAATAATATCGCTAGTATTAGTACGGTCAATGGGGATCATTTGATCTTTAATGGAAAGTTTATTGCCCTCGAATACAGCAGCAGTAGTTAGTAAAATAATCTGGACATATATGAGGATATTTCTCTCATTGTGAAGACAAGATGGATATGAACATCAGTCTTTTTTTTTCAAACTCTTTTAACTCTGATTTCTCTGTCAGGAGGCCAGATTAACACCTTTCTTTGGCAATCTGTTCCAAAAATTCTGGATGTTGAAATAGAAAGAAACACATCCTCTTTTAAGCAGGAGGTAAATGCCTCCGACCGACGTAAATAATTGCTTGTAATACGCAACCAAAGCAGATATGAACAGGGGATGGTCATGCAATTCAAATAGTCCATATGTTCTCAGTAAGGTGCCTGGTTGAAAAAGCATAATGCATTGCTGAACCAACGATCAACTGTCAACAATATGATTGGTTTTTGCTAATGAAAAGGAACCCATGAGATTACTAGCTGTTTTATTAAGACTATGATCGGGGAGTCTATTCCCATGTTATAGGAAATAGAGCAAGAAAAATACTTTACGTTATCTCTTCAGCAAATAGTTAACCTATGCATCCAGTAACATTCTTATAGTTGCATCCACCCTCCTATTGATTTTCACTTAGTCATACCCCAAATATTGGATTGTTTCTCGAAATAGAACACAATGCTTCCACCACTGATTTCTTATTGTAGACCATGGTGTAACCAACCTATTAATTTCAAGGATTTTGATCTGGAAATTCATGGGGCTAAAGCTTTGTAAACAAAGGCTGAAAGTAGGCACGTTTTTCCTTCTGAAAAATATTGGGTAAGTCAAGCTTAGATATGCAGTAGGAAACATTTCTTCACAGAAAATTATTTTATGAAGCAGAACTGGAAATTCAGGAGTATTTCAGACTTACAGTTTGTGTATGGCACAACTACACCCTTAACAACCATTGACAAAGTAATTTTGCTTGACATACAAAATAAGAAAACTCATGCATACATAGAGGCATACTCAGCCCTATGATGCAGGGGTCTCAGAGTGAATGCTTTTCAGCAGCAATCTAGGTGATGTGCAATAGAAGAGCACACAATAATGTATAGCAGAGGGCACAGGTGGGAAGCTCAAGAGGCCACTGAGTGGTGTGTATTATCGAGATGCAGTGCAGCACACATCACACCCAGGTGCAGTTGAAGAAGAGTTATGCCCTCATTACCAGTAGTGTGTATACACGGATGTGATATTCCCTCTCTCAAAATTACACACATTAGATATAGCATTCATTTCAGGAGTGGGAAATATCGGGGAATTGAGATTTTGCCATGAGTGACTGATAGGACAAGGGGAATTACCATGGTAATTAGATTTACCATACTCATTCCCCACAGTGAGTTGTAATTGATGATTAAGCTGGAAACTCAATACCTGGCTGAAATGGGAACTCTCAAACATGTAATAGAGGCCTAATGTAAAGTAAGTCATTTTAATCAGTGGGTTATTTACACTTCTTGTATGGTAAAATGCAGATTTGTATTTTCCAAATGTGTCATCATATCTTGCATTACGAATGTCCATGGTACGACGTATCAGGAAGCATTTAAACAAAACATCCTATATAATTATCAATATCCATTACCTGGTAGTGATGTTGGGGCATGCACACAGACATGCAACACAGTTTAGTGAAAATTCATCTTCAGAAAACAGATTATTGGTACAGTGTGTCAACAAAAAGTAGTTTGTGAATATGGAAACATTAGTAGCATGAAAAACATAATTAGACTGAGGATATACAGCTTGATGTGCAAGATAATGAAAATAGTACCTTGAAGATACTAGAGTAATGCTAGTTAGGCCAATTTCACTACTACGGGGAACATACAGTAAGAGTATTACACAACTTTATGTTATGCTTCGTGACTTGCGAGTGACTTGAAGTTCTCAGCAGTAAATTCATAATGCATAAAGGGCCAGATTTACATAGAGTTGACTTTTGCAATTATCAAAAAAGAGAATTTTTGCTATTCGCTATTTGGTAATCACAGACACCCATGTACGAATGTGTCTTTTGACACATTTTGCGATTCCCAATGGGTTACTGATAGATCTACCTTATTAATATTGATGAGATAGGTCTTGGTTTGCAACCCACTGGGAAACACTAAAATCACAGAGATGGTGGCCTGATGGGGTCAGCAGACCACCATGTCTGTGATTGCTTTTAAACAAAGCAATAGTTCTTAAAAAAACTGTAGCACATTATCCTAAAAGGAAAATGGGATGTGTTTCAAAAAGAAAAATGAAAAGTTTTCTTTTTCTTTTTTAAGAGTAGGCAGTGGTTCGTGGGACAGCGGCCTGCTTTTAAAAAACATTTTGACAAACATTCCCAAAGGGGAAGGGGACCCTTCCAGTTTGTGAATGGGTTACCACCTACTTGAAATAGGCAGTAAAATGTAAATATTTTGCGACCGCATTTTGGTCTCAAAACATTCACACATACCATTCTGATTCGATATTATGAAAGGGCGCCCTTAACATTTCCCCTCCAAAAACCAAATTGCAAACCCATTTTTGATTTGTTAATAGGTTACCAAATCTCAAAACAGGGCTTTGTACATGAAAAAATGCTTTTTTGTAGTTGCAAACCACCTGATTCTGCGACCTAAAAAAACTTTGCACATCTGGCTCAAAGTTGTCTGGGGTAATGGACAGAAGCTGAAAGAAATGTTGGGTATAGTAGAGAGAAGGGAAAGAATGGCAGAAGAGGGGAATTAAATAGAAGAGGGACGTCTGTATTGAAAATAAAGACATAGATACTAAGTACTTCTCAGACCAAAGTTGAAGGTGGCGGCAGAGCAAGCCCAGCTGAGAAGGGAGAGACAGGAAAGAATAGGCTATAATGACAGTTCACTGGGAAAAAAACTACAGTGGAAGAATTAGGGAACAGAAGCAAGAGAATAGCTGAGTAACGGGACACAAGCCAGTTTAGGGTGAGGGGTAGGGAGACAGGAAAAGAGAGAGGTGAATGTTCATGAATGAGATGTGGGCAGGAGGTGGAAGTGGGAGACAGATAGGGTGAGCAACAGTGGTAAGGGGTAGAAAAGTAGAGTGGAAAGTTAGTTAAATAGGTACAGAAAAGTGAAAAAGTAGTGGACGTATGAGAAGTAAAAACAAAGGGAAAGTGGAAAGGTGAATTGAGGCATTGAAGGTTGATAACATGATGCAGGAAATAAAAGGATGCAGGGCAGATGAGTAATTTCACAATAAGAGGTGTGGATATGAGACAGCAGAGAGGCAGAAAGGCAGAAAAAGAAAGAAGAGGAAATATAATTGAAAGGGAAATGTGATAAACAGTAATAAATTGGCAAGACAGACACAATCAATCAATCAATCAGTGAATTATAAAGCGGGCTACACACCCGGGAGGGTCTCAAGGCGCTGGGGGAGGGTGGTGCAGCTCCGGGGCATTCGAAGAGCCATGTCTTGAGGCTCTTCCTGAAGGTGTGCAGGGTGGGGGAATGCCTGATTTTGACTGGAAGCTCTTTCCAGTTTTTTTCTGGGAAGTAGGAGAAAGCTCTTCTGCCTGCTCTGGTTCTACAGATGCATGGGGTATCAGCCAGGGCTTGGTCGGTGGAGCGGAGGTTCCTTGTGGGTGCGTGAAAGGAGATTCTTTCGTTGAGGTATTTGGGTCCGATGTTGCGGAGGGATTTGTAGGCGTGGGTGAGAAACTTGAAGGCCAGTCTCTTCTCAATAGGGAGCCAATGGATGTCTTGTAGGTGCTGGGTCATGTGCTTGAGTCATGGGGTTCCAAGGTTGAGTCTGCCTGCGTTGTTCTGGAAGGTTTAGAGCTTGTGTAGCAAGGTTTTGTTGAGGAGGGCATTACCATAATCCAGTCTGCTGGTTATGAGTGCATGGGTGATTGTTTTTCTACATTCGGGGGATCCACTTGAAGGTTTCATGGAGGATGCAGAGGGAGTTGAAGCAGGTGGAGGCAACGGTGTTGCTCTGGCGGGTCAAGGTGAGGGAGGAGTCTAGGATGATGCCGAGGTTCCGGGCGTGGTGTGTCAGGGTGGGTGGGTTTCCGAGGGCATTGGGCCACCAGGAGCTGTCCCACACAGTGGGGGAGGGTTCGAGGACGAGGACCTTTGTCTTCTCCGAGTTCAGTTTAGGCAGCTGCTGCTCATCCAGGTTCCGATGTCCTTCATTCCTTCCTGGAAGCTGAGTCAGGTATCTTCAGGGTATTTTGAGAGCGAGAGGATAAGCTGGGTTTCATCAGCGTAAGATACAATGCTAAGCCTGTGCTGTCTGATGATGGCGGCGAGGGGAGCCATGTAGATGTTGAAGAGCATGGGGCTGAGCGAGGATTCATGGGGTACTCCACAGTTAATCTCTGTAGGTTTGGAGAGGAAGGGAGGGAGTATTATCCTTTGGGTCCTGACGGAAACAAAGGAGTGGATCCAGTCGAGAGTTGTTCCTTGTATACTGGCATCGTGGAGAATGGCTGCGAGAGTCCGGTGAGAGACGGTGTTGAAGGCTGCTGAAAGGTCCAGTAGGATGAGGGTCGCTGTG
Source organism: Lissotriton helveticus (assembly GCF_964261635.1). Taxonomy (NCBI): domain Eukaryota; kingdom Metazoa; phylum Chordata; class Amphibia; order Caudata; family Salamandridae; genus Lissotriton; species Lissotriton helveticus. The sequence continues at coordinate 1,887,871,646 of NC_136059.1, read as the reverse complement.
TGGTCCTGGTCAAGTAGCATATGGATGTCATTGGTGGTGGAGAGGAGGGTGGTCTCGGTGCTGTGGTTGCAGCGGAATTTGGACTGTGAGTAGTCGAGGATGGAGTTCTCTTCAATGAAGGTGGGCAGCTGGGCATTGATGAGTCTCTTGGTGACTTCGGCTGTGAAGGGAACGAGAGAGATGGGCTTCTCTGGGGAGTTTGGTGAACTGCTCTATGACGTTGAAGAGTTCTTTTGCGTTACTAGCGTTGGTGTGGATTTTGTTCTTGATAAAAGTACGCTTGGTGGTCTTTATGCGCTGGTGGTATTCATTCATGGCATTTCTGAAGTTTCTCTGGTCTTTGTGGTTTTCCCGTTCCGCCACAGTTTCTTGAGGCATCTGCAGGAGTGCCTGGTTTCTTGGAGGTCAGTGGTGAACCAGGCGGCCTTCAGGGGATGTTGTTTGGTGGGGTGGCGGACTGGGTGCAAGCTTGTCAGCGCAGCTGGTAAAATCCAGCTGTATAGTTCTTTGGCTGCGGAGTTGGCAGGATAAGGGAAGAAGGAGATGCGTTGGAGTCGAGAGGTGAAAGAAATTATTAAAGAAGAGTAGTGAGGAGAGAAATTAGATTTGATAACAAAGGAAAAGCAAAGACATGGATTGGGGAGAAGCAAAGAATGGGTAGAAAGGACAAGATAGAAAGAGCATGGACAAAGAAGCGGAGGAATCAGGTGACAGGAGAGTGAGCAGAAGTGAAAGGAAAAAAGGCAGAGGAACAGTTAAATCGACTGGTCAAGAGAGAATATGTTAATATTTTTTGCGCAGCTCCAGTGGCCTCAGTGGGAAAGTCCTGAGTCCCTGTGAAGCCACGTCTGCAAGTGAAGAAGTATATGCACATTTTTAAATAAATTAGCAAATTATTTCTACATTTTTCATAGAAGATATTTTCTTCTTAGATACTGAGGAAACAACGTTGGGAGAATATACTGCAGAAATTAAAGGCTACATTAGACAGTCAGGATATATATCTCACTGAAGCTTTTTAAGGTTAGCAAATGAGGTTAGCAAATGATTAAATCATTTTTCTTTGGATGACATCAGTTGATTATGTCGGTGTTGAGAGACTCTGTTACATACATAGGTAGGAGAGACCAGGAAAGAAGCAGATGTGATTAAAGGTTGTTCGATCTGCTTCAAGACAGCAGGCTCAGTCCCACTCAGAAAACAACACTGCCATAAGAAAGGTTTTAGTTTTGATTATAATAATATGTAGTAATGTGCATCTGTAATAAAAGCTCCTGTGGTCAACAAGTTCTCAGGAGCTATTACCAATAAAGATTTGCTGGGACCCGACAAAAGGCCAAAGAAAGACATCGTCTCACCAACAGTCTTCTACTCCACTAGCATTAGAGGACCTGATGGATGAAATTAAGGGGATGTATGACGTTACAACGCATACTTTTACAACGCCTACCTTTACATCGTAACTTTTACAACGCATACCATTACAACGCATAATGCTTTTAGGCGCTGGATAGTGAATAGTTTAATTTACTATTCCAACTCCAGTCCCCGTGGATAGTAGGGAAGGTTATTGGATAGTAAATTAACCTATTCCCTATCCTAGAGCGCCCCCCAGCGCAATGCGTTGTAATAGTTTTCATTGTAAAAGTTGCGTTGTAATGGTAGTTCGTTGTAAAAGTTTCGTTGTAAATGTTGTTCCCCAAATTAAGGCATTTAAACCGTCATAGTTGATATAAATTTGACTCTACCTTGTTTGGCAAAGAAGTGGTCCAGTCTGAATGTTAGAATGTTAGAAGCAGACTGGAGAATAAGTAGAGCTGAGGATGATACATTCCAATTTATGATCAGGGCTGAGGATGTAGACACTTTGAAAAAAACTTACAGAAGAAAATAAAAAGAGAAAGAACAATGTGCACCTTAATGGAGTCCTGGAGAGGTATGAAGTTCCAAATATTCTTTATTTTCTTAAGTCGCAACTTCCAGATATGTTAGGTATTCCGGGCACACTGTCTATTAATATTTAGAGAGCTCACAGTGTAGGTACACAACCTAATGCAGTCACTTTTAATGCAAAATCCATAGCTGCAGTTCTATATTTCTTACAATTTACTGACTTGACTTGATGATAATATTGTCTAAAGAAAAAAAGCTGATTATTTGTAGAAACCATAAAGTTTCAATTATGCAAGATGATTTAGGAGCAACTCCTTGTAGAAGGAAAGAATTTCTAGAACTTCACCTTCAATTAAAGGACATACTTGCTAGATATGAACTGTAGATGTGAACTGAAATATCCTTGTCATTTCAGCGTTACTTACAAGGACAGTGTGTACTCCCTTGAAAAACCGACCAAATTCAAAGGGTTTATTAATCAACATAAGGTTAATGTAATGGACTTAGGGAAAAATGCGGATTTATAATAGGCTTATCTCATTGCCTTTCTTGTTTACAGGCCCTTATATGAACATGTAAAGTTTCAACTTAATGGCCCTGGTTTCATGATATTGGTTTCATAATGTTTGTCAGCTCTCTCATTCATTTTTTGTTTGTTTTCCTTTGTAAGTCATGTTTTATGTGAAGTGATTGTGACCCCCTGCCTGGTACCACATTAAACTGTGCAATTCAGAGAAGGTTGTTACTAAGTGTGGAAAACTTCTCTCCCCTCCTTTCTTCTTGTTGTCATCCTCTGTGGTAAATTCTTGTGAGTTCTGTCTTATAGTAAGTTTTCAATCAAACACATTTTTACACTTTGGTTTAACCCTTTAAATGAGGAGGCTTTTCCACCCCAGTGCTGAGCCCTTTTTTTGTTGTTTGGGGTACTTCATGCTTACGCCTCCATGACATTTTTCCACATAATGTAACCATGCCAAATTTGTGTCCATTTTCCTTCAACATGAGAATTCTAAAGGCCCCTAGGGGTTTTGGATTTCCTGGAGGAGACCAGGAAAGTAGCCAAAATATAGCCTAATTTGTTTTTGAGGGGGTAAAATGGGCAAGAAGGGCTCCGCAAGAAAGTGCTTATTTTTCCCCTAAAAATGACATCAATGAAATGTTTGCTGTGCTAAAATCATAATCTTTCTAGCTTACAGGAACAAGCAGAACTGTATCAAATAACATTTTTGCACACTAATGTTCTGTCATTTTTCTAAGAGGCACCCCATTTTTCCTAAAGTTTGTTCTTTCAACCCATGTATGAAACCCATGGGTGATGCGGGAAATCTAAGCAGTTATGGAAAGTAGACTAAACTCAGAATTAATGAAGGGGTCTTTTTTGTAGATTCCTTGAGATTTTCCTAAAGAGGCTAACTGTTGCAATAAAAAAATTGAAAATATGTAGGAAAAAAAGCCATTTGTGACAAATCTGTAAATTATTGCCATGATCACCATTTTGACTGCTAAGCACTTCTGGTCATGGAGATATATAAGGCCTCTATGTTCTCAAAGAACCTGAGGTACCCAGAGCCAACAACAGAACCCTATGATGATTTGTCATTGTGCACGTAGTATAGATCAAATCATATAGTACAATATAAAGAGTGAAAAATGGGTATGAAGAGAAGCTATTTATTTCTGAACTATACACCAGATACTGCAGCAAGCACCTAATGAAACCTATCAAACCCACACATTTCTGAAAACTAGATAAAGGAGGGCATCCAGGGAATTTCATGACTCTCATGAGGTTTTCTTACCCAGAAGCTTTTCAAAACCTCAAACATTCACTGATAACATACATTTTCATCGCATTTCTGTCAGACAAAGTTCTGGAATCTGTGGTGATCCACACATTTCCTACCAACCTGCATACTCCCAGGTCTCCTGGTACCTCATTTGTTTAGGTGACCCTAACGTTCACAAAAAGAAATGCCTACTACTGTAAAGGGTCCAAAACACAACATTAACAGATCATATTTTTCCTCTCACACCCCACAATTCTTTGGCAACTTGTCTAGTGTGGATTTCGGATCCTAGATCAGCCATCACCCAGAGAAACTTACCAAACTGGCACATTTATGAAAATTACACACCACAGGGGGAGCCTACGGTGGTGTGCTGCATGTGGATCCCACTATGTTCTCTTACCCACAATGCCTTGGATGCCTGAAACTTTGGTTCAAAACAAACATTTTCCTCAGATTTCAGTGTGGAAAAGTTCTTGAATCTTTGGGGAGCCACAAATGCTCTACCACCCAATGTTCCCCGAAATGTCCTGATGAAAATGTTACCTCACTCATGTGGGTGGCCCTCAAGCCTGCAACAAGGAAGGGTCCAAAACGCAACCTGGAATGATCTAATTTTTCCGCTAAAACCCACTATTTTTGGGGCACCTTAAGTAACTGAGAATTCTAGGCCAGCACCCAGGGAAACCTACCAAACCAACACATTTCAGAAAACTAGACACCCAGTTGAGTTTAGAGTGTCTTGCCTTGCAAGTATCCCACAAAATGTTCTTACCTTTGGGGATACCTGAGGCGGAAGCCGGGACCCCGTTTAGCGGAAATTTTAAACTTAGTAACTTGTTTTAAAAATTTGTATTTTAGCAAGCAATTGACATACCTGCACTGAAATTCCCTGAACTACTCGTTTGCACTGTTTGAGGCTCTCCTGCGCGCACCTTCTCACCAGATCCTCCCGATCTTCCTTACAGCCGACTTGGGGCTGTTGGGACACGGGGAAGGACCAGGCAACAACGGAGCCGCCATCTTGGGTGGGTGCAGGGTCGACGGGCTAGTTGTCGGGACACCACCTGGCCGAGTGACATAAAAAGGAAGCCATAGCACTCACCAGTACCTTTGGGGATACCGGAGGCGGAAGCCGGGACCCCGTTTAGCGAAAATTTTAAACTTAGTAACTTGTTTTTAAAAATTGTATTTTAGCACGCAATTGACATACCTGCACTGAAATTCCCTGAACTACTTGTTTGCACTGTTTGAGGCTCTCCTGCGCACGCCTTCTCAACCGATCCTCCCGATCTTCCTTACAGCCGACTTGGGGCTGTTGGGACACGGGGAAGGACCGGGCAACCACGGAGCCACCATCTTGGGTGGGTGCAGGGTCGGCGGGCTGGTTTTCGGGACACCACCTGGCCGAGTGACATAAAAAAGAAGCCATAGCACTCGCCAGTACCTTTGGGGATACCTGAGGCGGAAGCTGGGACCACATTTAGTGGAAATTTTAAACTTAGTAACTTGTTTTTAAAAATTGTATTTTAGCACGCAATTGACATACCTGCACTGAAATTCCCTGAACTACTCGTTTGCACTGTTTGAGGCTCTCTTGCGCACGCCTTCTCACCCGATCCTCCCGATCTTCCTTACAGCCGACTTGGGGCTGTTGGGACACTGGGAAGGACCGGGCAACCACGGAGCCGCCATCTTGGGTGTGTGCAGGGTCGGCGGGCTAGTTGTCGGGACACCACCTGACCTAATCACCCTTCTATGAAATGAACTCACCTGCCCGGACGCGCTGGCGGCGCGCCAAAGGTAAGCCCGTCTACGCCCGTCCGCGCCAGAACGCGACGGGAGGCGGGAGATGCTGCCCCGAACACGATGAGGGACTCAGCCCCTAATTTGTATTCTTACTCTGGAGCAGCTTTGCAGGAAATAGGACTCAACACATCCAGCAGGTCTAATATAGGAGGTCAGTGTAATCACTCATTCCCGGTCATGCTTGAGGGTCCTGTATCATGCATTTCATGCCGCTTTCAAAGCCTCCAGGGGGAGCTCTCCGTAAGCAACTTATTAATTAAGCCCACTCGAAACCATTTGATACTTAGTCATATTTTATGTAATGCGCGCTCTCTGGTCAAATATTCCATTGAGTTTTGGGACATGATTTCCACCCTCTCCCCAGACATATGCTTTTTAACTGAAACCTGGCTTAACCCTACTAATATACCAGCCATCAACATCGCAATACCTACGGAGTATAAATTCATTCAACTCGACAGAAAGAAAAAGTTGGTATAGGAATAGCTTTTAAAACCCATCTTAATGTACAATGGACTTCCTCCATTAGTAATGATATAATAGAATTAGGCATTTTTAAGGTGTTTGTGTCCCCAACAACATCCTGGGATGGGGCTTTGCTTTATCGACCACCCGGACCCAAATCTAAATCCAATTTTTCAACAGCCCTTACAGAATTCATTGCCATGCAGGCCGTGGCCTCCAGTAATTTTATTCTTCTGGGAAATTTCAACTTTCATGGAGAGGAAGTGGAAAACCCTGATGTAATGAGGCTTTTTTCAAATCTGAGCAACATTGGGCTCAAACAGATGGTGTATGGACCAACGCATACGGCTGGCCATACCCTTGATCTTATCTTTACCAGCTCAGAACAACTGGAAGTATCGCAACCGCTTCCCCTTATCTGGTCCGATCATTATATGATCCAATTTTCCCTTCAGTTACAATTAGGACCTGCGCATAAGCCCAATCCTACGTTTAAAAACGGTAAAAACAAAAGGCCATGGCATAACCTTACTCTGGACAGTTTTAATGAAACATTTGCCCAGTTTTCTCTCAATACTGAGCTAGATGACCAAGATCCCACAGCCATGTTATCTAGCTTCAATTCAGCCCTAACGAAAACATTTGACATAGTGATTCTATTAAAAAGTGGTAATCCTCCACGGAGGCGAGTCTCAGCTCCCTGGTACTCGGGTGAATTAAAAACTCTAAAATCTACGTGCAAAGCACATGAAAGAAAATGGAGAAAGGGAAAATCACCAGAAGACAGGAAAGCCTATAGGGCTTCCCTATTCCATTATCACCAATCAATAAAAACTGCCCGATGCTCATATCTCCATAAACAAATCGAACAATCCAAGAATTCCACCAAAGCCTTAGCTGACATTGTTAAAGACTTTTCCTCTCCCTTAGCCTGCAAACAAACTCCGCCTGAATCCCAATTGTTATGTGACTCCATAGCACATTTTTTTATGATAAAATCACCAAAATCTATGTTAACTTTCCCATTAATAATGCCAATATCTGCTGTCCAAATCTGAATTTGGAAACCTCCCCCATTTCCACCGAAGGTACCCTCAACCAGTTCAAGCCCATTTCACTTGTGGAAATAAATAATCTATTCTTAACAGCAAAATCTGGCTCACCAAGGGACATATGTCCACCCAGTGTAATGGCACTGCTATCTCCAACTTGCGCCCCCATCATCCAAAACATCTTCAACACCTCTATCTCCACCGGCCTTATTCCAAGTGCCTGGAAAGAGGCTTCTATTCGGTCCATTCTAAAAAAAAATCTGTAGACCCCCAGAAGCTGAATAATTACAGGCCAATATCTCTGTTACCCCTATTATGTAAACTGCTAGAATCCACAATAAACACCCAGCTTAGTCAGTATCTGGAATCCAATAACATACTGGATCCCTCCCAGTCGGGTTTCCGTACTGGTTTTAGCACAGAAACGGCCATTCTGGCTGTTACTGACTTACTAAGGCGCACCCTCGATGCCGGAGGATCCTCGATCGTGATCCTCTTAGATCTCTCCGCAGCTTTAGATACGATAGCTCATCAAAGGCTAGTGGAGAGACTGATTGAGTGTGGCTTCGTGGGCAAAGCCTTACAATGGCTGAAGAACTTTCTAATGGACAGATGGCAAACCACCACACTTGGCCCATTTGCATCAAAAAATAAATTTTTGTTGGACAAAGGGGTGCCTCAGGGCTTTTGCCTGAGCCCCACCCTTTTTAATATGTATGTGGCCCCCTTGGCCAAGATAGCCCAATCCTTCGGCTTCGAGATAGTCTCGTACGCCGATGATACGCAGCTACTATTCCCCATAGGGAAAAACATCATGGATGAGAAATTACGCTTCTCGGGTGGTATGCTAGCGATTGCAAACTGGATGAATGAGCGGTGCCTACAGCTTAACCCTGGAAAAACAGAGCTTATGCTCTTAGGGAAGGACGCCCAACTCTGGACACCAGAATGGTGGCCTCTCCAACTGGGAGAAGAGCCAACGCCATCCCCCTCAGTGAAAAGCCTGGGAATCCAGCTGGATGTTATGCTTAACATGAAAGATAATGTAAAAAACATCGCAGGGACCTGCTAACATAACCTGCGTCTACTACGTAGAATTATTCCCTATCTTCCATTAGAACACTGTAGAACTGTAGTGCAGGCTATGGTAGTGAGCAGGCTTGATTACGGCAACTCCTTGTTGGCTGAAATAGGCGTAACCACACTGGCAAAACTGCAGGTAATACAAAATACCGCCGCCAGAATGGTTCTGAATGCGCCTTCTGGATCCCCTTCCCTCCCTCTGCTCAGACATCTACACTGGCTTCCAGTCCAAAAGAGATCTATCTTCAAGGTATGCTGCCTCTACTTTAAAGCACTCAGAGGCAAGGGGCCAGCTTATCTTTACAATAAACTTTCCAAACAATCACATGAATGCAATTTAAGATCTAATGCCTTAGCTCTTCTGAAGATCCTGTGTATTTGGCTAACCCGTACAGGTGGTAGAGCTTTTTCATACATAGCCCCCAGATACTGGAACTCACTACCGGTGGCCCTGCGAAAATACAGCACCTATTTGCTTTTTCGGAAACAACTAAAAACATTCTTATTTTAAACTGGTCATGTCTTAACGGTCTTCCCTGTTTTGTGTCTCTGGATTCTCATAGGTAAAGTGCTCAGATGCCCCTGGGTGAGTCATGCGCTATATAAGAATCCATAACATAACATAACATAACATAACATAACATAACATAACATAACATTACCCGGAATGCCCAGCAAACCTCAACTGAGGAGAGACTGCAGCTCTGATCATCCTAAACCTTTCGGCAGTCTTCCATACGATCTCCCAACATACACTCAATAAAAGGCTGCACAAAATAGGTATTCAAGGAGCCACTCTCACATGGATCGCCTCTCTCCTCACATGAAAAACGCAAAATGTGTGCCTTTCCCCCTTCATCGACGAACCAAAAGAAATCATCTGTGGAATACCCCAAGGATCCTTGCTCAGCCCCCCTCTCTTCAACACGTATTTGACACCTTTAGCCAGCATTGCCCAAACTAATGGACTTAAAATCGTATCCTATGCCAGCGACACACCCTCTTCCTCTATGGAGAAACCACCAACACGAACACTAACTACCACAACTGCATGGCAGATATCACCAACTGGATGTAGGCCAACTGCCTGAAGCTCAAAATGGACTAGACACAGGTATTGATTATTGGAAACAAAAGCTCCCCATGTGATGCATCCTGGTAGACCTCAGAACTAAGACCCACTTTCTATTTCCACTGACCACACTAGGAACCTAGGCATCATTCTGGACAACAAGCTAATTCTGTGGAGTCTGCAGATATACAAGTCACATTGCTCACTCTGAAATTTAGTGCCGGTAGAGCGAGCCCATGGGGTGCACAAGAGCATGCGGCCATTCTAGTTGATTTTGCTGCTGCTCAAGTAGAAAATCTACTTGGGCAGCACCAAATCTACTCGAGAAGCAGCTTTGTGACCGCGACCACCACGTTTGAAAACCTCTCTAGGGGATGCCACATCTTGCTCACATTCCAGGAGCCTAGGTGAAAATTTTCCGCCACGTGGAGATTGATCGAATTTGGTAAGAATTCTGTGTCACAAGAGTAACACGGACTGGCCCAAATTCTGCCAATACTGCGGGCAGAATGAAACATTCCACATACCACTGGTTATTATTATTGTGCCTAATAAAAAGTGACTTGCAGTCCACATTACTTCCACTAGTAGTTTTTCTGCATGCTCCCTTCTCTGGAACTCAGCACTGTCTTAGCACAGGAACCTTCACTGGTGACTGACCTCAAATCTGGAGAGTTCGTTAAATCTCTTGTCATTCAAAAATTCAACTGATTTGGGTACACTAACTCACACCTCCTTGCATGAGAGGGCTCCTTTTCCACTCTTACAAAGAGACCAACAAACGACCAGGCTTCCTTTCATGGCTAATTTGGTCGGCTAAACAATACAGGCTAACTTTTTTGCCGCTGTTGGAGGAATTTGGTGTGCGTGTGCATTCATTTGACAAATGTGTGCTTGTATCAAAAATTAAGGGTAATAAATTCCACCAATGTAAGGGGTCTCTCTGAAAATCATGTCTGTTTCTGATCCTCCTTTCGTTTACTGCCTATTTAGATGCACAACGTGTAGTATCTGTTGTCACTCAAAATGATGTATAGTTCATTTGTTTCTGTGAATTTATGTGAAATTCTGTTTGTTGTGATTACACAATCAACCCCAGTGGGTATTAAACAAAGTCATTTATTGGTATTCCAATGCTCATATTAAATGCAGTGTGAGACCACGTGGCACCACGGGATAAATAGTTGAACCCAAGAACAAAGTACACACACGCAAAGAGACAAATACTTCAACCCAACTAGTAACAAGAACCAGAAATTGGAAAAAGTTCTGTTTCCTTATGTAACCTTTAGTCCCGATAGGTGAGCGTTGTATAAGATCAAACATAATGAGCATTCCTAGTTAATAAAAACAAAGGGCCCTATGGTTTTGACTATTATTTAAAAGAAAGTATCCACATCTGTGATGAAACTTTAGGTCTGCGTTTTTGTATTAAGAAGCATCAAACAAGAAAGGTAAGATTGAATAAAGTAAAGAGAAAATCAACTTCAGACTGACTAGAAGGAAGCTATTCATAGAAATGTTTGACACTTGTTTGAATTTTAATGTGCTGAAGCAGTGGCCCACGTGATTCATGTTCCAAGTAACTCACAGTAACAGCCTGAATTATTTTTCCTTTTCATCATTTCCTACCTCCTACCAAAAGCATTATTCATCAACATATAGTCAAACAAAAGAAAGCATTGACAAAGCAAATAGTTCTTAAATAGCTGCAATCAGCACTTCAATAAAGAAAGCTACAGGTAGACATCTTTGTTTTGTGAAGTAGGTAGCAGGCAGCAGTAGCCTAAACCCTGAGTCCTATAGGCAGACTTTGTGGAGAAGTGTGGCTCACTGGTTAGAGGAGGCAGACCTGGAAGCAGAGGTCAGCCTGGGACCAGGGTTCAATTCCCGGCTCGGCGGGGTCTTGAGTCCTAAAATGTCCATGGACTCGACAATTCTCGCTCCGGTGCCTACTCGATTCACGGGTTCACACTCTGCGACTCTGGGCAATAGCTTGCTTAATCTCCACAATGGCCCCTCGCGGCGGGATGCCTGGCTTTCACCTTGCGGATACCCTGCCGGGGTTATCTCACAGGGGAATACCAGGACGGGTTCCCTAAGCAAGCGCTTAGAAACCGCTTGGTGATTTGCGCTATATAAATTCCTGTACATTTACATTTGACTTTGCCCCAAGTTATGTTAATTTGTGAACAATAAAGCTCCAACTCTAGCATGGTATCATGCCAACAAAGTAAAACATATGAAAGCTCAAGAGAGAGTGACTAACACAATGGGACTGATCCAGAAAGTAGGGACTGGGACTGATTGTGTAAAGTAGTACTACTGAAGCATGGCTGTAGTACTTCAAACTGTAATTCCGAAACCTACAAGCCAGAGACTTCTACCTCTGCTTCTGATATCTTTTCTGTGAGATCGTCGCCGCCATGTCTGCAAAGATCAATGCACACACAAATATAGATTTTGGTATTAAATGTGGGAGGGAAAAGGAGGAGTCCTTGGAAAACAGGGAATACTTACTTCTTAGGGCCCGATTCCGATCTCGCTTGTAAAGCCCTCCGTACGACGCGGATCAGTAGGGCTTTGCGAACGAATTGTGCACTTGGAGCCCGAGCGAGAGAGTATGATGCATTCACATGCTTACAGACTCGGTTCGCTCGGACTCCCATTGAACTGGAAGCATAGACAGGCTCCATTAACAAAAAGGGGAGGGTGGGGAAAAGCGTACACCCTGTGGTGGGCACCCCATGGTGCCCGCCACACTGTGCATGCGTGGGAAGGCAGAACCCATGGACCCCCACGGGTCTTAATCGTAGGGCTCCAGATGATGGGGGGGGGCTGCTATGGGCCACAAAAGAACGATTCTGGCAGCTTTTTTGACCCGGACATACGGAATCATGAAGGTTGTCCGAATCGTGCATTGTACTTGCTCACTCGGAAACAGAGTCCATTGAGCTGTACAAAGCGTCTGAGTATGAGTCATACGGACGGGATTGTGTTGGAAGACGATTCGGTTGACACATACACAACTTTGCATCGTACTTGGTCGTTTAGACCTGTGTACAAGTCCGTTGGAAAAAAGGGCTACGAATCAGATCCGTAAAAGCCAAATCCGATTCCTGGGCCTTCTGAGCAAGATCGGAATCCACCCCTAAATTAGAGGGGCTTAGGAAAATTGAATGAGGGGTTTGGGATGGCTTGCTTATTCAAAACACACCCACAAACGAGTAGGAAAATTGCAAGTCACAAAATACACTTCTAAAGTTACTACAGCCCTAAAGGTGTCAAAACTGGTGTACAGGTACTCCAGTCCATACTTGGATTAACCCTACACATGGCCAACCACTGGTACTGCAACACACACCATAGAAATCAGTTGAGTCAGTGTATTGAAATAACTCATCATAAGAACAGCCGCTGCCCGTGCAGGTAAGAGTGATGGGGCGGTGGGGCCGGGTGGGATTTCGATGGACAATGACGAGGGAAAATTCATTTTCTATTTCATTTTTGCTCATTGTCGTCCATCGATAACTTCCACCACCCGGCCCCACCGCACTTCTCTGCATGGGCTACGGCTGCATAGGAACCAATGTTACATTAATTATACTTGCTCAGCATTTAAAAAAAGAAAACTTTTACAAATTATTGACATATATAACTTTCAATCAAGTTTTTTAAAATATTCAATAGAAACACAAATATTGCTGAGAGTACTTTCTAATTGTTCAAAAATTAACATTGCGTATATATTATATTCAATTAATGTTAGTATTTAACACATTTAATTTGAGACTCTAATGTGCTATACATTTGTATTATACTATTTCTAAATTAATAATAAATATTTCAGACTAATTTACTTGTATATTATAGCTTAAAATAATTTGATTTGTTTTTTAAATAATAAACTTCAAGACATTTTCCTATACATCCCCTTGAGAGATCTCCATGGCAGAGGTCCCCACTCTGGTGGTAGACATGTTCACTAACGAGGGAGAAGGTAGAATATGATAATCACAAAATGGAAAACATGTCTATTTGAGTTTAGAGGTCCTCAATGTCCTTTTCATGGGAAAAACCATTTCATGTCATACACAGGACCTGAACAATACAAAACGATTGCAAGGTGTGGCCTCACACACCACCCTGGGTGGCATGCTTCATCATTGACCACCCTGCACCAGTCAGAGCCTCTATATTGGTGGGTGGATCCTCTTAATTATCAGAGGGTATTTTTTACAGGGAAGTGAGTATCCAGAAAGGAAAGAGATAATATCTCAATGGTCTACCACAGGTATTTCCTCTTTTAATGGTGGAATGGCAGTTAGATTATTTAAAACAAATGGGATGCACAAGAGATGTTATTGCTCCTGCATCCTAAAACTTCAACATGTTTCAGCCCTCTACTTGCCCTTCATCTGGATGTCCTGGGCTTTTGTCAGGACTGGGATCCTTAAGTCTCCCTAAATTGAATCCCTGAATACATTCCTATGTAACCAGAATGCATTAATTCATTACCAGTTTTTTGTTTGTGCTCGAAAAGGAAATGCGGAACCTGCATTGTTCATGAGGTCCTGAGACATATAAACACACATAATTATTAAAACTGAAACATAACTTACTGACAAAGACATAAAAGACATACAAGAAAAGGAGAAGAGCTGCCTCTTTTTACATGCTGATTCTTTTGATAGATAACTACAATGAACCCTCTGACAAATTATTTATGCTGAACCAATAATGTTCATTAACTCTTAAAGTAAGTACCCCAATTAACTCTTTAGGAGTTGGCAAACCAAATCTAAGGATCACCTCCTTCAAAGCATGCGGGTTATTGACCCCATTATCAACAGTATCTGTCTTGATCTACGCTCCTAATTATAAAGCAAGGCAGATTTACCCTACATGCAGATGGTAAAGCTCATAGAAGCACAACAGGAGAAGAAGTGACTGAAACAGTAACAGAAGGACAGTGTTCTACCAATATATTGACCTTAAAATGTCGACCTATAACTATGTCAACTGCAAGATGTCGACTTGGACAATATCATCAAGGTAAGAAGAAGTTTAATTGTCAATCTGTACACCAATGTTTATACATACTTTGATGATACTGTTCAAGTTGATATTTTGCAGTCGATATTATTTAAGGGCAGTATTTTTGTGGTTAGTAGTTTGACATGCAACACATCAGGACAAGCTCTTGTTGCTGATTTTTACACTTGTATCATTGATATGATAGATTTCTGCTACAAAGGGTAATGATAATATCAGGAGTAGCACCCAAAGCCTATGAACTCTGCAGGAGTAGTTAACCCTGCAGCAACAGCAGCAATAAACACTCCAACAGTATCTGTGCTTACAGCAACAGCAGCAATAAAACCTGTTAGTTAACTACTCACATGGAAAATGTGTCTGGTCTATGTCATCACTACCTGTGACTCAACAATAGCAACCTAGTGAATGCTGTCAATCTGGCCTGCCCTTTGTCTTCCACTTGTGTTGCTATGCCTGGTGGCTCCAAGCAGTGCAATGACATGACATTCTGCCCTTATAATTCCCTAAGCTACTGGAATATTAGTGTGGACATGCAAAGCTGCAGTAAGTGTGGCAGATCCACTGTTGCATGTGGATGTTGTGGGAGCACACCGAGGCTCTACGGGCACTCTGTATACATGTCCTTAACATGCTGCAGTCAGCTTTGCTGCACTACCAGGCTAGTCTTGGATGGGATTTGGGCCATTTGCATTACAGCCCTGTACAAAGGAGGTAGGATCAGTTTACACCACTTCAGGTGTCGAAGCAGTGATATGATGGTCCACCCCCACCATTTTCATGTTTAATCAGTTTAATACACAGAGACAAACACTGGGACATATTAGCAAGGCGGACGATATGAAATTATCACCGCTTTTGTGGCCGTTTTCGGCCGAGAAGCAGTGATAATTTCATCGCCCTATTAGCAAGCTGTCGCTAACAGCAGTTAGCAACAGTTTATAGGCGATAGCGAGCGGTTTGGGCCCACTTTGCATGTCAGCGATATTTATCGCTAATGACATACAATGTGGGCGTACCCAACCTGTTAGCGACTGAAAGCAGTCGCTAACATCGCTATCGCCTATTATCAACGCAGGCATAGCGATAAAAAAATTCGCGCTGAATGCGAATATCACTGAAAACTAATGCCTGCTCAGACCCCTTCTTAACCTGTATATCCAATGGGAGTTGGATATTCAGGTTAAGACCCTATTAGCGTTAATGCCTGAATATCGCTGGATTTCCTGCGATATTCACGCATTAAGCTGCTATCCCCGGTATTTTATCGCATTTGAGATAAACATTGCTAATAGCACGTTAACTCTGCAATAAAATCCGGTGATGCACGGCGATAGAAAAAATGACGCTAAGCTAATTTAGCGATAAATATCGCTAGTTGTTGATAATATACCCCACATTTTGTACATTTTGCTTTTCACCACATCTTTAATTTGTAAACGTATATTAAAAACTTTCAATGGGTTTCAGAAAAAAAAAACATGCAAACTAAACCCTTTTATTGACTCATCCGGCCATTTTACTTTTAGGATTGGCTCTAAGGTGACTGCTAGAGGGCCGAGCCAGATGAGGCTGCGTGGCTCAACTTTACTAAAGGTAGTGTTTATTTTCTTACTAACATTCTCAGCTGATCAAAATATATACCTCCTCTCCACTTCTTCTGTTATTTCCGATAGTATATTCACTCCTGTTGACGTGTCTATGTTTTATGATTTGATGTTAATGCCTTTAGGGTTCAATGGCCACTAGTGGGCACTCTTCCGATGAGCAGTAACATTAGATAACATGGATAGTGTATATTGCATGGCAGCATGGCCAATGCTCTTCAAAATCGTGAATTTGATGGAATTTAAATGAAACAGTAATAACGAATTTAAGAACCATTGAATCGTCGTCATTCATAAATGTTGGATCGCAAATATTTGTTGTAACTCGAGTGATATGCTTAGGTGAACAATGCTTTTGCATCGATTTGTAAACATAATGACACTTTCAAAGGAAGCTGTTAACTTATCAAAGATGTTGATTTTAAAGTCACAAAGTATATCTGCTTAAAATATGTGGTTTATTAAAAACATAGTCGACAGATGAGAACGATGTAAACTAATATTGGTGAATTCACTGCTCTCATGCAGTGTTTCCGGTCGCTTTCTGAAAACATGCTAAATGTTTCTCCCCAAACATAGTCTGGTAACCGGGCACTGTACTAAATCTATAACAGAGCTGTATTAAATCAACAGCAGAACAGAAACAGCTGAATGCATTTTACACTTCCTGCAGACTTTTGCTGGCCATTATACCCATTTGAGCATGCTTGTCTTACAAAAGCAAAGGGTTTCTTTTTTCTCAGCCTAACTCGTGCAAGGTTCTGTGATTTGTTAGTTGAAATCATTGCCTTTTCAAACACCCCATGTCCAAGTTGCGAGAAAGGTATTTCTATCAGGAGCGGTTAAATAATATTGTTTTTCTCAGCCTCCTGACAGATATGATTTATATGCTGTACCCGGAGCGAGCCTGATCTCAGCATCGGTATGAGGCCTAAAGGTTGGGCCGATGCCAGCAGGGCTACTGTACAGTCGGGGAATAATCCCTTTTTTGAGTGCTCACATGGTCGGCTGGCTCCACCAGTTTGTCTGCTAAGCGCCTTGCTCCCTATCGGCGAGCTGGAGCAATTAGTGAGCCAAGGTGCAGATGAACATGATTCCAAAGAAGAAATTACACATTACAAAGAGGTGTAGCAAAAAGCTGTTCAAAGCATAATTTGAAATGTGAAACAAAACTGCTAGCTGTACGAGTCCTGCGGCAAAATGTATGAATGGATTGCATTTATTTAAAATATTCCAGATTTGTTATAGTACAATCAAACTGAAAAGGAAAAAAAACGGCATGGGGTAGCTATACATGATTAAGCCGGTGCAGTGGCACCGAGCCCTACTGGCCTGTGAGACCCCTGAACTATAATTATTTCAGGATCTCACTGCACAAATAGCAGCTAGAGGTCACATGTTCCTTTCTTCCACAAGACCCATTGCACCTTTGCTACTGGAAAAGGGACTCTTTAGGCAGCACTGTGGACACGTAAATAATTTTCTCTCTGGAACAGATTAGAATAGTAGTTGACCAGAGGGTGCCCTACGTGACAAGGCTTTTGAATGGAAAGAGTCGAAGGTGGAGAAGATTAACATAAATGTAAATTACTCTGGGCCAGATTTACTATTGAATTCCGTTACCCTTGCGTTACGCAAAGCAGATGATGTAGCGGAAATGTCATTTTATTTGTTGTGTATTATAATCATTGAGGACAGAAAATGTCCACGTGGTATGAGGGAAGATACACAAAAACAGAAAAGTTTCTCCTTTTTAAGAAGACCCTTTACTTACCCTTTACCCTTTGCAAGTTGGCCTAACGGCTAGGGCGCTCGACCTCGGACCTGGGGATCTGGGTTCGAGTCTCGGTAACGACGCCAAATCCTCCTGTGATTCTGGGCAAATCACTTAATCTCCCCGTGCCTAAAATGAATGTGTGTCCTCATGTAATGTAACTGGTGCTATGTAAAGCAAGCGCTCTGATATCCTACTCGGCTAGGGTCTAGTTCACGCTATATAAAACTCTGCAAAACCCCCCCCAAAAAAACCTAGTCGGTGACATGCTTCATCATTGGGGTGCCACCTGAATAGCCGAATGCTATTCGGGTGTGCTTCAACACCTGATTACAGTGGTGCAGGTTTTGATCGCAACAGTGGTGCAGGTTAGTGAAAACAAGTGAATTAAAAATTGTCCAAATTTAACCAACTAAAATACTTTAATATGATGCAACAGAACAATACTAAAAAGCAGTGTAAGATACTGTGTTTGGTAAAATTGACCTCTGGAATCTTTATGATAGCAAAGTGTGATAGTGGTCTACATGTTTCAACCTCTCGGCGATATTACCAGGTTTTCTTCAAGACCTAGCTATGTGACTCAGGCGTTATACACGTGCTAAGGTGTACCCAACCCTTGGTCACTTGTGAAACCACACAGAGTACTCACAGTATGGCTACCTCTCATCAATTGCTGAAAGGAAAAACCTGAAAGAGAAATAAATAATCGCAAGTAATTCAAATCAATTGCAAGTGTCTTGACCTTCCGATAATAATAATGTACCTTCCGTATGGCTCATAGTTTGAGTCATAATCATAAATGTGGTGCGTACAGTGACTCTGGCATTCCATTCATGACGTATCTTACAACAGTGAGAAAATAAGTGAACGGTAATTGCCAGTTATACATCTACTCGGGTTTTGTAGTCAACCCATTTCAGTAAATCCACCCCACTGCGTTATTAGCAGGGCTCGAATTGCAGTACCTCGCGGGTGGACGGCGTCCACCCACTTATTTTATTGGGTGGACGCCGCCCCCCCTGCCAAACAGCTGGACTTCACTCTTTGGCCTCTCTGGGACTAGGAGCTCGGAGCTCACAGCACGCGGCTCACGCGCTGACTTCTCAGATGGAATCGCATCTAAGGGGTGAGAGAGGGGAGGCAATGAGTCCGATGGTGTAAGCCACCTTTCGTGACGTCACTTCCTGTTGTGACGTCACTTCCGGTGACAGCGTCCCCCCACTTCTTTTTTTAGGACTTGTGCCCTGGTTATTAGCAATGGTTGTCTTAGTGCTCGATTCGAGGAATGACCATTTTGTGGGAAGGAAAAGTTATATTAAAAAAGCATGCATGCTTGTTAGTGCATTTACAGGACTGCAAAATGGGACGGAGGAAAGTTAGGGCTTACCAGAGACTTGATTCAGTCATGACCTCATCGAAGCCGGGGTTAGGGCGCTGGCTCTAGTCACACTCTGGGGAGAAAAACGAGATGTGAGGAGCCGGCGTGAGTTCGGCAACTACCTTGTTGGTACATGGTGTACGTACTCCATCAAACAATGCCGCCCACTTGTCCTCCTAATTTCAGAACCCTCTGCAGCAACCCGAGGAACACTGAGTGTGCACATTCTCAGCGTTATAAATAAGACCGGTTGCCGCGTACTTCCGGGTGTGTCACGTGTATTGTGACCACATGGTCACGTCTACGTGACTACGTTACTACGGGGCGTGTCTGGGCGTTGGAATCAGAATTAAAGTGAAAATATTAGACCAAATGTCTGTGTGGTGAGTCAAAAGATATGACAAGGTGTAGTGTAGTTCCTATATTCCCAATAGGCTCTGCGCATTGGAATAATATAAACAGCAGTGTAGACGTAGGACTGGGGTCGACTAGGTCTCTACTGACTATATTAGACTTAATTAGTTTTGCCAGCTAGCTCAGAGGTCACTAGAAACTTTCTCGAATGAACAAGGAGGAGTTTAACTTCCCTGGATAGACAAGTAGGGATTAGCTTCTGACAACCATAAAACATGACAACTTTGCTCCCTCAGAATAAGAGTGAATCTCTAGAGTCGTGTGAAAACAATAGACAGCTATTTCACTCAGTCAATCATGCATACTTAGTTTCACCAGAGTACAGAGAAATAGAGAGACGGGCGTTTTCAATAAAAGGTGTTATTTATTGAACAGTCTTCTTTCTCATGCAAGAGAAATAAATTGCCACAATTGCAATACTTATAGTAAAGTAAAGTGCGTACAGTAAAAGGAGTATTATAAAATAATACTGTAAAAGCATTGAAATGGTTTCTTAGCCATATGATACTTTCAAATAGATAAAATATATACATACATAAAAACATTGACTAACGTACTCAACTGGTGCTTCTAAATACGCCTACCCCGGTGTACCTGACCTAAGCCTAATACGTAGGAAGGAGTAAGTAAGTAGCAGTTTAAGTTAAGTTGGTTTTGCCAAAAATCGGAATCAAGAATTCTCTTTAAGGGTTAAGTCAGCTCCATACCTGGGTAATAGAATGCAGGAGGTCTGGTATCTCTCTCTCAGGACTCTATATCGCAGCAACCCACAAGGGTGGCTGGAAACACCGGAGCTGGATTTTCTCGGCTGGAGAAAAAGACAGCGTCTTTCTCAGTGCGTCAAAAGGGAGGGCGGCTTCCGTGGGATCTCGCATCAGCTGGGCTCTTGGGCAAGTAGATAGCCGCTCTGCTCCAAACCACCGTGTGTTTGCTTAAGGCAACGTTGGTATATTTATACTTGAAAGGTGCCGGGTTTGACGTAAGGTTGGACATAAGACGTCAATAAAAGATGTCACTAAGAACTGGCCGTTCTTTCAGTGCTCGCAGGAGTTCTAGGACAAATCAAAACAGAAGCATGCGGAATTCCCAGGTTGCTGGAGGTTTGGTTTGTTTAAAGAACACGTTGTACTTTCTAGGAGTCTGGGGAAGTAGCCTTGCTTAATTTGGACTGCATGGGCTACGACTAAATATGGATATGATTCTCATGCCTATTATTTATTATAGCCATACAAGGGCATAAATTGGGAATATCGAATTAGGGTCCTAGATAGAAATACAACACCCACTCCACGATCTAATGTCCATCATTACAAAAAATAAGCAATAGTAAACATATACCGATGCATGTGTGTTTTCCAACCAAGGCCAAAATAAATAAACCTGCATTTGAAATGGTATATGGTAAATACACGAAAATGAGTATTAGTACTGTACGCTTTTCAAGCAGTGGTATCATTCAGTTAAAGTGCATATATATATCAGCTGAATGAATTGCGAAAATTACACGTGAAATGGCTCTGAATACAGAAAAGAAGGTCGAGACCATTCCATCACATATTAATACAAATGCTGTACATGTGCTAGAGGCTGAGGTAAAATATTGTCTCTAGAGTTCCTAAAATAGAAGCTCTGTTCTCTAAGAATAGTTCTACTTTAAGCAGAGTACTTTGTGTCAAAAAGGGTAAATATTTTGGAAGTGAAACAAAATTAATTTCGCTTTCAGGGGAAAAATAGTTCCAAATGTTTTCAGTAGCTTTTGTTTATCAAAGCTGAAGGCCGAATTCAGAGTTCAGGGAACGCTGTGTGCTTGTTGTTTAAAACGTTATTCCCGTTGTTCAGGGGAGAACATCATATCAGACAGACTCGCAAAAAATTGGTCTACAACATCAGATGAAAGTTCGACCAAGTTTGAAAATGCCGAAACAGTGCATGTGTGAGAATGATTGCTATCATCGATGTAAGGATCAGCAATGCTCACAGAAGGTTGTACCTGTGTGATGCTGCTCTCATCTCGTACTCCACTGCCACATACTCGTAGTGGTGAAGTCTCAACGAATGCCGTCATCAGAATGGGTAGCCGCTTGGGACAACACGATGCATGAGCCGTTACAGGACCTAGCAAGGTATCTGTATCCATTGGTACTGCTGATGGTAGTGTAAGACAGACTTCCAACACGCATTCTTCTCCGCATAGCATACATCGAAGCACAGGTAAGATGCAATTTTGCCAGATTGGTCTGAATGAAAGAAACCAGGTCATATTCAGATCTCTTAGCCGGGCTAATCCGAGGACTTTAGTGATGCGGTCCCGATAGCGTATAGCTAGGATCGTTTCTTCCATCGTTGCTGGAGTCTTGTCTGCGGTTTGGCTTGCCATATCGAAGCAGAAGGATAAAAAATAAAATTCCTGCTACGAGTCCCAAAAGTAGAGGTAGGCCGCCAAAGACAGAATGGACAAAATTAGGAAAGATGCCCAGAACTATTTTAAAGGGTGTTAAAAGTCCCGAAAAAATTGTCTTAAATACAAGTGCGTTGCCACTGGTATCTGACATGTTTAAGATTTGGCTTAACATTTCTACGAAATGCACGGGGCAATTTGTTGATAATAGGGAATGTATCTCTGCCGTTATCCTTGCAACTTGCAGATCATACGTTTCTTTGGACGAGGTCAAAGGCACAGTTGTCTGTAAAAGAATAGACTTCATTCTGCTTAAAGTATCAATTCGAAAAGAAGAGATATTCAAATAAGGCCATATTGCCGCTTCTATGTCTGGAGTGCTGTTTGGATACAATACTTGCATACAGCAAATGACCATGGAACTAACGCTCACGAGATAGGCTTTTCCTGGCACCATGCCACAACAGCTGTGGTCATTTATTAGAACATAGCTGCCGTTGGAAAGCTGTCTAAAGAATGGCTCTATCTGTGTTGCAGGAGTGCAGTGCAGGTGACATGAAAGGTTATTCGAAGACCCTTCGCAGGCCCCATGCAAGTTAATACCTTGACACAGAAGTGTACCGCTTAGTGATTTTTTACAATTGTTACCACTAAGAAATACCTCCTTTTTCCTTTCACTATAACATTTGTGTGTATAAGGTAATTTCCATGTTGACTTGATGTACCCTTTACCCAACCTTTCATACTGGCCCGCTGGTATATACTCTTGGCAATATTTAAACTGGAAAGTTGTTATCGGAATTGTAATTATTCCGTGTATTATCCATTCAATCACCGGTCTTTCTGACATTGTCAATGGTAATCTCTCAAGTTTTTCAATGCTCAGAATCGTATAGTCTGCTCCTTTTTGTGCCAAACTGATTTTTTTATCAGTAAGGTTAAAGATAGAGAATAATGACGTTCTGTTGATTAAACACCATGGCACGTAGCCTGAACACAGATTTTGCAACGTCCAGCCAAGCTGTACAATAGAACGCTATTGGGACTGACCAGGTTGTAACATTAGTAAGTCCTGCTCTATTATATCAATAGCAGATGATACAATACTGTCCAGTGAATATATTCTGGAGGACAGAGTCGTTAACCCATTGTCCACAACAGAAAGTGATTTTTCCAAATTAATACAATCAATTTCTTGTATTTTTTCTGCTGTTTCAATTTGTGTTACTTTCCAAGCCTCGTTGTATGCAGCGTATACACCGGCCGCTATGAAACGTTTTTGACGCTGTTTGTGTGGTCCCAGAATGAAATCACGCAAGTCAGCACCATCTTTAAGTAAAGTCAAGTGTTGCTTTATTTCTGCCAGTGTGGAATTTTGTAGCCATTCGAGGCATAGTTTCCTTACACTGTATGTTGTAACTATCCCTGGATGTTGTCTCTGGGAGTATCTTGGGTCTGGCCTGGTCATTTTGAACCCCTGTGTTTTGTTCAGGAATCTATCTTGACAGTTATTTGTGTCTGTGGGCCAGATCAACCATTTTTTCCAATCAGGATGTGTTCTGTTTTGGTATAAAATATGGGATACGTCTATCTCGACATCTGTAGTGCTATTACTATCAGGTATGGGCTTCGGAATAGACGGTTTGTTTAAGTCTTTTATCTTAGCTAGGCCAAGACAAGTAGTCTGTTGAATGGTGTCATTCAAGAATATTAATTGTTCTGGGATCATGCAGGCTCTAAATAAAGCTTCTAAACATTGGACCTGCCATTCTTTTGTACCCAGATGGTTTTTGTTTCAATGTTGCTTTTCCAGAATCCAAAGCCAAATGTAGTCATATTTTCATAAAATGTTTCAGAATAAATCAATTTAGTATTTGTCAAAATTGTTTTCATTCCTGTCTTATTTAACATTTTTAAATAAAACATTTCTGCATCACTTGTGTTAAACCCTGAGAAGTATGGAATTTCTCATAAAATGTTTTCGAGCTGCTTTTAGGCGGTGTTGCACAATGTTCCCATTGGTTATAATTAAAAACATTTCTAGATTGAGCAGATTTATGCAAATAGTGATGAGCAAAATGATTATAGCAATACAATTCCTCATAATTTGATGAACCCTGTAAATAATCATGTTCTGTACATTTTGCTGACATTACTAAATCTGACATCATATTATTAATATTTTCAAAGTCCCAATCATCAGAAAAAGTACTTGGTGTTACAAAGTCACTTAAGGAAACCTTGAACTGGTGTGGATATTTCAATAGCTCAATCGGGCCAAAAATGTCATAATCTGTTTTGTCCCACGCTACCCCACCGGGTATTGGATTTGCTGTGATGTTCACCAATGACAGTTCTCTTTTCTCGATGTGAGTTGACTTGTGAGGTTTCAGGACCAGGTTGATGTTCTGACTAGCTGTGTCCATTGTACTGTATTTTCCTTCAATGAATTGTCCCAAACAGAGAACCATGATGAGCCAAAGCAGGAGGAAAAGTACACCTAACACAATCCAAAATTCAATCCATGGAGAAATCAGATACGTTTCTTTTAGTTGATGAAAGAGTTCAGTTACTTTGTCTTTGAAAGTTTTTGTTGCTGGCGTTTCTTCAGGCTCGCTTGGATCTTCAGAAAAGTCATCGAAATTGATGAAGTAGCCAGATGCAGTTCAATTTTTGGAATTGTTTCCGAATTTTCATTTGCTTTTGGATTTTTCTTTGTTTCATCAGCATAGTCCGAGGCTTCATGGTTGTAGACTGGTGTTTCTTGACGAACTGTTGCAATTTGGGTTTCAAGAGGCACAAGTTCCATTGCTTTGTTGCGTAGTCCTTTTTTATTCACTGCAGGTTTATCAAATGTGATTAGTCTCTCAGTTTGAACCTCTTGGATTGTAGCAAATTTTGGTACTCTGCTATTTCTTGGGAGTCCACTGGGCCTACTACTTATTATTGGCCACATGATTGTGGTTTTACCAGGTCGATGGATACAACTCGGTTCTCCTTTTTACCAGCAAGGGGCGGTAGTACAACTTATCTTGTTCCGCTGACAGCTAAGACAGGTACTACTTTTCTGAAAGAAGGCCCGAATTCCTTCTTCACTGCGATCTTCTCTCTGACCAGATCCCCAATCTTTGGAATGCAGACAGGCCTTGCTGGGACAGGTGGTTTTTCTTCAGTGGCTGTTGGCTGCTGTTTTAACTTTATGTTGCTCAGGTCTTTTCTTGTTTCATTTAAGTCCTGTAAAATAGCCAAACGATCTTTGATATCAAAGCATTTTTCTTCTACCACTGAAGTCTGACTATCTAAGTCCTGAATATGCATTCTAGTCCCGAACAATAGTTCGTTCGGACTGAAACCTTTTAGAGAATTTCTTGGCAGATTATTAAGACTACGTTGGACACTTGTTAAATGTTGGACCCACCCATCACCTGAACCTAATACCCTCGCCGTTATAGATTGCTTTATGTCCCGTTTTTTTCTTTCCACTACCGCATTTCCCTCAGGATGGAATGGACAAGAGTACCACAATGCAATGCCCATGCTGGCCATGGCCTCCTTGTAAGCCCTAGAGCTAAATGCAGGACCCTGGTCAGAATGTAGCATGCCAATTGTGTATGTGCCGATAAAGACTCGCAAATCTTTGTATAACAGTTCTGGCGTCAGCCGAGTGCTGGTGTCTACATTTTAAGTGAATCTAGTCTTAAATATTATGGGGACGCATTTCTCCTGCTGGATTTCTGCATATAGATAGCCTGATGCTTTCTAATAAAGGTATCCTGGCACTAGTCTGGTCCGGTTCATGACTGCGATCTCTGTTGCAGTTTGGACAGCTCATTGCAAATCTGTAATGTTGCAGGCTCATCCCCGGCCACCAGTATTTTGATTGTAATTCTTTCAGTGATTCCTTGATCTCTTGGTGCCTAAGACCTTCACCCATGTGTGCGTCTGCTATTAATAAGGCTCTCCTGTTCGTGTTTGGAATTACTCTATCCCCCACTCCAGGGATTTGCGCAAAAGGAACGGAGTTTGCATCAATTATGTATGTATTACTGAGTGGATAGTTCACAGGTAATGCTGCATAGTCGCCTTTTAAAGACGCTTTTACTGCCAGCATCGTTTCCCCGTCTATGTATTTTTCTGAACGCTTTTCTGTGGCTACTGAAGCCGGTTGAGCTGCTTCCGCTGTGACTCTGAGAGCCAATGATTCCCTGCAACGTGAACGCCATCACGTTGATGACTCAGTGTATGTATCACGTGAGTCTGTTGTAGTTCTTTCTGCAAAAGAACTACTTGTTCCCAAAGCTTTTTATGCTTTATTGTGGCACCTGCGTCATCTTTGTAATCGTTTTGAACCCAGTTCTGCAAGTCATTATTGTAAGATCTGACGCAGAAATGCGAATCACACACTATTAGTGTCGGGAATTCATGATCGACATTTTCAAGCACCATCTTTAGAGATCTAATTTCAGCTCGCTGAGTTGAGCAGTTTCTGAGTGATTCGGTTTTGGTGATTATTGGTCTGAATTTACCAAAGCGCCAGCGACCTTTAACAATCGCGCACGCTGCGTTGTAGGATTTTTTCTCTACATCGTAATGTTGTGCAAATCTGTCCATTTAGATTACACATGTGCACTGTTCGAGAGCCAGAATTTCGATTGGCAGAGGATATTCTTCATATTCTAGATTTTCTAGTTTTTTCATTTTCGGGTCAAAATAGTATTTCACGTCTTCTGCAGCAAGAGAATTTTCCCATTGTATCCATTTTGGATCTAATGCCACAGCAGTCAAATTGCGTGGGCTTGTTAATGTCTCAAGGGCTGATTCTGCTGTTAAAACAGTTATTCTTCTGCCTTGGGCTTGGGCTCTTTCTTTTGCTACAGCAGTTCGAACCGCTATTAGAATCTTTTCAGTAGAACTGAATTTCATTCCAGCTTGTGTGTACAACTGTGATTTGTAAACTATTGGTACCGTTTCTCCCTCATTAGAAGTTAGGTACGTGAATCCACATCTTCCTTGGATGACTCGGATTACAAGGTTGCGTATGTTTTCGCCAGTTTGTAATTTTGTTTTAGCTAACATGTCTGTTTGCAATGATCTTAAAATTTCTGTGTGTTTCTGAGTCCAATTGGTTGGTTTGAAATCAGGTTTTATTAATTCATAGAGAAGTTTAACCCTCTCTGCATAATTTAGAATGTACGTTCTTCCGAAATTCAGGAAACCTCGTATTGATTGTAAATTCTTCAGCGTTTTTGGTGCTTGGAGTACAGCGCATTTCTCTAAGAAGTTGTCTGCTAGGCTTTTGCCTTCACTTGATAATTCATATCCTAAAAACAGGACAGTTAGATGGGCAATTCGTGACTTTTTAAAGTTGAATTTGTAACCCTCAGCTGCAAACCCAAGTATTATGGTGTCTACTCTTTTCAAGTGAGTCTCCAGGTCATTATCTGTGAGATAGATGTCATCGACATAAGATAATGCCTCATCATCATATATTTGTAGTAACTCTGTTACTCTTGCTGAGAATAATCCTGGTCTATACTTGAATCCCTGTGGGAGTTGACAGAAGTTTTTTTGTGACCCCATTATTGAGAAAGCGGTCAAATACCTGCTTTCAGGTGCAATGTTCTGACAAAAGAATCCATTAGAGATGTCTAATGTTGTTTTATACTTTTTGCGCACAATGTTATTCATTAGTGCTGCACTGTGTTACTAACAGAAGCGGTCGCTCCTGAAGCTGCTCCCCGCTCGGCCTGCCACCTGGACTGCTGTGTGATACCTCGCCTCGCTCCCACACTTAATACTGACTGCTCGTTTATCGCAAGTACACAGTAGCGCTAGCCTGATAGTCTGCTAGTTTGCTAATCTGTTCAACAATTTATATCATAGCGCTTTAATTGCAATAGTACGCTTTACTTGTATTTAGAATTTCGCTGCGCTGCCTGTGATAATTGACTGCTGCCTGATATTGATTGCTAAAAAAAGGTTATCTGGGAGCTACCCTTTCTATCAGGAAAAGGATTGGGTCAACAATATCAAAAAATCAGAGTTCCTTCTCCTGGGTTCACTATCAATCAGATCACTAATTGGTCATAGGGTCTTACCTAGAAGTGCAAGGAGGTTGTAGTGTTACATTAGTTACCAAATTTACACTTGAATGCAAATGGTGCCCACAGGTATCAGCAAAGACATGAAACAGTAGTATTTTGTATAAAAATATTGATCAATCATTTATTAAAAAGGCAAAGTAAAAACAAATTAGAATAAGTAACAACATATACAGGATTTCAAATGTTTCCAAACAAGCTCAGGAAGGTGGAGGACGCCGTGCAGTTCAGCTATCCTTTAAAGAGTGGACCGCTAATGTGCTAAAAAAGCCCCACAAAGATGAAGCTATAAGGAGAAAGAAATAAACTTAAGCTATTTTCATTTTAACCATACAGAGTAAATGGTTGATGAAATTACCAGAAGGTAGCTCCCAGAGGCGTCCTCCATTACTCTCAAAAGACCAAGAGTAAAGCGGACCGGACTGAAGCGTGTCCCCAATCTCTTCTAAAACAAGTGACGCTCAACCAAAGGCACTTGCACAAGAGAAAAGAGACAAGGAAATACAGTGAGCACACGAAGAAACGTGTTCAATTTGAATTACAAGAAATATCACCAGGATAATTGTACCTGGAGTAGAATAACTGAATCGTGAACGAGTCCTTGAAGAAGGTGCAAAATAAAGAGGCACCGAAACGCTGCGTCGACACTTTTTCGTTCCCATGTCCAATTTATTTTTAACCAAAATCATTGTATAAATGACAGTATAATGTTTTAATAGCAATCTTTTAAATATGATGGATGTTTTTTGCGTTTGCAAAATCCTATGATGAAATTTGAAATCCTGTATATGTTGTTACTTATTCTAATTTGTTTTTACTTTGCCTTTTTAATAAATGATTGATCAATATTTTTATACAAAATACTACTGTTTCATGTCTTTGCTGATACCTGTGGGCACCATTTGCATTCAAGTGTAAATTTGGTAACTAATGTAACACTACAACCTCCTTGCACTTCTAGGTAAGACCCTATGACCAATTAGTGATCTGATTGATAGTGAACCCAGGAGAAGGAACTCTGATTTTTTGATATGATATTGATTGCTGCCACTGCCATTTGCTTCGCGTTTCACGCTGCTTGTGCCCCAATGCTATAGCGCTTTTGGCTCGCTGCCATTTTCTTGTTGTTATTGGGCCTCACCCACCGGATCTACGCCCCGCTCCCACCTCCCAGCTGACCCTCCCTCGCCCCTCTCCCTCCACTTTCCACATATGACAGATGCTTCTGCGCGCAGCGGTATCGCGCAGCGGTCGCGCCGAAGGTGCGCCAAAGGTAAGCCCGTCTACGCCCGTCCGCGCCTGGACCGCGCCCAGCGCCGGTCCCCCTGGTCCCCGTAACACCCACCCCTCGCGCATTACATACGATGCCACCACCCTCTCTGCACTCAACCCCGGCAGACTCCAAAACTGCTACCAAGCCGCCCCTGGACACACCCATGGTCCCTTCGCCTGCCACTCCTGCAAGTTTGACTGCACCAAGACCCACACCAACCCCACTAACGCCAAACAAAGCCCCAACACTAACCACCTGAAGTGCATCCTACTCAACACCCGCTCGGTTTACAGCCACGCCATTGCTCTCTGGAACTTACTTGACACTACATTGCCGGACGTCGCCTTTCTCACAGAAACCTGGATGAACGCCTCATCAGCGCCTAACATCGCAACAGCCTTCCCTGACGGATACAAGATTATACGTAAGGACCGCAGCAACCAAACAGGAGGAGGCATCGCCATCGTCCATAAGAACACCATCCGCATCACGACCTGCTCCGACGACGCCCTCGCAAACGCCGAACACTTCATTTCCAGATCCACACCGACCCCAAGACAACTCTCAGAGGCACCCTCATCTACAGGCCACCAGGACCCCGCACACAATTCTGCGAAGATATCACTGACTTCATCAGCCCACACGCCCTCCCCTCCGAGAACAACATCCTACTAGGAGACCTTAACTTCCACTTGGAAAAGACCAACGACAGCAACACCACCACCCTTTTGGACAACCTCGCCAATCTCGGACTTAAACAACTTGTTGACACCCCCACGCATTGTGCCGGACACACACTCGACCCAATCTTCACCTCCAGCAAATACATCTCCTTCTCTCACACCTCAGCGCTACACTGGACAGACCACAGCTGCGTCCACTTCAACTACAAGAAAACCACAACCCACAACAACCTAAAACCAATCCCCCGCAGAAAATGGAACAAAATTACCACGGACCAGCTCTTCACATCGCTTCTCCATAACACCCCCTCAATATCATCGGACCCAAACATCTCAGCCACCCACCTCACACAATGGATCACTCACAGCGCTGACGAACTAGCACCCTTGAAAAAACACCAAATCAAACAAGGAAGCAAGAAAGCCCCTTGGTTCAACGATGAACTCAAGCAATCCAAGAAGTCCTGCCGCACACTCGAGAAATCCTGGAGAAAAACCCCAACCACTGAAAACCTAACCACGTTCAAGAACGCCATCCGCAAACACCACCAACTGATCCGCTCCACCAAAAAAGCAGCTTTCAAGTTCCGACTTGACAACAACTCCCATAACAACAAAGAATTATTCAACATCGTCAAAGAATTCACCAACCCCACAGCCGGCACCAACGACATCACTCCCTCCCAAGACCTCTGTGACTCTCTAGCCTCTTTCTTTCACAACAAAATCGCAGACATACACAACAGCTTCGAAAACAAGCCCGGAGATCAGCCCACCCCACTCACACCCGAAGATAAACTCCCCCCCAACATCCTTTGCGCCTGGACCCCAGTCACCACTGAAGACACCATCCGCTTGATGAACTCCATCCATTCTGGATCACCTACCGACCCATGTCCCCACCACATTTTCAATAAAGCCGACTCCATTATCGCACCCCATCTCCGAGACGTCATCAACTGCTCCCTCAACTCCGCTACCTTCCCGGAAAGCTGGAAACATGCTGAACTCTGCGCCCTCCTGAAAAAACCCACAGCAGACCCCGCTGACCTTAAGAACTACCGCCCCATCTCACTCCTTCCTTTCCCCGCCAAAGTCATGGAGAAAGCCATCAACAATCAACTTGCCGCCTTCCTCGAATCCAACAAATCCCTCGACCCATCACAATCCGGTTTCCAAGCCAAACACAGCACCGAAACCGCACTCATCGCAGCAACCAATGACATTCGAACACTACTGGACAACAGAGAAACAGCTGCCCTCATCCTACTTGACCTCTCCGCAGCCTTCACAGCACCCTTATACAACGCCTCAGCAATGTTGGAATTCAAGGAAAAGCACTGGACTGGATCACCTCGTTCCTCGCAGGAAGAACTCAAAGAGTCCGCCTACCCCCCTTCAGATCAGAAGCCACTGAAGTCATCTGCGGCGTACCTCAAGGTTCCTCACTCAGCCCCACCCTCTTCAACGTTTACATGAGCCCCCTCGCTTCCATCGCACGACAACACAACCTCAACATCATCTCCTACGCAGACGATACCCAACTGATCCTCTCCCTCACCAAAGACCCAAACACCGCCAAAACCAACCTACACGAAGGAATGAAGGAAGTAGCCGAATGGATGAAGAACAGCCACCTTAAACTGAACTCGGACAAAACTGAAGTCCTCATCCTAGGATCGTCACCCTCCGCTTGGGATGACTCATGGTGGCCACCGGCCCTGGGAAACGCACCCACCCCCACAGACCACGCACGTAACCTGGGCTTCATCCTGGACTCCTCCCTCTCGATGACCAGACAAGTCAACGCCGTCTCTTCATCATGTTTCAACATCCTACGTATGCTTAAAAAAAATCTTCCGTTGGATCCCCACCGAAACAAGAAAGACGGTCACTCACGCTCTGGTCACAAGCCGTCTGGACTATGGTAACACCCTGTACGCCGGAACAACAGCAAAGCTACAGAAAAAACTCCAACGCATCCAAAACGCGTCAGCTAGAGTCATTCTAGACGTCCCCCGCCAAGCTCACATTTCCGGTCACCTGAAAGAACTCCCCAGGCTCCCCGTCAACAAGAGAATAACGTTCCGTCTCCTCACCCACGCACACAAGGCACTCTACAACCTTGGACCCGAATGCCTTAACACGCGCCTGTCCTTTTACACCCCCACTCGCCAACTTCGATCGACCAATCAAGCCCTCGCCGTAATCCCACGTATCCATAGATCCACCATGGGTGGAAGATCCTTTTCCTACTTAGCGGCCAAAACCTGGAACTCTCTCCCTGCCTACCTCCGCCTCACCCAGAACCACCTCTCATTCAGAAAACAAGTAAAAACCTGGATATTCGATGAGTGAGCACCCTCCTTCCCCCAAGCACCTTGAGACCCTCTGGGTGAGTAGTGCGCTATATAAATGCAGAACTTGAACTTGAACTTGTGTGAGTTTTGTACTGCAAATGTTTTGCAACAGGAGTTAAGGTGTCTGTAGTCCAAAACTAGACGATATGAATCGTTTGGCTTGGAGACAGGAACCAAAGGATTGTTCATTTGTGAGGTGCATGTTTCAATCACCCCCTGGTATTCAAGTTGATCTAAAATCTCCCTGACTTGCTTTTTAGCTTCTTGTTTAACTGGGTACTGCCTTTGTGCAGTGGGTTGACTTTTTAACTGGCTTTTGTGAGGAGGAGAATCCTCATCCCATCCTACATGATTTTTATATAATGCAGGAGCTTGGGCTACTGCCCATTTTCTTGCAAGTGTATATTTTTTATGGATTGGAATATGATTTGAGAAGGCAGGCATAATAATTTCTTCGCCATGAGGTCACTCCCTGACAAACTCTGGTGGCCAGTCTTTCTCAGCTAACAGGATGTCATAGCCATTCGAAAGGTTATCCCAAAAGAGACCCCTTACTTTCCTAGTCTTGTCCCCCTCTATACGCAATGTTATTTCGTATATTTTATGAGGTTTGCTAACTCTGGTATCTGCAGTTTCCACTTGAATGTATTCATTCATGTCCACTGTCTCCAGAAGATTCATCAGGATCTTGCGAGCTATGGTCACTTCTGTTGCGCTGTCTAGTATTGTCTGGGCCCACTCTCCGTTTTTCAGTTGTGTCCTCAGAATCCACGGCATGTTTTATTATTTTAATACTGGCTACCTTCTTTCTTGGAAATTGTAATTTTTTACTTTGATGAGCAGGTTCCTTGTCTTTGGACTTGACGTGCTCTTCCCTGTGCTTTGACCGTCCTCTTCTTTCCGATTTCTGCGAGGAAGTCTGAAAAGATCGAGAGGGACGTGTATCAATATCTTGATGTCTATCAGGTTTTTTTTTAATTATCCCTATTTCTAAGGTTGTATCTTTTCTCAGAGGGCTCCCTCTGGGGAGACTTGTTTCCTCGGTCTGGAGATCTTTCTCTCCGTTGAGGGGACCTACCTCTGGACTGGAATCGTTTTTCTTTGGGAGTGGATTGTTTATTACCATCCCAACTCTTTTTCGGAGTATTTAGATTATTTTTAATAAATGTTTTTTCAGGATTTCAGTTAGTTGGGGTTTTACTGGTTTCCCACCCAAACTATCTCTACCTAGTTCTTCATAGGATTTTTCTATGATTCTGGTAAGTTCAAATGGTTGTTCTGCTATATCTGTTTCTTTCAATTTCTGGAGGTAAGTTATATCCTCCATTGCCAATTGAACTAACTCTATATATGTCTTTGTTAATTCTTTTATTTTAACTAAGAGTTCTTCGCTTGACATTTTATCAATGTCTGGATGTGGTGTGTAGCTGGCTAGAACCGGCCACGTTGCTCCTGGTCTACCAAGTGGGCCTAGCCTGGTGATGTGATTTTGATGTTTTAGGGCACCTTTAAACCAGAGCAGGTGCTCTTGGTAATTTAGTGGGATTTCAACATCCTCGAAAGGAGTGTATTCATCCGGAGGTTCCTCTATTTTGTAATAGTGGAATTTGTGTGTTACAGCGTTTGCTGCTGGAACGTTTATCCATGAATAGAATAACTCTGTCTGCCGATATTCATGGGCCTCTACCACGAAATGACTGTACCACCTTGTGATGTCAGTCCATTTTCTATAAGTTTAATAGTTATAGTTCTTCTTATATTTGCCGGGATGATAATTGCACCCGGTTCATTTTCAATAATCCCTGTAACATCGAAACCCCGTTGATTCGCATCTACTGCAGCTTCAACGGTTTCGTTGCTGTCGCCATTAGTTGACATTGTTTTAATGAAAGTTTGCAGAGCAGGTTTCCAAGGAAACAAAGATTAGGTGCACAATATTTTGGAACACTGTATCCTTCAACGTTGACTAAACCAAAAACTATACATAGGAATCTCTTCCTACTAAGTTCCGGCGGATTTTAACCTTTTACCCACTCCATACGTCTATTGGAGTTTTTACGGGAAAAGGGTCTGTGTGAAAAAGCACGACTGAGTTACTCTAACGTCTTGCGTTAGATTGATCACCTTACCAAACGTTGGGCGCCATGTAGTGTAGATCCTATATTCCCATTAGGCTCTGCGCATTGGAATAATATAAACAGCAGTGTAGACGTAGGACTGAGGTCCACTAGATCTCTACTGACTATATTAGACTTAATTAGTTAGGTCACTAGAAACTTCCTCGAATAAACAAGGAGTAGTTTAACTTCCCTGGAGAGACAAGAAGGGATTAGCTTCTGACAAACATAAAACATGACAACTTTGCTCCCTCAGAATAAGAGTGTATCTCTAGAGTCGTGTGAAAACAATAGACAGCTATTTCACTCAGTCAATCGTGCGTACTTAGTTTCACCAGAGTGCAGAGAAATAGAGAGACAGGCGTTTTCAATAAAAGGTGTTATTTATTGAACAGTCTTCTTTCTCATGCAAGAGAAATGAATTGCCACAATTGCAATACTTATAGTAAAGTAAAGTGCGTACAGTAAAAGGAGTATTATAAAATAATACTGTAAAAGCATTGGTATGGTTTCTTAGCCATATGATACTTTAAAATAGATAAAATATATACATACATAAAAACATTGACTAACGTACTCAACTGGTGCTTCTAAATACGCCTACCCCGGTGTACCTGACCTAAGCCTCATACGTGGGAAGGAGTAAGTAAGTAGCAGTTTAAGTTGAGTTGGTTTTGCCAAGAATCTGAATCAAGAATTCTCTTTAAGGGTTTAGTCAGCTCCGTTCCTGGTTAATAGAATGCAGGAGGTCTGGTATCTCTCTCTCAGGACTCGATATCCCAGCAACCCGCAAGGGTGGCTGGAAACACCGGAGCTGGATTTTCTCGGCTGGAGAAAAAGACAGCGTCTTTCTCAGTGCGTCAAAAGGGAGGGGCGGCTTCCGTGGGCTCTCGCATCAGCTGGGCTCTCGGGCAAGTAGATAGCCGCTCTGCTCCAAACCACCGTGCGTTTGCTTAAGGCAACGTTGGTATATTTATACCTGAAAGGTGCCGGGTTTGACGTAAGGTTGGACATAAGATGTCAATAAAAGATGTCACTAAGAACTGGCCGTTCTTTCAGTGCTCGCAGGAGTTCTAGGACAAATCAAAACAGAAGCATGGGGAATTCCCAGGTTGCTGGAGGTTTGGTTTGTTTAAAGAATGCTTTGTACTTTCTAGGAGTCTGGGGAAGTAGCCTTGCTTAATTTGGACTGCATGGGCTACGACTAAATATGGATATGATTCTTATGCCTTTATAAGGATATTATTTATTATAGCCATACAAGGGCATAAATTGGGAATATCGAATTAGGATCCTAGATAGAAATACAACAAAGGGGCATTTAGAAGTAGATATTACTACAAGGTATGGAGACTATCAGCATGCGTGCTAAGTAAAGCGTGCACCAGGATTCGTGTGCAAGGCTGTTAATGCCTCACCATGTTCGTATCCATCCTAAGATCTCGTTCGAGATCAGGGTGTGTACAGTGAGTGAGTGAGTTCCGCAGTGATCGCAGGTGATGGAATAGTAATTACACATGCAGAAAGAAAGGGGGGTGTGGGGCTGGTTCTACATTCAGCAAGCAAAGACAGACAAACCAGAAGTATTTGTCTAAAGTGAACCAGAGATTAGCAGTATGGTGTTGTATGTTTGAAAGACATAGAATGACATTAGTATTCAGAAAATGTGTGGGGTTGGTTCTCCATTCGGCAAGCAAAGACAGACAAACAAGAGGTATTTGTCTAAAGTGAACCAGTGATTAGCAGTATGGTGTTGTGTGTCTGAAAGACATAGAATGACATTAGTATTGAGAAAAAATAGTCCCACCACAGGGCCATAGGTACGTGTCATGTACCAGTGGATATCCTGAGCAGGTAGTGGGTAGCGTGGTGGTAAATATTAAAATAACGCTAAGTTAATTCACTTAATCATTATGTGATTTAACGGACCCTGAACCGGTGAAAATGAGGTTCTGGTAGTCATTGGAATGGGCTGGAAGTTATCTGGGAAGTACAGAGTTCCCCAGGATATTCTCATTTAACCTGTTCTTGTGTGTGGACGTTTTGTATATCCAACGCTGTTTTTTTTCAAACAGGCGTTGTTGGATCTTGTCTCCAGTTTTAATTTGCTCAATTATTGTCCACCTCACATCATTCATTGTGTGGTTCACATGAAGTAAGTGCTCTGTTAGTCTTGTTGTTACTTTTTTACACCTTATTGTGCTGCGGTGTTCACAAATCCTCAGTTTTATTTTTCTGCTTCTCATGCCTACATATTGGAGGCCACAAGGGCATGTTATCATATAAACCACGTTGGTGCTATTGTAATTTGTGTGTGCACGTTCAGTCCACACTTTCCCAGGTTCGAGTGTAAGTGTTTTTGTTGTGCTGGTGAGGTGGCACACTCTGCAGTTCCTGCACGTGTAATGGCCCACGATGTTAGGTAGGCCCCATGCGTTAAGAACAGTTGGTGAATTCTCCTGAACTTTTTCCTTTGGGCATGTGCTCACTAGAGAATCCTTCAGACTTCTTTCTTTTTTAGAAGAAAATAGAGTTTTTTCCCAGTGCAGGTTCCCTATCTTGAGGATGCCCCAGTGCTTATTGATGGAACGTGTCACTTGGTTAGAGGCCGTGCTGTAGGTAGTGACACACGTGATTGGTTTTTCCTCCTCTTTGGTTTTCTTGTCTTCTAACAGGGCCTCTCTCGGTTGGTTCCGGGCTCTTTTCTGGCATTTGTTTAGTATTCTTTCCAGGTACCCTCTGTCTGTTAGTTTCCTAGTGAGGTCCACTGCCTGGGAGCGGGAGTCTGTGATTTTACTGCAATTGCGGCGCAACCTAAGGTATTGGCCATTGGGCAAATTCTCCCTTGATGGCCTCGGATGGAAGCTTTGGAATCTGAGAAGGTTGTTCTTTTCAGTAGGTTTGTGGTGGGTCTTGGTTTCTAGGCGTCCATTCTATTTTATGATTACAACATCGAGGAACACCATATTGTTGTGGTCCCTTGTGTGGGTAAATGCAAAAAACAGAAGAGGGACCCTGTAAGCCTAAACTAAATAAAGGCAAGGGGAACAACCCACCAGGGAGGATAAGTATTACAAAAACATGAAAAGGGGCATCCCCAGTAGATAAGAAACACACATATAAAATTAACCAATAACACCCACAGAACAGCTGTTTTTACTTCAGAAAAATGTATTTTTATATAATCATTTTTGATAGGATTCTCAAAATAATAAACACAGGAAAATTCATTTTGATCAACTTCTTATACATGGAAATTCATTAAGTTGTACAACAAGAGAAGAACATCAGCCCAAAAACTAATAAGACAATAAAAGCATGACACACAGTTCAGTCATTCTATCAATCAACCACAAACTCACTATCACACAAAACATACATTCATACTCAATTGGAACATCATTTATTCATACTGCTGAGGAAAAGCGCTGACGCGCGTTTCGGAAAACATAATTATTTAGAAAAATCCTTCATCAGGGCGCATATCATCAATCCATTAATCTTCACAGTCTTTTGAGATCCAATTTTGTAATATAAAATCAGTATATTAGCTGGTTCAAAGTCTCAATTAGGGCTGATGACGCATATCTGTGGGTGAGAAGGGAAAATACAGAAGATAAAAATATACACTATGGACAACAGTTCCAGGTCACAATAATGTGCAAGGCAGTGTTTCAGACATACATGCTGAGGCACATTAACTAACATCATTCATGCTAAGTCAAAAGGTTGTCTCAATGAGTATCTTAAGGTCCCTAAGTGGTGAAAAAAATAAATAAAAAGTTTTAGGGAAAACTCTCATCAAAAAGAAAGAAGAAAGTGGTATACACACCTCAGAATAGGGTGTTGTTAGGCATTCTTCGAGTTTTTAACAAGGATACATATCCGAAAAACGTTCAACGAAACACGGGTATTGCGGGAGTGATGGGAGGCAGGCCGCAATATTCCACATTTCTATAGAAGAAAACACACAAAGGAATTCCTTTAAATAAGCCCTACATGGGAGCTACAATAAATTCAGGGGATAGCAAAGAGGGGTGGGACTCCTTGGAATTGCTAACAACCATCCGGAATTAGGAGTCTAAAAAATATATCAAGGAACTGCAGTACTTCAATATGGCGGCACACTGTTTACCTGTTAATCGTGTTGAGCAAGGCTGAAAGTTGCGATTCAGTGTGCAGTGTTGTCCCGGTTTTCATCTAATAGAAGTGTGTACGGAGTAGGGGAATTCCAAAGGTTTCCTCCTTAAATGAAAAGAGGGCACAGCATAATAGAAGTATCCCCATTTTCATGCTGGTAACTTAATAAGGCTGTGTGGGAAATGCGAGGCCATTTGCACGAGTGAGCTAGGTACACAGCGATAAATCCACTCTTAGAGGACGTGATACAAATTGTTTAAAGTCGGAAAGATAATCCGACCCTATTTTTAAACAAACCAAGTGTGCCCCAAATAGCTGTCAGCACTAGTAGTAAGACGTAGGGTTAAAGATGTTCAGATATCGAGAAACGATAAACAAAATACAAGAAGAAAAGTTTTGCCCTGGTACCTGGTAAAATATCAAGATACGTGTGTGGTTGTTTTAAAATAAACACTTCTATCCAAGATATCTCTGCTGCCCAGAGGCGTGATGTCCTACAAGGCAAAAAAAGAGAAAGAGAGAGTGGCTAAGGATGGGAGCATACCCGTATCGAGTGGAAATGAATAAAGGGAGAGCACGGGATGAAGAATAGAGAAGCCAATTACCTGTTCCACCAAAAAGTGCATAAATCCGATCTATCATGTGGCAAGCACCCTCCGCATACGTCCGGAAACAGGATAGCAATTGAAAACGGAGAAACTATTCCCCCATAAATACCATTCGGCTGGAATCTAATGTGGGACACCTGAAGTTAATGTTGTGTCGAATGACTAGAACGCTGACCGAAAGCAAGCGGAAACGGAAAAATGGCGGCCGTACAGATCAATCGTCGCTGCTCAAGTGAAAAACAAAAAGAGAGATGCCTCATGAAAAAAATTAAATTAACAAGATAAAAGAGAAGGAAGGAACCGGAATATTCAATCTACAATTTTAGAACAATAATTCTGTACTCATAACTAGATACCGGTAGGTAATGGAAAAAGAAAACAGACTAGGGGGGAAAAATGGCAGAGAGGGAGGTCTCTGGGATGGTCAGATAATCGCATTTTCCCACGGTAAATTTTCATTCAAGCCTGTAACAGCCGTGTTTAGGGTGAAAATCCAAAACACTTCCCTTTTACCTCTTAAAGCATCTACATTTCCTTGTGGAAGACAGTGAATATGCTCCAAGATGAGCCATTTAAGATCCTCCAAGGAGTGTTTCATGTATTTCCAATGGGCTGCCAGTGGCGCCCCTGCACGTAATTTTCTGATGGATGATTTGTGTTCAGAAAACGTGTTCTGAACTCTCTCCCTGTCTCGCCAACATATCATTTGGAACAAGGGCAAAGGAGAAGATAGATGACATTGCTAGTTCGACAATTTGTCATTTCTTTGAATTGGAATCTTCTTTTTCCCTACAAGAGTACGGGGGTAGTCATGTCTTGGTCGCAAGCGTGGCAGCCCCCACATCTATGGCTTCCAGTGATCGGATTAGTGCCGGTGATGCTTCTTTGGCTCAAACCTGGTGTCTCAGGGAGAGTAGCCCTGACCAGGGCATTCCTCAAATTTCTATTTCGTCTAAAGGCTAAAATAGGTTTGTTAAGTTGTTCAGCTGTCTTATCTGTATTCAGGATGTGCCATTGGGAGTTGATGATGGATCTAAGTTTGTTATTGAAATTTGAGTGTGTAGTAACAACTACTAATTGATGTTCCTCCTTCTTATCTTTGGGGCTCAAGAGGGCTTCACAATTGAAGTATTTGACCCTCTTATAGGAATCCCTTATCAATCTGTGAGGGTAACCCCTTTCCAGGAGTTTATTTTTGAGTTGAGAGGCATGAATTTCAAAATTGTTGATATCCGTACAATTACGGCGAAGCCTTAGAAACTGACCGAATGGTATACTATTCCTCTGACTCCGAGGGTGAAAGCTATCGTAGTGGAGGAGAGTATTGCGGGCAGTCGGTTTAGTATAGAGGGAGACTTCAATCTGCTGATTGTTAGTTGGAATCCATACATCCAGAAATTCAATTCTGGTGGAGCTGGTATTGGCACTGAATTTTAAATGTGGATCACAAAGATTGATCCACATGATAAATTCATTAAGCTGTTCCTGTGGGCCCTTCCAAAAGAAGAAGATATCATCGATGAAGCGATTGTAGTTGGTTACATTTTCGAAGAAAGGAGCAATCTCGTTAAAGATGAATCTTTCTTCGAAGGCTCCCATGTATGCAGTTGCCACATTTGGGGCACAAGCCGCACCCATACTAATGCCGAGCACTTGTTGATAAATCACTTTGACGAACTCAAAGTAATTTTCTTTGAGAACAATTGCCAGACATTCCAAAATGAAAAGTTTCTCTGACGGACAATCTGAACCGTCCAACATCTGCTTGACTGCCTCTAAGGCACCCTCCTGAGGGATGTTTGTATACAACGCCTCGATATCCATCGAGACCAGTATGTCAGTGTCAATATTAAAGTCAAGACCCTCAATCTTGGTGATGAGATGTCCAGTGTCTCGTATATAGGCGGGGAGGCGTCAGATGATAGGCAGGAGGCAAGCATCCACAAATTTGGACAGGGGTTCTGTAAGTGACCCAATGGTGGGCACTATGGGTCGATATGGGGGAGTATGTTGATTTTTATGCATTTTCGGTACCCCATACAGGACCGGGATTTTGAAGAAAGTTTTATTAAAAAAGTCAAATTCTTGGTCACAAATAGAGCCTCATTGCAGCGCAGCAAGTGTAACGTTAAGGATCTCAATTTTGATTCTTCCAGATGGATAAAACGCCACCCTACGATAGTGTTCAGTGTGGTTGAGCATGGAAAGGATTTGTTCCTTGTAGTTCAGACTGTCAAGAATCGCAATTCCCCCACCCTTATCGCTCGGTTTAACAGTGAGCGTGTGGTCAGAAGATAGTTTTTTGAGGGCTTGATACTCGTCGTAGTTCAAATTGTAGGATGGTATGGGGACAAATTTTGTCATGTTTT
The DNA here is from genome assembly GCF_964261635.1 of Lissotriton helveticus. Classification (NCBI taxonomy): domain Eukaryota; kingdom Metazoa; phylum Chordata; class Amphibia; order Caudata; family Salamandridae; genus Lissotriton; species Lissotriton helveticus. The sequence goes on along the minus strand of NC_136059.1, from coordinate 1,887,830,205 downwards.
GAATTTTGGCATAGACACTTTTCTGAAATATGCCCACCTCCGGACCAACCTGATCCAATGTAGGTGTAAATACAGAGGTGTGTGGGTAAACCTCAAGTTTGGATCACTGCTCTTTATCCAGGAAATTAAGTTGGTAAGAACGTTGTTCGGTCCTTGCCAAATGACAAGGACATCGTCAATGTATCTCTTCCAGAACGTGATATATGAAGAGAAAGAGTTGAGGTCATTCAGTATGAATTTCTTCTCAAAGTCGAAGACATAAAGTCAGGCCACTCTTGGGGCGAAGGTACTCCCCATCAAAGTACCCCCGATTTGGCAGGAACGGGGCTCCCTCGAATTTAAAGTGATTCTTCTTCAGGGCCAATCTGGAGCACTCAAGGATGAACTCTTTTGTTGTCCTATATGTCCAGTCGGACTCATCCAGTGTTCTTTTCAGCACTTCCAGGGTGTCGTCTTGAGGGATGCTGGTATAACGGCTTTCTATGTCAAAGCTCACTAGGACAGTTGTTTCGTCAACTGTAATATCTTTAACAAGTTAAGTAGGCTCTTGGTGTCTTGTAGGTAAGTCCCAGTGCTCTGTACCAAAGTTTTTAGAAAGAAGTCACAAAAGTGTGACAGCAGTTCCAGGAGGCACCCTATTACGGAGATGATGGGTCTCCCAGGAGGGGGATTCTTGTTTTTATGCATCTTAGGCTGAGTGTAAAAATAGGGGACCTTGCCCTCACAGTTGGTGAGATAGTCTGTCTCATGTTTAGAAATGTGTCCCCTGGATTCAGCGTGGTCGACTAGGGATCTGATTCCTTGTTTTAAATCCTGAGTTGCATTGGATGGTAGAGGAAGATAGTTCCTCGCATCGGACAGTAGTCTTATGTTGGGTAGGTTATTTTGTCCTGTACAACAACACCATCAATAAGGTGTGTGGAGTGTGTTAGATTGGGGGAATGAATTGATTGTATGATGTCTGGCGGAGTTGGTGTGAGAGTCGAGTGAATGTGGTTTCAGTCTGGACATGGAGGAGGGATTGAGATTTGAGTTTCAGGTCCCGAAGTGGCCTACGATCCAGAAAAAATGGTGTAGAAGACACAGAGATTTATTGTTATTATGTGACGCAAGAATTTAGGAATTGTGAGACTTCACTGACAGATCCACCTACGACAGGGAACTTTGGATAAATGGAATGTATAGGAATCATTTAGTGGACCTGGTTGCCATGTGTGAATGTTCTTGGATGACTGAATTCTATCGATTCTTTCTGATGACAGGCAATTACAGAGTTTAAGACAATTGTGAGAGTGAATGTGTATGGAGAAATAGAAAAGAAGGGTGAGCCACTGTAAGGAGTGAAGGTGATTTCAGAGTGTGTCACGCTGGGATAGGTCAGTTAGTGTAAGGCAGCGCTGAGGTTGGCTGGAAGTCATCAGGAAGTTGTGGTTGGAAAATATTGTTCATCATTAAAATTTGAACAACTTGCAATTAAATCATGTGATGTATTAAGGTGTTGCAGGATCTTTTCAGAGGTGATCAACGTGTTTTTACTCAAGTGGGCAGAGAAGCTCCACCTGAAGATATGCAAGCACACTATATTGTGGCAAAAGTAGGGCTCCAGACAATAATTTGACTTACATTTTTTTATTTTTTTTTATTTTAACAAAGGTTTATTGAGCATATAGGAATCATACATTTCGCGGGTAACCACAGTTCTTACAAAACAACAGCAGTATGCTCTGCCATGTTAAACCTAAACAGGAAAAAACAAAGAAACAATATGAACATTGCCAAAAATCACATCACATCGTGCCCTTCGAATATACCCACATGCAAAACCAGTATCAAAGCATTTCAATATATCCCTCTCCGGGGGGCACCCGCTTGTGCAACAGATTACCCCGCACTACCTCCAACCAGAGGAGAAGCACGCGGCAGGATTTAATGCGCTGGGTGATAACAGTCCGATTCCAGCTCAGTATGAGTCAGTAAATATTCTCTTAGAGGAGCCCATATATCCCTGGGGCGCGAGGACCGTGGCAACTCTTCAGCGTAGGTCTCCAGCTGATCCCGACAATATACCATGTCCTTGAGCCATTTACCCACTTTCGGGCACAGTCTGATATCCCACGTGAACAGGGTGCACCTCTTTGCCAGTAACAGCACCATCTGAACAAATTTCCCAACAGCCCCCTGCATCTTGGGGCCATGGCCCAATAGGCACAGTGCTGGAGTGTTGGATAAGGGCATACCCGTCATTGTCGTGATCAGTGTGAGCACCTTTTCTCAGTATTGAAAGACTCGCTGGCAGTGCCACGCTAAGTGCACAAAACCTGCATCCCCCATCCCACATCTCTTGCAGTTTGCAGTTGCCCTTAGCCCTATTCTCCACAGCCTTAGAGGAGTATGGTACGTTTGGTGCAGGAATTTGAGGTGAATGATGCGTAAGTTACTGTTAGATGATAAGCGTCCTGTTATCGAGCAGATCACCAACCACTCCTCCTCCGTGATTGGGGGGTCAACGTCAGCATTCCACCTCGCCAGGCAGGTGGTGGAGTTGTGTGGCGTATCTTTTTGAATAGTTCTATATAGTTTAGTGATCAGCTTGCCTTTAGTGGGTGCGATGATGATCAATTGTAATGCAGACAAGGTCTCGGGTTCCGCTGGGAAACTCGTGTAATGGTCCTTTATGGCGCGTCGTAATCTGTAGCATGTGAACTGGAACAACAGTGTAGGGTTGTGTGTATATAGGCTAGGTCGTCTCCAGTAATGTACCTGCCTTCCTGGTAAATGTCACTCATTAGTGTAATACCCGCTTCTCTCAGTGCTTTGACAGCCCCCTGATCCCTAGCCACTGATACTGCTGCGTGTCCCTCTATGGGCATAGCGGGCGCATATAACGGGATCTTCTGTGTTCGTCGGCCAATCGCCTGCCATGCCCCTACTGTGGTGTCTAGTGTGTTTATTTCTGCTCTGGGAGTGTGTCGGTGGGTGTGTGAAAGAATACCGCGCAGAGGGATAGGGTGTGCGTCCCCCGCATCCACCGCTACGTGAGGTAGGAAGTTGTGGGGCTTGTACCAATAGTACGCATAATGTGCCTGGCAGGATAGATAATAAACATAAAAATCCGGTGCGTTAAATCCCCCTCTGTCGTACGTTAGTGTCAGTGTCTTGCAGCTTATCCTCGCCTGTTTAGTGCCCCAAACCAGCCTCAATAATTGAGTCTGTAGTGTCTTAAAAAATTGTTGGGAAAGCGGGATCGGTATATTACAAAATAAGTATAAAAATTTGGGCCACACCACCATTTTGATGATGGAGATGCGGTCAGATAAAGACAGGGGAAGGCACAGCCATATGTCTATTTGTGCAACTAGTGCCTGATATGCAGCTCCGTAATTTTCCGTTATTACCATTTGGGGGTCTCTGTGTATCCATACTCTTAAATATTTAACAGGGTCTGCAGACCAGAGCAATGGATATTCAACTGTTGGGGGATTGGTTATTGTCGTCAGGGGGATAATGACAGACTTATCCCAGTTTATATGCAGGCCCAAAAACAAGCCAAATTTGACGTATTCGCGCAATATAGGGGACAAGTGTTGTTGTGGTTCTCTAACATATAGGACCATATCGTCCGCGTATAATGATATGCCAACTGGCCTGTTATTAAAGTTTAGAGCCGCCTCTCTATGGATCTGTCTTATTTTACAAGCCAGCGGCTCTAGTACTATGGCAAATAGGAGCGGAGAGAGGGGGCATACTTGTCGGGTGCCCCTACCCACCTCGAATTGTTCAGACGTATCTCCCCCAACCCGGACTCTCGCGGACGGCTCAGTGTATAAGATCTGTATGCATTGGAGTAAGATAGACAGAAAGCCCATTCTGCGCAGTATGTGCATCATGTACTTCCATTCTATAGAATCGAAGGCTTTTGCGGCATCCAAGAGAATGGCAACGGCGGGCAGTTCGGGGTTGAGGACGTGCAGCATGGCGAAGATAGTGGGTAAATTTAAAGAAGTAGTGCGGTCAGGAATAAATCCTGCTTGGTCAGGCAGTACAAGCAGTGGCATAAGGGGTTGTAACTTGGTGGCTAGAATTTTTGGTAGAATTTTGGCATCCAAGTTGATAAGAGATAGGGGTTGGTACGATTCACAGCGTTCAGGGGGTTTGTATTTCTTTAAAAGGGTGATGATCAGCGCTTGGCGTAGTGAAGGAGGGAGATGGCCAGACTCATGCGCCTCCGCGTACATCCCCAAAAGGTGGGGTGCTAGAATATCAGCGTGGGCCTTGTAAAATTCTGCAGTTAGCCCGTCAGGGCCGGGGGCTTTCCCGTTCGGAAGCGACTTGATGGCATCTACCACATCCTCCGTGGTGATCGGGAGGCTCAGATATTGGCGATGCCCGCCCGCCAGCCATACGCAGGCAATGTCTTGCAAGTATTCATCCATGTCAGCCTCGCCCATCCCACCCGTGGACGTATATAACGCGGCATAAAAATTGTTCCACTATGGCTGCAGGTGTGTAGTGAGATGTGCCGTTCGTGTCCACGATGTGGTCTATAGGAGGATGACAGGCCCCGGCCGTCCCCCCTCCCCGTATCGCCGAGCAGCGTGGCGCCTGGAGAGGTATTTCACCTCTGTGTCCGCAAGCGTGTTGTACTCGTCTATGTGCGCATGTATGTCAGCAAGAGTGGCTGTCGAGGGCTTGGTTTCGTATCGTGTTTCCAGTTCTCGCAGCTTTGTCTCCACGGCCTTCAGCCGTCCCCTAATGTCCCTCAGTATCCCCGCAGATGTGATTATGCATGTGCCCCGTATCGTGACATTAAAGGCCTCCCATAGTGTTTCCTGACTGTCCACGGACCCAACATTGAGCTCAAATATTGCACTATGGCCTATTTAATAGTATCGGCGTATATGGGATCAAGTAGTGCTTTCACTCTGAATCGCCAGCTAAAAGGTTTGTGTGGGTTGAGCGGGATATGTAATGACAGAAACACCGGATTGTGGTCCGATAGTCTTCTGGGGAGGTTACGCGCATCTGTGACCCAGCCATTCACTCCATCGCTTAGCAACCAATAATCTAGGCGGGACCAGCCCCTTGTCGCAGGAGTGATATGTGTCCCTGACAGTACTCCGGCATTTCTGTGTCGCCATGCATCCACCAGCCCAAACTCTAGCATGCCATCTTTCACGCACTCAGCAACTTTTACCATTCTGGCGTTCTGCGGATTAGACTTGTCAGACCGTGGGTCAAGGTACGTGTTCAGGTCCCCCCCAAGTATTATTTCCATTTCTGGCCATTCCCAAAGTGCTCTAAACATGTTTAAATACGCTGATGTGTCGTCCACTACCGGACCGTAGATATTTACTATCGTTACAAGCACATTGCCCAGTTTCCCCATCACCATCGCCCATCGGCCCTCGGAGTCTGTGTTAGTGTGGAGCACTGTGAAGGCCACCCCTTTTTTCACCAGTATAAGGACTCCCCTAGAGTATGATGATGCTAGACAATATGACGCCCAGCGTTTGGCAATCCTGTCCTCAGATGCCTCGTTTAAGTGTGTTTCCAGCAGTAGCGCGAGGTGTGTCTGGTGCCTATCAAGCTGCGCCAGTACTTGCCTGATTTTTTGCGGTGTGTTTAAGCCCCGGACATTCCAAGTTATGCAATTATAAGTGGTCCCGATCATTTGTAATGCTCTTGAAATTTGTAACGTCGTGTGGCTTTGTAACAGGGTGGTGTCCCTGATTGTGGGAACAGTTCAGTGTATGGGTCTGGATAATGAGTGACTTTGGCCTGTAATAAACAATTACTTTCCCCCCCTCCCACTTCAGCGTACCCAACTTGCTAAAGACATACCCCTCTGTAAACTCCCACAACAGTCCCAACAGTAAGAAATTCAGTTTCCATTGGGGATCACCGATAGGGGGTCATGGTGGCTACAACCTCTCCCAGGTGAACGGAGGGAGGGGTGCCACCGATTGTACATCATTTCCCACCAGCACACATATCGGGACTGAGGTCAGAAAACAACAAGAGTCAGATGCAGCATAGTTTGATCATTACCACCCCGTCCACCCGCCTGTGATATCAGTGTCGCATGCCCTCAGGTGGGCCTCACCGCTCCCCTCTTACTGTTCATTCATCCCTGTCAGATGTCTGGATGCCGGAGAGTGTTGCTTCTGATGCCGCAGCGCCCACACATGGTCCATTGCTTGTTTAGGGCTGTTGAAAACTTTTCCATTTTCCATCGTGCCAATACACAGCCGCGCCGGGTACAACATTGCATAGGGGATCTGTTCTTTCTGCAGCAACTTTTTGACGGTCTGAAATTCTTTGCGCGCTGCTTGCACGTTCGCCGTGAAATCCGGGTAGAAGGACAATGCGTTGCCCTGATAAGTTTTTGAACCTTTGAATCTGGTGATTCGGAGAACTGTGTCCCTATCTCTAAAATTCAGTAGGCGAGCGATAATTGGTCTTAGCGGTGTTCCTGGCGGCGGGCGCGCTGCAAGTGATCGATGAGCCCTTTCTTTTGCAAATAGAGGAAATAGTTCTTCTTTTCCGCAAATGTCCTGTATCATCCCTTCAACATATTCCTCTAGGAGCCCCACAATATGTCGACTCCGGCAGGCCTAAAATGCGTACGTTATTGCGGCACAACCTCGCTTCGATGTCCTCATTCTTGGCCTGTATGACTGCCAGTAGTTTGGTGATGTCGGAGGTCTTTTCTGTCACCTGTTTAAGTCCGTCCTCCGCATCAGAAATTCTTTGCTCAGCCTCGCCAAGTCGCGCCGCTTGCTTGTCAAGTTTAGCGGAGAAATGATACATCCTGCCGTTTAGCGCTTCAATCTTGCCATCTATGGCCTGTAGACTCGCCTGGATGGCCGCGAGTGATTTTTCGAGTGCCGTGGAGGGGGGTGTCGGCACATCATATTCAGAGTCCGAGGCCGTAGTGTTACCAGGCTTGGACCCCTTGCGCAGCTCGAATGTAAGTCAGGGCTGTTTTTTTACCGGCTTGCCCATTGTCTTGGAGGATGGATGCCGGCTGCTGTATGGTGTCCCCCGCCCCGCCGTCGCCATTATTCCCTGGCGGCATGAAAGTACCTGGCCCTTCGTCCGGTGTAGCTGGAGTCAGGCATGTCAGCGCGGGCGGTGTGGCGTGTGGACCGTTAATCAGCAGTCCGCACCTGGGCTGCAGTAAGTGTCTTGTCGGCCCGTGCCCGGGTCCTTGGGAAAAGGATCGCAGGGCCCCTCTGTGAATTGCAGCTATGGCGCTCTCAGTCTCCGTCCCATGAGCTGGCAGAGTTGGGCAAGGTGGCGGCATGAAGTAAAGGGGGCAGTCGCTGTGATAGGGCAGTCTCCCCGCGTGATCACGATGGCCTCCACACCGCAGGCACCAGTCTCGACACATGTCGGCACGCCAGATATCCCAATATCTCCACTCACCGCATCACTGCGTCATTAGCAGGCGTCCCTGTGGTCTCCGACAGTGCGGATTGGCGTCTAGTTTTCCGGGCACAGTAGTGACTTCAGCAGTTGGGGGTTATCAGCAGCTTTGAAGTGCCCCAATGAGCAGTACGTGTGGCTGATATGGGCAATAAAGGCAGGCCCCACAGGCGCGTCTCAGGGTGGTGTGGGCCTGTGTCAGCAGCGGGCCGAGGCGACACACAGCCTCCCCCGCAGCATCAACAGTTCCCTGCCAAGAGTCGTGGGGTCTGTTCATATAGTTTATAAGCCGCAGTCTCCAAAGGCCATGGGAGCGAGCGGCACTACCTAAACTGATCGGGTAACTTCACTCTGCCGCCCAGAGGCCTTCTTCCCGCCACAGGCGCCGGGCGCTGTCGTAGTGCCCTTCCCCCGCCGTACGTGTCCAGCCAGTGCAGCCCCAGCTCCCCGCTCACCGTAGGTGCTGGTCGCGTTGTTTTATCCCAGCGGGAGGGAGATCTGTCCGTCGCGGACTTTTGGTGGGTGGGATGTCTCCCGGTCCGCCGTCGTCCAGAGTCGAAAGTCACGGCTTAGCAGAACGGCCGTTAGTCGCGGGCCGCCATTACATCTCAAACCGCGGCGGCGGCGCGTCCTCCAGCAGCCTGATTCTCAGCTCCATACAGGCTATTCCAGATATCGGCGGGTAGCTCTCAGGCTCAGGAGTGTAGTCCTGTCCTCGGATGCCCGGCTACGCCGAGCTGATGAAGGATAACTGCAGGATATGTATCAGTGGCTTGCGGAGCTGCACTACTGTGCGGCCATTTTGCCGAGCCTCAAGCCACGCCCCAATTTGACTTCAAAATTGGCACAAAATCAATTAAAAAGAGAGGGAATTGTCATTTCCATATTTTGGTTCATTTCAGTTGGACGTGTTGCACCAGTTGAGAGGAGTGATGTTTGCGCTGCGACTGTTGCCTAGACCAACACAGTTGGAGGTGTTAGACACATGGATATGGGCAGCACTTGCAAAGAAAATGAAGATATGTCAGGGGAAGATGAGGAAAGCTTTGTTGGCATGAAAGGAAGTGCAATGGGATGCACAGCTTAAGAGATGGTGAGTGGATACTATTGAAGGAGAAAGGTTGTATCTAATGGGGAGGGAGATTTGCAGAACAGGAATAGAAGGGAAAATGGAAATGATGGGAGTGATATTGGCGACAGCTTGTTGGATGGGTTGTTATTTGAGCGTCTTCCACCTTACAATCTGCACTCAGAGGAGTGAAGGTGAGAGTTGACGAATGCAGGGACTATGGAAAGTGTGCCATGACCTCACATGGGTCCTAGTACAAGAGTTGTGGGAGGGATATTAGCATGAGTAGGTGGGACAGGAGTAGCTGCTTTTGGAGGTAGGGAATAAATCAGTTAGTGCTGCTTCATGGTTACCGGAAGCTCTTACAGTACCTGTTCAACATTGGTCGTTTTGTTCTTTGTATGAACCGAGCTCAGTGGGAAACAATAGCCATCGAAAGTCCAATCAGCTATAAGGAACTGGATTGGGAGAGTCAGTGAACATGAGTAGAAATCATCCATCTTTATTGCCTATAGAATTTAGGGCTAGATGTAGGTAATTCGTATTTACCGATTCATAAATACCGAATTTTACCGATTCGGTATTTATGAATCGGTAAATATGAAGGTAGGAGATGTAGGTAATTTCAAAAATAGAAATACCGATTCGTTAAAATTCGTTTTTTACCGATTCGGTAAATACCGAATCGGTATTTAGTGGAGTAGTGTGGCTCACTGGTTAGAGGCGGCAGGCCTGAGAGCAGAAGTCAGCCCGGGACCAGGGTTCAATTCCGGACGCGGCAGGGTCGTGGACCTTGGTCAGCGGACTCGATAATTCTCGCTTCGGTGCTTACTCTAATCAGGGGTTCCACTCGGCAACTCTGGGCATTAGCTTGCCTAATCTCCACAATGGCCCCACCAATTCCGGGGATGCCTGGCTCCACCTTGGGGACTCCCAGCAAGGGACCATCCCACAGGGAAAGCCGGGACGGGTTCCCCAGAGTTATACAGCGCCGGGACGCCCCGTTGCTGGGGCAGCTGTGCGCTTTACAAGTATACTACATTTACATTTACATTTATTTCCTATTGATTCCTATGGGCTGTGAAGCCCATAGGAATCAATGGGAAATACCGATTCGGTAATTACCAAATCGGTAAATACCGATTCCTGCAAGGGTGCAGGGGGTGTCACTTTGACACCCTCTAGCACCCCAAATACAGGCATGTGTGCCATGTGGCACACAGACATGCCCTAAGGGCATGTCTGTCTGTCACATGGCATAGGTGTGCATGCACAAATGTGCATGCACACCTGGATTCGGTATTTTAACGCCCAATTGGATTGGGTGGTAAAATACCAAATCTGTAAGGCCTTTGGGACTCAGAAGAGTCCCACCTACATCAGGAAGTTACCGAATCGGTAAAAATACAGATTCGGTATTTTACCGATTCGGTAAATTTACCGAATCGGTAAAATAGGTCCCCTACATCACAAATGCCCATTTACCGGTCGATAACGGGCAACACCGTCCGTTACCGGTCAGTAAATAGCCACCTACATCTAGCCCTAGGTACCCACTTACCAGTCACTGTGGATCCTTCAGGAATGTTTATTGCTTCCAGTACTATACAATCCATACTCTTGGTGTACACTAGTTTAGACTTGAGGATGTGGAAAACTCCAGTGAGATGATCAGTGGGTGTAGCTTCAGAAGCAAGTGCAAGTCAGAGAGTCGCTGGAAATCAACATGTTCTAAACATTGCAGACTTAGATACTTGGTTGGGAGACCTCAATAACAGCAAGAAAGTTCAGAACAGTACATCAAGTCATGGAACCATCAAGGCTGCAGTAAAGGCAAAACTATTGCATGTGCTGAGGTTGAAGGTTGAGGTAGACGATATCATCAGTGGGAACTTACCTTTGGAGAGTATTGAGACCTAGGAGCCTGATGGCCTGTTGTTTATAGCGAAGGATGTTACCCGCAAAGCGAAACATGCCCACGAGAAGTTGTAAGAACGAGCTCAGAGGTACAAAGTAGACTTGTCTCGAACAAAAATGCTACGGGGGAATCATAGACTTAATTATAGGGATCAGGATCTGGAGAAAAAGAGAGCGACAGGATTGAAAACACACATCAGAGAGTTGGTTATAGAAATACAGGCTTGGAGTATGCTAAATAAGTGGGAGAAAAGGCGGTCTTAGAAGAAGAGTGTTAGGAAAGCGACAGGGAAAACACCACCTCCAGGAGGGGGAACCCCGAGAGTTGAGGCATATTCATTATGAGAAGTGCCTAGTGGAGGGTGTGTGCATGTTTGAGTAGAGGTGGTCTACCTGCATTTACAAATGATTTTATTAGGTTGAGAGAGAAACCTGCTGAAATGGTACAAGCAAGTCGATCACTTTGTCACTTTGTCCAAATCTTGAAAGTGTTGTGGATTGACTTAACTACTCTGCTTGACAGTGTGGTTCCTAGTGATCTATGGTCTGCATGTAAAATGGCTATTGATTGTCCAGCTACTGAGCCAGAGAGAGAGAGAGATAGACCATGATTTGATCCTTCACCCATGGTTATGAAAAAGTGCGATCAGGACATCACATGGTTGCAGTGCAATATAGCCCCTCAAGACATTGTTTGGGTGAAGATAGATCGAATGACCCAGGAGCCTAACGAGTCAGTGCATGACTATTAAGAGAGGCTCTCCAATGCCTTCAAGCAGTGCAGTAGATACACTCTACCTGGGGGAAGGAAGATGGCAGATTTACTCTGCTCTTGAGGATGCTCGCCTCTGCTCCTGCCTCATGAGCTCCGGGTAAACTGCCACCCATCCTATCAACATACCATGAATGGACGAATTTACAAAGCTGCTGTTACGATGCCTGGTTGCAATATAAAATTAAGATTTGAAACCTCACAGAGATACTTACTGTTGATGTGTCGGATTGTGCAGCTGTATGGCGCGGTGAGTGCCATTCGAGAGGTGCGCTGGCTCACACAGCAGGTATTGCAGACACCGCCATTTGAGTTGGGAAGCATTAAAGTGGCCCGAAGAGGTTGGCGCCAATATTGGAGGAGCCACGAGTCGTGATAACGGCCTCTCCACGTACTGACAGGGGACGAGGCCGCGTGGAGGCACCAGCAGAGGCAGGAGCCACTGTGGGGGGCCGGGACGATAGAGGGAGTGGCGGCGGCGATATAATAGTTGAGCTGACAGGAAGAGAAGTTGTCCCTACCATCGGCTGAGATAAAAGCACTGGTTCACAACTGGGAAAGCCCATACTGAAGCTGTTGTACTCCGGGAAGGTTACTGAACTGCTCCAGTCCTGCAGCACGGATAACTCCAGTTCGGGTCTTGACATGGCTGTTCAGGAGGTCTTGGAAATGGGGATGTATCTGCAGAAGGACCTGCTCAGTTCTTTTTTTTTTTGTTTTTTTTTTGTTAAAAACCTTTATTGAGAAGTTACAGTTACAGTCAAAATCCGACCGACAACACAGTGAAGCAAAGGTACAGAGGTGGCACAGTCAAACAATGTAAATCAGGATCAAAGCCAAAGTACACCTCGTAATATCAATGCGCAACTCAGGAGAGCCGAAAGGAACAGGGTCGCAGGATCAAAAAGGTTTCGTTTTGTCTTTTTTAAAAAGGAGGAAAAACAGGATCGGATACCACATCATTAAACATTGTCAACACTAGGGTTACACTAGGTACAGGATATTTACGGCAAGACCATCATAGGCAGGGCATACATAAGAAACGTACAATCAGGATAATCAACAAACAGGTCAGACCCCGCCCAGACAAGCCCGCCCGCCATTTAATTAAGCAGTAGAGCAGGAACCCCCGTATGGAACTCGAAAAACACACAAAGACGTGCCTAGAATCCGACCCCCAAAAAGGAAAAAGGAGGGAAAAAAGGGAAAAAAAGACCAAGAGAACAACATGAAAAAAGGCCATGGAACTAAAAGGAATCAAAAACAACACCCCACCCCCACCCCCCCCCACCCTGCACCACTGCATATGGCCACGGCCCACCCCCCTAGCAGCGTGCCTGTCGCCCAGAGACTAAACCCGAAATATAGGAAGAAAGAGGCAAGAGGAAAGGGAAAGACAATATCCAACACGAAGAAAGGGAAAAGGGGAAGAAAATAATCGAAAACCCACAGAAGGGGAAAAGAAGCTAGGGGGGGGCCTCCGATAAGGCACCCGACCCTCCCCCCCGAGTCCCGCACCCCTGCAATATTACTGTAACAAACATTGAACTACAAAAACCCCATACGCAGGGACAAAATCAATTAGGTAGCCCACCCTCGCAAGCTCATCAGGCAATACGGAAAAAACTCTCAATGCCAAGGGAAAGGGAGCCAAGTGTCAATGTTGTAGATACAGTGTGCCGGCCCGAATAGAAACAGGGCACAAAGGTACACGCGGGAAAACACAAGTGAAGCAGCACAACAAGCGGACATGCCAACTCTAAAGGAGCCGAAAGTCCTGCAATGTGACAAGAAGAAGCAACGTCAGGGGCGCCGCCGCCATTTTGCGCCTTCATTCCAAGCAACGTAGATAGGAACACCAGGACGGCCATTTTGGGTTTGCAAAGTTCGACATCAGGATAAACAAATAAAGGGATAACGTGCCCAATGAGAACAGTAGACTCTCCGAACATCCAACGTAGGCTTACGAGCAGGTGTCAAATAGGCAGTCAATGAAGGGTACACCTGAGGTGATACTAGCGCAAACCTACTCCCACGTCGCCAAGAAAAATGGAGCAGGGTCCCAACACCAAACATATGCAATAAAGGTCCGAGCAATGGCCGCACGGGCAAAGTCTCGTGTTCAAAATACCTGCGACGATGTATCTCTCCGTTCTGGTGGCGGCCGGCGCCCCCAACAGTAATCCAAGTCCGGCTCTTCCCTGCCAGCGCGCGGGGAACGTCCATTCCACTCCGCAGCCTTCACCGCGTGTACGTCCAACACGTATTGTGGGCTCAACCGGGCAAATCACCACTCGTCGGGGGGACCCCAAATCCCAACGCCATCAGAGCAAGTGTCATGGCCGCCCGCCCCAAGTCCAATAAAGGGGGAAAGAGGAAGTCGGCAGTCCAACGCTCTACCCATGAATGTCAGCACCCCACTGATGTGAATGAACATTGAACGATCCCCCACGATCCGAAAGGGCGCATTGGTGGTGCCGCGCCGTAGCCAGCCCCATGCAATAAAGATGCGGAGTAGGCAGTCCATTGCAGGCTAGGCAGCACGCCATCCAAACAGCCGGCAACAAGTGGGGGTCGAGAAAGTCCATGTAGGAGAGAGGGGGGGGGAACACCACACCAGCGGGACAAGCAGCGTACGATCTGTCCTCCCGGTGCAGGGTCAGCGCTGAAGCCAAGACTGTGGGGGCGGGCTGACCTGTTCAATCGTGGGGCGGGTCCTCCTGTAGCTCTGTATCCGGCGATGTGGATCTCGCCGGCGGCGGCGCGGCCACGCCAGGGCCCGGCTGAAAGTCGCTCACAGGCCGGGCACAAAAATAGCCGTAACTCCGCATCCGAGGCACGGAAAGCGCCCGAAGGCGAACACATCCACTCGGCATCCCTTCCGACGCACGAAAGCTGCAACGTTGTGCGGGGCAGACGGGAAAACAGACGGCGGGAGAGGAGAGCCGGCGGAGCCGGGCTCTCGTGCGACCATCTTGGCCGCTGGCCCGGCTCCGCCCCCCACCTGCTCAGTTCTTAACACTTTTGGCTAGAGCCTGTCCTGAAATCAACAAGAAAGCTGGGTCAGTTATAGAAATTTTGGCTGATAACATTGAGATAGTAGAAGGAATGAAAGCTCCCCCGTCTTGTAATAAGGAGTTGCATAGTGACCCTACAGTCTGTTTGGCCTCTACTTCAGTAACAAAATCAGCAACTACTCTGGATTCGAGTAGGTTGATATTAGACCCCCTAATACGTTCAGCGGTTGTTTCTGACCTGAGCAGCTTGATAATAGAAGATCTTATAGTAACAAATAGTCAGACGAGTCAGACGGCTGAGAAACTAATAAATGAAGTTGCAGGAAAGAGAACGGGAACAGTGCTAGCAGAGGAATAGCAGATCAGCTTGAAACTCGCTTTGTAGTTCTTTGTGTACTGGGCCTACCGAAGTGACAAACGATGACCTGGTTATAGATGCAGTGTCGCCCAGCTCTGCCCCCAGTGTGGCCAGCTTAGCCCCCTGACAGAATTTGTGAAGCAGCAGGATACATTGAGTTATACTTTGAGAAGTAGTACTAATGATGCAGGAGTTTCTGGCAGCCCAAAGATTCATCTCACTGTGGTGGCAAAAGGAGCCAAAGTAAAAGGCCTCTAAGCTGAGAGGGCTGGAAAAGGATCTAAGGGCTGGGGTGGTGGAACAAAGCTTAAAGTAGTTAATGCAGTGGGGCGGCTCAAGGAGGCAGTGGCTAACACTGTAAAGGTTGGCCTGGCAGCAAATCCTTTACATAAATGGGTTGCTACAAAGGGTGAAGTTAAGGTTATTGTCTCAAGGCTGTCTAATTCTGGCAATATGGTGGCAGCGGTACCAGCAGTAGAAGTTGAAGCAGGAGCCTGTACCAGTACAGAGCAAGTGGTACTAGCAGCACCACCAGGGGCCGTAGTAATTATTCATGATGGCTCCGACGATCAGAGTGAGCTGTTTTGCGATCTGAACAATCAAACTGTTGGCCTTTCAACAACATCAATAGAAACAGCAGCACAAATAGCAGAAACTGTGCCTTCAGGTTTTTTGTTATCTCCACCCTCTGCTCCCTGTTTAATATCCTTGGCAATAGAAGTTTCTCCTAAGGGTAATTAACTGGTAGGATGTGAGGAGCCATCATTGTCTAGGATAATGCAGGCATTACTAACTCAGAGAGCGGAGGCTCAAGAGAATTATCAACAGGCCAAATTGGATAGTAAAGAGATTTAGCAAGCATTGTTGAATGTTATGTCTAAGGTTATTCAGCTCTTTTCTGAGGTCACGGATTTACAGAAGCGGGTTGCAGCTGTGGAGGAGTCTAATACGCATACAGTGAATCTTGCAAAATCACAAAAATCTCAAATTGGGCTTATGCAAGCCAAGATTGAAGACCTCGCGAACAGGCAACGGCGTCAGAATTTAAGGGTTTTTTGACTCCTGGAAGGGAGGGAAAGCACAGATACCAGGGCTTTTATCATTAGTCTTTTTCAGAAAGCCATTCCTGACTTAGGAGACTGGAATATGGACATTCAGGTCCAAAGTGCGCATAGGCTACCTTTGTTTGCAACACAGGCTAATCTAGGCCAGTCTAACTTTGCATGGCCAATTCTGGTGTTTCAAGGCAATTTTTTGTTGCGACAGGCGATATATCTGAAGGCGCGTCCATCGGCCCCTGTGAAAATTGATGCAATGTCTATATTTGTGCGCCTCTGATTTGTGCAAACAAACACTGGATAAACATTGGAATCTGTGTCAATTGATGGACCCGTTTCAAAACATGTGTTCACAAGTATTCTTGCAAGAGCCGGCTCATCTGAAGGTAATGAAGGATGGTTGATCACACTTTTTTTTTTAATGAATATGATACTGAACAAACTCTATCAGAATGGCAGTTTGCTGTCAAGAAATAACAGAATATTTGAAGGCTGCAATTCTTTTTTTCTTTTTCATCCCGGGTTAATAGTGAGGAACAATCTATGAATGTTTATGAAATATGCTTTATCATTCTTATGGTTTATTGTCTTAGCTGGTTATAGTACACACACCAGGGTAGTAACGGTTGGGATTAGGCTGTGGCTTGGGGTTTGTGGGGAGTGTGGAGGGAGCGTCTTCCTAATGCTGTCAAGTTGGGACAGCAGAGAAAGGGGAGATCCCTTTCCATAGGCACGGGGGTGGTTTCCGTGAGTGGGCGTGGGACAGGGAGTTGGTCCTCAATGGCCTATCCTACTGAGTGACAGGTGGGTAGGGGGTCAGGAAGGGAGGGGTTTAAATAGCCACAGTTTGGCTAATGTGCACTGGTCTAGCACAAGGGAAAGAGAAATGCAACTGGGGGTAACAAGTGGAGTAGCTTTACAAACATAGTTAAATGTCGGATTTTAAGTATATGTGCTGGAATGTATCTGGGCTCAACAATGCGAGGAAGCGTCGCCTTGTAATGGAGGAACTTTGGGTTTTTAAATCCCATATATTGGGACTCTCCGAAACACATTTGGCTTTTAAAGATAGAACATATCTAAAACAACTTGGATATGATGTGATTGTTAGTACTTCGCAATCAATTTCTATTCGGGGTGGCTATTCTGAAATCTAATAACTGTTGCGGACTCTGTGGGGGATTGCAGCCTCACTGTGTGCTTAAGAATGTGTCTGGATCATCACCTCAACCTTGTGGGCCAGTCCTGTTTGTTTACCAGAAAACCATGTCGTGTAGGTGTGGCCCAGTGTAGGTTCCACATGTTAAGACAACTGTCCTGTGATTCTGTTTGCTTAGATGCATTGCCCCTTGTTGCAGTATGTCATGTCACTGTCATGTCGTTACCTCAGTGCAGGTTGAGAATACTGCTACGCCAGCCTTCACAGTGAGTAGCAGTTCTGTTTTCATTCACATGATGCCATGTATGTTTAGCAGTAGACATGACAATGGTGGGATGATGCATATGCAAAATATTGTGTTGCACCAGTGGAGTGCGGTCATTCACGTGATTCTCATGTCCCGTGCAGCATTTCTGTGCGACGGTAGGGTTCATTATGTGGCTTGGATCAACATCACTTGCTGTAGAGTTATTTTCAACCTGCTTGTCATGTTTAGCATAGTGATGCAAAGTTGATAGAGCAAAAGACTGGCTACAGAGTGCCTTCTTTGCATGTAGGTCATTAGCTTCCTCATCATATGTGATTCTTACAGCTGTTGTGGGTGCTGTCAAATTTGCCAACATGGCTCTTACGGGTACACATAAACAAATACAGATATTACACTTTGCGTAATTAGCATTGCCATATATTCAATTTATGTTTTGGGTCCACCATGCTTCGTACACTGGCTGATTCCAAAGGGAGATGGGCAATGGCTCAGTTGTTGATTTATGGGCGTAAGGTTACAGTTTGTATGGTGTATGGCCCCAATACTGACGGTCCCGATGTGTTTTTATATCTATGCTCCGAACTATTGGAATGGGCCGGCAAGCTGATTGTCATGGGAGATTTGAATCGCATCTTAGATAGAAAGATGGACACTACTAACACTCTAACCTGTGTCAGAATGGGCAGGACTAGGGCCGCTATATTCAAACTTCTTCACATACACCAATTAGAGGATGCTTGGCGAAGATTAAACCCTATAGTGCCGGGTTAAACATTTGTATCGCATCCGCATAAGACAAAGTCTAGAATAGATATGATTTTTGTTAAGAATGCGACTTTAGAAAGGGCACTAATTGAGGTATGTCCTAAGATCACCTCTGATCATAATCAAGTGATGTTGACATTGCGGTTTCAGCCGGGGGTTAAAGGGCTAGGGAGGGAGTTTTCTTTTCCTAGATATCTCCTCAACAATCCAGAATATGTGAAATCTATGCAAGGAACACTGGGGGAACGTATTGAGAATAACTGGGGCACGGCGCCAACGGCAACGGTTTGGGACTGTATGAAGGCATTTGTTAGAAGGGCCATGGTGCAATATATTATAAAACAGAAATGACAGGGGGTACGTTTGATGGAACAAGAACATAAGCTCTATTTAGACCTAGAGCAAAAGCATGCTAGAGCCATTATTACAAACGATCCTGGCGAACAGCAGGTTACAGATGTCAGACCTAAACGTAAGAGAAGGCTAATGGACAAAGTAGCAAATAATTATCATAAGTTCAAATCCAAAAATATGAGTATGCGGAAAGGGTTGGGCGATTGTTGGCCAATCAGATTGCTGATATAAGGGTTAGATCAAGTATTAAACTTATTAAAGGGGAAGACGGGCTAGCCTTTACTAGCTCCAAAGATATAGTGGAGCAATTCAAGTCATTCTATGCTGACCTTTATGACAATTCAACCTGTTTCAATCAGTAAACTGCCACAGAGTATATTCAGGAGAGTGTTTTTTAGGGCTCGGACTCCTCCCCCTGGGGGAGGAGTTAGAGAACTAATGTTAAAGGAGAAAAAAAAGAAGAAGAGGGCCTTGGAGAGAGAAATTCCAGACATTCCTTAGCGTTTTATGTCATGTGGCCAGTGATTCGTCTTCCTTGTGTTTTCTTTTTAATAGGCTTGAAGTGATAGGGTAAATGTAGTTTTGTTCCGCCATTTTGAGGCATATTTCGTGCGTGCTCGCGCAAAGAAGTACATTAATTATAATTAGGAGCTGTCAGGGTGCCTCCGTTAGTGAATCCAGCTGGCCGGGCGCGTTCACAAATCTGCAGCGCTCATTGCGCGCAGCTTCCTTTTCTGTGATGCTGCCGGCAGCTACAGGTAGCTACAGGTGGGGGGCCGTTCACTGCTCACCGAGTTGCACCGCTTGGCTTGCTTGGCGGGAGAACGGGCGCGGCGGACAGTTAGCGGTGGTTGTGGCGGGGACGAGTGATGATACGATCTCCGCTTACCGCTTGCTGCACTCCGCTCTCTCCTTTGCCGCCGGGCTGTGGTGGGCTGTGGCGGCGGCGGCGGTGACGGTTCTGGTCACCGGCCCCCGGCTACGGCTCCAGTTCTTGTTATTAACTCGCCAGTGTTATTTTGGCATCGAGTCTCAAAGCTTACTAGAAGGAATGCCGTGACTGGAGGAGCGCTCACATAATGTTACATAATGTTTTCATTCTTTCTTTTTTTTATTTTTTGCTGCTGCTGCTCCGGGGAAATATTTTTGGAGGGAGTTCCTCGAGTGTGGGATCTGCGTACATGAGATATGGCGCCCGAGAGGTCCGACTGTGGAGAGGCGAGGAGCGCGCGCCCCGCCTCAGCCCCACTGGTGGACTGCTCGAACAGCGTATGTACAAACCTCTTACGCCGTGGTGCGTCACTTTTAATATGGGGAAAGTGACATACGGGCGGCGCAAAGGGGCTTGTAAGTAAGCCCCTCGATTTCCAGTGTCACTGAAATGCACAGGACGGGAAGGGAGATGGTTGCTTTATTTTGTATATTATTTTAAAAGTGCCCCTTTCATTCCCATTTCCGCTGCACCACGTTAGCCCACTGATAGCAACAGCCAATGTATTTTGGAACAGATATATTTACATACCCAGACTAATAATTCTTTTTCTAGAAATAAAATAAAATAAAATACCAGAATGACAGTAGCAATGCCTTTTAAAATCCCTAAAGAATAAATATATTTATACTATATATACGCATGCGTATAGTGTAATTTGTTCAATATTTTCACTGTTGACGGAAGGCTGGAGGAATATCATTCACTTAAGAATGAGTTTGCCTCTTACCTACCATGGCCCCTCCCTGGAACTAATGATTCCTCCAGTGGGTCATGCTGCCACTCCCTTGCCACTAATTGCTAATAAGCTGCATATTACATTTTGCATTTGTCAGGCAATTAAAAATAAATGTGGCCTGCTAAGGTTATTTAGAACAAGTTTACCAATCGAAAACGGAGTCAGACGTTTATTACTACAGTATGGCTTAGGCGAATTTAGAAAACAATGCTTAATTACTCACAGGTTGCTTTCTAGAATTTAGAAATGGAAATAACCCCTCCCCCACTCACAAGGCCTAGTAATGGAGATCTGATCTCACTGCATTGATTTAAACCATTGTGTTCTGATTACTGTCAAATTTCTTTGTTTCTAACCACATCAGATGAAATGCAGACACAAACTATATGTGAACATCCGCTTAGTGTAATATGTTATTTATTAATATTGTTGAGGGGGAGGGGCATTATGACCCATCCGAGGCTTTGCCTTCCATGAGCCAAGGCCCTGCTCGACACTCAGCAGCGGCAATAAATAGCATATTACACTATTTACATCTGCATATATGTATTGTTCATATCACGCCATGTTTCAAGATTTTATGTCCAGAAATTCTCAGCACAGATATTTAACCAGAACTAGAGCATATGGTGTTAAATCCTTACAATGTGAAACAATCCAAGTAAATTGGCCTTGTCTGCATGGGGTCAGTTGTTTTCCTTCACACTTGGATTGCAACATGGAATGTGTGAGGCAGTGCGCTCTAGTTCCTTGTTCTCGAGTTAGATCGCCTATACTACTGGAAACATAATTTAAACGATGCACTGTTGTAATGAAGGTGTGAATGTACTTTCATTATTAAACTTGCTTCAAATACACATGTTTTGTTGAGTCACATACATGTACAGTTTGTATATAGAAGCCGATGGCACCACCCTCAGGGGAGAATCCCCCGCCATGCAATGCATGGGCAAGGCCTGCAAATCTAACCTTTTTTCATTCTGGCAGTGAGTGCAGAGTGACAGTGAGTGCAGAGTGACTGTAGAGTGCAGAGTGACTGTAGAGTGCAGAGTGACTGTAGAGTGCAGAGTGACTGTAGAGTGCAGAGTGACTGTAGAGTGCAGAGTGACAGTGAGTGCAGAGTGACAGTGAGTGCAGAGTGACAGTGAGTGCAGAGTGACTGTAGAGTGCAGAGTGACAGTGAGTGCAGAGTGACAGTGAGTGCAGAGTGACTGTAGAGTGCAGAGTGACTGTAGAGTGCAGAGTGACTGTAGAGTGCAGAGTGACTGTAGAGTGCAGAGTGACTGTAGAGTGCAGAGTGACTGTAGAGTGCAGAGTGACAGTGAGTGCAGAGTGACAGTGAGTGCAGAGTGACAGTGAGTGCAGAGTGACTGCAGAGACAGCGTGTCAGGGTGCACATTGTGTGAGTGTGCAGAATGAGTGTGCAGGGTAAACAGTGTGTGACTATGCAGGGTGACATTGGGAGTGTGCGGGTGAGCAGTGTGTGAATGTTACGGGGCAGTGTGTGAGTGTGCAGAAAACACCACACACACATACACCACACACACATAACGCACACACAAACCACAAACCACACACCTCAGTCTCTCAACACCACACACTTGTCACCACTCAACACAACACACTCACCACCACACTCAATCCCCAGGCTCACCCCCACAGACTCACCACCACACACTCACCAGCACACAGAAAACAACACACACAACAACACACCCCCAGCCGTCAATGAATGCTTTCACCATGCACAAACACCAACAACCATCATCCATCTGTGCACGCTTTTACCAAGCGCACACCCACCAGCCGTCAGTGCACCCTTCCACCAGGCACACACACCTCCAGCCGGCAGTGCACTTTTCCACCAAGCAATCGCAGTATGGTACACTTTACTTTTAAACATATTCATATAAAGCACAGCATGCCACCATTGGTAAAATTACAATTCAACCAACATACTTCCACTACACACCACATGCACACACTCCATAACACATGGCAAAAAGACATTGGCATTTACAATGCCATTAGCTCAAACTCAAATAAATCCGAGCCCGATTGCATTTCTAATGCTTGTCTTTCTAAGCCCCTGCAAAGAGATGTTGACTTAGGTGGAATTGAGGGAGCAATGAATGCTCTGGCTACTGGCAAAGCTGTTGGAGGAGACACAATTCCATCTGAATTTTATAAGATTTTTAAAAACAGGTTATTGCCATTTTGTCTGGTGTTATGTAACAAGGTTATGTCGGGGGGATGTTCTATCCTCTTGGAATATTACTAATATTATAGTGTTTCCAAAAAAGTGGAAACTGGCAGAGGAGATGAGCTCATACCTGCCAATATCATTGATTAATGCAGACACTAAAATATTTTAAAAAATTCTTGCAACTCGATTGGCTCCGGTTATTCATGTTTTAGTTTCAGGGCAACAGCATGGATTTGTCCCTGGCCGAGACATGGCAAGTCACATTAATACAGCTATTGCTGCATTTGATGTTTCCGGCCAACTAAATCAGCGTGCTGAGATGTTGATGCTGGATGTCAAGAAGGCCTTTGACCGGGTGGTTTGGGGATCATTATGGTTAACGATGACAGCACTCGGTCTTGGTCAGAGGTTTATCTCAGCAATTCAGATACTTTACAACAATCCAACAGCTTCTGTCAAGGTCAGTGGCTTCTCTTCATCATCCTTTGTAGTTCAAAGGGGCTCACGACAGGGGTGCCCTCTATCCCCGTTGCTGTTTGCTCTTCATATTGAGCCTTTTGTACAGCATCTGCTGCATATTGCTAGGATTCCTCCAGTATCTCTTAACGGTCTAGAGCTTAAATTAACTGCGTACGTAGATGATATAGATGTCTTTTCTACGAGACCTGAAGACGCTATAGTCAAGATCACATTAGAAGCTCAACGATTTGGGTAATTTTCAGGCTACAAATTAAATCTAAACAAAACACAGACAATTTTGAATTATCAATCAGATACAGCTCTGGCTGCTTTGGGGATAACATAAACAGCAACGTACTTAGGAGTCTGTATTAATAGTCAAGTATATGAGGTGATTACACTCAATTATTAACCATTGTTAAAGAGGGTAGTTGTAAATTGCGCAGCTGGCACCGGCTCCCCCTTAGCATAGTTGGGAGGTGTAACATTGTTAAAATTAATATTCTATCGAAGTTGTTGTATCTATTTCGTACTATCCCATTTAGGGGACCCCTGGTGTTTTTTAAGCGCCCAGATAGTGCTATAGGTAGGTTTAGCTGGAGCTATCGACGTACAAGGAGCACCCTATGGTAAACTAAGCTATCATATATACAAGGCGGGTTCATCCTCCCAGATTTTAAATGAAACTTTTGGGACATGTTTTTGGCTGAATTCAAAGTCTACTTAAGAGATCCGTTAGAGGTATGATCTGGCTTTCTTATCAATCGGCATGCGTCCCCGATACGGGGTTTTTGCTATATAAAACTACAGACCCCAATTACTACAAGAGGGTACAATTTAAGGTAGTTAGAGACATTGTCAGGATATGGCAAGATATTTTTATAACATATTCTCTTCCAAAGTTGCATGTGTATACCATGTTATGGGGAAATCCTACATTATCTGGGATGTTTCATGACTCTGTTGGAAGAAGGTGGCAAAGCAGGGGTATAGTGCAGTTCGGCCAGTTGTATGATGGACAAGGGTTTTGGTCGTTTGCCACTCTGAAAGAAGAATATGGGGTGTCGCAGAATATATTTTTTAAGTATTTGCATAGCAGGGATTACTTTACTTGTGGGCTGGGCCTATTACAGATGCCCAGTCCTTCTGAGGTGCTATCTGTACTTTTTCAGACTTCTGGCCGAGGGCTTACTGGTAAAGCATATCAGAAACTTTTAGCTATTGCTAGTGATGACGGCATACAGATTGCAGCAAAGCTAAGCCGGGTTTTTCAAACTGTTATAATTGAAGAGGAACACAGGAATCCTTGGCAACTATAGCTTTAGCAGTAGCATCGGTTAACTTGAAATTACAGCCGCACAGGGTTATATTTATGCTGTACTATACCCCTGAGCTTATTTCTAAATGGGCTGCAAATTAATCTTTTTTACCGAAAACATGTTGCCCAAAGTGTCAAGTGTATGCCGCTGATCTACAACATATGTTTATTACGTGCCCAGGGTTGAGCTTATTTTGGTTTGAGGTTAATTATGTTTTCTCAAAGCTGGCTGGTCATGATATTCAGATGACAGAGAAGGAAATCGTATTGGGGTAATACAGGATCGAGGTTGTCTTATGGGATTACTTGTATCAATTCTAATTGTAAGTGCCCATTTGTGCATTGCTCGTGCTTGGATTAAAAAAACACGCCCTAGCATTAACGTGTTCTGGGTTCTGCTTCGAGAAATCTACGAAATGGAGATGGCTCTTGCCAAAGTTAGAGGTCCAGGTTCTTGGCAAAAATGTAAACAGGTGTGGTCCAGTGTTCAGTGGGACTAGAACTTGTGTTATACATGAATTTTGTTTGTGTTCATTTTACTATTAGTTATGCTTACTACGATATGTTTAAGTCATTTTTTTGTCTGTGTAATGCAAATGTTAATCTGTGTGCTCCCTTGTCTTCCCTTTTTGGATTTGGTTAATGGTATTTACTTATGTGCTTGTTTTTGGTGTATTGTATTATACTTATGGTTAATCTTTTTTTTTTTTAAAGATACACTCTACCCAAGGGACATGGGGCAATTTGTCGCAACATTTGTGAGAGGATTGAGGCCGGAAATTAGTCTTATGCTTCAGCAATATTTGATCTGCTGGCAAAATAAATCCATGGATGAAATTCTACGGTATGCTAGGTATTGCAGTGATGAAGTGGATTCTAAACATGGGAGAATAAAGGAAAAGTTAATGCTGGTCAAAAGGCGAAAGAAACAGAAGGGATAACATGTGCAGGCAACAAGAGGGACAGTAGCTTGTAATCAAGGGAATGTCCAAGGAGGTGTCCAGGGTATATCAGATCCAGCGGGACAGGGAAGAGGGAGAGGTCTCCCCATAGATCCCAAAACAGGGATAGATGTCGCTACTTTGAAAAAGACAACTGCCTGTCATTTTTGTCACAAGATCGGGCATTTGGAAGTGTGAGTGTTGCTTAAATCTGGCGAATCAGGTGCAGGATGGAGAGCTCGTGCAAGAGACAGATGGCATAAATCAATTATCGACAGTGACAAGGCCAAGATCCATTAATGCGGAAGGGAATTAGAAACAGTTAATGCAAGTGCTGCAAACTCTGAGGATCTCACAGGGCAATTCAAAATATCATCAGATGCCCGTTATTGAAGCGCTAGATGGATTTGATCAGGACCCATCCCATTGACGGTGCCTGAGGGGAGGAAGACTGTACTCTTGGAGCAGTCTTAGAGGTAGACCAGAATGGACCATATGTAGAGACAGATGATGTTGGTTATCCCATTATATTCTTGATTGATGCTGGTGCTACCCGTCCTACTGTGAGATCCACAGTATACCCAAACCTACCCCTCTGGGGAAAATCAATCCAAGTTATAGGGGTTACCAAAAAAAGAATGACAAATCCTTTGACAGAAGAAGTATTAGTGTGAATTGGAACTTTCCAGGATCATTACCAGTTTGTGGTGTGTGATTCATGTCCAGTCTGTTTATTAGGGCGTGATCTCTTGCGTAAGTTGAATTGTACCATCTTTTGTAGGCCAAAGGGAATTGAGTTGCAGAATAATGATGATGCTTTCAAACTAACAAATCAAAACCAGTATGTGGACATGTTTGCTTTACTGTAGAATAAATGCCATTGGACTTGAGATACACCATTTCTCTTGTGGTAGGGGTCTTCACTGGAGAGGAAATCAGACTGATTCGAGGAGTTGAGCCAGTCCGCATTCAGATCATGCCTAATGCAAAATGTCAGAGAAAACCTCAGTATAACATGACTCCGGAAACGGTGGCAGGGACTACACCTGTGATTGAGTCCATGTTTGCACAGAGAATACTGAGAGATCATAGGAAGTCCATGAAATTCGCCCATCATGGGGTTGCAGAAACCAAGCAGAAAATAATGCATGGTTCAGTAACTTAGGAAGGTGTATAGCATTGTGATTCCATGTTTTCCTGTGGTACCCAATCCATCTGTGATCCTATTCAAGATTCCCTGTGAAGCTGTCTGGTTCACAGTGATTGACCTTTGTCAGGCATTTTTCTCCATTCCATTGCATGAGGAAAATCAATTTTTGTTTGCTTTCCATCTGAAAAATGGTGTCTTAACATGGTGTCATATCCTTCAAGGGTATACTGAAAGTCGATCCAAATTCAATCAGGTCTTGAAGAACAACCTTGAGAGCTTGGTATTGCCTCCTTGCATCTGAGACACAGGGGGCTTGTAGGGGGGTAAAACTATTGCCTTACTGTATCACCTGGATGACAAGGGGCATAAGGTGTCTCTGAGCAAACGTCAGTACTGTCTGACTGCAATTCAGTACTTGGGTCATCAAATTGAGAAAGGAAAGAGGAACGTGTCATCATCACGAGTGGAGTTGATCATGAAAATTAATCCGCCCACTACCCAGAAAGAGATCAGAATGTTTTTGGGAATATTTGGCTACTGCCGACAATGAATTCTGAATTTCTCTTCGATGGCAAAGTTTTTGCTGATGCTGACCCTCAAGGATGTGAGTGATCTGGTACTTTTCGATAACGATTGCTTACTTGCTTTACTGGAGTTGAGAGAGTGACTGGGGTTGCGCTCCAACTTTAGGAATTCCTGATTAGAAAAAAACGTTTTCTCTATTCTGCCATGAGAAGGAACGTTGTTCTCTTTCTGTACTCATCCAGACACATGAAGGTGCCCATAGACCAGTGGCTTATTTCCCAGCTAAATTAGATCCTGTAGCTTCAGCATTGCCCCGTTGTCTCAAATACGTTGCTGCAACTGATGCCGGTATTGAACGATGTGAAAGCATTGTAATGGGTAATCCACTAACTGTATATGTAACACACTCAATTGAACACCTGGTGACGAGGACCACAACACAGCATTTGACTAATAACAGGTTGACAGGCTACAAACAAATGCTGCTTGCAGCAGAAAACGTAACCTTAACATGCTGTACTGTGTTAAACACAGCAACCTTGTTACCTATTCCAAGTGCTGATGGGGAAGATTGTGAAAACCATGACTGTCTGGATGTGCCTGAGCTTCGCACCAAGCCGAGACCTGACACTGTTGATGAGCCATTGCCAGATCCTGACCAAGTCCTTTTTGTTGATGGGTCATGCCTAAGGGACAATGAAAGTAATCTGAGAGCAGCGTTTGCTGTCTGTACCATCTTTGGAGTTGTAGAAGCTGCTTGTCTACAGGGAGTACACTCCACACAATTGGCCAAGATTATTGCTTTGACCCGTGCATGCTTTGTCTCTGAGCAGATCCGAGTCACCATCTATACCATTAGCCAATACGGTGTTAGTGTAGTTCATGACTTCGGACAGCTATGGTCTCAGAGAGGGTTCCTAACATCATCTGGATCTCCTATTAGGAACAGGGAATATGTGAGACAACTATTGGAAACATTGCAGTTACAAAAAGGAAGTTGCGGTCGTAAAGTCCGCTGCTCATGGGAACAGAGAGGATTTTGTCACCACAGGACACCACTATGCGGATTAAGTTGCTAGTTTTTGTGCCACAAACCCGTTCATTTTCAATTGGGAATATGTTGGCGAGTGTACAGAGAAGACCAAACTCAGCATAATGCTAGCTGTTGCATGCACATGGGATGAAGTTAGACATTTACAAATGGTAGCAACAGATCAGGAACAATCGGGGTGGATCAGAGCAGACTATGAGATTGGAGAAGATGACATAAGGGTTTCAACTGATGGTAGGGCAGTGTTACCAGATTGTTTGCTAAACCCAATGGTGAGGCAGATTCATGGAGCACCTCACATATGAAGAGACCCAATGGTGAGATTGCTCAGGCAGACTTGCTTTAACTAAGATTTTGTGTGATTGCGGAAGCAGTGTGTCTTCGGTGTGTTATGTGTCAACAGATGAATGCTGGGAAGAAAACTGTTGTTGCCTTGAGTCACATTGGGAGGTCAGGGGGTCCTTTCAATTGGATCCAATTGGAGTTCATTTAGATTCCTTTATGTAGCGGTTTGAGATACATTTTGGTTGTGGTGTGCATCTTTTCTCGTTCGGTGGTAGTTTATCCAACTAGGAAGTATGATAGTCCACAGTAGCAAATTTATTTTTGAGGGAGCTCATACCTCGTTTCGGATTTCCTACTTCATTGGAGTAGGATAGAGGAACGCGCTTCCACAGCGAGATAATTAAGCTGTTGTCTACTGCCTTGAGTATGGAATAGAGATTGCATTGTAGTTATAGGCCAGAGGCATCAGGCATTGTGGAGCAGATCAATGGGACTTTAAAGGGGAGGTTGGCAAAAGAGTGTGCTACGACAAATCCAAAATGGCCCGATGCATTGCCCTTGGTTCTGATGAGCTTGCACAGCATTCCTAATAGAAGAATTGAGTTGTCACTCCAAGATATCAGATGACTTGATCCTTGACTACTGTAAGGGATTGGCTAACATGGTTTGTTCTGTGTCTCGTCAGGTTGTAGCAGGAACTGCACCAACATTGAAAGACCTCTGCCACCATCCGAGCCCAGGAGATTGGGTGCTTGTCCAAAAGCACTAAAGGAAGAACTGTCTTGATGCACTGTGGCGTGGACCATATCAAGTGATATTGGTGATGAATACTGCAATGTAGTGTGGAGGAGTGCCAAACTGTAAACACACTTCACATACACGACAGTTTCATGGTCCTCTGATGAAAGAGCTCCTCTCCCAGAAGAAATTCCAGCCGTGGTCATAGGATCACCAGAGAGGGCAAGCCACGTTTTGGGGGGTTCCTGGAGAGGTTGGATACACACCAGGTCAAGCTGAGGGGGGTCAAGCTACAGAAGACCCAATTATACACTCTGAGGGAGATGGTAACTTTGTGAGTGATATAGAGTCTGACTCAGCAGAGGAGACTGGTGTGGATGTTGGTCATGTGCAGTCAAGGAAAAAAGAGGTTGCAAATGAGTGGTGGTCTGGGAGACAGAGAATTAGGAACTTGAGACTTACATCTGAGAATGAACTCATCTGAGTCTGATTTGAATGAGACTGAACAAGTCCCAGAGAGTGTAAGGAGATCAAGGAGATCAAGGAGAACAAGAGTACCATATCAGAGATACTCCTCTCCCAAGTGGACTTACCTAGCTTCAAATGCTGTGAAGAGCGAGGTCCGAGACTTCGATACTGATTGGCGAGATCCTGCTGAGAGTTCCTGAAATTGAAGCTAATGCAATCTTGTCATTGACTGTGCCTTACCCTACCAAGGTTGAGTGTTTAACAAACTCTGATTCTGGAAAACATTGAATACCTGAGCTTTGGGAATCAACCACATCCTCAGGAGATTGCACATTTAGAACTGAACTGTTACAGCGAGTAATTGCTGAGATTGGCTCTGATCTCATAAGGTATGTAAATGGAACTTTCGAACTGTAAATAAAAGCTTGCTTGTAAGAAGATAACTGATGTCTAAGTGGACGAATAAAAATAGGGACCATTCCTTTAGAAGTACAAAGAGGGCTAAGACAGTCTTCCAAACTGTGTAAATATTGTGCCAAAGATTATTGTGAGAATTTTCTAAGATCCAAAAATAAGTTGCTCAAAGACTTTGTTGCCAGTACATCAGATGCAGAGAAGAAAGAGACTCTGTGTGTTGATCTTCTTACAGCTACAAACCGAGTCACCTTGAAAATGGAGTTTGGAAATTCGAATCGTAGTCACAGATGTATTATAGGTACAGTTATTGTAGGGGCAATCATATCGATAGCAGTTGTCATTACTGAGTTCACTTAAGCGAACACAAAGCTGACGTACAGGGAGTGGGGGTACATGGGACATCCACACCAACCACTGCTGCCTCAAAAGAGTATACATTTGGATCTGATAGAGGCTTAATATAGCAGACGAGTCGCTTTTGCATGTAGATTTGTCTAAAGGTGATTATACCCTGAATGATTATGCTAAGTTCCTGTACAAATAAGTTAATTATTTGGATGTGAGAGAATGTTACATGTGTATGCAATTGTCTGCTTCGGTCGATTAGGGTATTAGGTATAATCACCTGCCCTTGACATATGGTATTAGTTGCAGTTTCCTCCATAGCATGATTTATGCAAAGGGTCATTATGAGTACTATTTCTCAAATTGTGATTTGGTAATTTTAATGCAATTCAATTCAATTAATTTATTCGGATAAAACATATCCATAAAAGGGCAAGTCACACAATGAGACAAAAAACACACAAGTTCATAATGATCACAAAAACATTATAAAACCCGCCCAGGTAGAAATGTCAGTTATACAGTGAGCATTGTTTTGCGTGTGCAGAGAGGAGTTGACAGGAAGGCACCCATGTGAAATACCAATTCATCATCTTTCAAATTATCAATTATCCTGAATGCATCTTTGTAATGAGCGAATCGTGTTTTAAAAAAAAAATTATTACAAACAATTTGGGATATCGTATATAAAACGTACAGAAAAATAAGAAATGTAAAATAGTTTGCCCAGACTGTCCATCACATGGGCATGGCAGAGAGTCAAGATTAGTATGATAGCCAAGGAGAAAACTTTATAAAAACTTCACTGTACCAGTTCTTAGACGAAAGAGCAATCCCCACTCCCAGCGGACCATGGGTTTAGCAAGATAGCTAGGAAACTGAAGTTGAATCTTCTTGATGGCCAAAAAAGTAGCTACGGATGGCTTCCTAGACTCCAAATCAAGTCTATTAATTCTATATTATGTACAAAGGGCCGTCCATAGCTCTTTTTAATTTACAGCATCTATCTCATTGGGGCTGTCGAAGATATATTCATAGTTGATCCTGCTTAGACTGGATTGTACCTCGGCTACCCATGGGATATCTATACCCTTATCACACTTGAGACAATCTCTTATGATTTTTCTTGTGAGGAAAGCCACTGTGTTCTCCAAATGGTGAGCCAAAAAAGAGCACCTGGGCCTTCATGTAGTCCTCAATAAAATGCAAGATTAATTCACTGTGGCATACATATTGGGACTTAGAGATAAGGGCTCCCAAGAGTTTGTGGCAAAACCAATTCTCCTCATACTGAATTATACTAATCTTCGAGAAGCCCCATATCTCAGCGCCCTAAGTTGCCACAAGTATACACTGGAATGTAAAAAAATTTAAGAAAGTTGAAACACCCCCTGGGTTGGGGAGATTAATAACCAAGTTGGTACTTTTATAAGTTCCAATCTACAAACATCTGAAAAATATGATTCTTACAAACAATTAAAGAGAATGGAAAAGTATTTTGTACCCACAGTAACAGTAGACACTGCTTATGCACATAGACACAAATTAACATGCACATTAACAGACATAGAAAAAAATGTATTGATCAAGTACAGGATAGACATAGAGGTCTAACTATTAAGCTTAATAGGGAAGGAAACTTTGAATGGACCAAGGAGGAGTTAGCTCATAAGACTAAGGGAAGCTATGGTCCTATAGCACAAGATTGGGAACACTGGAGAAAGCTTTACATTTGACAGGTACAGACCCGTTATGAAACAATTTTTGTGGGACAGAGTGTGTGTGATCACATCTTCCTAATTGATGCTTTCGAAGAAGTTCCTACAAGAAACAGTGCAGGTGGTGCCAGAAGTATATTTTTTGTGTGGGAACAATGCATTTGCTTGGCCCTAAAAATGATATGATACTTGTTATGTGGCTGTTGTGTTTCCAAAGATATACCATCTGGAGGACTTGGAGAGTTTGCAGGGAAAGTCGAACCATAGGGAGAAATGTGAACTGAGTGCTGGTGAGATTGTGGAGACATATTTGGAGCAATGATACCCAATTTGGGCTTGGTGTTGAATGACATCAAAATTAGAAGGTTGTCTACCATTGTCGATACATTGTCAGTTAACACAGCGTAGTCATTGTTGCTCGTAGGTGGAGAGATGGTTTCGATAAGGGCGATGGTGATGCATAACCGTCTTGCTTTAGATGTACTATTGCAAAAGAGGGCGAAGTCTGTAGGATGCTGAAGGTCGAACAGTGTTGCACTTACATTCCTGACAAAAGTGAAGATCTGAGGGGATATATAAGCAACATCACTGACATACACCATGAGATACATGACTTGGCAACTGAGTTAGTTTGGAATAAGATTGGAAAATGATTCAGAGCAGTTGGAAGTTTGTTTGCTAACTTAGGCAAGGGAATTCTTAGATATATCTTGAAGCCAATAATAATTGTTTTGGTCTGTGTTATCATCTTGTTAGGTATGGTAAGAACATACAAATGGTACATGTCGAGGCAATTGGAGGATTCCTTTAGGGAGAGAGAAAGAAGGGTGGAGAGACTGCCAGACGGTCACTATGAGAATCTTAAGCGGTTGGAAGAATTCAAACAGAGGAGTCTAGCTACGACATCTGTTTAGATCAGTGTACTCTACAGGGAATAAAGGGTTTTGTGATGACACAGGTTATCAGGGGAATGATATAGTGCAAATTTCATTTTATTTGTAGGGGTAAATTATAATCACACATGTAGAGCGCACCTGCACATACTCCTTCGTCGTGTTAACATGGAGCGTTATAATTTTGAAATGTATTAACATAAAACGTGACTTATTTAGGCGATTGAATAGTAACTCAAAGAATCAATGTCGAAAGTAAACGTACTTAGCTGAAAACATTTACAACATATGTTGTGCAACTGACAATTCTTCATTTATTAAACATGTTTATTAATGTGTTATGATGGGAATCCGGAAAGCTCATACACCCTTTTCTTATGTTAGCTGAATCTTGTAGGCCTGAAATGCAATTTCCCTGGAAGCTGTTGCTTTAGAATTAACAGTTTTTAATTCCATGTGTGCTGTAATTTTTGTTCTTTCCCAAGTTATATTTTGCAGGTTAAAGAAGCACCCTTGCCAGCTTGAGTACTGTCTTATTAGTCAGGCAAGTGGAGCAGAAGATAAACCAAGACCCTAAGCTGATAAGAGAAGTTGTTGTTTTTTCACAGTGGAGAAGGTCTGGAAACCAAGGTCAACATGTTGCAGGTCAGGAGCATCGCTATTCTGTGGAAAGTTACCTACGAGATAGAGTTTAGAATGGATAGCGTGTCCTGCAAGGACTCTTGGGAAAAATACCTGTAATAATGTGATGCTAGAGTAGGGAAAGAGCCCACTTCTTCTCTGCCTTTGGAGAGAGAGCATCTGAGAACAAGCTCTGTCTCAATTGAAGTGGAGTAGGGTAAAACATGGCGGCCGGGTAAGATGCGGTTACGGAGACTCCCGAGGATAGAGATCAGGATGACAATTCCATAATACCCAGTGGATGCTTTGTGAAATCGGCGTATATTATCTGAATGGGAAAAGTTACAAGATGAATTAGAATGCTTACGGCGCTCACAGGCTTAGGTTAGCTGATTTTCTAAGCGCAGGACGGAATTTAGCTGCAGAGTCACCTCATGGTTCTGCTTGTTTGTGCCTCTTGGCGCAAGGGCCCCCAGGGGGGATGGGTGATCTCGTGGAGGCTGTGGGGTTGCCCGACCAGGTCTCCTGCTGGGCTTGCGAGCTTGACAGGGGCCGTTAGGGCTGCGGCTCAGCGTTCTATTGGGGGCGGCTTGGGCAGAGGCAGCACAAGCGTGGGTGAAGCAAGCTCCTCTAAGCCAGGCAGACTTTCGGTGTTACACGCAGGACAGGAGTCCTCGGAGCCCTTGGAGTCCTCTGAGGCCAGGAAGACCACCAGGAATTCATCACAAGAGTCAGGTCAGACTTGTTCTGGTGGAAGAAGTGGTGTGGGAGGAAGTGTTGGGGGAAACTGGAGGGAGAATGTAGTGTTGTCACCAAAGGCAGGAGATAACCGGTTCTCACAAAAAACAGCAAAAAGTAAACACCTCTCTGATCACAAAAGTTGGCGGTGACCCGAATGTGGTGGTAC
Source organism: Lissotriton helveticus (assembly GCF_964261635.1). NCBI lineage: Eukaryota > Metazoa > Chordata > Amphibia > Caudata > Salamandridae > Lissotriton > Lissotriton helveticus. The sequence goes on along the minus strand of NC_136059.1, from coordinate 1,887,796,268 downwards.
CCCAATCAGGGAAAGTGTGGTAGGGGAAGTAGGTAAAAGCATGCAGCATGGTAGATACCATTTGAGAAGCTTTGAGGCAAGAAACTGGACAAAGGGCATACTGAGTAGAACATAGAAGAACACCAAAGGGTCAGAGGCTGCTGTTTCCTATAAAGTTAGCGAGGATACAGGAGAGTGGGTGACCTCAAAAAAGAGGAGATCGAGAGGGAAAAGAAGGGAGCTACAGACAACCAACCTTAAAATTACCCCCTCATTAAGGACTTTCTTTAAAATAGTACCAAAGACTTTGCTGTTAAAGAACCCGGCTCTGGTTTATCCTGGGAATAGGGTGGAAGGAGTTCAAGACATCATAAGTCCAAACACATTTCAGGTGCTGGCTAATTCCTTGGACTCTCAGGAAATAGTCCCCCAGAAACACAAAAAATAGTCCAGGAAGGCACAGGGGTGTTTTCCCCCCCGGAAGAATGGATCCCTTTGCCTCCCACTCAGAATAAACATCCTAGCTGGTTTATTGGTCTCTAATGGGTGTAAGAATATTTTTTTTGTGGACAAAATGGTGCAGGAAACTGGTTCTCAGATTTTGATATTCTTAAAACCTCTAAATTTACGAAACTGAAGGACTACTCCATTAGACTACAATCCTTTTTTAAGGGGACGGGCTCCTAAAATTGAGGGAATGCATGAATCTCGACCATCAAATTTAAACATGCCATTTGGGAAACTGGGAGGGATTCGGTCTAGGAGAGTTAAGATACTTTTTAATTCAGAATAGGGTAATTACATGGCAGGAGGTGTTACTGAGGAATGGAAACCAGAGGAAGCCAGCTTTTGAATATTTACAAATTATCCACTTTAAAAAAAAACTTAGGGGCTCATTAGGATGACGGGCGGACTTTGTCCGACCACCATCCTGTCGAGAGAAGGGACCGTTCGCCATAAGGGCGGGTATCCTGTGCGTGGAATTAGGATGCACCCGCTACAGTGGTGTGTGCATCCCGCATTTTTAACATTGCGGCGGGCGGTGCTGAAAGCATCGTCTGCCGGAATGCTAAAAATGCATGTTGTGCGTTTCAAAGCACAACATGACAGGCACCGCGCGGTGCCTGCCATGCTGTACTTTGAAACGCAGGGGGGTACCATAGGTACCCCCCATGTGTACCCCCCACCCCCCTTCACCCTGGGGATCCGCAACGGGCCCCCAAAGCAAAGACCGTATGCCTTTTCACGGCAGCAATGCCGCCGTGGAAAGGCAAAGGACCGCAGGCCTTTTAATATGGTTGGCGGTGTCTCGCAGACACCATCACCATATGTACGCACTTTTTCCGCCGGTCGCCGGGGGAAAAGCGGCGGACCTCCCAGCCATCCTAATATGGAGGGGGGTCATTTCAGTGAGAATGGCGGGTGGAATGCCCCCAACAGGCCGGCGGTGGCTACTGCCAGCCTGGCGGGGGCAATCTGCCCGCCTTCCTAATGGGCCCCTTAATTTTGTTTTTGATACCCCAATACAAACTAGTGATAGCCCTTTTTGGGGCAAAATTAAGAGGAGTAGTGAATTGGTATCATCTGCTATGAAATCAGGGCCGACCTCCATTGATAGAGAACGATTTGGAAAGGGTGACCCGTGAAACTCAATGTACCCTCTCTTATAATGAATGGGAAGCGGTATGTTGGCGAGGGAGCAAGGACTTGAGAGCAGCCAATTTTAAAAGAATGGCTTTTCTATTCCAGTGGCTGGCAAATTTTACTCTGAAAGCACTTAATAAAAGGTACCCAGATCGAAAATAGCTGCTTTCGATGCCAGGCATAAGGGGAAGGGGGCTGGCCCTATATTTTTTTCACATGTCACAGACCGGGGCCTTTTTGAGGGGGGGATTTTTCTTTTGTAAAGATAAAACAAATTTAGGGGAAGCTAAAGAAATTTTTCTTTCTATTGCTTCTCTGGTAGTCCGCTCCTTGATTCTCCAGAATTGGAGGTATAGAGAAGTTCCCACTTATGATAAATTGTTCAATAAAATGAAAAAGACACAGGCTTTTGAAGAAGCATATGCGAGCCGGGCGGGTGCTTCCAAGAATTTTAATAAGACTTGGAAGTTTTTTTTTTTAACAAATCTGTTTTTATTGTTTATATTCCAAACAATGGCACGTATGTTAGTACAGAAGAAACCAATCATTACTAATAATATACACATCAGTTTAAAAAAACCAGAAATAAATCGTACAGTTGTCCAGTCGGCTGCAAGTAGGACCACGTAGATTAGATTCAACATTTCACCTCTAAATCTCTCACGTTTCTTCTTCAGAGCTGTCGTCGTCATGTTCAGGTATAGGCTCACATATGTTTCCCCTGTAGATGTTCCACGTTGCCCATATTTTGGTCCATTTTTGGGGACAGCCCCGTGTAATATAGACCGTTCTTTCGGCCATCAAGGCCAAATCCATATCTTTACACCAGGTCGTTAGTGTAGGCAAGTCTTCAGTTCCCTATTTCTGTGCTATATTGCACTTTGACACCATGAACCTCAGTGTTACCCAAGTTTGTGTCAAGCGTGTGAGGTCGTTAGGTTCCCATATGTTTAGCAGGCATTTTCGGGGCTCCGGAGCCATTGAGACACCCGTGACTTGTGATAGTGTTCTCAGTATCCTCGTCCAGAAATCAGCCATTCGGGGACAGTCCCACAGTGTATGATGAATTTTGAATCTAAAAAAATTTATTGAGCGCTCTTATACCGGGCGGTTTCATGGCACTTTAAGGATTTACAGCCAGCAGAAGGCAGCAGGGGAGCATACTAAGTAGCAAAGGCGCTAGAAAAAAGAAAAGTTTTCAGGTTTTTCCGAAACTCTAAATAGGAGGGTAGAGTGCAAAGCGCCAAGGGGAGGGAGTTCCAGAACACTGGTGCGAGGGTCGCAAATTTTGCCCTGCCAGCTTTCTTTTTCTTGAAGCGGGGTACGGTCAAAAGTGCCATGTGGGTTGAGCGGAGTTCTCTGCCCAGTAAGTAGGGTCTGATGGCTGAGCTGATAAACTCAGGAGCAGTGCCCATCCTGGCCTGAAAAGTGAGGCAGCCTAATTTGAATAGGGATCGTTCTCTCACGGGCAGCCAGTGCAGTGCCTTCAGCAATGGAGTGGCTCGATGGTATTTGGGCAATCCGTGAATCAGGCGGGCAGCCTGATTCTGCACTAGCTGCAAGCGATGTATGGCGTAGGCCGGCGCGCCGTTGTAGATTATGTTTCCATAATCAAGGCGCGAAAGCACCATAGCCATTACGATGACTTTTAACGCCGGGAGGGAGAAGAAGCGAGATATTTTCCTAATTATCCTGAGGGAAAAGAAGCAGGAGGATACCACTGAATTAACTTGGGAGTGCACAGAGAGTTGTGAGTTGAGCAAAATCCCAAGAGTCTTGACTTTAGGGACCGGGAGTGGGGGAACACCGAGTGAAGGGGGCCAAAATGACGGGGACCATGGACTGCAACCACCTCCAGTCAAGACTAACTCAGTTTTGTCTGGATTGAGCTTGAGGTGGTTGCAGTTCATCCAGTCCTGAATGAATAGCATAACGGTTTGAACATTCTGAGCGGACCAGGGGGAATGGGAGAGATTGAAGATTAGCTGGTGGTCATTGGCGTAGTTGAACACCGTGACCTCCAGCTGCTGCAACATAAAAATGAGGGGGTAAATATATAGATTAAACAAAAGGGGGGAAAGTGATGAGCCCTGGGGGACGCCACACTCCACCTTGCGGGAGGCGGCAGCGAAGTCAGCAAGGTGGACCGCTTGAGCCCTATCACGTAGGAAGGACTCAATCCATGAGAGGGCTAAGCCCTCTATGCCCGCCGCCTTGACACGGGTGAGAAGGGTGGAGTGGTCCACCGTGTCAAAGGCGGCGGACAGGTCCAAAAGGATAAGGGCCTGCGAGAGATTGGTGTCGATGCCCTCGCGAAGTCCATCCATTACCGAAATCACTACCTTCTCCGTGGAGTGTAGCGGTCGGAAGACCGCCTGGTGGGGGTAGAGGCAGTGATTGGTTTCTACGTGGGCACTCAGGGTGGTGGTGACGTGAGTTTCCAAAACCTTTCCCAAAAAGGGTAGCAGGGAAATGGGGCGGTAATTGGAAGGGGATGAAGGGTCAGCACCGGGTTTTTTCAGGATTGGAATAACGACCGCTGCTTTGTGGAAGTTGGGGACTACACCGTTGCTGAGCGAGTCGTTAAGGAGTGTGGGGGTGGGCAGGACAATTTAGGTAGATCTCTCTAAGTACATGAGCAGGGCCGAAGTCCAGAGGAGAGCCAGATTTTACCCGTTGGAGCAGCGGGGGAAGAGAGTCCAAGGTCAGTGGAGGAATAATGGTCAGTTTAGAAGCAGTGGGAGGGGGGGAAGGGCTGACGAATGTAGGTGATAAAAGGACCCCTCCTCCCCACAGCCTCTAAGGCAATATGGGTGTTGTGCTATGCCCATTTTATGCAGGGTGTTTCGGGTATGGTATGTGCAGTGCAAGATTTTCAATTGAACCAGTCGCAGCCGCGCCGGTATGCCCACTTCTTTGGGGGAGGCCAGTGCTTCCTGCCATTCTGACTCGTCCATGTCTCCTATGTTTTCCACCCATTTGGCTTTCATCAGTGTTGTGGGGTCTGGGATGTTATTATCTAATTCATGGTATGTGAATGATGTGGCGCGTTTCTGTAGGTGATCTGTCAGCAGCCTGTCCTCCAATGGGGAGGCCTCAGGGACCTCCGTACCTTGCGGCAGTGCCGCCAGCAGTGCGTGCCTAACCTGTACATACCGAAAGGTCTCGGAGGGGGCCAGGTCATACTGTTGTCTGAGCTGGGTAAACGGGATAACGTCTCCTTTGTCCCATAGGTCGCCTATTGTGGAAATGCCTATATCACCCCATTTGTCGAATCCCTTACTGTTGCGCAAGCGTCCCAATTTTTTGGTATCCCATAGAGGGTTAGGCGGGTTAGGGTCCCTCTCCATCCAAGTCGCGCCTGTGCTGCAAGCCATATTGCAGCTGTGTGTTTTGTTGGTCCTATTAAGTGTGAGGCCTGATCCTTATTGTAAAGCACCGAGAGCATAGTTCTCGTGCCCAGCTGGGCCCTGTCTGCTTTATAAGCAGGGTCGTCTTGTGGAGCGTGTATCCATTGATTAACAATTTTAAGGTGGGCTGCCCAGTAATATAATTGGATATTCGGGAGCGCTATCCCTCCGTCGTACCAAGTGCGATGTAGTTTGGCCTGTGCTATACGAGCCGGTTTGTTGCCCTACATTAGCGTAGACACCTGCACTGCTATTTGCTTAAAATATTTTGAGGGCACTGGGTGTGGTGTATTTTCTAAATCATAAAAGAAACGGGGAAAAGCCATCATTTTGAATAACGCTGCTTTCCCTAGCAATGTCAGCGGGAGAAGCTCCCAGTGCGCCACATCTCTTCTCAAACGCTCCAGTGGGGGTGCCAAATTTTTGTTAAAGAAATCCGCAGGTTCGGGAGTGATATGTATACCCAGATACTTAAAGGAGTCGCGGGAGACCAGGAGCGGACTTTCCTCATTGAGGTGCGGTGGGGGACCCCGGAGCACATACAAAACAGATTTGGTCCAATTAACAGTGTAACCGGAGACTTTCCCATAAGCGTCGAATATCGCGAGGAGCACCTGAAGGGAGTGTTCAGGGTTTGTCAAATATATCACGATGTCGTCAGCATAGAGGGACAGACGGTCTTCCCAGCCTGCCGTCCATCGGAGACCCGTCAGAAGGGGGTCACCTCTGATCTGTGTAGCCAGGGGTTCCAACACCATCACAAAGAGGAGTTGTGACAGGAGACAGCCCTGGCGAGTCCCCCTCGATAGGGGGAAACTGTTTGAGAGGTGTCCATTAGCTGTCACGCGTGCTCGGGGGTTGTGATAAAGGAGGCGGACCCAGGCGCAGAATTTGGGGCTGAACCCCAGGTGGCTAAGGACTGCAAAAAGAAAGCTCCACCCCACCATATCGAAGGCCATTCGTGCATCTAATGACAGGACCACTGCCGGTTCCGTCAAGTCCTGTGCTTTGGCAAGCACCCCGTGGAGGCGTCGGAGATTCAGTGCAGTGTTCCTGTTAGGCATAAAGCCCGACTGGTCTGGGTGAATCAAGCGCGAGAGGTGTGTTATAAGTCTGTTAGCTAAAGTTTTAGCCAGAATTTTGGCCTCTGCATTGATCAAGGAAATGGGACGGTATGAGGTGCATACAGTCGGGGGGTTCCCAGGTTTTGGGATCGCCACTATGGTGGCTGCATGCTGGTCAGGCGGCAGCTCACCTCGTTCTAGGTTGTCGTTGTACATATTTAATAAGTGGGGGGTGAGGATAGCTGATAACTGTTGAAACATCTCTATTGGGATCCCATTGGGTCCTAGTGCCTTTCCTGACTGTAGTGTGCTTATTGCGGTGTGCAGTTCCTCCTCTCCAAGGTCAACCTCCAACTCCAAGGACGCCTCCGAAGTGAGTCAATATTACTTATGAAAGCCGCCGCTTCCTCCTCCGATACGAGCGATGTTGGTGTGTAAACACAGCGAAAGTGGCGTGCCAAGGCGTCCACTATCTCTCACGGGTCCGACGTCAGTTGGTCCTCATGTGTGCGTAATTTTGCTATGCCCCTTATACCTCGTTCCCGCCTATCCAGTCACGCCAGAAGCTTTCCTGCCTTGTCACAAACATCTTATATTCCGTGTCTAGTGGCGGTGAGATTGGACACGGTCGTTTATTGTAGGTGATCTCTGTATTGCTGTTGTTTAAGGTGTAATATATGTGCTGAGGATGGAGTGGGATCTGCCGAGTGTTGTGTCTCTGCCGATGTAACTCTAGCTCCAAGTCCAGCAACTCTTCTTGTTTGTTTCTCTTATAACCGGTAATGGCGACTATGGCCTGCCCTGTAACTACTGTCTTAAAAGCTTCCCATAGAATTGACGGGGAGCCAACTGATGTTGTGTTCTCTGTGAAGAAGTGTTTCGCGGCCTGGCTAATTTCCTTATGAATTTTCGGAACCTGCAGATACCCGGGGTAGATGGGGTACGTTCCTCTATGAGTTGTGTGATGTAGTGAGAAGGACAGTATCACTGGGGAGTGGTCCAAGATTCCTCTGGGCTTAATTGTTACGTCTATGACATTATGCAGGCTAGTGGCGGAGGTCAGGAAATAGTCAATTCTAGAAAGGCTGTTGTGGGCATTTGAGTGGAATGTGAATTGTCGTGTTGTGCCGTGGTGATATCTCCAAATGTCAATCAGCCCGAGTGCTTCCGTGAAGCTCTGAAGGCGGGAGACTCCAGGTGTTAGTGTCTTCACCGGGTGCCTGTCCAGGTCAGCATTCATTGTGGCTTTAAATTCCCCTCCAATAATCAAGTCCCCCTCCGGCAGTGTCAATAAAAATTCGCTGAGTGCTGGGAGCGCCACTGTATGTAGTGCGGGGGGTATGTACACCGATACCACATTGACAGCCCTTCCTTCCCACTGTCCCTGCACCGCAGCAAACCTCCCTTGGTCATTTTTTTTTTCTGAAGTACTATGAAGGATGAAGATTTCCGCATCAGTATGCCTACTCCCCTGGAGACTGAAGAAAACTTGGAGTGGACAGCCATTTTGTACCCCCATCTATCCAGTGCTCTACGTGCCATGCCCATGAGATGCATTTCTTGTAGGAGGGCCAACGTCGGTGCATGACGTTTGAGAGCCTGCATTACTAGACCCCGCTTAATTTTATCCCCTAGGCCATGTACGTTCCAAGTAAGGAGTGTCAGGGGGGAAACCGGTGAGCCAGGGGGTTCCTCCACAGCGCGGTCAACTGGGGTCATTGTCGCCATAGGTGCAGTATGGAAAGCGCGCGTAGTCTATCAGGTCCATGTAATGTGTGTCTCCCGCCGCTTGTGGATATGATGTGCGCAAATCTGTACCATAACATACCAAAACTAAAAAAGAAAGATACAAAACCCAAACTCCCATCCCCTCGGGTCCCTACCCCCCTCCCTGCCTCCCTGCCCGACGGACCTCGAACTGCCTGCCACCCCAACTTAGCAGAGTGCTCAATCCCAAACCCAAACAGTGTACTTGCGTGAGGGGGTAAGAAGTCCAGTGAGAAGTGCAGTCCTTCCCCATTCCCCTGAGACTGCTGAGGCCCAGTGCTCTAAACGATCAAGCCGTATCTCAGTCCAGGTTTGTGTTCTTTATTTCAAATATGTGTGTGCCGTTGGCTTCATCCATGTCCCAGGCCCTCATCCTGGGTGTGTCTTAGATCATCTTCATCCGACCGCCTCTTATCCTGCCCGCCCACGTCTTCATGCTTTCCGCGGCGACGTTGGCTTCCATTTCCGCGTCGTGGTCCCTCCGCTCGTCGCCAGCCCTCCAGCCAGTCGAACGCCTCCTCCGGTGTCTCGAAAAACCATGTTTTTCCTTCTGCCATCACCCTGAGTTTGGCTGGGAATAGCATTGCGTATGGAAGACCTTTGGTTCGTAGTTCCTTCTTAATTTCCAGAAAGCTGCGGCGGCGGTTGGAGACCGCCGTTGTGTAGTCAGGGAAGAAGGACACGGTGGAGTTCTGAACTTGGATCGCGGGGCCACCCTGGCCGTTTTTAGTATGGCATCGCGATCGCAAAAGTTAAATAAGCGGGCAAGCACTGGTCTAGGGGGCGCTCCCGGCTTGGGACGGCCTCCCGGCACTCGGTGGGCCCTTTCCACCGAGAAGAAGGCTGATAGTCCTTTTGGCTGTAGCCGAGTCTTTATTAGGTCCTCTACATATAGATCCATGGCTTGCTTCCCTTCAGATACTGGAATTCCTAGGATTCGGACATTATTCCTTCGGGAGCGCCCTTCTTGGTCGTCCAGCTTCTCCGCCATCAATTTGTTTTTAGCTTCGATTCGGGATACTGTCTTGCCCAAAGAAACAGTGTCGGACGTCAGGGTTTTTGTGATTTGCTCCACTTCCATGACGCGGGTGGACATCTTCTGAAAGTCGGCCCGGAGGAGGGATACGTCGGTGGAGATCATACCCACCATGGTCTGGACGCCGGTGAGGGCCGCCATGATGTCCTCTAATGTAACTTTTTTGGAGCCCCCGTTCCTGGAGTCTGCCTCTGTGGAGACATTTTTCTCCGAGAGAGGCGGAAAGTCTTTATTATATGCGTATTTGTCCAGCGGCGCTTGTGTAGTCTGATTTCTGGGGCCTCTGCCCGACATGGCGTTGACTGTGGCCAGCCGGGCACTGCGTCGCAGCGTGCTGCAGTAGCTACGAATCAATTGGACCCCGCGGCCCGGTCAGTCATTCAGGGCCTCCTGTGGCAGGAGGCGGGGGGGACGTCCCCGATGTTTGGGCCGGTCAGCACTGGTCTGCAGGCCTCTGCTCCGGGTCGATGTCAGTGCACCAGCCCCACAGTTAATTGAGGGGATAAAGAAAAGAGAAGAGGGGGTGGGTGTCGCCTCACCGTCTCCCCGCGAGCTCAGCTGCCGCCCCCTCCAAACCCCGCCGGGTTGCTGGCTACTGTGTATTCGTTCCACCTAGGCCGGGGGGACTCAGGTACTCCAGTCCCCGGATGACGCTCTGACAATAGGCCTCACCTCGATGAGGACCCCACCAGGACCCAGCCTCGATGGCGGCAACTAGGTAGCACCGCGGCCCGATGGTCTCCTCCTGAAAGTGCTCCCAGTCGTGTTCCTGCATTGTTAGGCCCAGCCCTGTGGTCGCGGTGGGCGCTGGGCGAAGGCCGAAATTTAGTCCCCGGCGGCCGCCCGTTTTATAGGCCTCTGGCAGACGCTATTCCGTGCTCGCGATCTCGGCTGCGGATCAGGACCGGAGTTTTCCTTGCGGCTGCCGCTTGGCTCCAGACCTCAGGGTGAGTCCTCGGGGTGCATAAATAATCTGATTTCTTGCCCGGATTGACGTGGGAGGCCGCTGTCTCTCTGGAGCTCCCTTAGGCAGCAGCCATTACAGTCGGCCACTAGCCGCGCCCCCTAAGACTTGGAAGTTTTTAATTAATGTGTAAAACCTGACAGAGGGGTAACACCACTCCGAATTTAGGGTCCAAGTGCCGCTCTATCATCTTTTAAAAAAATGTTTGGAGGAATTAGAAATATCTTCTTATAGCATTTTAGCACGTTAGCTTAGTAACTTTGCACTTTTGCACTTGCACTTGCACTTTTGCATCATGGTATTTTACAATCTTTTTATTATCCAGCTACGGATATATATAATAGCTTTGCCTAAAATGGTATCTCTGCTACTATTTTGCCATTTGTTTGAGTTTAGAAAGATGAAGGTGTTGTTTTTTAAACTTCTAGCTGATTCAAATTAATGTTTGTTCATATGGTATTTAATTGTTCTCGATGCTCTGCTTAATAAAAAAAATGAAGAAAAAAAACTGAATTAACATCTGGCGAAGGCCCGCCAGCATTTCTGGAGAGTGGAGGGGAGGAATGCTCAAAAGAGGTAGGGGGAGTTCAACATCAACTCCAATGCCAGTCACAACATCAGTCAGTTTCGGATCTTATTCAGATGTTAACCACTGAGGTTAGAAACAGATTTGAAATACCTGAAAACAATCAAAAGGAGATTAGAGTCTCCTGTGACAGGTTGGAAAAAAAATTGGATGACATTGTGACAAGGACCTCGCTGCTGGAAAACTCAGTGAGAGACTTAACGCTGCAGTAAGAGGCCAACTCGAAGGATATTACACTCCTAAAGGGGAATGAGGTTCTGCTGAAGGAAAAGATGGAATCGTTAGAGAACAATCAGAGAAGAAATAATCTTCACATCTTAAAAATTCCGGAAGGGAGAGAGGGTGAGGATATCAAGGTATTTGTGGCACGACAGATTAAACTGGGAGTGCATATGGAGTGCACAGAAGAAGACCTGGTTAAGGACATCCGGAGGGTCCATAGAGACCCATTTAGGTTACATTTGAATAAAACAAAAACCAGGAGAATCCTGGTAACTTTCATACCTACAAAGTTAAGGAAGAAATGCTCACGAAAGCCTTAAGACAGAAAAACGTATCAGTTGATGGAATTAACTTGGATATTAGATCTGATGTCTCTAAAATTACGGCTAACAAGCAAAAAGAGTTCGGTAACCTGATTGAACCCTTCAGAAAACTGGGTGCGACGGCTCAGTTAAGATTTCCTGCTAGCCTGAGGGTGAAGCATAATAATAAAAATGCAGGCCTGTCGCAGGGTAGACGAAGTTGAAGAATTCCGTAGATCCCTATCAGGTATGTGAAGTAGTACAGGTAGAGATTACTTCTCTTTTTGCAGTTATCTTGTTTACTTCTCTGTGGAGTTGCTATCTCCTCACTTTTGCGTTGATTGTTTTTTTTGTGTGCACTTTTTGCACTTTAGACCAGAATAGAGAACAACTAGTCCAACTGGGCAGTATATACTTTTGAATTAAGGAATAGGTCTCTTAACCTCAGAGGGCCTCCTTATGCTTATGCTATGAGACAGGAAGAGGAGGGTTTTCCAAGGGAGGGTAGGAAGGGGCACAGGTTGAGTCAAGTGGACGGGTGGGGGAGCAGAGGGAAAAAATACAAAACAAAGTTTGTCCTCAACAAATGATCTGGAACTCTGGCCTTAATGGGCTCGCGAGGGTAAGAAAAAAAAAATTACCAGACAGAAGGCACAGATAGAGCTTTTATTGTGGAATGTCAATGGTCTTAGAGTGAAGAAAAGAATGGAAAAGATCCTGCAGTATTTAAAAGATGTTCTGGCTCAAATATTAATCCTCCAACAGACTCATCTAACCAGTAAAGAAACAAGTGAGGTCTTTAAATCCAGAAGATGGCTTCAGAGAGTAATATGTGACAAGGTGGCACATCACCGCGCTGCGGTTTGTGAGCGCTTGAAATTTTAACTGTTATTTGCTGGCGCATTTAGCGCGTCTCTGCTTCGTTTTTGCTTCGTTTTGTTTGTGATAGCATTTTAAACTGTGCGCTGCTTAGGCTCTCCCCCCCCTCTTACTTGCATTTAATTTTGGAATCTCCACCACCGTTTTCGGTGGGTCCGGGTCCTGTGGGTGGGTTGTTTCCTGATCGGCGACCAGCGCCATCTTTGTTTGGGACCAGGCTTTTTTCGGCGGGCGCCATCTTGGAGCGTCCACGCGCTCCTCCCTCCATTTCCGGCGCCTACTTAAAGTCGCTCTCTCCCGCGCAGCGGGAACGCGCAGCTGGGACGCCGTCGCATGCCGGAGTCGTGCCAGAGTCCTGCCCGTCTGCGCCCGTCTGCGCCCGTCCGCGACAGGACGCGCTGGACGTGGCTGGACCCTGGCCCCCCTCCTGGTCGGTCTACTCTACATCATGCGGTGCTATACCAGAGATGGTCTGGTTGCCATTGAGAGGTCGCGACCACCCTGCCTTACACCTAGGGTGGATCCCTTAAGCGGCCCCTTATCGTGTGGCTGCGGATGCTTTGCGCTGTCTGCCCCTGTAAGCAAGAGCTGCAGGGAAACACTTCGAGTGCCTCTAAGCCCGGTGCCAGGTATTAGCATTTGGAATCTCAATGCTAGGTCGCTTGTCAAGCACCATCTTGACATCAATGATCTGCTAGGCAGGGAGTTGCCTGACCTATTTTGTGTGACAGAGACTTGGCTGCAGGATGCTGACATGGCCATTGTCAATCTGGCCTTCCCGCCGGAATACTCGGTATTCACCTTGAACAGGACCTCAAGAGGTGGGGGTATTGCTCTTGCCGTCAAGTCCTGTTACCCTACCACATGGCATGGGCAAAAGATCTCGGGGTGCGAAAGCGCTCTGTTTAAGGTTGCTATTTCTTCTAACTTCACCTTGTCGGGACTGGTAATTTATCGGCCCCCGGGGAGTGAAGTAACCTTCAGAGCAGCGTTACCCGAGGCTGTTAGTAATCTGGCTACGGGGTGCTCCAATTTTACCATCATTGGAGATTTAAATCTGCACTTTAACAACTCCAGCAGCCCCTCAGTCGCCAGTTTCCTGGCCGACCTTGAGGCGTTACAGCTTACTCAGTTGGTGACGCAGCCCACACACTCAGGGGGTCACACCCTTGACCCGTTTTTTACCAATCTGACGGAAGTCTGTGTCACCAGCTACACACCTCTGGCGTGGACTGATCATTACTTGATACAGTTCCACTGCCCCATCGTGGCTAGTCCATCTAAGCCAATGGTGTGTTCTGTTCCAAGAAGACGCTGGAACAAACTTAAGCTAGATGAGTTCTTTCATCTCTTATCAGCTGACCCGCTTGACGTCTCAGGTCCTCCGGATCAGAGGTACGACGGGTTCACCGATTGGGTCTCCAGGGCCTTGGACACCCTCATCCCCTTGGTGACCCGTAGAACTGGTCCTGGCAAGGCCAGCCCTTGGTACGACGACTCTCTGCGAGCCCTGAAGGTGTCTTGCAGGCGCGCAGAGCGGGCCTGGCGCAAAGCCTACTCCAGCTCTAAGAAAGTCTTATATCAGGCTACAGTGAAGGTGTACCATCGGGCGGTGTGTAGAACCCGTGCCGCTTTTTATGCGACACAATTCAGGAATAGTTCGAACCCAGCAAAGGCTATCTTTAAGGTATTGAAAGACCTCACTGCCAAAAAGGTTATAACATCACATCAGAGCTCTCTGGAGCACTGTGAAAAGTTGGCAGAGTTTTTTCTGGAAAAGGTGAATGCGATTTACCGTGGCTTCCCCGTGGTCGTTCCCTCAGTGATGACATCATCTAAGCCTCCATCATCTGAGGGGCTGTGTTCTCTACCTTTGTTAAATCCAGATAGCCTAGGCACTTTGGCTCGCAAAGTGAAATCTGGGTCCCCTGAGGATCCACTTTGCCCCGAAGTGTTCAAGGACCTGGCGGCACATGACATCTCTCCGCTTTGTTCCTTGGTCAATGCGTCTTTAACATCTGGCATCGTTCCACTTAAGTGGAAGCGAGCCATGGTTCGTCCGATCCTGAAGAAACCTAGCCTGGATGGAAGCAAGCCGGAGAGCTATCGGCCTATTTCACTCCTGCCGTGGCCGGCTAAGGTGATGGAGGCACATGTAAATGCCGCTCTCTCGGAACATCTCCGTCGAGCTGACATACTCGACGCTACGCAGAATGGGTTTAGGGCAGGTCACAGCACGGAGACGGCTCTGCTTTATATGGTGGAGCACCTCCGCTCCGTGCTTGACGCGGGACAAACGGCAGCGCTGGTGCTATTAGATCTAAGCGCTGCCTTTGACACCGTCTCGCACCCTATCCTTCTGCAGCGTTTAGAGGATGCTGGTGTCTCCGGCATTGCGCTCGACTGGTTCCGGTCGTTCTTATCAAACCGGGCCTTTAGCGTGACCGTCCCACCCTTTCAGTCAAAATTCCACCCGTTGAACCTGGGCGTCCCCCAAGGCTCCTCGCTGAGTCCTACGCTGTTCAATCTGTACGTTAGGCCGCTAGCTGAGGTTGTCAAACTATGGGGTATGACCATGGTGTCATATGCCGATGACACCCAGCTAGCGGTCACGATCAGCGGGGATGCGGAGGTCGACGCTCCTAGGTTTCAACAAGGACTGAGGGCGGTCGCTAGCTGGATGACGCTCAATTGTCTCCAGCTAAACGCTAGTAAGACCGAGGTGATGGTATTTGGTAGGCGACCGGAACTGTGGGGAGAGAGTTGGTGGCCGGAGGAGTTGGGTTCCGCTCCCATCCCAGTCGCCGAGCTTAAAAACCTCGGGGTCTGGTTGGACCCTTCCCTTACGTTTGCATGCCACACTAAACGCACGGCGGCTTGCTGCTTCGGCATCTTGCGTGGGCTCCGTCCTGTGCTAAAGTTCTTCGATGCCCCAACCCGGCAACTCATGATCCAAGCTACCGTTATCTCTAGATTGGATTATGCTAGTTCTCTGCTGGCCGGTCTGAATGTAGCGGAGATAGGGCGCCTGCAGCGGATCCAGAATGCAGCAGCGAGAGCGGTGGTGGGCCTTCCAAGATTCTGTCCCACCTCCAGCACCATTCGAGCTCTGCACTGGCTCCCGGTGGCGCAGCGGATTCAGTTTAAGGTCCTCTGCGTCGCCCATAAGATCTTGAAGGGGTCCCCGGCAATGATCCTCACGACCCTCATGGCCAACTATATTCCAGCACGACCCTTAAGATCGTCAGATCTCGATTTGGCAGTGGTACCGCGCTTTAAGCGAAGCAGGGCCGGTGGTCGCTCATTTCGAGTGCGGGCCGCTGCTCTGTGGAACTCCTTACCCCCGGCAATTCGCGCCATGAGCGATCTGCTCTCTTTTCGTCGTGCCTTAAAAACATTTCTATTCCCTTAGTTAGTGTGTTCTGTGCTGTTTTAATTTAGTTGTGTTGTGTAGCTGCCTTGTCTGGCGCCAAGACGCTCCTTAGCTGGAGCATTTGCGCGCCTAATAAAAACCACATAACATAACATGTACGGACCATCAACTCACTATAAGAGGGGTGGCGATTCTTGTAAAAACTAACCCTCAGATAATAATTGAAGAAAGTAGAGTAGACAAGACTGGTAGGTGGATAATTGCTAAAGTGAGATGCTATAACCAGGCTTACACCATGGTTGGCTATTACGGCCCCTAGCTTAGATGACCCTACCCCGTTTGGTAATCTACTCTTGGAACTCTTGGATTTTCCAGACCCCATTACAACGGCAGGCGGTTTTAATACTATCAATGCTAAGGCAATTCATCCCTGGTGCTGAACTTCTTTGAAGCCCATTGTTCATGACGAGCTCAGCTCGTCATCAGCACACAAGCAGTGTACTGCATGACGAGCTGAGCTCGTCATGAGCATGGAAGGGGTTAAAGTGGTTCTAGATGATAATCTAGACCATTCCATTAAAAGCAGAGCGACAGCACATAATAAATCTTGTTCTTTATTAATAAATTCAATAAAGAATCTAGGCTGGTGTCATATTTGGAGGGAGAGGAAGAGGTCCCTAAAAAGCTTTGCCTTCAATAATAAAAAATAGAGACACCAATCAAGAATAGACCTATTCTAAGTTAATCAATCCATAAAGGGTCAGGTTAGGGACGCAGTCATGTGGGATCTGATCTGACTGATCACGCGGCCATAACCATAGTTTTGGTCCCTACAAACACGGTGATCCAAAGGAGATGGACTATCGATCATACCATACTGTCTGATGAAAAGATGATGGCGAAATTTGGGCTGGAATCTCAAGAGTTTTTCTAGCATAATTTAGATAGTGCCCCAATAGGTATAGTGTGGGATGCCTATAAGGCCTTCTTATGGGGGAAAATAACATCTATTCAATCCTACAGAAATAAGCAACGAAGTGCAGAAATAGCTAATATTGAAGATCAGTGGCTTGAACAACAGCTACAGGATAAAGAGATAGTGCAGGAGTCCGGGGTAGCATCTATCGAGGCACTTAAAATGGATCTAGTAGGCGAACTGGAAAGAAGACTGCAAGAAAGATGGCAAGTCAGCAAACAGGCCCATTTTAATTATGGAGAAGGTTATGGCAAGTTGCTTGCCTGGAAAGTAAAAAACGACCAAGCAAAAAGTTTTATAAGAGAACTGAAGTATAATGGGACAGGGTGCTTAACTAGGATAAGGGAGGGCATAGAAGAGGCTTTACTGAACCATTTTGGTGAAGTGTATTCTGAAAATTTAACTACACTGGGAGGGGATGTGGAAGATTGGTTGGGTCAAGAAGCCCCCCACAAAGTGTCTGAATTCCAAAGGGAAGTAATTAATAGCCCTATTACAGTAGTCGAAATTAGAAGTGCTACTAGAACACGAAAAGCAAATAAGGCTGCAGGACCATATGGTCTTCTGATTAAAGTTTATAAAAAGCCAGAGAAATATCTAGTACCTGTAATGGCCAGGCTGTTTACTGAGATCTTTGAATGTGGCAGGAAGATCCCTCCTTCTTGGAATGAAGTCATTGTCACTGATCCTCAATATAGATAAGCCACCTAATTGTTGCGACTCCTACAGGCCTATCTCATTGCTCAATTCAGACTACAAGATTTTTTACTAAAATATTAGCAGATTAGCAGAGTGGGGTGATGGGAGTGCTTCTACATGAAGATCAGAAGGGCTTTGTGAGGGTTAGTGGAATCAAAGATAACTTAATTGGAGCTATAGATATAGCAACCACATACAAAGTGCCACTGGTAGTTATTCCAGTGGATGCGACTAAGGCCTTCGACCGCGTTAACTGCAGGAAATGTTGCGGTTATCTAATCTAGGGGACAATGTTTGTAGGGCAATAGAATTCTTATATAAGAATCCCATTGCTAGGGTTTTGGTGAATGGAAATATCTCAAATACCTTTAAATCTAAAGGGGGACTAGGCAAGGGTGTCCGTTATCCCCCTTACTTTTTAATTTGTCACATTTAACCAGGGCATGATAGCATACTCCCCTTTGGATTACGGGGGTGGGAGAAAAAAGTAGGGCTATATGCCGAATATTTAGTGTTATACACTTCAGATCTTAACACAGCACTACCAGCAGTGAATGACTTGGCATCACGGTTCGGGCGATTCTCAGGTTATGAGATCAATCAAAGCAAAACATTTGTAATGACGTGGAACATCTATTCGCAACTGAGCTGTG